>NC_083354.1:59929333-60554333 GCF_030254825.1 Meriones unguiculatus
CCAAGTGCCTCAGCACCTTAGCTCCAGTGCTGTCCCCTCCATTGGCTCCAACAACTATCTCCATGACATTTCTTGGGTTCATCTGTCCTTATATGTCCCAGTGCCCTTCTGGCTCTGGCCTCCTAGGTCCCATCCAGGGCCTCTGTGTTCATAGCCAGGATCCACTCTCAAGCAGTTCATTGCCCAGCCCCAACCCTTCCCATTTGGCCCCTGTCCCAGTACTGCCTTGTTGAACTCTCTATAATAATCTGTCAAGTCCTGAGGCGAAGAATGCAACCAGCCCAGCTTGGTTTCTGCCCTAGTTTGCTTCTCTGTTGCTGTAATAAGCACAGCCACCAAAAGCAAGTTCAGGGAAGAGAGAGGATTTATTTGCTTATTTATTTGGCTCAAAGATTACAATCTGTCATCGAGGAAATTCAAGGCAGGAGACTGAAGCAGAAACGACGAAGTAACGCTCCTTACTGGCTCATTTCCCATGGCTTCCTTAGCTACAGCTACTTTTCTTATACAGGCCAGGCCCACCTGCTTGGTGAGAGACTAGGCTCCCTCACATCAATTAGCAATTAAGAAAACGCCTCACTGACAGGGTCACAACTGCCTCTGATAGAGGCAATAAGGTGACTCTAAGTTGTGTCAAGTTAGCAACTGATGCTAACGATGGTATTCCACTTCTTGTCAACTTTAACACACACACTGTATAACCTTTCCTTTCTCGTTTATTTCCCAAAATTCCATGTTAATATCATAATATAAAATGCAGTACAACTTTAAAAGTCCCACAGTCAGGGGCTGCAGACCTGGCTCAGAGGTTAAGAACACTGGCTGGTCTTCCAAAGGTCCTGAGTTCTATTCCCAGCAACCACAGGATGGCTTGTAACCATCTCTAGTGAGATCTGGTGCCCCCTTCTGATCCTCCTCAGGCACACGTGCAGGCAGAAGGCTGAATAAACGTGTGATGCAGGCTGAATTCCTCTTGTCCTGGCCTCCTACAAAAGAGCAGCGATGATGAGATAACCAAGGAAACTTGCCAGGTCTGGCATTGGTACAGCCTTCAGAAACTCTGAGCTCCACTCATCAACCTTCGAAGTCCTCCTCCTACTTTATTGCTTCCCTTTAAGCTCACAAGATAGCTGCAAGGGGGAGAGGTCTGAGTCACGTTTAAGAACCTAGAGTGGGGGAGCAATGGGCTCAAAAAGCATCTGAACAGTTGAAGATTTCCAAGCTTTTGTCTTTTGTTGTTGTTGTTGTTTAATTTTTTTTTTCCTGTGCAATATATCCTGGCAGTGTTATCTTTAAAGGCTGCTTGCTCTCTGTCTTCTCCAGATCCCTGGGGCATACTGATCCCAAACATCTCTGAATCAGCAGTATGCTAACCCCAGAGCATGCTAAATATTACGGAAACGGAAGCTGTGAAGGCAGCCAAAGGGCCTGATGCCTTGCAGCTTGGAGAATGGAGTGAACTGGTCATCCTGCCACCAAGCTAGATGGAGCAGCAGAGCCTTCGAAAGCCCAGGTGGCAGGAACTAGGGCAGGTGGTAGGAAGTCATTAGAAACAAATTTCCGCCCCTACCTATGATCTTATGCAAGAGCTTTCCCAATTTCCAGCACCTGAGGCACATGTGAAAGTAAGCTTCCTGTCTTAGTATGTATTCCAGCAGAGACTGGTTGGTCACACACAATTTAAGACTGAATTAAAGCATCTCACAATGTAGAGCAGCGATTCTCAACCTGTGGGTCGAGACTCCTTTGGAGGTGGAAGGACTGTCACAGGGGTCATCTAAGCCTGTCTGCATATCAGATACTTACATTACTATATCCATCACAGTAGCAAAATTACAGCTATGAAGTAGTGGCAAAAATAATTTTATGGTTGGGGGTCATCACAACACGAGGAACTGTATTAAAGGCTCGCAGCATTGGAAGGTTGAAAAATCACTGCTACAGAGCAACTGATTTCAATCCCTTTTAACCTGGAGACCTTGGGACTGACATGGGACCCGAGGAGGATAACATTTGCACCTATCTGCATAATGTGCGCCTCAGCGGTGGGTATCGCCCCTGCTCCCCAAACGCACCTACAGGTAAATCTGAGGACAGCTAACTTCCCTCCTTTCTGTTGTAGGAAAGGCTTGCTTCTCATACTAACACAAAACTTCCTTTCTCATGCATTCTCGACACACATCACTTCAGGAGATTCCTTGAGCGAGATCAGAACGTCCTCATAATTGCCTCTTTGCAAAAGCCTGCTAGTGAATTCCACATTTGATGCTTCTAATAGACAAGACTGTTTCTGAACGCAGAGGGAAAATCCGTTTTCTCACGTGGGTGTGCCGCCCCAGGAACCCACACAGGACCTTGCATCTACTCAAATGTCAGTTCAGAGTAGCCCAGAGTCTGGTCATTTCCCATAGCTGCTGCTAGATGGATAAGAGTTCCTGAGCATTTTGATATGAATGATAATATTCTTTTCAAACATCCAAGATAGAGGAATCTTAGTTTCTTACAGTGCTTGGACACTTAAAGAGAAAACTTTTTTTTTTAAAGACATAGAAAAGTGAAGTGGTTTACACCTATCTCCACACCTTGTTTTGTTTTACTGTTGTTTGTTTGTGAGTCACTTGCTACAGGAAGAAGCAGTCCTGACCAAACTTCCTCTCTATCTTCCTGCAGCCCTTCCTCTGAGTTATGTCCTGTCCTAAGGCGTAAGATCATGGCTTCCCTCCCAAGTGAACATGTGATCTGTGTCAGAGAGCTGCAAGCACTCTGAATCAGAAATAAGAGCTTACTAAGTAGAACATCAGAGCAGTGCTCGCTTCAAGTAAAACACGTTTAGAGCAGGAGAAATGGCTCAGTGAGTAAAAGCACTTGCTTCACTTGACCCAGATAGATCCCACAGTGAAGGAAGAGAACCAGCTCCTGAAAGCTGTCTCCTGACCCCCATCACACATGCCCCCACTGCCACATACACATCAAACACAGAATGAGAATTAAAACTGTAAAGAATATGTGTTTAACTGGGCAGTGGTGATGCACACCTTTAATCCCAGCGCTTGGGAAGTAGAAGCAGGTGATCTCTGAATTCAAGGGCAGCCTGGTCTATAAATTGAGTTCCTGAACAGCCAGAGCTACACAGAGAAGCCCTGTCTCAACGCCCCCTCTCCCAAAAAGAAAAGAAACAAAGAAAGAATGTTATATTTAAAAAATAATGTGTGGATTGGAAGTGTCTCGGTAACAGAGAGCTTGCCTTACATTCACAAGGCCCTGGGTGAGATTCCAACACACACACACAATTATAGAAAGTTGCAGGGATGGTTCTATAAACAACACATACAGTAGCCAGACTTGAGTGTCTGTAATCCCAGCGCTAGCACTCTGGGAGTCAGAAGCAGTCAGATCTCTGAGTTTGAGGCCAGCCTGGTCTACAAAGTGAGACCAGGACAGCCAAGGCTACACAGACACACACACACACACACACACACACACACACACACACACACACACACACACAGTATAGGAGGCAAAAGCCCTCAACTTGGAGCCAGGCTATTCAGATGTCCTTGCATGTGTCTCTAAGTCACTTTGCCACTGTCAGCCTGTTCCCTCACATGTGAAGTGAGGAGGTTGAGATTTCTTCGTGTATTTCTCAAACCTGTGGTTGAATTTTTACCCTGTGTGTTTTTTGTATAGCTAATTTATTTTTGTCCGAGATGAGACTTGAACCCAGTACTGTATGCATGTTAGGCGTCTTAGTTTAGGTTCCTTTTGCCACAGTGAGACACCATGGCCAAAAGCAAGTTAGCGAGAAAAGGCTTTATTTGGTTTACATTCCACATTCATAGTCTGTCACTGAAGAAAGTCAAGACAAGAACAGGGGGAGGGTCTGGAGGCAGGAGCTGATGCAGAGGCCATGGAAGGGGGAGGGCTGCTTGGTGGCTTGCTCCCCATGGCTTTCTCAGCTTGTTTTCTTATAGAACCAGGACCACCCACCCAGGAGTGACCCCACCCATGGTAGGTTGAGCCCTCTCACATCAATCACAAATTAAGAAAACACCCTACAGGCTTGCCTACACCGTGATCCTATGGAGACATTTTCTCAAATGAGGCTCCCTCCTCTCTGATGACCCTAGCTCGTGTCAGGTTGACATAAAACTAGCTAGACAAGCACTCTACCACTGAGGTGCGCTCCCAGCTGTGTTCCTTTCTGATGGCTGTCCACACACCAGTCATTCTGGGGTTGTTTTTTGACACATGCTTACATCCCATGAAACACTTCAGCTTGCTGAACTCTTCTTAGTTCTTGTGAATCACTTTCTTTACTGGGAACTGGGATGCCTCTTGTTATGAAAGTACCAGTCTTGCTGGGCATGGCAGTGTATGCTTTTAATTCCCACACTCAGGAGGCAGAGGCAGACAGTTATCTTGTGAATTCAAAACCAGCCAGCCTGGCCTGGTCTTCAGTATATTTCAGTAAGGGGTACATAGTGAGGCTCAAAAAAAAAAAAAAAAAAAAAAAGCACCAAGCACCAGTCTTTTTGAACAGCTTCTCCTTATGGGTATTGGACACCTAGGTAGAAATATTTCCATTTTCTTCAGCCTTGTTTTTCTACTTAGTGCCTATATTAGTCAGGATTTTTTAGAGAAACAATATAAATCTCATTATGCACATATGGGATTTATTAGAATGACTTACAGGCTATGGTCTAGCTAATGCAACAATGTCTACCAAAAGAAGGTTCAAGAATTCAGTCCTTGAGGCTGGATGTTTCAGCTAGTCTTCAACACACACTGGAATCCCAAAGAAGCAGTCTCTAACGACAGTGAAGAAATGGACCTGCTGTTGAAAGCAAGCAAAGAGCAAAAGGTTCCTTCTCTCATGTCCTTTATATGGGCTGCCAGCAGAAGGTGTGGTCCAGATTAAAGGTTCCCACCTCAAAGATTCAGATTACAAGTGAGGAACAAATTCAAATGATTTAATTAAAAAGAAAAATATATCCCTCATAGGTGTGGTCCAGATTAAAGGTTTAACTTCCCACTTCTCAAAGATTCAGATTAGAAGTGAGAAGAAAATTCAAAGGATTTAATTAAGAAGAAAAAAACAAATTCCTCAAAGTTATACCCAGCCATTTGGGTTTTAGCCAATTCCAGACATGGTCATGTTGACAATCGAACGTGGCCCTCACACCATCCCTCCGTCAGCATGCACCCAGGGCCCTCCGGCTAGCTTCTCTCTCTGGTTCTCAGCAATCTGTGCTTTTGACATCCTGCAGTCTCTCTGGCTCACCGTGCCCTCCAACATTGCTCTGCCTGAAAAATATAGCATTTGTTTCCATGCCTTCTCTTCAGCTGGAGTCTCTCTTGTACTGTGTATACAGTGGGTGATCAATCGATGTTTGATGAATGAGCAATCATTGTTCTATGTGCTCTTACCCTCCACTCAGATCCAATACAGTGTGGTCTCGTGATAAAGCTTAGATTGAGATGTGTCTTCCTTCCAAAGCCTCCCCTGGATTCAAGAAGATTGTTCCTGAATTTCACATTCCTGGGGAGTGGTCTAGCCTGAGCACTCTACTTGTCAATGCCTTCTGCTTGTCCTCCAAGGTCCCTTTATATTGTTATCTTGGTTAATCCTCATACTGGCTCTGGAAAGCGCATTGTTGCTGTCATTCCATAGAATGGTGAACTGAGGCTTTGAGGGAGGTTACAGGGCTCACAGATGATGCCAGGTCCCAGCTGAGCGGTCTGAGATGCACTGTCAGACCAGAGTTAATCGAGATGGAATTATACAAGTGAATGTGGAGATGGTTCGACACTTTCAACAGTTGTATCTCTGTTTTGTTGTGTTGTGTCATTCTCTCTTTTTGTGTGTGTGAGTTGTCTTGTTTTTGAGGCAGGATGATCCACGTAGCTTAGACTAGCCTTCATCTCTATGTTACTGAGAATAATCGAATGAATGACCTTGCTCTCCTTTTGTCTCTCTCTCTCTGTGTAATGTGAGTGTGAGCGCATGTTCGTGTGCTTGAGGTTGATGTTAAAGATCATCCTTAATTCCTCTTCTTTGAGACAGAGATTCTCTGTTAAACCAAAAACTCACCAGTATGGCTAGACTTGCTAGCCAGCTTGCTCTGGGAATCGTTTGCTGGAATTGTGGGTGGTCTGCCACAGCCACCTGGAATTTAAGTGTTATCTGGAGTTTCAAACTCTGGTCCTAGCTTATGCCTGGCAAATGCTTTAACTGCTGAGCCATCTCCCCAGCCCATAACTTTGAACTTCTTCTCCACTACGCAAGTGCTAGGACTCCATGTGTGTGCATAAAGCCTGCTTTATGTGCAGGGGATCGATGCCAGGGATGTTTGTAGGCTAAGCAAGCACCCAGCCAACTACACTAAACCCCCACTCCTTTGATCTTTGCTTGTGGCCTCATGGAGATGGAATCTGACTATGCTGTGCAGGCTGGCCTGGACCTCTTGGATTCAAGCAATCCTCCTGCTTCAGCCTTGCAGATTGCTAGATCTGTAGGCCTATCACTCTGGCTAAATTCTGAGTTCAGTCTTCCAAAGTCATCCAGTTTATAGTTGGCTCCAGAAAACGATGGCTATAGATCCTTATTTGTTTCACAAATAAATAGCAAATAAAAATAAATTCACAAATAAAATAGCACTCCTTTTGCCATCGTCAAGTCATTGATAGTCTCAGGAGATGTTCCATATGCCCTGCCTTGGCAGCTAAGACCTTGCATGATAAAGCCTAAGGTCCTTGGACTGTCTCATGCCTCTGTGTGACTACAGTCTTCCTGGCCAACCCTGAACATGTCCACCCACCTTGTCTATTTCTCTCGAGTGCCATCTCCCAACCCTGGTAGAGCTGACATGTATTGGGCCCCAATGGCCTCTGCTTATTCCCCAGCATTGCAAAAACAGGTGTGGTGGTGAATGCCTATGAACCCCATCCTTGACTCATAGCAACTTCAAGGCTACCCTGAGACACATGAAATCTTGCCTCAAAAATAAATCAGTAAATGAAACACTCAGAGGCCCGATTTAAAACAAACAAGCAAAAACCAAAACAAAACAAGCAACAACAACAAAACAAAACAAAAAAAGTTTCTAGCCTGTGCTGGCTACCTGTTATTCATCTGGACTCCCCCGTATCTGGGCCCACTGAGAGTTATTTTCCCCGAAGGTGCAGAGAGGTTCTGTTTCTGGTGGGCAGGATCCCCTTCCTTCATTGAGCAGAAGCTTCTAGAAGCAAGGGCTTCTCCAATCCTGCTTGTTTATATCCCCTTCACGGCAGCCTCTGGCCTGAAGCAGCGTCAGAGGTTCCTTACGGAAATGGAAATGTGTGTGGCCCTGCCCCGACCTTTCCATGTTCTGTCTCTGCTCTTTCTTTCTTGATTAAAATGTCAAGTGAACAGGGACGAGTCTACCAGCTCTGTTTCCCTGGGGTGGGAGCAGGGGAGTGGGGTCTTCTGCTGTGATGGACAAGGACCTCCTAAGTGATACAGTTCATGAACTGAAAAATAAAAGTGTGTGTGTGTGTGTGTGTGTGTGTGTGTTCATTTGTGTGTTTATGAGGTCACTTCTGCAGAGATCTAGTTGTCCCAAATGCATTTTTAGCACTTACCCTGGGGAGGCAGCAACATAGGCAAGGAACCAAAAATGCCCTTAATTAGGTCAGCAAGACATAGACTCATAAACCACGGAATGTGTGAGCTCCTAAGCCAATGACTTTCTCTCAGAGCTGTCAACATTAAGGTCTAGAGAGGACCACTAGGTCACGTAGGCAGTTGATGTCAAATTTGCCTCTATCAGGCTGGCAGGGTCCTGGGAGGATGGCAGGGCCCTAGTCTCTAGCACAGGGCTACCAGCCACCTTGTTTTCCTATCTCAGAGAGGCTCTTCTCAGCATCTCCAAACACTCAATGCTAAAACTGAGAGAGTCCCAAGCATCACCCCACTGCTGTGGGCCACAGCTGCTGCTTCTTCTTCCTCTTCTTCCTCTTCTTCTTCTTCTTCTTCTTCTTCTTCTTCTTCTTCTTCTTCTTCTTCTTCTTCTTCTTCTTCTTCCCTAGCTCCAAAGCCTCCAGCAAAGTTTCAGAAGAAGAAAGAAAGAAAGAAAGAAAGAAAGAAAGAAAGAAAGAAAGAAAGAAAGAAAGAAAAGTATCTGAGGCCCAGATGTGAGTGTCAGATGAACCCTCTGGGATCAACGCTGTGGCCTGGCCTGGCAGGAGCCGGGCTGCTAGCCACCACCGTGCTGTGGCCACTTCCCCACTCTGCAGCTTTGCTCTCTTTACTCCAAAGACACAGTTTTCAAAGCTCTGTTGGGGTTGTCTGACTTTGATCTCCACAAACATTTCTTTTGATAAGTACCAGAGCCTCACATGATGTGTGTTTGGAAAGTCTGTTTAGCAATACGCTGGCAGGCCTTTTGGTTGTTTTGCAGTTTAGGACAGCCCAGTCAGCTCTGTCCCTAGCTCTCTAGGTGACCGTGAGCAAATATCTACATACCTTGGAGTCTTGGTTCCCTCATGTGTGACATGGGAAGTGTTAGAATCATCCTCATTGACCAGCTCTGGAAACGGAGAGAAGAATCCCTGGAGATTTTCTGGTGCACAGTGAGTGCTCGGTAAAGAGGAGTTGTCATGTGCCATCAGTGATGATGGCTCTGGATCTAATCTATCCCATTATTATTATATTTATTGGACGGAGGTGGAAAGATAGAGAGGAAAAGGAGAGAGAGAGAGACATGGTGGGGTTCCCTAGGAAAGAAAGCGAGGCGAAGAGAGTAAGAGAGGAGTGTAGAGAGTAGTCTACCCCTTCTTACAAAGGCTGGTCAGCACGGTCAGGTGAAGACGCACATTTGCTATCGGATAAAGACGTGAGGTTTCTCTCTCCTTCGAAGACCTATAACTCAACTATATCATAAATATTTATAAGTTTTCATGTAGTGGCATTGTTTTAGCACCACTTTTCTCAGGAAACAGTGAGAACCCAGCCGGCTCTCTGAAGGACGCTCAAGCTTTTGGTACCTGCAGTTACAGAAGTATCACAGTAGGGGGCAGCACAGGCAGGTGGCGGTGATAAAATGAGAAGAGGGCTGGAGTGCGGAGTACTGAGTGCTAAAGATACCGGCAATGCTGAAGGTATGCTCAAGCGTTTGGTGCCTGCAGTTACCTTACTCCACGGGCTGGCGACATCAGACGGAGGTGGGATGTGTGGAAGGGAGATGGTCTGATAGAAAAACCGCTGGCGTAAGCATCAAGAAACAGCCCCAGTGCCTCACCCCAAGTCTGTTTCTTATTTGTCACGTAGCATGAATTGAGGCTTTTACTCTCTGAGCCTCCCTGCTCCGTCTGCGAGAAATCTAAGTCAGAAACAGTAATTTTCCAGAGTCAAGCTTGTTTTCATTCTTTGTGTCTGGGTTTCTATACCTGACACTATGGTGTAGTGCGTTTGCATCATGGGAAGTCAGGGCGGCAGGATCATGAGGCAGCTTGTCATATTGAAAGAATACACACACACACACACACACACACAGAGAGAGAGAGAGAGAGAGAGAGAGAGAGAGAGAGAGAGAGAGAGAGAGAGATGGAGAGGAAGGGGAAGAGGGAAAGAGACAGAGAGGGACAACAGAGACACAGACACAGAGACAGGCAGACAGACGTAAAGAGACGTAGAGTGTGGGAGGGTGCAAGCTGAGGGTCATGGTTTCTTTTTCCTTCCTGATTCTAAAGCCTCCAAACAAGTTTCAGGGGAAAGCAAACAAAACAGAAGAGAGATTTAGAACTCAGCCTTTATCTGCAGAAGTACTAAGGACTGAACGAGTACTAGCCACTGCTCCACTAACAGCTAACTCCTCAGCCTGACTGGAAACCCGGATAGCTGGCTCCTTTCTAAATAAAGGAGTGAGCCCCTCAGATCAGACGTAAAGAAGCCAGTATTATAGGCACCTCTGGCTTCTTTGCTTGCCCATCTGGCAGACCTGGATACTAGAGTTCTTAGAATTAAGTTTAAATCCCTTTCACCCAACCAAAAAGAAAAATTCATGATGCCCCCAAAATGAAAGGCTTCATTCAAAAACTTGTAACTGGACTGCCCATGATAGTCAGAGTATAGAGATGGATGCCAGATTGCCTTATTCAGTGTGGGCTCTGCCATTCAATGGCAGTGTGACCTTGGGCAATTCACCAAACTAGTACGCCCCCCAGCCTCCCCTTACCCTTCCGAGGAAAACACAACCTTCCTCCCAGCACTGTAGTGAGATTGCTTGCTGACACAAACACAGCGCTAGATTAATGGGGTGCTGAGATGTGGAACATGAAAAGCAGGTACAGAAGACAGGACTATAAGCAACTGTTTGAATGTGCCCAGGACTGTGGAGGAAGCCCAACTCTGACATTTGCTCACTGCAAGTTACTGGACCAGCCTTTGAATCATCTATGCCGAGGCCCTTGTGGTACTTGAAATGCCTCCACAGAATGGAGAATCCAAAGAGGGTGGCTATTTAAGTGTTGCTCAATGGTCTTGGCTGGCTTCCACGGCATTCTCAAGCCTGCTGGCCACCCCTCCTAAGGCTCAGCAGGGATGGATATTGATCTGAAGACCCAAGAGATTCTGCCAGGCACATTGCAGTGCTGTGAGCTGCGGAGCTCACAGTTTCCTTTCTGTCCTTTCAACCTGAAGGAATGTCACTCTGGGGCTGGGTGGTAAGGCATGGGAGCCAGCCCAAAACTCTATCTGCCAGTTAATTCAACAGAAGCGGGACCAATGTGAAACGTCCTTGTACAACAATCTTCTGGGGGAATAGAAGAAGAACTGGGGACTCAGAATGGGAAAGAGACAGGCCTGGCCCTGCAGAGCCACCCAAGAAAGAGAAGCACAGAGCCTGAAGCCCAAGGTTCCTATGGAGGTCCCCAGGAGGCCTCCCCACCAGGGCCCACACCCCCAAAGGACATTTTAAATATGCACACTTCAGAAAATTTGACCTTTTACAAATGAAGTTGGGTATGTTATCATTGAGCATCCTTATAAGATGAAGGAGCAGTCATTTATCTTGCAACTTAAATAAATTAAGGTACATCTAAAACTCCTATAATATTGTTGTGGCTTTTTCTTTTTCTTTTAAAATAATAAATGTGGGACTGGAGAGATGACTGGGTGGTTAAGACTTACTGCTCTTGCAGAAGACCCCGGTATAGTTCCCAACTTCCATCTAAGGTGATTCACAGCCTCCTATAAATCTAGTTCCAGGAGATTTGACATCCTCATCTGGCATCCCCAGGCACCACGGAAGTGCGCGTGCGCGAGCGCACACACACACACACACACACGTAAATTAAAGAAAAGATAATCTAATCCTTTTTAAAAATAAAATTAACAGGTTTAGGGCTGGCAACAGAAAGCAAGCAGGTGAGCTGGGCCTTTAGTCCCAGCACTTGGGAGGCAGAGGCAGGTGGATCTCTGTGAGTTCCAGGCCAGCTTGGTCTACAGAGTGAGATTCAGGACAGCCAAGGCTACACAGAGAAATCCCGTCTCGAAAAACAAAAACAAACAAACAAAAAGTAAGCAGGTACTTGCTGCCAAGTCTGGTGACCCAAGTTTGATCTCCAGAACTCACATGGTGGAAGGGGAGAAGAGAGTCCCAGAAGTTGTCTTTTGACTTCCACACGGCATAGACATTCCTTATAAAAACACACACAAAGCATAAATACCTTAAAATGTAATAAATAGTCTGTATTAGTTCCATTTCTCTCGCTGTAATAAAACACAACAACTAAAACAACTTATAAAAGAAAGGGTGTAAGTGGGCTTAGAGTTCCAGAGGGTCAGAGTCCAAGACGGTTAAGCAAAGGCAAAAAGAACAAAAAAAACCAAAACAAAACAAATCACTGTTTACTGCAGAAACATATGTTTGAGAAAACTAAAAAAAAAAAAAAAAATCCCAAGAGAAAACAGAAAGTAAATTCTTTACATTCACCTAGTTATCAGTCTTTATACAGTGTCTTTTTTTCAAAACTATTTTTTGTTTTGTTTTTGTTTGTTTGTTTGTTTGTTTCTCCAGACAGTGTTTCTCTCTGTAGTCCTGGCTGCCCTGGAACTCACTCTGTAGACCAGGCTGGCGTCAGAAGCACAGAGATTGGCCTGCCTCTACCTCCCAAGTGCTAAAATTAAAGGCATATGCTACCCCCTTCCCTGCACCCCCATCCGCCTTCGCTTCCTACACAGAGTTCTTTTTTGCAAAGTTTTTACATAGGCTTTTCACACACTCATATTTATTTATTTTGGATTTTTTTTTTAAACACATTTGCTCTGTGTAGACCTGGCTGTCCTGGAACTCCTTCTGTAGACTAAGGCTGGCCTTGGCCTTGAACTCAGAGATCACGGGCATCTCCTTTCCAAGTGCTGGGATTAAACGGGTGGACCATGCCCAGCTGTTCTTTTCACTTTAATGCAAGATGAGATTTTATTCAGCAGTCTGCTCTGATTCAGTCGAACATCTGCACTTTTCCATTTCAGCAAGCCTTTATCTCATCTTTTACACTCAAGCTATCAAAATTCTCCAGTTGGTGATCAACTGGTTGGTTATGAAAATTATGATCCCCTGGCTCTTCCAATCCAGCAGACGGGAAAAGGATGGAATATTGAGCTGTGCTCTCTATGTAGCTCAGTGACAGTGCATTGCCTAGCCCACAGGAAGGTCTGGGTTTGATTCCCAGCACTGCAATCAAAACAAGACTGAGGCCGGATGGGACGGGCCATGCCTGCAGCTCCGGCACTCAGAAGGCTCCGGGTAGCAGATCTGAGTTCAAGGCCAGTCTGGTTCTGGTTCGTAGTGAGTTTCTGTTTTAAAAAAATAAAAAGACTTTCCAGAAAGCAACCATTTTGCTTCTTCTTTGTATTATTATTACTTTTTTTTCCAACCCATTCCCTTTTATTTCCTGTAAACCAGCGGTGAGGTCTAAAGGCGGATGGATCCCAATAAACTATTTCTGGTGATATTAAATAGCATCATTGCTCTCAATAAATACCTAAGGTGTCCGCATGCAATTGAGAATAATTACTGTTGACCTTGTAAGGCGTCACTAATGACAGACCCATTATCTCTCTTGATAACCTGTTTCTAAATTGGGGTGGTAAGTAGCAGCCTGTGGGAATACTCAGTTCACCCACTGTTCCCGCCACGGTTTAAACAGTCAATATTCTTTATGTAGAAGGTGCTGTGCAACTTTCCCCCGGATGCACGAACAGACGTCTGTTTTGATAGGGCACCAGTTTGACAGAGTCATTGCACCCGAGTAAGAACTCGGTGAGTTTATTGGGATTCCTCGCAATCGTGGGTGACCCACAGGCCGCTGAGTCAGGGAAAAGCCCACCCCAGCTTGGAGACTCTCCTATCTTCCGAAGCTCCCAGAACCTTGTAAGTTCTGGTGGCTTCTTGTTCAAACGCATTTTAAGTTACAAGTGTGTGTGTGTGTGTGTGTGTGTGTGTGTGTGTGTGTGCGCGCACAGCGGTCGGTTCTCCCCTGTCACCGTGGGTATCTGCCCGGGGATGGAACTCCAGTAACCCGTTGGCTGGGATTGAGAAATTAAGTTCCCTCCCACTGAGCCATCTCGCCAGCTCTTAGCCGTCTGCGGAGGTGATGTAGGTTCTCGGGACGTTGGTCCCGAGCTGCGTTTTTGCGGGCGCAGAGCACTGGCCTGGCAGCTCGGGGGAACTTGTGGGTGACAGGCACGGAAGACCTCGGAGACCAGCTTCCTCACCCAAAGGAACAGGCGACTCTGACCGCTAGAGGGCCGTTTAGACATTTGTGTTAAACAGTAGAAGATTGGGTGCCCGGAAGCAGAAACAAAATACGGTTCGTTTCGCGAAAAAATTTACGAAAAATGGGGGCGGGGAGAAAAAAAAAACAGAAATAAAAAAAACTCGGAAAAAGATTAATATTTGGCACATCACTTGACGCTAATTAAACTAATGTCATTCCTTGGAAGGGACCTAGAAAACCAAGCCTGCCAGCTGCCCGGCTAGCTCAGTCGGTAGAGCATGGGACTCTTAATCCCAGGGTCGTGGGTTCGAGCCCCACGTTGGGCGGTCTAGTTTTGAATTTTCCAGGTCAGCATCTAACCCTGTTATCAAACCGAGTACTTCCGAATTAGCTATTGTCAAACAAGCCAATACCAAAAGAACCAAAGGAAAAAAAAAAAAAGAAAAAGAAAACATTACTAATGCTGTGGTTCCGTCAAGGCGGTTTTACTCAACTCCGAGGGCTGTTATTATGTCCCCAGAGCCCACGTGGTTGAAGGACAGAAATGACTCCCACAAGTAGTTTCATACCCACATCACAAACCCACATAACACCAGCACTCACACAATAATAAGTAAGATTTAAGTGAAAAACAGCTGGAAACCTTTAGGCTATTCTGCCCAGGAAACCTCTTTTGTTTTTTTATTTCAATGTTCTATTTTAAGAGCAGCCTAAAGTGAAAAGTTAGGGAGTAGCGTGACATGAAAATTAATGACATCAGAGTGTTCACGAGCACTGCGAAAGTGATCTTTATTTTTTACTTAATGCTGTGTGTGGTGTTGAAGGTTGGTTTGGTTTTATTTTTACCGAGACAGGGTTTCTCTGTGAAGCCTTGGTTGTCTTGGACTCGCGTTGTAGACCAAGCTGGGGTCTAACTCATAGAGATCCGCCTGCCTCTGCCTCCCTGAGTGCTGGGATTAAAGGCTCGTGACATCGCGCCCAGTTTAGGATTTTTTTTTTTTTTTTAAATCTCCTTCCCTGCTCTTTTTACTAAAGATTAAAATTGCAGTTTTTTCCTTTGTCTTTTGTCCTTTAGGGCTCCCTTTCTTCATAGATTTTTCCCAAAACTATTCACATGGAGTAAAACTTTGCTTTTATATTGACAGTTTGAAGTTCTTAAATATTTTCAGTCATCCTTCAGGAACTCTTTTTTGTCTCGTTTTGTTTTTAGTTTTTGAGACAAGGTTTCTCTGTGTAGCCCTGGCTGTCCTGGAATCCGGAACTCACTCCGTAAACTCACAAAGATGCTCTGCCTCTGCTGGGGTAGTTGGGGGGGGGAAGGGTGTCTCCCAGCTGTCACCACTACCACCCGACTCCCTCAGCAATTCTTTTTTTTTTTTCCCTCAGCAATTCTTAAATGTCCTCCACAATCAGCATATGTTATGATCCTTAATTCAAAGTACAGCTTCAGATTTTGGAAAACAAAACATGAACAATTACTGAAATTATCCAGCTGGGTGATGCAAAAGAACAAGGAACAAAACAAGAAAGGAGGAGGGAGGAGGAAGAGGGAAGAACATAAGGAGGGAGGGAAAGAGGGAAGGAAGGAGGGAGAGAGAGAGTCAGAGGAAGGTGGAGGAAGGGAGGGAGGTAGCCAGGGAGAGAGGCTGTAGTTACCGAAATGCTCAGTCTCTAGGTGATCTGCAGAGGGATGCAATTTTTCCAGGACAGCAAAAAAGCAGCAAACGGTCAACTGATGTGAAATGAATGAAAATATCATACAGCTGTATAATACAGCATAGTGTGATGGGCAGAAGCCTGTGTCCACCCCATCTGCCTCCATTTCTGTGCTACAGTCCTGATCCCCACTATCTCAGAAATTAGTTTTATTTAGAAACAGTGTCGTAGATGGATGTCTTTAGCCTGAATGAAGTTAGGGCCGGCTCCAATATGACTGTTGGCCTTGTCACAAAGGAGAAACCTGGACAAAGACATCCTTTTGAACAAATGGGAGGATGTTCTGTGAAGATCAAAGCAGAGACAGAAGCATTGTTTCTATGAATTAAGGAACACCAAATACCCTCAGCAAACTAACAGAGGCTCCAGGAGATGCATGGGGTGGGTTTGTTGTCATTATCCCCAGAAGAACACCCCTACCAACATCTTCATTCCAGCCCCTGAACTGTGAAACAATCTATTTCTCTTGTATAACCTACCTAGTTTCTGGTGCCTTGTTTTAGCTGCTGCAGGAAATGAATATGTTCTGCGTTCTCTTTGGCTGGTAACTTTGATTTCAGTTTTATTCTGTTACAAAGTATCTCATAGGCAAAGCAGAAAAACTTGTGGTTTTAAATGGACACAAGTAGGGCTGTCAGGCCACAAGTCCTCCAGAACCAACAATATTTGTTCTGTTTTGTTTTTTTTTTTTTCTTCTTCTTCTAAGAATACATGTTTTTATTTTTGATTTTCATTTTTCCAGTCAGGGTTTCTCTGTGTAGCCTTGGCTGTCCTGGATTCACTTTGTAGACCAGGCTGCCCTCGAACTTACAGAGATCTGCCTCTGCCTCTGCTTCTGCCTCTGTTGGGATTACAGGCATACAACACTGCGCTTGGCAAGAATAAATGTTTGTGTCACCCGCTTTGGCATCTGCAGCCAGTTTTCCCCTCTTGCAAAGTTACCTCTTGTGAGCCCATGTGCGGGCTGGGTAGAATGGAATCTTAGAGGGCCCTCCATCTCCAGGTCCATCACCACAGACCTAACTGCTGTCCATTCTGTGGGTGGTCACAGCTTCACTATACTCACCCAGGAAGAACTGGGAAGCTCAGGCTAACCCAAATGTGGGTCACAGTTTAGGGTCTGGGGTACTAGGATGAACAGGAAGTGTGGAACAGCCCAGAGCCTGCGCCTGCACAGCAGAAAAGGCCAGGGTGAGCATTTATTTCAGCAGGTCCCTGGTCGGGGTACACAGAGGTCACGCCTCTTAGCCTAGAATTGTATCGGCACTTTTCCCTGGACAAGAGCTGTGGTAAAAGTTTAATCCCAAAGCATATTTTCTTCTTACTCTCAGCTTATGATTTTTGTACTAGAGATTTATTGCACATTGCACATTTTCTTTTTCCATGGATTTTACATTTGGAGATTTTATGTTTATATACATATATATATATATCGCAAACATTTTAAACAGATGTGCTAATTCTGTGTAGTTCCGTTTCAACTATTAAGTGACAAGGGAAAAAAAAAGATAGAGGCAACTTAAAATTTTTTTTCGTTTGTTTTTAGACATGGTCTCACTACATTGCCTGGGCTGGCCTGCCTCAGCTTCCTGAGTTCTCTACTAGACAAAGACATCATAATCAAATTAAACGCATGGCCTTTATTTAGATGCTGATTTGATATGAATGAGGCAATCAGGAAATCTGAACATTGACTAGATACCTAAAAGACATAAGGGAATTATTTACTTATAAATGTACTAATGGGGTATGTGTTGGGGGGCTTACTGTGGGGGGAGGGGTCTTTTAGAGGGTTATTTAGAGGGTCTTTTAGAATGGAATACAGATATGCTATCTGCAATTTGTGTGTGAGTATCTTTTGTGGAGGAGGGATGGAGGGGTACCTAAGAAACAAGATTAGGTACACATTAAAACTGTGGAAGTGGTGGATATGCCATGATTCCTCATGAGTCCAAGCTGCTGCTTTGGGGAGGAGCTGCTAAGAATGAAACCAGAGCCTAGTATCTTCTTGACATTTCTTCTGAGACAGGCTCTCACTGTGGAGCTCTGGCGAGGCTGAGCTATAAAAAAGTGCTGTACACATAAGGCTGTACTGGGTCTTAGTTGCTTTTCCATTGCTGTGTCAAAATACCATAACCCAAGGTGGCTCACGCCTGTAATCCCAGCACTCTGGGAGGCTGATCCCTCGAAGTGAGTTCAAGGCCAGTCTGGTCTTCAAAGCTAGTCCAGGACAGCCACGGCTACACAGAGAAACGCTAATTGAGTCAAGGGTCCTGAAACCAGGTGACCTGAATACGGCCCAGTCACCAGTGTTTACTTTCTTGTGTCAAAATATGATTGGTCAGTGCAACAGCCCACCCCACTCCCCTTTGCTTTTTGCTCCTATCCTTTGAAAATGTTGCACAATCTGCTTCCCTGTGCTCAGGGAAATAAAAGCTTCCATTTTCAAGCTTCACCGAAGTGAGTTTTCTCAGCTTCCATCCCAAACCCAATACAATTACCATAACCAGGAACCACACTTTGACCAACACTGCTTAGTTACACATATGTATTTAAAACATTTTATTACGTTTTAATTTTGTCTCTATATATATGTGTTGTGTGCTTGCCTGAGAATGAGGGGTCAGGGAGGAAGGAAGGGATGGAGAAACAGAGGGAGGGAGCTTGCATTTGGAAGTCAGAGGACAACTGGGTCTTTCCTTCCACTATGTAGATCCCAGAGATCAGGCTCTTTTCTCCACTGAGCTATCTCACTGGCCAGGTGCACTATCTGTGTCTCTCTCCTTCTGTGTAAACCTAAACCTCATGTCAGAATCCTGAAGATAAATTGGAAACAGGGATGCCACTGAACCCCTTAATTTGTTTCTTTCCCAGTATGGTTACAGTGAATAAATGACTTTTCTCTACTTTTTACTACTATGTGTCTGTTAAGTTGACCCATTAGGGATGGGCTGAACCTGGCTTGTTAGGGCTGCTAGGGCCCAAGGTCTGACACCAAAACTCCAGTAACAGCTAATTATTAAAAAACAAAAAGAGTTTTACCCTTTTTAGTCCAGTTCTTACACTTTTCATTGTCATTTTCAGGATAACAAGACACTGTGGCATTCTCAAGAGTCACATCACAATGAGAATCATGTATGTTCATGTCAAAACCAGACATGAGAGCCGGTCGAGGTGGTACACGCTTTTAATCCCAGCACTCAGGAGGCAGAGGCAGGCAGATCTCTGTGAGTTCAAGGACAGCCTGGTCTACAAAGTGAGTCAAAGACAGCCAAGACAACACAGAGAAATCTTACCTTGAAAAATTAAACCAAACCAAACCAACCAAACAACAATAACAACAACAACAACAAAAAGCTGGTCATGATGGCACATAACTATAATTCTATCATTTGATAAATGAAGACAAGAGAATAATCCATGCTAATGTAGTGAGTTTGATACCAGTCATGGGAAACATAAGATGTCTCAAAAATAAGGGCTAATGAGATAACTCAATGGACAAACTACTTGATGACCTCAGTTCAATCCACAGAAGCCATGTAAAGCAGGAGATGTTCTCAAGTAGCTAGAATCCCAACGCTCCTGTAGTAAGAGCTTATCCTTCGGCCACCGAACTCCCCAGTGGCATGTGTGTACCCCCACTTACACATACAACACAACATGTACACACATGTACACAGATAGATAAATAAATACATGGATGAAATAAAAGTAATGTCAGACATTCAAAATGGCTCAGGTTTTTCAGAATTTGAATGTCATGAATAACAAATACTATTATCACCATTAATGCAGCACACACGTGTGTGCGTGTGCACACTGTATTAGTGCCACAGGGTTTTCCTCCAGTCCCAGTGGCAGTCAATTTAGCTGGTGAACGCTTTCCTTATAGTGTTTTCAGATATATAAAATAAAAAAGCATAAGATTATAAACGAGAATAGTTTTATAAAAATAAAACTATCAAATACTTAAAAATATGGTAGGTGTATGCTTTATCACTGATATAGTAAATGACAGAATCTAGATCAGGTCTATTAAATAAAAATATTTTCAATATCTAGTTTATTCTTAACTGTGTAAATGTGTGTGTGTGTGTGTGTGTTTGTGTGTGTGTGGTATGTCCATGCACATGGATGCAGGTGCCCTCAGAACCTAGGGGCGTCAGATCCTCCTGGAGCTGTAGTTAACGGTAGTTGAGAGCTGTCTGACAGCAGCTGGGAGTTTCTAGTGGAAACTGGAAGCGTCTGTGAGAGCAGAACACGATCTTACCCACGGAGTCATCTCTCTAGCCCCAAGCTGGGTTTATTTATGTGCACTGATTTTTTATTTTTATTTTTTGCCTGCATGAATGTCTCTGAGAGAGGGCATGATCCCCTGGAACTGGAGTTAGAGACAGTTGTGACCTGCCATGTGGGTGCTGGGAATTGAACTGGGGTCCTCTAAAAGCACAGCCGGTGCTCTTATCTCCAGCCCGAAAGATTTTGTTTGTGTTTTATTTTTCAGATTGACTTTACATCCAAATATTACCTCAAAGAAATAAGGTGACAAAAAGGCTATAGAGAGGTCAGGTATGGAACCCTGACTTTGGCATTAGTCAAGGTTTGCCTCCTACTGTGAGACTAAGTATTCAAAAGTCAGAAGTTGCAAATCTACTCGATCCCCAAAACAGGGCATGACTTCTAAACACTGAAGGTTCTGGAGCGGACCCCCTTCTTGCTCGCTTCTAGCTTCATTTCTGCCTTCCAAAGCTCTCCTAGGCAGAGTGCTGGGGTGGCGATTCCTTGGAACACAGGCTGCAGAGACAAGTCCTGTCCTCAGGCCACTTCAACACCCCACATCTCCGCGGCCTCATCGCCTACTTGGGCATCTGCCCCTTGAGCCTTTTCCATCCTTTTATCGCCAGCCAGTGATTTACTTATTCCTTCCTCCTTGTCACCTCCAGAAAATCAAATCTGGGTTTTAACAAGCCTCTGGGGTCTAGATACTCGGAGGGGGTCGGGGGGGGGGGGGATAGGGACGGGCCGGGGAAGGGGGAGGGAGGAGGGGCGGCTCCCGCTCCCCTCCCCCACCCGGCTCCGCGCGAGCCGAGGCGGAACTACTAATCCCGGCGTGCCTCGGGCGCGGCACGGGCGCAGGCTTGCGTGCGTCGCGGGCAGCCGTTGGCCGAGGGGGCGGCTGGTCGGGTCGCGGTGCTGTGAGGTCAGCCGGCTCTGGCAAATCGCGCCCAGGATGTAGAGCTGGCTGTTCCCGACGGCGCGACTGACGCGAAGTTGGGTGGGGTAGAGAGTAGGGGGCGGTAGTCGGGGGTGGTGGGAGAAGGAGGAGGCGGCGAATCACTTATAAATGGCGCCCAAGCAGGACCCGAAGCCGAAATTCCAGGAGGGTGAGTGTGCGGCCTTGGGGAAAGGCACCTAACGGCTCGGGGGAGGGAGGCCGGCCCGGGGCGGTTGAGGCGTGGGGGGCCGGTGTCGTCGCGGCCCGGGGCCCGGGGCGACCCGCGGGCAGTGCTTTGTGAGGGGAAGGCGCACTGCGGAGGGCGGCTTCGGGGCGTCCTCGGGCGACCGCGCTCCGTGGCGCCCGGGCGGGCGTCTGCCTCGGGCGGGGCCGAGGGAGCCCCGTGCGCGCGGCAGGGCCTCGGCGCTTGTTTGTTTTTGTTTTCCTGAGAGCCGAGGGAGAGTCTATTGTGGGGAGGCGGCCGGCGGGCGAGCGATGGCGACGGTTAGGAAGTGATGTGGCGTGGGGGGAGGGGAGCAGCGGCCGCCCCATCCCCCGCGCCGACGCGCCGCCCCGGGCCGCGCGGGCGACCGTGGGCCGGAGCCTCGGGGCTGCTGGGACGTACGGGGTCTGTCTGAGCGTTCTGCGGAGTCCCGCTGCCGGGGAGGACCGGGGGGTGGGGTGGGGTGGGGTGGGCCGGGCGACCCCGCGGCGGGAGAAGTGCGTTGTAAGATGGCCGCGCCAAGATGGCGGCGCCATCATGGCTGCCGGCGTCTGGCAGCTAGGCGCAGCTTCGGGCCAGAAGCAGCGCCCCCTGGCACCGAGATGGCGCGCGGGCGGGGTGCCTCCTTTTGCCTCGGAGTGATGGGTGGGGACAGAAAAACCTTGAGCCCCGGGAGCCGGTTCGTCGGCTCGCTGTTGCCTGAAGGCATCGTTTTGCTGTCCTCGGAGCGGGGCGCCGGGGCCCTTTTGCTCTGTGTTCGCTCCAGAGCCGTCGCACGTGAGCACCTTAGTGCGTCTCCGGGGTCCTTGGCCTCGTCATGTTTTAAGCACGGCGGTTGCTTTGACTGGTTGCAGTAGTGTTAGATTAATGGCGACTTGGAAGCTGGTGTTTATGAATTGGCTTAGAACGAGAACAGCGTTGCTGATCAACAGTAACGGTAATCCAGCGGAAAACAGTTACTCAGTTCTCAAAACTCATCCGTCGGGGTAGTTTACTAATACACCAAAGGAAGTAAAACTGTAAACATAAAGAGGAACACTTTAAACATTTTATTGCCACGGCCGTCTGTGCTTGTTATCGTACAGGCTGAGTCCTGCCTAACTGTTGTTTTAGAGGGATGTTTAACCATTAACGTGCTAGACTTTTTTTCAGTCTCAATCCCCGAACGTAAAGGTCTTAACTACACGATGTACTTAAGGGTATTTCACGAGTATTTTGGTGTGAACTCAATACTTCTCTCACTTTGAGAAATTGTGGCCGTTCATTATTTTGTTAGGTGTTTTTGAGAACGTTTTTTTGTTTTGGTTTTTAAGGCAAGTCTTGGTATGTTACCCTAGCTACTGATTGATTCTCCTGTCTTTAAGTCTTCAGAGTGTAGCAGCTAAACCTTGATTACCGTATCTTATAAGTTCTCTTAATGGTATAGACTTGTAATGATACTTAAAGTAGATTTTGAGGGGCTGGAGAGATCAGGTGCTTTCAGAGGCAAGCATGAGGAACCGAGCTTGGGTCCCTAGCAAGCATTTTTAAAAGTCTGTTTATCTCTGGGTGCAGTGGTGCATGCCTTTAATCCAAGCACTCAGGAGGCAGAGGTCAGCAGATCTCCCGGTTCGTGGCCATCCTGGTCTACTTTAGAGTTTCAGTACATCCAGGGCTACACAGAGAAACTGGTGTGTAGGGTGGGATGGGGGTTGCTGTTTATCCTTCGGTGGTAGGTGGGTGGGTGGGACTGGTGCTGGTGGATGGATCTCTGTAGCTCATTGGCCAGCTAGTCTACTAATGGGTGAGCTACGGTTACAGTGAGAGACCATCTCAAAAAATAGTGTGAAGAGTTCGTTTAAGCTGCTGTTGAAGATGCTGAACTGGCTGGCCTTTACATGTAGAGAAATGCTGTACACTGTAGTTTTGCTAAATACGGAATAGTTGGGTTCCTTTGTAATGTGATGTGTTTCATGTATTAGAGCATGCTAAGAAGCTCATAGAATTGTCCAGGTTGTCAGAGCACAAAGACTTGTTTGATGTTAGGAACTAGAAATCAAGAATGGCTTTTTTGAAGGAAGTGTTTTCTTTCTAAAGGAGATGTTCACTAAGTGAGGTGGGTAAGAGCAAACCAGAAAGTTGGGGTAATTGGAGAAGAGTGGGAACAAAGGCTAGGTTATGAAAGCTTTGTAAATCCCTGTGACACATACCTAAAATTCCATCCAGCATTAGAAAAGCAGAGGCAGGATGATCAGCCGTAAAATGACCCGACTCAGAAAATGAAACAGAACCAAAAAAACAAAACAAAAAATCAAAGCTGAAACATATAACTATCTTTGAAAAAATCTCACTTGGTATGTATAAAAGATGGTGTAATATGCTTGGTCCCTACCTTGACTGATTCCTAGGATCCACGTGATGGAGGTAAAGAACTGTCTTGTCTCCCACAAGTTCTGACCTCCACATATGTGCAGTGAAACGTGTGCATACACCTACTCACCTCCCCACAATAAATAAAAGCTCAGGAAAGGAAAAATATTTAGTGTTAATGGTATTGTTTTGAAAGCTTGGTAGAATTGATAGTGAAAGGTGGTGAGTATTCATTTGTGTGTGTTTTGCATTATTTTATGTGTATGAGTGTTTCACCTGCATGTGTGTCTGTGTGTCATATATGGGTCTGGTGCCCTCCGAAGCCAGAAGAAGGCATTGGATTTCCACGAATTGGAGTTGTGAGCCTAGTGTGGGTGCTGGGAATGGAAGTTTCTCAGTCCTCTGGAGGGGCTGTTCTTAAATAATCACAAGCTAGTAAGGAGACAGCCTAGGGCAAGATTGTTGTAGTTTGAAACTAGAGTAGACCTAAGGGTGGAGAGCTGTGCTGTTGTAATTTGTCCTTTCCTGAGTCTTTGCACTTAAACTTTATTAGCCTGCTTTACAGCAGCTAGCTTTGTATATATTTTTTTCATAATTTAAAGAGCCTTACTTAGCGTAGTTTTTAGCTGAAGCAGCCAATTTTTTTTTAAAAAAGCAATATTACTTCAGAGTAGCTTAAAAGGTACCTGTAGTGAAGTTCATAATCACATATGTGATCATAGTGCTTTTGTATAACAGCAGAATGTTTTGCCCATTTTTGTGGATCTTAACCTTGAACTGTTTGAAAAGAAAGTTAGTCATTTTATCATCTTTATTCAAGGTGGACATAGCTTTAGTAATGCTTTCATCAGTTGAGTAGTACAAAATTTCACGGAGAATCTTGCTGTTAAGGTTACTGGCACTTATTCTGGAAGGTTAGAAAAAAAAAGTTTCTAAAATCACTCCATGGCCAAGGATGCATGTGGCTCCGTTGGAAGAGTGCTCCCATAGCATGCGCAAAGCCATGGATTCTACCAAAGGTGGTGGGTAGGATCAGCATTTGTTTCCCTCTTCTAGTTTTACATGTTCATTCTATGTTCTATGGGTCGTGAACTACAGATAAACTACTACACTTTTTCGTACTTGTTTCTTCTGTCTAGTTCCTCCTTTATTTGTGAACTGGCACAAGTAACTGACTTTCTGACTTCTTAATGGGAAGAAACGTACAATATAAGTGTAGAAAAGGATACAAGCGCGTTTGCTTGCCTGTGTGTTTTTTATAAATGTGAAATGCTTGACACACAGTAGTGCTGGCAAATAGGTGCTTTTAAGGTTTCATTTAAAAGTGAGAAGGTCTTACATGTAGCCTTGGCTGGCCTATGTAGAACATACTGGCCCTGAATTCAAGAGGTCTGTCAGGGCTGGAGAGATGGCTCAGAGGTTAAGAGCACTGTCTGCTCTTCCAGAGGTTTTGAGTTCAATTCCCAGCAACCACATGGTGATTCACAACCATCTATAGTGAGATCTGGTGCTCTCTTCTGGCGTGCACACACATGGAGGCAGAACACTGAGGACATAATAAATAAATAAATCTTTAAAAAAAAAAAAAGAGGTCTGTCAGCCTCTGCCTCCTGAGTGCTGGGATTAAAGGTATGTACAATCATGTTAGGTCCATAATAGCTATTTATAATATATTTTTAATGTATTAGTTTTCAGCATAGGACTGGTAGATTAAATTTTATAGCCATATAACTGACCTTGTTGGATACTTCAGTTGGCCTTGCAATGTGTTGAAAGCAAGTGGACTGAAAATAATGTGAGAGATAAACTTTTGCTACCATCATGTGGAGTCAAGTTTAGAAATCAACATGCCCAATTTGTTTAATGAGCACAGATGGCTTCAAATCTCAACTCTAGCCAGATTTTATTTGGATTTGCAAGTACTGGTGGTAGATTGAGCATTGGGTGTAAGTTCCCAGAGTTAGGATTATTTCTGTCTGTTGCTCATTGGATAGACTAGCTTCTAGAATACTGAGAAATAAACATAGGTAGGATAACTTAAAACTATTCCATCTCTCATGTGATTAGAAATTTTAATGTGTGGAGAGAATATTTGGTAAAAAGAAGCAGAGGTCAGTCAAATGACTAAACTTAAGATACTTGGAGGTTTTTTAAAAATTATATTTCCAAGTTGGTCATGATGGTGCACGCCTGTAATCCCAGCAGAGGCAGGTTGGTCTACAAAGCGAATCCAGGACAGCAAAGGCCACACAAAGAAAAAACCCTGTCTCGAACAAACAAAAAATAAAAAAATTCTATTTCCAGATAATTAGAACAAGTGAACTAGCCCAACATTATCCCACGGGTAACTACAGTAGATTTTATGAGGTGATCAGATTATTTAAATATAAATAGAAATTTGTTTGTTGCTGACCTTGGATACTAAAGATAAGGATTTGTTCTGAAGCATTCATGTATATAGTCTTACCTGTTTTTCCTACTTTTACTGGGACAAATATAATGTGTGTAGTGGCTCTTGGAGTCACACTGTTCTAAATGAATGACAAAGGACTCAGAATTAACTTGGCCCTTCCCCCCCTATTTTACAGGTGAGCGAGTGCTATGCTTTCATGGGCCTCTTCTGTATGAAGCAAAGGTATGGAGCCTGTTTTCTTTTGAGAAGGTCAAAAATGTTGGCTAGGTCTGACTTTTTAAAATCAAATTACAGTATTCTTACCGGGTATATAAAAACTATTTTATGGTTTTCATAGGTTCATAACTCTTCTATTGTCATTTTGAGTTTGGTGCTGCTTGTTTGATGGTGGATGGAGAAAGTTCAGATATTGATACTCTTTGGTTAAAGATGTATTTATTTATTTATGCAGTGTTCTGCCTCCATACTAGAAGGCACTGGCTCTCACTATAGATGGCTATGAGTGATTGCCGGGAATTGAACTCAGGACCTTTAGAAACAGCCTGTTAAATATATTCTCTGCGATATTCTCTGCGAGAGGTTTATTAGAAGGGTATGGAGGAAGTGGGTAGCTGGACATGGTGGGGGAAGAGAGGGGGAAAGTGAAGGGGAAAGGGCAAAGGGCGTGCCGAGAGAGAGAGAGAGAGAGAGAGAGAGAGAGAGAGAGAGAGAGAGAAGAGTGTAAGAGAGGAAAAGCAAAGAGTGTAAGAGAGACCATGTGTCGGATCGGCCCTTTTAAGGGGGCACGATAACCATGCCTTCCAGGTGTGGCCACCTGGCTGGTGACATCATGACATCATAGGTTGCTGGGTAACCCAGAAGCAGGTTGTGTTTCAAAATACTAAGACAGCCAATGTTCTTAATCTCAGAGCTATCTCTCCAGCCCCCTCCTGTGACTTTTCTAAACTTAGTAAAGGTTTGTCTGTTGGAAAAGCATTTAAGTGATAAATGAAGGTTGGTTGGTTCTAGCAAGTATCATTTTATAGTTAATAACTCAACAGAAAACTATACTGTATGCTTACAAGCACTTAGAGGATAACCTCAAGTGCTGGTCTCCTCTTCCTATCTTTGAAAGACAGTCCTTATACATGCCTATCTTACCTTCAGATTTCCTAGGATTCTTTTCTTCTCCAACTTCCATATCAGTGTAGGAGGAGCAGGATCATATGCGTTTTGGAGATCATATGAATTCTGCCTGCATGGCAAGCACTATTACCCACTGAGCCATTTATTACCTTTGCTTTAACAATTGATGTTTAACTTCTCTCTGCACACTGTGTGTGTGCGTGCATGCATGTGTCTTTCTCTTTGGGTCTGTCTGGTGTTTTTCAGACTTGAGTTAAATGCTTAAGCTGGCTTTGAACTAACAAGCAGTCCTCTTGCCTCATCCTCTCATGCTGAGGTCTCACACAGATGTGAACCACCATTGCCTGGTTGTCATATCCATTAAACTTCTGTTTTGTTAATTTGGATGGCAAAGTTTGAGTTCTGAGTGAATAAGGCTTTTTTTTTTTTTCTGTTCCATCATGTGCTCTTCTTAATATAAAAATTGACTTTAAATTTAGCCAGAGGTGCTTGGTGGTGGTGGTACATGCCTTTAATCCTGGTAGTCAGGCAGGTAGATCTCTTGAGTTCAAGGACAGTCAGGACTACATAAAACCCTATCTCAAAAAACCAAAAATAAAATAAAAAGACCAGAGATAACAGTATAATGCCATTATTTTTATTTTAATTAAAAATGTTTGCAGTGCTCAGGATTAAACCCAGAGCTTTGTATATTCTTGGAAGAGAGCTACCACTGCAGTTATACCCCCATTTTACAATAACTCCAAGGACCTGGCTTCCATTCCCAGTACCCACATGCTGACATACAACCAAATATACTTTAGTTCCAGGGGATCTAGCACTCTCTTCTGATCTAGCACTTATGTATATATCAGGAACACATATGGTACACATATACATAACAGCCTAGAATAATTTAATTTTGGTGACTTTTGGTAGAATTTAGGTTGGGGTATCATTCTGGTGCTTGAACCCAGAGATTTAAACACTATAGCACTGAGCTATACCAGAACAGGAAATTGAAAGTTTCCTTAGCTGTTTGCTTTTGAGATAGGGTCTTGCTGTAGAGCTCAGAGTGTTCTTAACCTCAGTCTAGACACCATATGCTTACTCTGACTGCCTGAAGATTGGGACTGCAGGCATTTCTTTCTTTTCTTTTTTCTTTTCTTTTCTTTTCTAAGATTTTATTTATTTATTTATTACATATATATAGTGTTCTGCCTGCACTAGATCTCATTATAGATGGTTGTGAGCCACCATGTGGTTGCTGGGAATTAAACTCAGGACCTTTGGAAGAACAGCCAGTGCTCTTAACCTCTGAGCCATCTCTCCAGCCCCGGCATTTCTTTCATAGTTTTTGTTTGTTTGTTTTGTTTTAACCACTATATTATATATACAACGTTCTGCCTGCGTGTATATCTGCACGCCAGAAGAGGGCACCAGATCTCATTATAGATGGTTGTGAACGACCACGTGGTTGCTGGGAATTGAAATCATGACCTCTGGAAAAGCAGTCAGTGCTCTTAATGCCTGAGCCATCTCTCCAGCCCCTCTTTCTTAGTTTTTAAAACATTATTTTAAGACAGGTGCTCACTTTGTAGGCTTTGCTGGCTTGGAACTCTTTAGACAAGGGTGATCTTGAACTCACAGAATGACTGCTCTACCTCATCCAGATTGGGATTAATTTTAAAGGTGTGCTTGGGCAGGCATTTAAGAATTGAACAAAAAGGCTGCTGACTGATTACATGGTACAGTACTTATCTATCATGATTGAGACCCTATGAACTCAATCCTACCACCACCACCACCCCTGGCGGGGGTGGGTGAGGGGGAATGGACCACCCCACAAATGTGTATTGAGTGCTGGCACTGGTGTATGACCAAGCTATTTGGTACAGGCTAGTTGAGACAGAAAGATTACTTAGAGTACAGAGTTCAAGGATAGCCTGGATAGCTTAGTGAGACTTTCTTACAAAGTAGTAAACAAGGCAGGTGACAAAGCTCAGTGGAAAGGCATTTTTCATGACTGAGGCACTGGTTCAGTCCCCATTACAGAAAACCAGCAAAGGTCTAGTAACACTCAAACACATATACACATACTCTGTACATGTCCATATATAAGTATGTAAAGTATAATGTTTAAAGCAGTTTCTGTGTGATTTTTCTAGGAAGTTTATATTTGTATGAGAATATTCTTAGCAAATATAGTGCCAGGCAGTTCTGACTAAAAATGTTCACCTCTCATGTTTTGAATGTAGAGGTGTTTGTTTATAACTGTGAGTCTTTTTTATAATCTTGTATGTTTTTCATTGTTAATTTGTTGTATGAACTTTGGGCACTCACACATTTGAACTAGCTGATTGTCTTTGGCAGCAAAATACTCGGTGAACAATTTTTAAATGGTAATTGGAGAAAACTATTGATTTGCCCATAGCGAACATCCTTAAATCCAAAGTCAGATAATAATCTCTTGTCAAAACAAGTGACCTTGTTTTGTTTAGCTATTTTTTTTTGTATACAATGTTGTCTGCTTGTATACCTGCACCCCAGAAGAGGGCACCAGATTTCATTATAGATGGTTGAGAGCTACCATGGAATTGAACTCAGAACTGGAAGATCAGTCATTGCTCTTAACCACTGAGCCATTTTTCCAGCCCCAGTTTAGATACTTTTAAGGGTACTTTTAAAACTAATTTAAAAAACTCAGCATAGTGTCTTTAATAGACTGATGAAATTCTTTTTGAAATAAATGTAGTTCTTAGCTAGAATTTAAACAAAAAACAAGAAAAGCATTTACTTTTGACCATGGATAGCAGATATAGCCTCTTGTGAGACAGCTTATTAATGCTGTCAGATTTGTGTTTATTTCTAAGTGGCCATTTTGTAAGGAAAAAAATGTTCTCAGCAGTAGGATTATAAAATCAAACTGGGACTTAGAGAGGGGCATGGGAGGAGATGGGAGAGGGAGGGTGGGATTGGGAGGGAATGAAGGAGGGGGCTACAGCTGGGATGAGTGAATAAACTAATAAAAAACAATAAAAATGTAATAAACATTAAATAAATAAACACATGTATAAATAAAAATAAAATCAAACTGACCAACTCTCAGTCCTTGAAGGTTCTCTAAAAGTTTTACAGCATCAAATGATTCAAACAAGATTTAATAAGTACATCTGTTATTACGATGCAGATTTGCTTTTGTTAAGAATAAGATTATGTGTATACTAAAGACTTTTTCTTTTTTATTTCAGTGTGTAAAGGTTGCCATAAAGGACAAACAAGTGAAATACTTTATCCATTACAGTGGTTGGAATAAAAAGTGAGTATTAGATCTTTAAAAAGCATTTGTCAACTGTTTTAAGCAAGGGTAAGCCATTTTTAGTATGGTGAAAGTATCAAGCAGAACTCAGCCATTTTATAAGTACTTGATCTTGGGAATATTTTTGTAGTGTCTGGTAGTTATTGACCAACTATCCTGATTGAATTATGAGGGCTTCATTTATCTTAAATAAATAAATAAATAACTTTATTTATTTAATAATTTGTTTTATTTAATAATGTTTTAGGATGGCCTGAGCACAAACCAAATGACTAATCTTTCTTATTTGTGCAGTTAAACTCAAAACTAGTTGTAGAACTAGCTGTAGAAATAGACCCATTTTAGGATATTTTGAGACATAATGCTAATGTTTACAGGAAGTATTTTCACATGGCTTAGTACCGAAAATTCTCATTTATAGAATTTAACTTTCTAGTGCTCACTTTCTGGAGTTCTTTCTCAGTATGTTCTTTTGGGGACTCAAAAGTAACAGCACCTAGTAAATTATCCAGGCCTTTTTGTTCTCTGGATTGAATAGCTTATTTTCACTAGGGGAAATTGTTTTATTATTAATCTTGTGTACTTCTGGGATGTCATTGCAAGGGACTAGCCATTCAGGAATTAACTTTCTGATAACTCCCAGGGCTTAATGTTTTGTCTCTCACTTGACCAAGAATCTGATACTTCTTTATATGGGAGGACATGCCAACTGTTGTGATGGTTGGTACTCTTGATGTAGAAGTTTTGTTTTTTCTCTTAAGTTTACTGGCTCTTTAACTTTGGTGCAAATTTATATTTTATAGTTTTTCTATCTAAATGACCAACCAGTCAATAAAGTTTGTTTGTTAAAAATATGTAAATGCTTTTAGGTGAGAAATACCAAACTTTTAACTTATTTTATTAGTATAATTTTAGAAAGGCCACAATTCAAAATACATGAAAGCATACTCTGATAAGTTGTGAATAAAGTATTTCTAATAATGATTAGTGGGTAATGTTAGCATTTCAGAATGATGCCAGTCTCAAACTAAGAAATTGGGAGCTGGGTGTACTGGCACACCCTTTTAATCCCTGCATGCAGGAGGCAGTGGCAGGCTGATCTCTGAGTTCCAGGTTAGCCAGAACTACATAGTGAAACCCTACCCCCCCCCCCCCAAAAAAAAAAGAAAAAGCAATAAGTTTTGATCTTAAGTTGTAGCTAGGAAATGGATTTTTTTTTTTTGAAATTTTTTTTATAATTATTTTTGAAAATGGACTTTTATTTTGTGGCTTCTAGAGTATCCCCATATGAAAAAATGAACTGAAAAACTGAATTTCCATCTTTAATTTATGAGGCTTGTATTTTACATGCTAATGTCCAGATAAAATGTCTAATAGACTCTTTCCTGTAGGAAGTAGAATGTCTTCTGTATGCCTATGGGGGATAGGAAAGTTAAAAGTTCATATAAAATAAGGAAAGGAAACACAAAACACATTCATGGGGTGGGCCTACTTTTCTTCCCTTGCACACTTTAACTTAGAATTTTGTTTTAATAGCTGTCAATACAGCCTTCATGCTTCATTCTTGTAGTTTGTATAAATTACATATGGATATTTATAGGTCAATATCTGTATATTAGGTTGCTGTTTTTGTTGATTGCCATCAATTAGGAAAACCAAAGCCTCTCTGGTTTTCTAGTTTTACTTTTTCAAAAAGTAGTTGTTCCTTTGTTGGAATGTGGTTCATGATAGAAATAAGTGGTAGTTTCATTCAGATCGTTCTCCTGGGAAAAGAAAAGGGGAAATAACTATAATAGGCATTATATGACTGTCATATACTATGACTGCTGTTGCAGTGTACTGAGGGAAATGAAGGTCTCATAGGTGGCTTTCATAGTTGACTTGCTAAACATGCTTTTTTAACCTTTCTTGGAGTATTTAGAAGTGATTTTTCATTTTCCTTTTTTGAGACTGGTCTTGCTTTATAGCTTTGGCTATCCTGGAATTTGCAGTAATCTTTCTGCCTCATGAGTGCTGAGATTATGCTTGTGCCACCACATCTAGCTCTAGAGAAACCTTTAAAACCATTTCAGAGGAGTGTTCTTTAAATGCCTGTCAAGTATATTCTGTATATGTTTATTTTTGCCTGTGGATTAACTTTTGGATTAGGCACACACAGCTACAGCTACTTTGGAATATATATATATATATATATATATATATATATATTTGGTCTATACTTAAAATTTGAGTGGCCCTCAGCTTAATATAGTAAGAGATTGTCTATTTTGTTTTTCTCAGGTTCAGCAAGGATTTTTAACTCTTTGCTTATAAGCTCCTGGAGTGGCTTGATAATTGGATATTGGTCAAAGTGCTTGTTTAGATATCGTTCATATCTGAAAGGGAAGGAGTTTCTAAGGTTTGAAAGCAGTTAAAAGGTAGCACCCTTTGATTTTTGGGAGAATAAGGTTATACTTTTTTTTAAAAGATCTTTATGGAAAGGGATGTAGTTCAGTGGTAAAGTGTCCGTTTCCCCCTCCCCCCCAGCATGCATGGAGCCCTGGGCCCAATCTCTAATACTCGTCCCACCCCACAAAAAAAAAAGGAGGGGGGAAGATGGTTTGTAAAACACTTATGTATTTAGAAAAATGGTCTTAATTTTTAGCCCTACCTAGTCTGGAGTTTGTGTAGGCCAGGCTGTCCCGGAACTCAAATGTACCTGTTTCTACCTCTACAGTGTGTGTCATTATGCCCTGCTGTAGAACACCTTTAAAATACACTGGTACAGCAAAATTCTTCAAACTGGAATTTTTTTTGAACATTAGTTTAAATACACTTTCAAAGTTACAGTAAATACATCTTACTGGAATTTGTTGACACAGACATTAAAATATTCCATTTGTAAATGAATCTTGATAAAGCTTAAGCTAAATTCTGCACATAGTTACTGAGATTACTTTGTACTATGCTGTCTGTATCAGAAGTGCTGTGAGGCCCAGGCGCTCTGAAAAATCTTTGAAGACACGTGAGGATATTGTAGCCCTTTTTCCTGTTCCTGAAGGAGCTCCCTCAGTACACCACCCCCTCCTGACCTCTAGGTAAATGCATGTTTTAAAGTTTTCTTTAGGAAATCATGTTGAAGAATGTTTTTTTTTTTATTTATTAATTTTCCTTTTGGCTATTCTCTGTAAGAGGTCAGAGGTGGGATTCATTAAGTAAAAGATTGCCTCAGGAATGCACCTGATTGTGTCACTAATGGAGCTCCATCAGCAGGAGAAAAGACTAATTTTGCTTAAAAAGTTCAACATTCTACAAGAAAGTTTTGTTTTCCCATACACATCAGCAAAAAGGCTCGTTTTTGTGAGAAGCCAGATAGCTACCTTAGCCATCCTTGGAAGTTGCAGTACTCCCTTTGAGTAGAAGAAAGTGAACCATAAGGTATCTGAAAAACTATTTTAAGCCTTTAATGTAAAGACTTAGCCATCTAGGTGGTGAGTATTGTAGACTTTATGATGTATTCCTGATGTACCTTTTTAGCATATGTGAGCTGTGTAACTTAAGATAGTACTGTAATGGCTTAGAGACTCTTAAGTGAATTATTCTTAGGCAATTTAAAAATGATTTGGATAATCTACATACATAGTTTATATTTGGAATGTGTTAGTTGAGAGTGGATTTACAGTGCTAGGGTATCATTATTTCAGAAAAAGCTGGGCAAGATTTGTGTATTCATTTAATTACAGATTTTGGGATACTGAGGCAAGACGATTAATGTGAATTCAAGGCCCATTTGGAATTCATAAAAAATTGTCTCAACTATGGTTAACAAGATGGTTCAGTTGGTAAAAGTACTTGCCACCAAGTTTGAAGACCCAAGTTGGATCCCCAGGACCTACATGCTGAAAGAAATTGACTCCAAAAAGCTGTTCTCTGACCTCTATACACATACTGTACCATGCACTTGTACACACATACAAATAAATAGATGTTAAAAGTACAAAATTAAAATATGTTATTTCAAGGAATTCTGACGTTTTAACTCTTATTTTTAAATGTTAATTGGAAGAGAACCTAAGCTGTTAAAAATGTTCTTAAGTGCTATTTTAACTTGTCTTTTTCAGTTGGGATGAATGGGTTCCAGAAAGCAGAGTACTCAAATATGTGGACACCAATTTGCAGAAGCAGCGAGAACTTCAAAAGGCCAATCAGTAAGTTTGTTAAGAAACTGAGTTTTGAGATTTATGGACAAGGAATGAACAAAATGGGATCATGGTGATCTCCCTTTCTATTTTTGATTCCAGTGTTAATGCTGGATTTCAAGTAATTACATACTTTCTAGATAAAAGAAATATCGAAGTTTATTTCTAAAAATGAATTTTTAAAGAAATATTCTGGCTCTTAAAATTTTAAGAAAATTAACCTGCTGCTAGGTATAATTTTTGGATGCTTTTTGCACTAGTTGTCTTGCTACTGTTACTGAGTTTCTGATGAAGGGCGATTGGCAGGTTGTATTGTGTTCCTGAACTTCCTCAGTTCCTGTGACACATACCATGGGCTGTCCATTTCCATATGCTTAGAAATAGTCAATCAAATGGCAAAAAAAAGTAAATAAATAAAAAATAAAAAATCCTCTCATTTCTGAGTCTGTTTTTAGAATTTGGCAGAAAGTGCTAGGAATCGTAGATGCAAACTCACTGATAATCTTGCTTAATTAACCTCCTCTTCTGTGCTGTGGAAAACATAGTTAACTGATGGGGAAACAGAAAGGAAGAGATATTCCCATTAATGTTCACATTGAGGAAAAAAATAACCCATAAAACTTACAGGACAGTTATTACATTTGAATTTTACAGAATTAAAAAATAAGATTATAATATGATGGAATCAAGTTAAAAGAAAACATTGTGACTTACGGTGAATTTCCAACCAGGAATAGCACTGGAATTTTCAGTTTCTGAAAATTTGTACTACTTTAACTTTAATTTTAGTAGCAAAGGTTTGTTTGTTTGCATTCATATATTTATTTTGTGTGGACATGGGTTTGTCTTAATGAGATTGTGGAGGTTGGAGTCAGTTTTTTTTCCTACTTTTATGTAGGGTCCAGGGTCAGTAGCACTTTGACCTCTTGGACCACCCCTCTGGCTTTGCGCATGGTTTCTTGAGTATTTTTATTTCTGTAGACCTTTAAGAAATTTATTTTTGGGTTTTATATATATAAACACATATGTGTTTATATGTGGGCTCCACGTGTATGCCTGGTGCCTAAGTATCAGATCCCCTGGAGTTATAGATAGTTGTGAGCCACCATGTAGGTGCTGGGAATAAAACTCAGGCCTTTTACAAGAGCAAGGAGTGCTCTAAACCTCTAAGCTGTCTTCCCAGAGCAGGCTTACCTAAATCTTCTGCCTCTCAATGCATATATGTATGTGGGCTTGCGGGGGGGGGGGGGGGGCGGCGCCACACTCAGTTTTTAAAATTAAAAATATGGAAATTTAATTTTTTAAGTTTTATTTATTCATTTACTTAATGTGTATGAATGCTCTCTATCTGCATGTATCCCTGCACGCCAGAAGAGGGCATTAGATCACTTTACAGATGGTTGTGAGGCACCATGTGGGTGCTGGGAATTGAACTCAGGACCTCTAGAAATCAGACAGTGCTCTTCACTGCTGAGCCATCTCTCCAGCCCAGAAATTTAATTCTTGTTCCTGTGTCCTAGGCAGAAATTTCAGGCCTTCTACACACGCACACACACACACACACACAAATAAATTTTTTTTTTTTTTTTTTTTTTTTTTGGTCTGCTTGTATGTATGCACACCAGAAGATAGCATCAAATTCCATGTAGTTATGAGCAGCCATGTGGGTCCTGGGAATTGAATTTAGGACCTCTGGAAGAGCAGCCAGTGTTCTTAACTGCTAGGCTATCTCTTCAGCTCCAATTTCAGACTACCTGTGGGTATTACCTTTTATTTTGTAATACAGTGAATCTGTACAACATAACAATGTGGAACATTCTGGAAGTGTACTTACAGTAACAGATAAACTTGAAAAATTTTTCTTAGTCTCACTGTATAAACCTTGGCTGGCCTTGACCTTAAAGGAATCTACCTGCTTTGCCTTTTAAAAGTTCTGGGATTAAAGGTGTGTGCCACTATACATGTTTGGGAACTACAGTTTAAAGTGCTTTATGATGACTTTTTGACATTATTTTTGAAGGGAACAATATGCAGAGGGCAAGATGAGAGGGGCTGCTCCAGGAAAGAAGACATCTGGTCTGCAACAGAAAAATGTTGAAGTGTAAGATGCTCTTGGTTTATATATATTAATATTGCATGCTTCTTTAAGTGTAATTCAGATTTATGGTTGGTTATGATACTTATTTAATCTCTAATGGGGGCTTTAAAAAAGTCAGTGAAATTTTTATTTCTCAGATAACAGGTTGCTAAAGTAATTTGAAATTCACAATAACTGTTTGATTTTCCTTAGCCTCTTTCCTTGTGCTAGAATATTTGCAACATTAACATTTAAGCTGGTGGCATACGCCTATAATTCCAGCACTTGGGGAAGCAGAGGCAGGCCAATCTTTGCGAGTTCAAGGCCAGCCTGCTCTACAAAGTGAATCCAGGACAACCAAGGCTACACAGAGAAACCTGTCTTGAAAAACAAAACAAAACACAAAAAAATTGCATTGTTTTAGCCTGTAATTCAGTGCCAATATATGCTTTTACAGTTCTTAAAATTTTTTAAAGATTTATAAGATTAATGCAGTATTCTGCCTGCATGTGTGCCTGCAGTCCAGAAGAGGTCACCAGAATTCATACATGGTTTTGAGCCACCATGTAGTTGCTGGGAATTGAACTCAGGACCTTTAGAAGAACAGCCAATGTTCTTAACCTGAGCCATCTCTCCAGCCCTACAGTTTTGTTTGAAGTTACATGTGTATACACGTATAATGTTTGTAGAAGTGAATTGTCAGGTAGTCATGAGTATTGAGATAATTATTTTGGCTAAGGATACTTTTTCAGTAGTGTAAATATGTATTACAAAATGAGAAAGAATAGGGTAACTTGTTAACTCTGGATTGTAAGGCTTCTTGTTAACCAGCCCATAGTATGAAAGCCATTACATACATTGTATCTCTATAAAGATTATGTACCTGGAACTGACTGTAGAAAAGATGACCAAATACATGATTAGTAATAAGAAAACAGGATATAACTATTATTTGTACTTTTTGAGAATTTCACACATATATGCAATGTACTTTGGTTATGTCTATCCCAGTACTTTCCTCTCCAACCCTAGATACCCCCTTTTCAATAGGTCTCTCACCAGTCTTTTTTTTTTTTTAAGTCTAATGAATATAGTTACTGCTAGTTTTGTGTTCATGGGGTGTAGGGCCATTCACTGGAGCATGGGCCACCTAATAGTGGCCATACCCCTAAAGAAAAATGGCTTCCTCTTTGCCAGCAGCCATAAATTGCCAATAACTCCTCAACTAAGAGGTAGGGCCTCATGGGTTCTTTTCCTTCCATGCTAGAATGTTGGCTTGTGCAGGTAACTAGTGCAACAGCTCTGTCATGTCCAGAAGACAGCATTTCACAACACTCTGTCCCTATTCTGCCTTTACATTTGTTCACACCCTCTTAGGCTTTGTTCCCTGACCTTGGTGGGGGAAAATAGAACAGTACAGATGTCCCAATCGGGGTGAGCATTCACAGTGAAGTCTTCTGAGCACTTTGACCAGTTACAAGTCTGTAGCTTTTTTGGCCCAAGGTTGAGAGCAGTACTAATATATATATAAAGTAGTTTGCCAATAACCATTTACAAAAAACAATAATAAATTTCCCTGTAGAACCTATGACCTCGGTCGGCCACATGTGGGCTTTTGACCAGGTTTACAATAATTAGGCATGAATTCCGTCCTCTTGAGTAGGCTTCAAAAATCTCTTTTCACAATAGTTGATTACCTCTGTAACAGTCATCACTATTGTACCACTGAAACATTATCTTCTTATGCTGGGTAGAACACTATCTTTCAGATATTTTTGTTTTGTTTTGAGACAGGGTCTCAATATATAGCCTTGGTTGTTCTGGAACTCATTATGTAGACCAGGCTGGCCTCAAAGAGAACCTCTTGCCTCTGCTTTCCGAGTGCTGGGGGTGAAGTTGTGTGCCCCCCCCCCCAGGTTAAATCCATCATTCATTCATTCATTCTTGTTAAGCTTATATTTTAAACTAGCTTACAAAATAGCATTACCATGCATTTTTATTTTGAGTTTACTATCCTACTTCCTTTCCTTCTGGGCTCTTTTTCTTCTTTTAAGGACTGATTTATTTGTATGTGTTTGGGTGTTTTTTCTGCATGGTATGTCTATGCATATAAAGGTCAGAAGGGATTCCTTGGAGTTGGAGTTAACAAACATGTTAGCTGTGTTCTAGGTGCTGGGTACAAAACAGGTCCTCTGGAAGAGCAGCCAATGTTCTTAATGACTGATTATCTCTCTAGTCCCCAAACATAATTCCTAACAGTTTATATTTTGATTCTATAAGTTTTAGAAGCAGAACACTCAAAATTTATTGTATGAATCCTACAGTACTTTTAAGAACTGGCCTTTTTTGTTCCCGTGAATCATTAGCACGTATGTGCAGGTGAAGTTCTTGGTTTAATTGAACTTGGAAATACTGTTGTCAACTCTTTTCTACTATAAACTTCAACCTTATGAAGTAAAGGAAAATTTAAGTTTGGCCACATTGTTTTTTTAAAGATGAGCTTTGTACTCAAAAGAGATCTGCCTGCTTCTGTTTCCCCAGTGTTGGGATTAAAGATGTGTACCTCCACACCCACCCTTTTGTTGTTGCTATTATTATTGTTTGTTTAGTGGTTGTTTTTTTGTTTTTTTTTTTGTTTTTTTTTTTTGTTTTTTTTGAGACAGAGTTTTCTCTGTGTAGCCTTGGCTGGCCTAAACCAGCTCTCAAACTCAGAGATCTATCTGCAACTCTTATCTTGCTGAGTGCTGGAATTAGAGGCACATGCCACCCTCCCTGTCTGTTAAATTATTTTTTATAATTTTTAAATTGATGTGTACATCTGGCTATGTGTGGTCACAAGTATGCAGGATCCCACAGAAGCAGGTGGATCTCCGAGATTGAGGCCGTCCTGGTCTACATAGTGAGTTCCATGATAGCCAGAGCTACATAGTGAGGCCTTGTCTCAGTAATAATAGTAATAACATCAACAATAGTAACAACTATTATTATTAAGATTAATGTTTTGGGAAACAAAAATATAGTCATTGATAATTTTGGGTGGGTCATTTCTCTCTGAATTTACCATTCATTGGAGTTGGAACATTTTTCTAGGAGTAACTTTTGTTTTCTTCTCTTTTCAGGAAAACAAAAAAGAACAAGCAGAAAAGTAAGAGTATAAACTTTTTAAAAGTTGATGTATTCTTTATAGCATTTAGATTGTGAATTCACTATGTTAAACTGACATTTAATAGTATGTGGTTTATTGACCCCCAGGTAGAGGTTTCACAACAGTGTTATATGTAGATAAGGACAGAATGGTTTTCATCTTTTGACTTTCTGTAAGATGTAGTTGTTTTCACCTATCTGCTTTAGTCTTAATGATTCGATTAGGAAGATAGCATTTTAAATACTTGTTATTAGATCTTTTCCTAAATGAATTATTAAGTTTTTAATTTTAGAAATATTATTAAGTTGGCTTTATGAAACATCTGTAATGGGAAAATGAGAACCATGATTTATTTGTTAACCATTTCTGCCCTACCTCCCATACACTTTTTGTAGCACCTGGAAATGGAGATGGTGGCAGTACCAGTGAGACACCTCAGCCTCCTAGGAAGAAAAGAGCCCGGGTAGATCCTACAGTTGAAAATGTGAGTTGTCCCCCCATCCCCTGGCTGTCCTAAAACCCCTAATGATTCTTCTCCTTTACTTCCCCACTCCCACTGTTTGTGTTTGAGGCAGCATCTTGCTATGTTGTTTTCATTAGCTTTGGACTTTAGAGCCTCATGCCTCAAGCTTCTAAATGCCAGGGTTACTGACAAGTGCAAGTTCAGATCTAGTTCTGACAAAGTTGCGGTCTAGTAGAGACTTAAAGTGTCTTTGGCTGTGCATGATGCTGCATGCCTTTAATCCAGCTCGTAGGAGGTTGAGATAGGCAGGCAGATAGATCTTTGAGTTCGAGGCTAGTCTGGTCTACTGAGTTCTAGGACAGCCAGAGCTACGTCTTGAAAGAAAGCCATGTTTGGGATAACTATTTGGGTATCAACAGTAAAAGTGATGATGTTGTTAAACTGTATCAATTCAGAATATTCCATTTCCAGAAGAGACAATGCATTAAGGGCCACTATGACTCAAGACTATGAACTTTGTTCTAGCTGTATGATTTTAGGTGTGTTTGTTTGTTTTGTTTGTTTGTTTTGTTTTTTCATGACAGTTCCTTCTTTATAAGTGGCTCCTTCAAGGAATTAGTGTATACCTGGTGTCTTAAAGGTCAAAAGAGAAGTTACTGTTCAGCAAGAAAAATTTGCAATACCTTCACATTTTCTATTTAGGAAGAAACATTCATGAACAGAGTTGAAGTTAAAGTAAAGATTCCTGAAGAGCTGAAACCATGGCTTGTGGATGACTGGGACTTGATCACCAGACAAAAGCAGGTAATTTAGAATGACGCAGGTGTACTTAGTTTTTGAATCATTTTCCCCCTGCATGTGTATGTCTGCATAGCATGGCTTGTGTAGTACCTGTGGAGGGTATTGGGTTTCCTGTTAGATGGTTGTTAGCCACCATGTGGGGTGTTGGGAATTGAAACTGAGTCCCCTATCTAATCCCTTAAAATTTTATTTGTTTATGATTAAGAAAGTTGAAAGTTGATGGAGCATAACTCTTTAAAAAAAACTAATATGTAGAGAAACATGTTTTTCCATCTGAATGTTACTTAACATTAAAAATGCATCAACACGTCCTGATAGTGGAATATAGTAGAAAGCAAATAACATTGCCTTCAATTGATCCTGAATATACTTAAGGTCCTAGGTTTACTCATTTGCAGAATGTTGTAAAAATATCCGCCCCCACCCCATGGAGAGGTACAGGAAGCTACCTTGCTCTAAAACAGTGGATGCCAACAGCAGAACAGTTTGGCCACTAAGTAAATTTTGTGATTTACAGAGTATGGATGATGGGTTCCTTGAGAATTATGAGCAATTCAAAAGTAGATACACCACTGAAAAGCCCACCCCTAAATAAACCATGCCTCAGAAAAGCTGCATATGAAAGTTGTGTCCCTAGAGCTCTATTTTAGCTGTTGGGGAGGACTCTGTGGATCTTTCAAGTGTCAGCTTTCTGAATCTTGTTTGTTTACTAAGTCTTAGGCGCTGCTATCTTCCCTCCTGAAGGGACATGTTGAAAATCTGAAGAAACTGCTTTCACAATGTAGGAATATAGGAATCCAGAAAAACTTGAACATCTCTAAGAGTTGGGTTGTCTTAAGTCCAGATTAAGGAAATATGGACAGACTATTTGAATTGACAAATTGAGGTCCAGTGGGAATAATGGGGATGAGAATAATTCATTAGTTTGAGCTTCATAGGCACAGTTGGAATTTGGTTGAAGTTACTTGATTAGATTATGCAATTGCATCTCCCTGCATAATATTTGTGATCTTGAACACATTTATCAGGCTTTCTGTGATTCATCTACTTTTGTTGGAAGAAATGTAATTTTTCTTGATAAGCATTTGTGTTCAAATTTTTTCCTTAGCTATTTTATCTTCCGGCCAAGAAGAATGTGGATTCCATTTTGGAGGATTATGCAAATTATAAGAAATCTCGAGGAAATACAGATAATAAGTAAGTATGCAGCCTTTTGAATATACACAAAGTACTTAAGAGTACTTTTTTAGGGTACAACTATGCTATGCTGTAAGTACACAGTCATTAAAAGTTTCACTATTAGCCAGGTGTGGTGGTATGTGCTTTAATCCCAGCGCTCTGGAGGCAGAAGCAGGTGGATCTCTGAATTCCAAGACATCCAGGGCTATTAAACAGAGAAACCCTGTCTTGAAAAACTTAAAAGTTTTACTATTTGGAAGCCTGGTGGTGACAGTGGCACACACCTTTAATCCCATCACTTGGGAGGCTGGGGCAGGAGGATCTCTGAGTTTGAGGCAAGCCTGGTCTACATAGTGAGTTCCAGGATAGCCAAGGACATACAAGGAACTGTGTCTCGACCCCCCTCCCCCCCAAAAAAAAGGTTTTTACTATTTTTGAAAGTATAAATGCCTACCTTCTTGTGTTTGCCATAGTTCTTACCTTTATGTCCTCTCCAGAAAGGAAATAATTTGAAAGTAATGTTCTTATTCTTTTATCAGGGAGTATGCTGTTAATGAGGTTGTAGCAGGGATAAAGGAGTACTTCAATGTAATGTTGGGCACTCAGCTACTCTACAAATTTGAGAGACCACAGTATGCTGAAATTCTCGCTGATCACCCCGATGCACCCATGTCCCAGGTGTATGGAGCGCCACATTTACTGAGATTATTTGGTAATAAGACTTTTTAGATATGTTTTCTTTTGAGCCTTTAATAATTGATTTTTTTGGTCTTTGCTAAGTAACCCAGAGGTAACATAACTTTCTAAAACATGACTGTTTCAGTTTGGATTTTTATTTAGACTTAAAAGACTTGAGAAGTTTGAAAAAATCATTAAGACTAGGGAGAGAGCCCAACCTGTAAAATTGAAGTGAAGAGCTTCCCAAACCCACATAAAAATAGTATGGTGATAGTAGTGCACACTTGTGATCCAGTGCTGGGACAGCAGAGATGGGCATCTTGGGGTCTCAGAGGGTACCCTGACCTAATTTGTGGACCCCAGTCCAGTGAGAAAGGGACACTTTTTTTTAAAGGTTGATGGCACTTGAGGAAAGACATATTCAAGGTTGCCTTTTAGTCTGCCAGACACACATACACATGCACCTACATATACACATAAAATCATTTAGTTTTATGGAATCAGTGACAGTTGAATTGCTTTGTACATAGTTAACATGCATGGTTATAGTGCTGCCTTGGATAGAACTAACATAATTCTTTGTCTCATAGTGCGAATTGGAGCGATGTTGGCCTACACACCTTTAGATGAGAAAAGCCTTGCTTTATTACTGAACTATCTACATGATTTTCTCAAGTAAGTTTAATTGAGATCATGAACAATTGGGGTGCTACTTAACAAAATAATTACTAAAATAAGTATCTGTACAGATGTCATAAGTCAATAGAACAATTTAAATTACATAAATGGGAATCTCACAGATGATAAAGAGTACCTATAAGTGCTGTAATGGAAATGATACAGTGACTAGATCTCCAAGCTATTAAGTCAGTGAAAACATTGTAGGTTGATATTTGTAGATTTACAGTGTTGGAGAGTAAAAAGATAATCTATAAACTGGTAAGGAGGTAAATTAAAAAAGGTACAGTAGAGACTTCGAGAAATAGAAGTAATGTCTGAGTTGGGCTGGTGGCTCATGCCTATCAAAATTGAGGCAGGATTTTTTTTTAAGTTGGAGTTCAGACTAAGCTATAAACTGAGGCCAGTCTCAAAAACAATGCCCAGTAATATAATAATAAAAACAGAAATTAACAGTAAACATCTTTTGTTAGTTGAGTTTAATAGATTGAAGAAAGGCAGTTCTAGCTTCTATATCATGCTGGCATTTTCATTTTAGGGAAGAACTTAAAAGCAAGCAGCTTTTGAAAATGATAGGGTGCGCTAAATATTCTAACAAGATACTAGTTAAGACAGAGTTGAAGAACAGGCACTGCTCTGATTCTTTGGAGAGAAACAATTTGAAAAAGACTGGGAGTTCTAGAATATGGATCACAGATGCTGTGGATTACTTCTTGTACTTGTTATTGAGAGGAAGGATTTTAGTTTTTGATTGTTTATAGCCTCTTTTCTAACAGTGGTAAATACTTTCTCCAGACTCTTTAATTTCTTTGATAACACATAAATGCACTATTGTTTCATATTTTGTATCCCTTTATTTCAGGTTTGAACTTGAAATATGTTTGTAGACTACCTTGTACTAAATTGAACAGTCTTGAAAAAGCTAAAGAAAATGAATATTGTTTTAGGGTACTGCTACTATGTAGTAGGATAGCTGTTTGCAAATTCCTTCAGGTTGAAGACAATGTTCCTTGTTTAAAAGAGAGTAACTTGACAACTGCAGTTGTGTCTGTTACATATATTACTAGTTTAGATTGTAATAATGAGATTTTTTTTTCTGGGAGGGAGTGATCTATACTTAGTATAATATAAGACTTTTAACATTTTTACAATGAATTAACAATTTTCTTTTTAGGTACCTGGCAAAGAATTCCGCAACTTTGTTCAGTGCCAGTGATTATGAAGTGGCTCCTCCTGAGTACCACCGAAAAGCCGTGTGAGGGGTGTGCTCTCTCACTCATGCTTGGATCTCTGTAAACAGTTTGGTTCTTAGTCCTTCTCTTGTACAAATGATGTACTTTGAAGACCATTAGTGTATAACAGTTGATGTTTGTTTTCTCTTTGATTTTAAACAGAGAAAAATAAAAGGAGTCACTGCTCCTTTTTTCTTTCTTTTTTCATTTCAAAGTTTCTACCAGTGTATTCAGTGATGGACAACAGAGACATGCTGTAGAGTGTTTTATTGCCTAGTTGACAAAGCTGCTTTTGAATGCTGGTGGTTCTGTTCCTTTGACACTGCGCACTTTTATAATATGTGTTAATGCTCTATGACAAAATGCTCTGATTCCTAGTGCCAAAGGTTCACTTCAGTGTATATAACTGAACACTCATTCATCTGTGCTCTTTTTTTTTTTTTTTTAATGGTGCTTAAAGAGCCCATTCTTTGCAAGTCATCCATGTTGTTCCTTAGGCATTTTATCTTTGCTCAATTGTTAAAAGAATGGTGGCTTGTTTTCATTGTTTTTGTATTTGTGTCTAATGCACGTTTTAACATAGACGCAATGCATCGTGTAGCTACAGTTTTATGGAAAAGTCAATCTTGTAGTTGTTTTTCAGATCTTCAATAAATTTTTTCTTTTAAATTTCAGGAGATGGTGTGCTGTGTTAATTAAAACCTTGGCACATTGTATATTGTAATTAGACACTAATTGCTCAGGATACTTTAATTATCTGGTTGATCTTTATGGAATGAAAGCTTACTTGGATGTGGAGTAAACTATTGTTTATTGAAATTTGTCACCTTGAGTCGTAGCTAAAAGGCTTGATGTCCACATGATAGTTTTCTTTATTTAGATTCTGGGTAATTTCGAGCATTGAGGACATTTTACCTGTGTAAAAATAGCTTTTTGTTGGTCATTGTTTATATTATATTTCTGTGAAGATTGATCTAAAAATCAGCAAAAATCAGCATTTTCACATTAGGGTACTTTGTAAAGGGAAATATTGTTATTTTTAGTAGTGTTACCAGAGTGATTTGAACATAGGTGGAGGACATTAGAAAGGGTTCAGAAAGCAAGATCCAGCAGAGAACAGGAATAAGAGGGATTGAGAATGAGAATAGTGATGGAGCTGTATTCATGGTTCCTTGAACTGATTATGTTTAAAGATTTGCTTGTGGGGTGGGAGTTAGTTCACTATTAACAACCTAATGAGCCTTGGGTTCAATTCCCAGCACATAATGGGCAATAAACCTGCTTATTTGGTACATATAAGAAGGGCAGTGGGTTGTACTTTTGTTGTTATTCCTGTACTTCAGTGCTTGTAGAGTATTGTTTCCTGTCACAATAGAGTGTGTATGTATGGGGCCCTTGCCATACTGCAGATGTGTGGGGGTTGGAGGACAACTTTGCAAGAGGGTTTGCCCTTTTACCTTCTTTGTGCATGGGTTCTGGGGATTGGACACAGGTTAGGCCTTTGCCTCCTGATCCTTGGCTCTAGTAGTGTGCTGTATTTTTACACTGTCAAGATGGTTTTTAAGAGTCATTTAATACCTAACTTTGAGTAAATTTTCTAGAGGAACAACTATACTCAAACCTTTTTGTTTTAGGACATTTATATATTTTACTGTGTTAAAAGTAATAGCCAGTGTTTGGTAGTAGGAGGAAGGAGCTCAAATGTAACACAAAGCAGTAAAGTAAGACCGTCTTTGTTTGCTGAGACAGGGTTTCTTTGTGTGGCCTTGGATGTCATTCCTGGAACTCTGCACACCAGGGTAGCTCCTTCTGAGTGCTGGGATTAAAGGCATGTGCCCCCATTGCCCAGCTCTTTACTCTCTTAATCCTTGCTTAATAAGTTATGTTTATTGTTAAGATAGAACTGGGAAGTTGGCTTGGAGGGTAAGAGTGCTAGCCCTGAAAACCCAGTGACCCTTGTTTGAACTCCAGAGCATAAATGTGAAATCCCAGCACTCTTGTATAGGGAGAAGGTAGAGATGGGGACTGGAAGATTAGAATGGCTTGGGAGCTTATCAGTAGAAACAAAAAGCCTTGGTTTAGCAAAGTAGAAGCAAGAATCAACTCCTAGATTCATAAAATGTAACAAAAATCCCCAAGAAACTAATAACTACAAAATGGCATGCTGACTTGGAGTCTAGTGTCCGCTTCTGGGGAGCCTGGGGTAGGAGGGTCACTCGAGGGCAACTTGGAGTGGATACCCTGTTCCAAGATAAAAAAGCTCAAGAGATATGTGTCTTGAGGCTGAAATGGACTCCATAAACTCATTTGTTTAAACATTTGTCTCTAGCTGGTAGTACTGCTTAGGGGACCTGTCTGGAAGAAGAAGGCCCTTCTTGGTGGACTATCCTCTAGTTCCCTCATGCCACACATCCTGCTTCTTTACCTGCCAATATGTAAACAGGTTGTATCACAAGTTCTTGCACCATGGACTGAACAGTCCGATTCACCTGACTCTTTGAACTGGATGCCTTGAAATTTCCAGCTGGAATAAACATCAGGGATTTGCCACAACGAAGAAAAGAAATATGTTTGTGGGGAAATCAAGTTGTAGGTGTTAGTAATGCTATTTGGAGAAAAAAAAAAGAAACTTAGGAAAGTGGGCAATGGGGCCTTGGAGAGATGGTTCAGAGGTTAAGAGGCTGCTCTTCTAGAGGTCCTGAGTTCACTTCCCAGCAACCACATGGTGGCTCACAATCCTCTATGATGAGATCTGGTGCCCTCTCCTGGCCTGCAGGCAAACATGCAGGCAGAATACTGTGTACGTAAAATTAAGTATATCTTGAAGAGAAAAAAAAAAAGTGGGTTATAGTAGGGCACGGTGACACACATCTTTAATCACAGCAATTTTAGGTATAGGGAGGTGGATCACTGAGTTCCAGGCCAGCCTGTCTACAAAGAGAGTCCAGGACAGCCAAGACCACAAATACTACCTCGAAAAAAAAAATTTTTTTTTTAAATGGTTAATTTAACTTACTTGACTTGTTGTGGACAGCGTGGACACCATGATACCTTACTTGCATATAACATACTTTTAATTTGTAGTTTGTCCTACTAAGGATTGCTGATATATTTTAGGTTTTGAAATTACTTTCTCTGAATTAGCATTCTTGGCTCCCATTCACTCTCATTGTTTAGCATACTATAGCATCTTAAACTGCTACCTGTCTGGTGCTGGGAAATGCATGCAGGTCTTAGAGCAGCCAGTGAAATTAACTGTCAAGCCATCTCTACAGCCCCCAGTAGTAACATACAAATTCTAAAGTTCTATACAGTATCTTCTGTCTTCCTCATCTGTTGTTTTAGTGTATTGGTTAGTTTGGGTTTTTGCCCCCCTTCTTGAATTTGCTTACATATGTTGTTGAATGAACAGAGCACATTGAAGTATATGGAAGTGTATGTATCTGAAAGTGTTTTTTCCAGGGGTTACACATACAACAAGCATTTATCTACATTAAGTCTAGATACTTGACCTTTGGCCAGGATAATGGTCTGTAAAATGAAAGAGCTCACACTGTTGAATACCAAGAACTGTAAGAGGAAGTATAACTTTGGGCATACACACATGAACAGAAAAAGATGACAAATCTGAATGAAAATTCATCTGTCTTCAATCTAGATAATGGGATATCACAAAGTAAATGGCACCCTCTAGTGTTAAAGAAAAGGGTTGGAATAAAGAAAATTACCTTCCACAAAACAGGGTCCATAAAAAGAAGGTCCATGGAATTCCTGAAAGCAGCCAGCACACAATGTGGAGTCCAGAGGTCAAAAAAAAATGTCAGCTTGACTTAACCTTGTAGTTTGGAAACACAGTTTACTTCAAAGTAGTTTCTGGGCCAGCCACACCCCTTGGTCAGTGCCTCCACCCCCATGAGACTACAGAATCTGATTCTCGGACCCTGTACTGTGTTGTCTTTTATCTTCATACTGAGCGTAGGATTTGGTGATGTCAGCCGTTTGTCTTACTGATATGAGTTAGAAGAAAAGATAATTGAAGAATAGTTGAAAGTGAAAAGGCTGGAGAGATGGCTCATCAGATGAGCACTGGCTGAAAGGTCCTGAGTTCCAATTCCTATCAACCATGTGGTGTCTTAAAACCGTCTATAATAGGATCTGATTCCCTCCACTTTCACACAGCCATACATGCAAATAGCATACTTATGTATAAATCTTTTTTAAAAAGTGAGAAAGGAACAGAATGGACTTAAGACCAGTATAATAGAGTCATATCACTACTTCATCAGTATTGACAAAATCAATGTGGAACACTCATTTAATGCATCCCTAGTGGGGCTGATTCAAAGCTTTGTGTGGTATGTCTTGCTTTAATCGTGAGATCAGTGAATACATAGTACATGCAAGTTCCAGGCCAGCCAGAACTGCGTAAACTCATTAAAAAACAAAACAAAACAAAACAAAAAAACAGAAGTCTTTCAAGTTATAGCGATGTTTATTGATCATGTTTTGCAGTAGTGGTATAAATGGGGCAATCCATGGTTGCCTCGTGCTGCTTGAATCTTACAGGAAAAGTACAAATCCGACTTTATTCTGAAATTAGTGTAAGACATTTAAGAATATACTTTCTGTATTCAAAGCTGAGAAAATCACAGTTTAAATGAAAACCCAAAAAGCAGTTGACAGTAAAATAAGAAACTCATGTGATATGGTGGCATGTACCTGTTACCTAGTACCGAGGGGGTTTAGCAAGTTCTCCAACAGCAACTATCTGGGAATGTTCATTTTTCAAGACTTACAGGCTTAACCTGAGCGTTTCTGGGTTTGCCAGGGGTTCCTTGTTAGGCAAATGGTTAGAGGTTAAAAACTAAAAACACCGATGACTGGTCATACCCTTCAAGAATGATTAATTTTTTATGTGTATGGTCCTTTTGGTTGCATGTATGGGCTTGAATGTCTGGCCCTGGTGCCCACAGAGGCCAGAAGAGGACATTGGATCTCCTGGAACTAACGCTGCAGACATTTGTGGGCTGCCCTGTGGGTTCTGGGAAGAGCAACCACTGCCCTTAAATCTCTCCAACCCAAAGAATGACTTTGTTGTTTTCTGCATGTAACCCAAGCTGGCCTCTAACTGTTGAAGGGATTGGTCTTGAACTGATTCTCCTGCTTTAGCCTCCTGAGTGTTATTAAAGTCTTCAGCCATTACACCAAGCCCATCATGTTTTTTCCTTACACTGAGGATTCAATCTAGGGCATGGCTGGTAAGTGCTATATCCTCAGCACTAGGAATGGTTTTTGAGGTTACTCTGAATGAAAGCCAAAATGAACACCACAATATTTGAGGTGCCGCTGATCACAAGTGAGTTGAGATATGGAATCAGCAGAAATACCAGTGTTGCCCTTGAGACCAATTTTAGAAATCTGAACTATTCCAACTGCTTGTGTTTTCTTTTTAAGTGCCCCCATAGCTTGGGCTACATCTTCCTGCCTCAACCTCTGGAGTTGTAGGATTCCTAGTGAGAGCTGGCAAGCCTTCATCTAATGAAGGATAGATGTATCGTGTTAAGCTTCCGTGTGAAGTGTTAACTGTTGTCTGTTGATAAAATAGTGTGGAAGAGTGTTGGGGGATGAACATCCTCAGGAAGGGGAATGACTGGCTTTGCTATGTAGATACTGAGTCTAGGCTTTGATCCTGCGCTTTGTGAGCATGCAAGATAAGATGGCTGAGTAGATAAGGAAAGACGTTTGCTGCCAAGTGTAACAACCTGGCTTCAATCTCTGGACCCATTTGGTGTATGAAGAGAACTGACTCCCGAAAGTATTTGTCGCTGACCTTCACACTGTCACTGTGGTATGTACACACATACATGCATATACACACATGCTCCACAGCTTTGTGATTTCTGCCATTTGGGATCAGCAGGGAACCTTGAAGAACTGGAAGAAAGGTGGTCTTTCAGCTTGCTGTCTACATTGCTGTTGACTCAGGTCCTTACCTTCTGAGGGGTGATAGCTCTGGTGGAAGGAAGGCTTCTGCTCTCATTCCGTGGACTCCTTATAATTCACCTGAATCGCTTTTTGGGAGTGGAGTTGTCCACTTTTAGAGCAGTAATCTCTGCCATAGTTTTGCTGAGGGAAACCTGCCTAAAAGACCATTTGATTTTATTTAAAAAAAAAAAAAATCAGTGTCTTTGTCTCTGTCTCTGTTTCTCCTTTCCTTCCTCCCCCCACCCCCAGCTCTACCACTCCATTACCCAAAGCTGGCCTAGAATTAGTTATATAACCTAGGCTCATCTTGAAATCTTGAACTCTGCCTCAACTTCCCAAGTGTGGAGATTGTGTGTTTGTGCACATGCCTAGTTTATTTTTATTTTTATTTATTTATTTTTTTCTGTAATCAACCCTGGCTGTCCTGGAACTCACTCTGTAAGCCAGACCACCTTCAAACTCAAGAGGTCCTCCTGCCTCTGCTGTGATTAGAGGTTTTCACCTCCATTGCCTGGCTATCTTTAAAGCAACATTTTAAGCTGGGTGACATGGTGCCTGTCTGTAACCCCAACACTAAGGCAGGAGGCTCAGTGCATAGTTAAGCTGAGCCTGGTTCTGTGTAGCAAGGACTTGCTTCAACAAGGAAACCTTTTCTTTTGTTCCAAGTTTCCAGGCTGTGATTCAGGACAGGCTTGGTGGAGAGCTCCTCTGTGGCAGGTGTGATGTTGGCGCTGTCTTGGTAAGAGGTCCTGCATGTTACAAGTGATTATTTTGTACTGCTCCAGTCCTCTTCCCCACACAGCATTTCTTACCCTCCAGGGCTTCTCAAACAGTGATATGCCAGCTTCAGGAGACAGTTGAGTTTTTTTACTCAGGACTCTGTGAGGGTTCCAAAAAAAAGGGGGAAACTGGCTGCCAGGCTAGTTGCAAGCCAGGCTGCGAAGTGCTCCACCTCACCTCCACCGTCTTTATTTCTCCTGCTTTTTGTCATCCTTCCTCATAGGGTTGCCCAAGCTGATCTTGAATTGGTGTCTCAAGTAATGCCCATCCTGGCTAGCCAGGGTTGCAGGCACCATCTGACTCTTGGCCAGCACTGTTTTGTTTTAAACAAAATAGTGCTGTGTTTTAAAAATGTGAGCCCTTGCACAAGTCAGAACAGCCTGCAGGAGCGCTGCTCTCTTTCCACCGAGCGGACCCTGGACATCAAGCTTGGGTTGTCAGGCTTACTGTCAACCTGTGCCATCTCATCCGCCAGTTTTTGTTTTAATTATCAAAGAAGTCATGAGATTCAAGCATAAGGGACACATCTGCATCTTGCTGGGTGAAGTGTCAGAGTTTGAGGTCAACTTCAATTGACCACAGGTGGAACCCCAACAAAGCATAGAATATAGTCTGTTGTCATTCAAATGACCTGTTCTTGCCTAGAGTCAGGTGTGAAGAACAATAAATTACCTCATGAAGATAATTGGGTAATTATAAATATTATTTAAAGCTGGTGTGTGTGTGCGTGAGACCAGATGAACGTGATACGGTTGCTTATATATAGCAACATGGGTGAGGGGTTTTCAGGAGCATGGACAATTTACTGGTGGCTTGCCCAGCATCCAGTAACTGCCTGTAGAACTATGGGTCGTGACTCCGACTCCTGGGTGGGCGTCACACATCAGATAACCTGTATTAGATGTTTACATTGCAGTTCATAATAGTAGCAAAATTAGTTATGAAGTAGTAACAAAGATAATTTTATGGTTGAGGGTCACAACAGCATGAGGAAGGTTGTAGAGCAACCACAGCTGTAGAACCTCAAAAAGGGGTGGGACCACATGGAACAGCAGCAACTCAGGTCTTGTGTACATAATTACAGCTGTTGCTGGGTACAGTGGCCACTTCATTTCCTCTTACATACTTTCTAATCCCTCTTCTGCACTGTTGCACAACTCTTTGCAGGGGTGATAATCGCCAACCCAGAGTAGTCAACAGTTCAACAGTGACCATTTATGAGCCTGCAATTATTGCTGCCTTCTGCAAAAAGTTTCTCTGACCAAAGCTGACAGCAGTGCTAATTTGTGGCCATAAGCACTTTTTAATGATTTTTTTTTTAATGTGCATTGGTGTTTTGCTATTATGTGTGTATGTGTGAATGTGTTGGATTCCCTGGAACTGGAGTTACAGACAGCTGTGAGCTGCCATGTGGTGCTGGGGATTGATCGTTGGTCCTCTAGTAGAGCAGCCAGTGCTCTTTAACAGGCTAAACCATGTCTCCACCCCTAAACATTTAGAAGGCGATTTGATGGGCACATGTTCATTTAGCAAACAACAGTAGTAGCTTCTGGTGCCTGTGACTTACACACACACACACACAATCAAATTTTTATTTTGTGTATGAGTGTTTGGCCAGCATGTATAGTGTGTGCACTGTGTGTACACCTGGTACCCATGGAAGCCAGAGAGGGTGTGGGATTCCTTCAAACTGGAGTTCTAGGTGTTGGTGAGCCATGATGTGATTAATAGGAGTTGAGCCCAGGGCCTTTTGCAAGAGCAGCCTGTGGTCTTTTTTTTTTTAATTTAAATTTTTATTTTTCTTTTTTATAGTAATTACAGTATATTCATTTTGTATCCCAGCTGTAGCCCCTTCCCTCATCCCCTCCCAATCCCATCCTCCCTCATCTCCTCCCATTTCCCTCTCAGAGTCCACTGATAGGGGAGGTCCTCCCTCCCTTCCATCTGACCTTAGCCTATCAGGTCTCATCAGGACTGGCTGCATTGTCTTTCTCTGTGGCCTGGTACTGCAGCTGCACCCCCTTGGGGGGGGGGAGGAGTTTATTTTTGTTGTTTGTGTGTACATATTTTTTTTTCTTAGCCCATTTTTTATTTTTTAATTTTATTATTAGTTGCATTTTATTAATTCTGTATCCCAGCTGTATCCCGCTCCCTCATTCCCTCCCATTCCCATCCTCCCTCCCTCATCTCCTCCCTGCCCCTTTCCAAGTCCACTGATAGGAGAGGACCTCCTCCCCTTCATCTGACCCTGTTTTATCAGGTATCTTCAGGACTGGCTGAAAAGTCCTCCTCTGTGGCCTAGCAGGGCTGCTTCTCCCTTGGGGGGTGGAGAGGTCAAAGAGCCTGCCATTGAGTTTATGTCAGAAATAGTCCCTGTTCCCCTTACTAGGGAAACCCACTTGGTTACTGAGCTACCACGGGCTACATCCGAGCAGAGGTTCTAGGTTATGTCCATACATGGTCCTTGGTTGGAGAAACAGTCTCATATAAGACCCCTGTGCCCAGATATATTAGGTCCTTGTGGAGCTCCTATCCTCTCCACGTCGTGCTAACTCCCCCTTTCATATGATTCCCTGCACTCTGCCGAAGGTTTGGTTATGAGTCTTAGTATCTGCTTTGATACACTGCTAGGTAGTCTTTCAGAGGCACTCTGTGGTAGGCTCCTGTCCTGTTACTTGTTTTTTCCTATGTCCAATGCCCATCCCACTTTTTCTTTCAAAGTGAGGATTGATCATCTTTCCCCGGGTCTTCTTTCTTGTTTATCTTGTGTATAGATTTCATTATGTTTATCATATCTTATAGGTCTATATAAGTGAGTATATACCATGTGTGTCTTTCTCCTTCTGGGATACCTCATTCAGAATGATCTTTTCTGGATCCCACCATTTGTCTGCAAATTTCATGTTTTCCTCGTTTTTGATTGCTGAGTAGTATTCCATTGTGTAAAAATACCACAATTTCCATATCTATTCCTCCATTGGTGAACACCTGGGTTGTTTCCAGGTTCTGGCTATTACAAATAAAGCTGCTACAAACATGGTTGAGCAAATGTCCTTGTGTACTTGAGCAGCTTTTGGATATATGCCTAGGAGTGGTATAACTGGATCTTGAGAAAGTACCAGATTGACTTCCAAACCCACCAGCAATGGAGGAGGTTTCTCCTTTCTCCACATTCTCTCCAGCATATGTTGTCATTTGATTTTTTGATTTTACCCATTTTGATGGGTGTAAGGTGAAATCTCAGGGTCATTTTGATTTGCATCTCTCTGATGGCTAAGGATGTTGAGCATCTCTTTAAGTATTTCTCTGCTATTCTATATTCCTTTATAGAGAATTCTCTGTTTAGCTCCATACCCCATTTTTTAATTGGATTACTTGGTTTGCTGCTTTTCAACTTCTTTAGTTCTTTATATATTCTGGATATCTGCCCTCTGTCAGATAAAGGGTTGGTGAAGATCCTTTCCCAGTCTGTAAGCTGTCAGCCTGTGGTCTTAACCTCTAGGCCATCACTCTACCCCAGTTTTACTGAAAAATTTGACTTATATGATTTCGTCACATATAGTAGCACACTGCCAGGTTTTGTCACAATTCTGACTGCTACAGTCTGCAACAGTCTAGGCATTGCCCTGTAGCAACAAGAAGACGAAAGTGTATCAAGGGTTTTTGTCCATTCTCCCACCTCTGGGAATGCAGCTGTTAGCTGTTTGCAGGAGTGGTTTTTGTTGGTTTGCTTTTCTTTTGGCAATGCTAAGGCTGAAACCTAGGGCCTTGCCATGCTAATCAAGCATTCTACCTTGAGCTAAATCATCCCTCACCTCAAAAAGGGCATTTACTGGACCAACAAGGTGACTCAGTGGGTCAGCGTACTTGCCACCCAAGCTGATGATCTGAGTTCAACCTCTAGGGCCCACACAGTAGGAGAGAACCAACTCTCGCAGGTTGTCCTCTGACTTCGATATGGGCATTGTGCCACCTGCGAGTCTACACATATACACGTACACACATGCAAAACAAATGCAATAAAAATTTTAAAAGATGAAGGGCTCAGTGAGATAGCTCAGTGGGTGAAGGCCCAGGAGCCACAGGTGGAGGAAGAGGACAGACTCTGAGGTGGTCCTATGATCTCTGTACCTGCTTTGTGGGGCATGTATGTACCCTCCCCACTTCCCAAATAAGAATTAATTAAAAGCTTAAGTACACTTAAAAATATAAATAAAAAAGGAAAGGGGTGATCTTGCTGAGTTGTAGGATTTTTTTTTTTCAGGTATTTTAAATGCTAGACCTCATGGTTTGCGAATCCTGAAGGATTTTTCTCTTGGTGTCCTTCAAATCACAAAAGCCTTCAATTGATTTTTTGTTGTTGTTGTTTTGTTTTTCAACCCTTAATAGTTTATGTGTCCTTAGGGTTTGCTGTATATGAGGTGCCACATATGGAGAGAATAGTTTTGCTTCTTCTGATGTGAATACTTGTTCTACCATTGTCTCATCTGATAGCCCAGGCTATAACTTGCTGTATTGAGTGGAGCTGTTGAGAACAAATTCCCGTCTTGTCCCTGGTTGAAGGGAGAAAGTATTCAGTATTTCACTACTTGCCTGTTAACCATGAGTTTTTCTTAGATGTACATTATGTCCTAGTTCATTAAGTTTTTTTTTTATCATGAAAATATTCTTTTTGTTTATATGTGTGTGCATGTTCAATGCAAAATGAATGATTGATCCTTTTGCATGCTACACATGGACTCTCATTGACTGAGGACTAAGCTGTATCCTCACTCAAACGCTAGCTTTAAAAAAAAGTAACATTATTTGTGAACGTGTGTGAGTATACTTGTGGATGCACCTGTATCAACCTGTGCATATGGACATTAGAGAGCAACTTGAGGGACTTGGTCCCTCCTTCCAAAATATGGGTCCTTGGTTGTCATCAGGTTTGGTGGCACCTGCCTCTACCCTCTGTGCCATCATGCTGTAACAACCTCCCAGTTTTAGGTGGTGTTGGGGATTGAATTCAAGAGCTTTATGTATCTCGCTTGGAAAACTTTGTACCCTTAAGCTGTGTCTCCAGCCCTCAAGTATTGAGTTTATTTCAGATGTTTTCTTCACATTCATTGAGATGCTTGTGCAGTTTATTGGCCTTTACTATATTATTCTGGTATATTATATTGATTTTCACACGTTGAGCCAACTTCTAATTCTGGAGCGAGTCATATTTGGTTTGAATGGACAGCCCTTCTTGCTGGTTTTTTATTGAGGCTTTTCACATCTTTATTGATAAAAGGCATTGATCTAGTTCTCTTGTGATATTTTTTTATCTTTGGACTACAACTTTCTTTTTAGGGTTATTGTCTTTCCCGCTAAGTGGGGGCTGCTTGGTGGTAAAGATGTGCCCCAGGGCCCTTACATCCCCAGATGTCCCAACAGGGCCTCTCAGGAGGGGTGTCCAGACACAGTGCCTGAGATTCATTAGACAGGACCTGTTCAGGCCTGGACTCTTCTGGATCCCTGGGGTTCAAGTGCATTTGTTTGCGTCCATCCCAGATGTCACCTTGTTTGCTGCTCTCTAAATGTATCCAAGGTATGGTCCTTGCTTTAAATAACAATCGTGGCAAGAACTGGATGCCAAAAAATATCCTAGCCTGCTCCAGGTGCTGCCTCTGGTAGGGACCTGCACTCTGTGCTTTCTGCAGGTGTTTGATAGACAGACACAGGGGGAGAACTGGCTTTGCAAGCCTTCTACACAAGGTCATTATCCATATCTGGGACTTTGAGGTCCCAAGTGTGTGTCTGACTTCCAGCCTGACTGAGCCTCAAAGTCCTCAAAATAAGGTTGATTTTGAAAATAGTTATTGGATTATTTGTTGTGGAATTGAATGTCTTTGACACTCCATTCAGAATCATTCCTTAAAAGTGAATGATTTGAGTCAGGTGGTGACAGCACACATCTTTAATCCCAGCTCTCAGGAGGCAGAGGCAGGTGGATCTCTATGAGTTTGAGGCCAGCCTGGTCTACAGAGTGAGCTCCAGGACACTATACAGAGAAACACTGTTTTGAAAAAATTAAAAAAAAAAAAAAAGAAAAGAAAAAAGGAAAAAAAGAATGACTTAGGGCTGGGAGGTAGCTCAATTGGTAGAGTGCTTGCCTCTCATGCTGGGGAGGACCAGGTTTGATCCCCAACACCTCATAAGCTGTGTATGGTGAAGCATGCCTGTAATCCTAGTACTTCAGAGGTAGAGGCGTGAGGGTGAGAGGTTCAAGATCATCCTCAGCTACATACATCGTTTGAGGCCAGTTTGGGCAACATGAGGCCCTGTCTCAAAAAGAAAAGAAAAAAAAATTGAAAGGACATAACTAGAATGTAGTCATAATGTTTTATACTGGAACACTAACTGTGACAAGGGTAGCATTTCACAGCAAGATCTTTTATTTATTTATTATTTTATTTTTTAAATTTTATTTTACTTTATTAATTACACTTTATTCACTTTGTATCCCCCCATAAGCCCCTCTTCTCCCCCCCATCTTACCCTCCCACCCCCTTCTTCATGCATGCCCCTCCTCAAGTCCACTGATAGGGGAGGTCCTCCTCTCCTTTCTTCTGATCTTAGTCTATCAGTTCACATCAAAAGTGGCTGCATTGTCCTCTACTGTGGCCTGGTAAGGCTGCTCCCCCCTCAGGGGGAGGTGATCAAAGAGCAGGCCAATCAGATTATGTCAGAGGCAGTCCCTCTTCCCATTACTATGTAACCCACTTGGACACTGAACGGCCATGGGCTACATCTGTGCAGGGGTTCTAGGTTATCTCCATGAATAGTCCTTGGTTGGAGTATGAGTCTCTGGGAAGTTCCCTGTGTTCAAATTTTCTGGTTCTGTTGCTCTCCTTGTGGAGTTCCCGTCCTCTCCAGATCTTACTATTTCCCACTTTTTACATAAGATTCCATGCACTCTGCCCAACAGTTGCCCATAAGTCTCAGTGTCTCACAGTAAGATCTTAATGACAGAACTGAGTGTGAGTATATAAGGGTTCTATTTTTGCAATTATTTTGTAAATTTAAAACTGCTGCAAAAGTTTTTGAAAAGAAAACATAGTAGTGAGGGTTTAAATGAAATTGTTTTTATTGTGACTTTTATAACACCTTTTATTGAATAGTATAAAAATAGGTCAGTCTGGTAGTGTACGCCTTCAATTCCAGCACTTAAGAGGCAGAGACAGGCAGAACTCTGTGAGTTCTAGGCCAGCCTAGTCTACATAGGGAGTTTCAGGCTACCCAGGCTAACTCCACAATGAGACCCTATCTCAAAATAAAAAAAAAATAAATAAAAATAAATCTAATTGAGAAGTCAAGGCATCAGTACCAGATTCTTTGTGATTATCTTTAATTTGTGCACTACCTTAACGATTGACATTTCATATATTTAATGCAAAAATAATCTCTTCTCATTACTTTTATCTTGTGGCTGGTGAGATGGGTCAAGAGGCCAGGGCACTTGCTGCAGCCAAGCCTAGTGACCTGAGTGGGATGCATAGACCCTCCATTGTGGAAGTGTGGGATTTCCACAAGCTGGCCTCTGACCTCATGCCCACATGCATGCACTCCCCAAACAAATATTTTTGTAACTTACTTTTTAAAAATGTTATGTGCACTGCATTGGTGTTTTGCTTGCATGTGTGTCTGTGTGGAGTCAGATCTTGGAGTTACAGTTGAGCTGCCTGGGTGCTCTGGAAGAGCAGCCAGTGCTTTTAACCACCGAGCCATCTCTCCAGCCCTAATAAATATTTTTTGTTTGTTTGTTTTTTGAGACAGGGTTTTTCTGTGTAGCCCTGGCTATCCTGGACTCAATTTGTAGGCCAGGCTGAACTCAGACTCACAGCTATCCGCCTGCCTCTGCCTCCCTAGTACTGGAATTAAAGGCGTGTGCCGCCACCACCTGGCCTAAAAAAAGTATTTTAAAATTGACTAAACACCAGGAGATTTTTAAAAAATCTTCACTCTTTTCCTAAATAGTGTCTTTTTTGAGATTTTAGTTGGAAATATACTAAACTTATATTTCTATAAATAACTTATATTAATCTTATCACTTCTGAATATAATGAGCTCTGTACTTCTTTGAGGTGTTTCCTAATTTTGTTGTTGGTTTTTTTGAGATGAGTTCTCACCCTGCAGCCTTGGTTTGCCAGGAACCTGCTATATAGACCAGGCTCTCCTCAGATTCACACTGCTCTGTCTTTGCCTCTTAAGTGTTGGGATTAAAGGGGTGTGTCACCACCCCTGGCAGCTTTTTCATAATTTAATCTTTTTTTTTTTTTCATATAACCATTTTGTTGTTACACAGTTCTTTTTTTCTGGTTTTGTTAAAATTTTAACTTATCTGATTAAAAACTAGTTATTTTCTGAACTCTTTAGTTCTAATTTTTAAAAAGATTTATTTATTATGTATACAATGTTATGTCTGCATATACACCTGCCCGCCAGCAGAGGGCACCATTGGCAAATTGTATAGGAGGTTGTGAGCCACCAAATGATTGCTGGGAATTGAACTCAGGTCCTCTGGACAGCTCTTAACCGCTGAGCCATCTCTCCAGCTCCCCTTTAGTTCTATTTTTGTTTGTTCTCTTTTCCATGGGGCTGGGGATCCAACCCATGGCTTCATGAGTGCTAGGCAAGCAGAGTAGCTAGACATCTGGTTCATGTTGAGCAGCTGTGGTGTTCTTGGACCTGTCTGTTATCTGCCTTTAGTGGAACTCCTTTCATACCACTGACCATTGATTTGGGAGTCTTTAATATACTTAGGAATTATACTTTTATTTCACATTTTTTAACTATAACATTTTATCTAATCATTTTATGTCTTTCAGAGTGTGTGCATGTGTGTGTTTGTTGGCACTGGGGATTGAACCCAGGGCCTCACACAAGTGCTTGGGAAGTGCTTGACAAGTACATAGACCTGTATTAGTGTTCCTGTGTGTGTACATGTCTGTATGTGTATCATGCATATGCACATGTGTGTTGGGTGCATATGTGTGCTGAGGCCATTAGAGCACATCAGGTGTCTTCCATATTTTTTATTATTTTTATGTAATATTATTTTTTTTTTAATTATTTTCGTGTGTATGGGTGTTTTGCCTGAAGGCCTACATACCACATGCGTGCAGTGCCCCTAGAAACCAGAAGAGGGCAGCAGATTCCCTTGGAGCTAGAGTTAGAGCCAGCTGGGAGCTGCCATGGCAGTGCTTGAGATGAAACTCTGGTCCTCTGGAAGAGGGACCAGTGTTATTACCTGCTGGGCCATCGCTCCATTCTTCCATTTTATTTTTTAGACAGTCATCTCTCATCGAGTCTGAAGCATGCTGTTTCAGGATCCACCTTTCTCTATCCCCCTACACGGGGTTTATAGCACACATGGCCACTCCCAGCTTTTATGTGGGTGCTGAAGACTTGAATTCAAGTCATCTTGCTTTCAAAGCAAGTGCTCTTACTCACTGAGCCATCTCACAAGGCCCCTAGTCTCTTGTAGAAAATTTGAGATAGTGTCTTACTAAATTGCCCAGAGGCCTTGAATTTGAAATTCCCCTGTCTCAGCCTAGTAACTGAGATTGTGGATCTTTACCACCAGGCCTTGCCTAGGTGTTTGTTTTGTGTCTTGACTTACAGTTGTGGTGTCTTATGTTACTAGAATTTTGTAATAGATTAAACTACATTTGCATTTGCCAAGTTTTGTCATGAACATTTTTTCTCCAATTATTCTCAAGTTTTTAGGTCTCAGGAGGTCTAAATAACATGATTGACTTTTTTTTCCCCACTGAAACAAAGAGAAAAGTTACAGCTGTTTGCAGACAAGACCCTGGAGCCAAGAGGCCTGCAGGACAGCGTCATGGAGGAGGGATGGTTTGCAGAGGGCAGAAGCATTCAGCCTGTGTAAAGAAGGGCCTGCTGAGGAAGCGAGAGTCAGCAGAGGCCCCATAGAGACGGCTGGATCTGGGGCTTCCCTGGCTCTGCCACATCCTGGCCCGTTCCCTCCATTCTTCCTCCCAGCCAGGGTTTGGAAACTGCAGAATATCTAAACCTGCTTTTCCTCCAGGGATCTCCATCGGGCTGGCACCACCGACCTACCATACTCCCAGCTAGTGATGCCTTGTCTACCCAGGGAGATGGAATGGAATGTCAGAGGCCCAGGCCCAGCCCAGGGAGGGGTTCACTGTGCATTTATTGAATCCACAACATAGAAAAGGCAGTCATTTGAGCTCTCTCTACAGGAAGAGAGCTAGAAAGAGAAGATTCTAGGTCCATGTCGGTTTGAGTCAGTTAAAAACCACATTCAAGGCACATGGCTCGTGATGGTGCCACCTGGGTGGGCTTATTGCTGGCCTGGTTCTTCTTCCTCACTGTCTTTAGGCGCCTAGACTCAGTGCAGGAATTAGAGGGCCTCTGGGCGGACTTTCCCACAGTTTTCTTCAGGGCAGGATTTTCACTGAGGACCAGTTCCTCACTTTGTCTGCCCACCAGTTGTCTGTGCAGCTTTGGCTTATACCTGGGGGATGGGGTAGGAGGCACAGGCAGCCAGGCCACACATGTTCTTCCCACGTTCAATGAGGAAGTACCTGGACAGAGAGAAGAGATTGAGGACTGACTAGTGGCATCTGTACCACAAGCTTCCTAGAATGTTCCGGTGCAACCGAGACAACTCCAGGGATTAGGCCCTCTGAATGTATTCTCAAAACAGCTGCCACAGGCTTATTTTACCAGTAGGAAATGACTGTCCTCACTTCGTAATTAATTTCTTTCTTTTGCTCCTGGCATATTCTGCTTCTCCCCAGAATTCATGGAGACTCCCTTCTTCCCTGTGTCCAGGTCCTCACATAACCTGACCACCACTAGGACTTTCTAAAAATAAAAACTGTTCTTTTCAGCTGTGTCTGTTCATCCTGATTCAAAGGAGAGACTGTCACTAGCAAATTCATTGCTTTCATTTCTCAGACCCTTCCAGAAGCTGGTTTTGTCCCAACAAGATGTTGAGGTCTAGCTGTTTTAACCTTCAATTAAGGACCTCATTAAGCCAATTGATGTCCTGGCTCCTGCAGACTTGTTGGGACCTGGGATCCTATGAGAGGTCTTTCTAACAGGGCCTTGTCATTTGAAGATTCCAAGCTCATACTCCCCTTTCCTTGGCCTGGCTAGGGTTTGCTGTCCAACTCCTTAGAATGTTTAACATTAAGGTAGAGATGCCTCACACGGGGTGCCCCTAGCCAGGAACAGCATGTGCTCCCTGCTAGGGACCTGCAGGCTACTTACCCATTTTTCCCCCAGTGGGCACCCCAAGAGTTTTTCACAATCCAGTAGAGTAATCCATTCTGTTCGCCATAGCCAACAGCCAGGACTGCGTGGTTTACTTTATCTGGGGTTTTATGACAGGAAGTACTGGAAATGAAAATGAAATTTTTAAAGGCTTGTAGTAAAGGCATAGTAAAGGCAAGAACTGTCACAAACAAGAGACATGTTTCCTACTGGAGGGAGGGAAGCTTATTGGTTGTCAATCAGCTAAAGCTCAGCCATAATGGGAGAGACTAAGTCTCATCAGTGCTCAGTCCTTCTGCTCCAGCAGTCTGAATGTGGTACTGGCCATGGTCCACAGTGGACACTTCTGACTTCCAGCAAGGAGAGGAGCCTCCTGCTGCACTTCTATAGGCAACAGTGCCCAGCTGGAATTCAACCGGCTGCTCTGTTGCCTCTGCGTTCCTTCTAAAAACCACCTGCACTTGTGAAAAAACACATAGGCTTGCCATCTAGCCTCTGAGAAATGTAATGACTTCAGGACAAACTGCGGCGGTCACATACTGATTTGATGGACATGGTAAAAAGGGGATGGTGGCAGAAGTCTGTAATCCTGGCACAGGAGGCAGAGGCAGGCAGATGTCTGTGAAGTCAAGGCCTGCCACGACTACAGAGACAAAATCTGTCTCAAACAAGCAAAAAACCAAACCAACCAACTAAACACCAAACTTTGAGGAGCAGGCGGTATACGTGAATCTATAAGCCCTCCCTCATGGCTAGGGTGAGGGAGTTGGGCTAGAATGAGAGGAGACAAGAAGGGAGGTTTGATGGCAGATGAGTGCAGAGGAAGAGAGGAGCAAAATTACCAAGGTGTCATGGAGAAGCTAAGACCTTGGGTAATGGGGAGGCCTTGGGTATTTACACCGAAGTCCTCATAGGGCTGGTAGATGGCTCAGTCAGTACAGGTGTTTGCCACACAAGTCTTGAGGATCTGAGTTTAGATTCCTAGCATTCATGTGAAAAGCCAGCTTTCTTTCATAATCTCATTGCTGGGGGTTAGACAGTTTTCTGGAGCTCATTAGCCAACCAGCTCACCTTAATCATTGAGCACTAGATCCAGTGAGAGACCTTGTTTCAAAAAATAAAAGAGTGATTGGGGAAGACACCTAAGGTTGACTCTGGCCTCCACATGCTTGCACATACATGTGAATGTACACCTGCATAGTTAGGTTGACTTCTAGCCTTCACATGCTTGCATATGCACACCTGGACACACTCACATGATTATTTATTCTATCTTTCTATCTGTCTGTCTGTCTATTTATCTCCCCATACACACCAATTTTTATGGCCAGAAAAGCACTTCAAAAGAAGAACTCTGGGTCCAAATGGGGAAGAGGCCAGGGTGTCTATTGTAAGGGAGACAGATGTCAAGAACAAGCTAATGAGGAAACATCTGGAGAAGGTGATGAGCTGGAATAGGTAGGAGAGGAGAGTGAGCAGCCTATTGGGGCTCTGGCCTCTCCCTCAGCAGCATCAGGGATGTGAGTCTGTTAACAGACACACACAGACCTTAAAGGAACCCTGTGGCTAGAGGAGCACAGGATTGGAGGTCTCCATGCTACCCAGGCTGAATTGACAGGGCTCCTCAGATCTAAGCATGGATCTAAGACTTGGAAGAGTCTTGGTGGGCTATGGATGATCTTGTTAAGTAGTTGTTTATGGATTTATAGCTGTATCTGACAACTGTATAGAGGGCTGAGGGCAAAGTCCCGAAGACTATGGGCATTCTAGTGGTAGCTAGAGAAAAGGGCATGAGAGAGCCTGGAGAGCTGGGAGTGGCTACAGAGACTCCTTGATAAACTCAGAGTTCAAATAGGCAGGCTAGGAGGTGTGGACACAAGAAATCCCACATTAGACATGCTAAGGGGGTCATGGTGCAGCTCAGCAATAGAGTGACTGACTGCCTAACGTCCATGAGGCCCTGGGTGCTAAGGTCTCTGGTCTTCCAGAAGTACCAGATAGTGAACTGTCCAGCACGGAATTCTGGTGTTTGAGAATAGCTACTTTTCTTGTTTTTCCTTTCCTTTCCTTTCCTTTCCTTTTCTCTTTCCTTTTCCTTTTTTTTTTCTTTTGAGACAGAGTCTCATGCAGACAAGACTAGCCTTAGCTCGCTTTATAGCTGAGAATGACCCTGAGCTGCTGCTCCTCCTGCATCTTCCTCCTTAGTGCTGAAATTATAGGTGTACCATCACACCCCATTTATGTGGCACTAGGCACTGACCCCAGGGCTTAGTGCACGCTAGGCTAGCACTCATCAAATGAGCTACATCTCTAACCCCATCTTCAAATAATTGACTATTCTTTTAAACCTTAGCTTTTTCAACTGGACTCAGCACTTCTGTAGATGACCACAGAGCTCTGGACATGCATGGAGGATTTTGACTTAACCATGACTTAGCCACCATGGTTGAGCCTGTGGTATCCTTTGTGACCTCTTTTTTTCTTTGCTGGGTTAAAGACTTGGTTCTGGACACTCAGAGCTGCAAGAAGACTAACAGAAGCAACATACATTAAGTCTCACAAATAAAATCTAATTAAGACTCTAGGCTGAGCCAGAGGCCTTGTGCTGGGTTTGAGGAGGCCCATGCAGTCTTACCCCTCCTCCCTTCTGACTCCCAGGACCCTGGCTTACCTGGAGTAGACGCCACTTTTATACATCATAAAATCTTCAGTCACCTCAAAGGCAAAGCTCACAGGGTTGTACAGTGCCACAGCCTCCACCATGGCTTCCTCATCATTCTGTGGACAGATGTGACAGATATGTGTGGCCTCTCCTACCTCCCTACCCTGCTTATGGCCTATTGCCAAAAGGCAGGGTTTGGAATTCCAGAGCTGTGCAGATAACCATGGGGAACAAGAGCCCCTGGCACTGAGCAGTGATACAGACCTCACCTTCTTCATCAGAGTGCCAGCAACTTTGGATTGAGTTTTTGTTCTGTTTTGAGATAGAGTCTTAGGTGGTCCAGGATGGCCTTGAACTTGTTTTGTAGCTGAGGATGACTTTGGCTGATCTTCCTGCCTCCACCTCTCAGGTGCTGGGAATTCAGGATGGTACTACCATGCCTGCCTTGGGTAAACTTTTATCTGTTAAAAATTTTTTAAAACTGGGCGCGGTGACACATATCTTTAATTCTAGCATTTGGGAGGCAGAGATGGGTGGACCTCTTGAGGCCATCCTGTTCTACTACATATTGAGTTCCAGGACAGCCAGAGCTACGACTGTGTCTGGGTTATATTGACTGTCTCAGAAACCAAACAGTGAAGGGAATGGAACTTAGGATCTTGAGAACATATTAGGCAAGTGTTCTATATATGATGAATGCCTCTATGTCTGGCCTATGTTATGCTGGGGATCAAAACCAAGAGCCAAATCTTGTTCATGCTAAGCAAGTGCAGCATGATTAAGCTACACTTCTAGTCTGTTAGGGTTTGTATCTGGATTATTGTTCTCCCTCCCAAATGAAGTAGCTCCCCTGTGGCTTCAGCCTTTGCCCTCACGTTCTAACTGTCTGGGAATCTCATTGGAATCCCTTACAAACTCACACACAGCTCCACCATCATTCTCTCAGTCATGCCTGACCACTGAGGCCAGGAACTATGAAGGAGCAGACATGAGTTTGTCCCTCTTGTTTCTGCCTCCAACACTCCACATCCAGGAAGACAGTCTAGGGACCTTCACTGGTGGAACACAGATCTTACAGATCCACAAATAGAGAAGACCTATACTGGGGTGGAAACGAGTCCAGCCCAGGCTCTGGGTCTTCTGAGTAGGACCTGCCCCTTAGTGTGGGAAGGCAGGCAGAAAGGAGTCATCGTAGCTTTTTGGAGGCAGGGGGAGAGTATCAGCCAGAAGCATCTGGTAGACCTCAAAGGCTTCCCTCCAGGGCAGGGTGGGTGGTTCCCCCACTCATGTGTTTTAAAGCGCCTCAGTTGGAAAAAACTGAGAGGGAGTCATGTAAGGAGATGCTTTGGACTGGAAATGAGGCTGGAGGTTCAGTGAGTTAAGACCAGGGCCCAGCAAAGGGGAGTAAAGAGCAGGAGGAGACAGAGTATAGTACTCAGCGTGTCCTCCCTTGGGCAGTGGGTTCCTTCCAAGTACTGCTAGAGGTCTTGGGAGCCCAGGAGATCACATTAAGGGCCAGACTCTTGGTAGCTGGTACTGTTTCCACAGCTGTCCCTTGTCCTGTCTGAGGGTTTTGGCCTGCTCTCTGGGCTCTGCCTGTGCTCCTGACAAAACTCTTCCTGGGAACCAGGCAGAAGGTAACTTTTGAGTGCCTCATTCATTTTGTAGTGGCCCAGAGGGCCAGTCTTGGTGGGTGTGTTAAAGAACAGGTTTCTTTTCAGAAGGCAATAGCATCTCTATTACAGGATGTGGGCTGTGTTGCTGAGGTGGTGAACCTCAGCTCTGGAATGACATTCCTCAGTTCAAATCCAGTCCCACCTTCTAGCTCCTGGGCACATTATTTAGCTGCTCCGAGCCTAGTCTTCTCATCTATCAAATGAAGGTAATAACCACATTCATGTCCTCGGTTATTTGCAGATAATGCCTGTCACGTGGCTCTATGTGCCTCTAATCACTCCAAACTGTTATTACTATGGAGAGCTTGGCATGCCCTTCAATTAGATGGTGGCTGCTGTCATTACATAAACTACGTAATTGTGACCTGAATCGTTTAATGGGCTCCCGCCCCCATCCCCTGCACATCACATCTGCACACACCATAGAGGTTTCTCAACATCCTTTCCCATCCTCCCAGACTGAGCCTGTGACTACCAGGATCTTCGGGCCATTCAGGCATGTTCATTGTACTCATTTGGAAAAGCAGGGTATGACTGGGTGCTACGGAATGCTGTCCTTCAAGTATAACAGCCTTTACCATCTTCATCAGAGTAGCCCTGATTAGACCCAACAAGATTTGACTTGCTGATGTTCCCTCAGAGGAGGGGGAAGGGAGGGTCATGAGACCATCACCTGAGGTTCCAGCTACTTCCTCCCCACTGAGTCCCTGTCAAAGCTATGTAAAATTCTGTCCCGACTTCATGAGGTCTCTGCAGGTTCTAGAGTACATGGGAGGTGGCATGCTCATTAATTAACTCCATGATGCTATGGGAATTTGTTATCCACTCTAGGGTGAAACATTTTGGTGATAACAGCTGTTCTGAGGTTACTCAGGTTCCTTGCAAGTAAGCCCAACAAACTCATGGGTTCACCAAGCTAGACTTGGATGCAATGTCATTGCCTTGGTGTGTTGTTGGTGCCTTAGCTGGGGTGAGTAGGCATCTGTTAGTGCGTCACTGGGAAAACTGAATGTGTTTGTCCATGTGCGCAAGGTGAGGTGTGACATAACTTATTAGGGGTATGATTTATCACTCTCTTTCCCTCAGTCTGAGTGCTGAAGTGAGGCAGCCACACAGGATACACCCAGCCCCACTCAAACCACAGGCAGGTGACAGGAGTGAGACACACTCTGCCTTTCAGACTGGAGGATGGTTGGTCATGGCTGCAGCAACACCTAGCTTGACCTGACTGACCAGTCCAAGCTCCTCCTCATCTTCCCACATGCTCACCTGCATGTTTCATCCCCTAGTGCACCAGTTTTCAACCTGTGGGTCTCGACCCCTTTACACCCCAGGTCACGTGTCAGATATTTACATTATGATCCATAACAGTAGCAAAATTACAGTTATGGGGTGGCAATGAAAGGATTTTATGGTTGGGAGGCTCGCCATAACAAGAGGAGCTGTATTACAGGGTTGCAGCATTAGGAAGATTGAGAACCACTGCTCTAGAGAGACGGTGGAGATTATCTTTGCATGTTAGACAAGAAAATAGAACCACAAGCACAAAGCCTCATACAGACTTGAATTTGAGAACCCAAGGCATCCCCATTCACTCTTTCCTGTCTTCCACGTACAGCCTTCATGGTGAGCAGAGGTTGGAAGTAACCCAGCCTCCTCCTCTATCAATGATGAGCCATCACAAAGAGCTGCTCTTGTGGCCCATGTCAGAACAGATCCCCTAGTCAGAGATGGACCCAGTACTCACAAGTGTGATGTTGGCAACGTCCTTGACGAATGCAATAGCTTTTTTGGGGTTGAATTTGCAGTGACCATCCTGTTTAGGACAGAATGGGGAAGAGAATACAAGATTAGAGGTGCTTAGCCTTCGGCCGAGGTCTCATTCTCCCCGTGAATGCTGACAGCATTTTTTTAAAGCAGCCTGAATGCACCAGGGCCTTGCAGACAGCAGCACTTCAGAGGGGCTTAAAGCATCCTTCTCCTCAGAGACAGTTCTGTTTGCACCGGGACACACACACACACAGTGCTCAGTCAGAGCTCAAGGACAGACCCAAGGCAGCCCAAGGTCAGAGAAGAGAAAGAAAAGCCGAGTTGGAACCTATGTAGCAGGGTTGGAGGGACAGTCCAGGGAACCGTGCTGACCAAAAGCAGGCAGAGGTTAAGTCACAAGACAGAAACTGGGGGACCTGGTTTGTGGGAGCTAGGAATTGTTGGGCACAATGATGAGAAAGACTGGCCCTTGTGGGAGTCAAGAAGATCCCAGGAGCCTCCAGACTGCTCTGACCAAGGTAGGTATATAAGCTGAACTGGTCAGATAGACCCAGATGAAGACAGTTAGGTGTTTCCTAGGGAGGACAAACTCTGGATGGGAGTGGTGACACAGGGTGGACCAATGGAATTAAAAAGGAATTGGGCAAGCTGAGTTGAGGTGGGGTGTTCTGAAGAGGGGCATTCAGGAGAGGGTGATGATGCTTCAAGGGCAGGAGTGACAAGAGGTCAGTAGAAAGAGCACAGGGTACAAGCAAACACTATGAGGGCCCCAGATTTGAATGGCAGCAGGGTGGAGGGGGATGAGGGTGAAATGAAAAGGAGGTCAGCCCACAGTTACCTTGCCTTTGTAAGGGTAGGAGTCTTCTCCCATGATGCCCTTGTTGTACAGGATGTACTCGAAGGCCTGGCTGGGGAGACCTCTGCAAGAAGGACACATATGTAAACACTTCTGGGCCTGGCCTCATAGATAAGAGTGGCCATCAGTGCTGGAGCTTGGTGATGTTTGCCCTTGCCTGGGTCATTGGGGTCTTGGCAAGGCACATCCCAGTGGCAGAGGTCTGTGAGAGGTCATCAATGTATCCCTGGCCTCAGCCACTGGTGCCCCTCTGGGAGAGGGACCCCTCTCAGGAGAAGCAGGCAGCCCCTCAGGAGGCTGAAGGAATCACTGTCACCTCAGTGCTAGGCATCCTCATGGCTAATGTTCCACAGACACCTTGCCTGGCCTCTCATGTCAGCTCCAGGAGGTAGCTACTACCACGGGACACTGTGCCCAGGCCACAATCTGAATTCAGACTTTAAAGATTCTAAAGGTCAATCTTTCCCATCTTCCTATCTCCCACCAAAACAACAACAACAAAAAGACAAACCAAACCAAACCAACTCACTCAGCAGACCACACTCTGTCCAGCCTTTGCTCTTCTCTCTATCACCCATGTTACCACCTGGCCAATGACATCCTTATGTATGGCTTATCCAACTCTGAGGCACGTCAGCTCTGTATGGTCTGCTGTCTGTTGGGTCACCTATGTCTATGTTCACAGGGGAATATGATGAGAACTGGTACTTGAATGAAAAATGGCAGTAATGTCATGAACCAGAGAAAACAGACTTCAAAAGATGGTGGGACACCCCCGTGCCCAGGTGGAGTCTTTGCCTCTTGCCAAAGGCAGTATGAAGCTGTACAGAGGAAGGAGATGAAAAGTGAGGGGAAACTGAGCCTTCTGGAGGATCCTTGGCTGGCTGTAGCATCAATTGGTCCTGAATTCCTGGACTCAGGCTGGAACTCAGCTCTCTGCTGGAGACCCTGCTAATCACTGCGGCCAGAGTCAAAGATAGCATGTGAAAATGTTCCACAGAACAGTGAGGGCAAGTGGGTCTGACAGGAATGTCCAAGCTGAGAATATGCCCTGGAGGACCCTAAGGGACTTTTCTGCATATTATATGCCCAGAAACCTGCTTAACCACTTTTCGTAGAGATCAGCTCACCTGACAAAAAGAGGAGGGCTGTTGCTGCTCTGAAAACGTGAGCTACTTCCTGGTGACTTATTAAGAGGATGGCTGGGAAGCTGGCATAGACAGCATAGACATATTTCCCAAACTCACAAAACTCTCAAGAGATGGGGCAGCTTATGCTTCAGGGAGCTTGTCTAAAGGCCCATCGGCTCTCCGTGTGTGATTCTGGGGTTTGGAGGATGATACGCTTCTCCCTGCATCGATTCTTTAGGCCACTTATCCGGGGTCTTTGCTGACTAGTGAGGCTGACCACTCTGAGCACAGGGCTGGGTGACATGAGGCTGGATTCTCAGCCCTGCACCTTCCAGCTGCGAGGCCCTCTGATTCTCTACCCATGAGGGTGGGTGGGATTTCATGCCTATAGCAGCTGCTAGATCTGACAGCAACGAATGAGAAAGGGTGGTGGGCTCTCCCACTCCAGAACGTACCCTTGGCAGCCATGGTTGTTGAAGTTCTGGGCACAATCCACCAGCTGCTGCTCAGCCTAGGGGAAGAAGCACAGACCAGTGGCCATGCAGGTGTGAAATGTCAGCTCTCAGTAGCTCATTCACATCTGTGGCCTAGTTGGTGTTCTGTGTTGATGACCCTGTAATTTCTCCCAAGGGCCAGGACATCTTTGTATATCTCAGAGCAGTGTCTACCCTGCAGTTGCCACATGCTGGGAAGAACTCAAAATGACCTGGCTGCACAGCAGGCCAGAGGGCACAAAGAGGCCCTCCTAATGAACACTTGTCCTGTAGAGGTGCATACAATAGAACGATGCATCTCATGGTATTACACTAAAGAGAGAGGCAGGCCCAGAGACACTGCTCCACATGGAGCTTGCTCTTCTCTCCCTCTTCCCTACACAGTTGGGACAGTCCCTTCACAGGTGTCACCCTTCCCTTGGGGTGTTAGTGAATAGACCCACAGGCCCTAGCTCTTCCCCGTAGGAAGATAACCATGGGAGAGAGCACAGCTCTTAGAAGAGGTGTCTCCTAGGCCGTATCTACTGCCCAGAGCTCTTCTTGGTAACATTCCAGGCTGAAAACTGAGGAATGTTTCCCCACACCCACTCGGGAAGGAGCCCTTGGGGCACTTCCTTCACTCCCGTTCTTTCTGGGAGAACATTAGTTGAGATGCTCGGGCTAAATGTTTTCAAGGTTGGGACATGAGAGCCAAAGGAAACAGAACTCTTGGCTGACACCGAGAATGAGCCCGAAGGACTGGGAGAGGTGCTCTATAGGAGATGGCTTACGGCTGACTTCTTACCAAAGATAGCATTTTCCCACTGGCAATAGCCACAGCAGACTCCAGGGCCCCAGTGGTGGAGAAAGTCCAGCAGCTGCCACAGGACCCCTGGAGAGGACACAGAACAGAGGGAGTCGATAAATGTGCCCTCATGACACAGCCCTGCTCACCAGTGTGGGAATTTTGAAGCAAGACATCCAGAGCCTGGCAGAGGAGAGATCTGGAGAGATGAAGGGAAAAAGAAGAAGGAAAGATCTCGGAGTTCTCCATCCTAGTGTGAGGTCTACTTTGGAGGGAAAATGTGGGGACTGCCATGCGTACCTGATTTTTCACTGCCGAGACAAAATGTCCTTTCTTCCGCCAGTCCATGGAGGAGGGGTAGGGGCCAGTACCACGGAGGTAGTTACTTTTCGTGGCCGAACAGTTCTGGAACAGCCAAATGCATCATTTTGCAGGAAAACGTAATTAAAATGAAATCATTGAAAGCAGGTGAAAGGTCTGAGGTGACAGCTCAGTGGGTAGAGTGCTTGTTGTACACAAGTGAGAACCTGAGTCCTCACAGCTGTGTGACTGTGTAGCCCCAGTGCTAAGGTTGTGGGAGTTGGTGTGGGGGAGGCAGGCAGATCCAGGTGAATGGATGAGCTTCAGGTGAAGGTGGAAGCTAGGTACAGTGCACACGCCTTTAATTCTCAAACTCAGGAGGCAGAGGCAGAGGGGTTTCTGTGAGTTCAAAGCCAGCCTAGTTTATATAGAGAGATTGAGGTCAGCCAGGGTTACATAATGAGACCTTGTCTGGAAAAAGAAAATGGGGAAGTGACTGGAGAGATAGCTCAGCATTCAGCAGTTAAGGGCACTTGCTCTTCTTCCAAAGGACCCAGGTTTGGTCCCCAGTACCCACATTAGATGACTAACAGCTATAGCTTCAACTTCAGGGTATCCAACACCATCTTCTGGCCTCCACGGACACCCACATACAAATGCCAAATGTATATACACAGACACACATTCATGCACACCTAAATCTTAAAAAAAATCTTAAAAAAATTAAGGTGGAAAGCATTAGAGGAAGATAGGGATGCTAAACTGTGGCCTCTCCTCACCTGTACATGTTCATGTGTAGGGAAGTGCACTCACACATGTGTATCTACCACACACATGCATGTACCACACATGTGCATATAACACAGACTCATATACCATACACATATGCATCGAGAAACACATGCATATACCACACATATTCAAGCATGTACATGCACGCACGTGCATACACACATACACACACACACACACACACACACACACACACACACACACACACACAAAGGGAATAAGAAATTAAAAATTGAATGTGGTGGCATCCACGAAGCACTTTAGAAGTAGATGCAATAGTTTAAGGCTAGCCTTGGGTGCATATCAAGATACAGGCCATAGTCTCACTGCAGCTTGATATGCCATAGCTGTTTGATAGCCATGGGAGGCCTGACCTTTTCTGAAGAGAACAGAGGAGGAGTGGGTTGGGGTGGGGGTAGAGGGGAGGTGGTGGGGTTGGGAGGAGAGAAGGGAGAGGCGAGAGGAGAAACTGTGGTCGGGAAGTAAAAAAAAAACAAAAGTCTATTTCATATTCACTTTTAACTGGCACCTGTATTTTATCTGCTACTTCTAGATTACGGGTTCATACTGTTAAGGCCAGTCCTGGACTGAGGGACAGCTGAGACATGGATCCTCCTGACCTCTCAAAGGATTCAGGGACACCTCTAGGCATGGCTGGAGTAGGACCGAATCTAGCTGGAAACACAGCAGGCTTAATGTTTATTCCACAGGTTTGAGTGAAAAGATACAGATTTATTTACAATGAGCCTCACTAACCTGAGGTTCTGACCAGAGGAACTTTTGTTTTATTTCAGCAAAGCTCATGTCTGAGAACTGGTTCAACGCCACTGAAAAACAGAAGGGAAACAAAACCAAATAAACACAGTGAACACAGGAACACAGTGAACTGCTAATAAACAAACAAACAAACAAAAACCAAGAACCCTTGTCCACCCATGTTCTATTTATAGCCGCTATAACTTGGCTCCTGTAAAAATATATTTTTCATATGATTCAGTATAGCAAGGTCAACAGATACTGTGCCTCTGAGATGCCCAGGCAGACAGACACATCCCAGAGTTGCTGGCAGACGCAGCAGACCTGGGGTGCAGCCTAGGCACCCACTCTTTTACATTCCCACTGTGAGGCTGACAAACACCCAGGCAAAGAGCCGCTATGCCTGTGCAGGTGTCCTTCCACCTGCACTGTATCCCAGTGTGCTCTGCAACACAGCCAGTTCTGTGCTTGTCAGTTCCACTTCAACCCAGGTTAGACCTGCTCCAAGGTCATACGCTAGTACCGGACAGAAAAAGATGAAACATCTGTTTCTCTTTCAGTTTCACTCTTGCTTCCCAGAGTCCCTTCTGCGGAGCTGCCACAGCAACTGATCATGATGGATGTGTTCCTAGTGCCCCTGACCAGGAAGCTGAGTGATGGCAGAGACTGCTCATGGCCCCAGGGCAGTCTGAGAGGCAAGGCCTTGCAGCAACCCAGGCAGATCCTGGTTTTTTGTGGGGGTCGGGGCAGGGCTTCTCCAGAATCTTTTGTAAACTTCACGACCCCCACAGCACTGTCTAAATGTATATCCCATACCGAATCTGAGATTACCCGAAAGACATTCTCAGAGTCCGAGCCTCTTCTCCACACCATTAGCCCTGAGCGGACCCTCTCCCCAGCCTGTGCCACTGACTTCTTTCTTCCCACCCCTCCTTCTCCTAGAGGCCTGGAGGGAAAGGAGGCTTCCCAGTACTTTTATATGTGTGGTTCCTCTGGTTGTGGGCATTAATCTTCCTCCAGTTGTTGGCAAACATCCGCAGTCTGTGGTTGTACTCCTCTGAGCTGTATGTCTTCTGGTGCTAAAACAAAACACGCCGGCAGCAAGTCATGAGAACAGGTGACGCCTACCAGAGGGAGTCTTTTTAGAGAGTCCCCGTCCCCGAAAGACTCCTCCAGAGTGCCAAGTATGTAGGCTGGCTTCAAATGTTTGTAGGCAAGACAATCGTGAACATCTAAGATTACTATCCTTCCTCCATAGTGCTGGGATTGCAGGCATATGTCGCCATACCCAGGTTACATGGTGCTGGAGTTCTATGCATGCTAGGCAAGCTTGCTATCTAGTGAGCTGAATCCCCAGCCCATGGAGGTTTTCATTCTGCCACCGTCTCAGGACAGATCTCCAGTTAGATGGGACTCCGTTTCTGTTCTCTACTGCCACTATCAGGAAGTTGCAAAGCAATTCTCTACCTCCAGGCACCCTGTGGCCAAAACGAAGATGGAGCAACTGTCAGGACATCAGTTAAGAGTTCAAGAGACCCCAGTGAGGAGACCCACCAAGAGCAGGTGGCCTCTGGCACCATGACTCCTTGCTACACTGAGTACATAGCAGAACCTACCATTTTCAAAACTGTATATACTGGTGTTCTCAATAGTTTCTGCAGCCACTGTGCAAAGTACTCTGAATACAAACTACAGCAATGAAGTGAAGGCACTAAAGGCTTCTGCTAGGCTCATCATGGGGAAACACTATCTGGAAATTTACTTTGCTGTATCGTTCCTGGAGTTTGGCTAGTTTGAAGCATGGAAAGACCCAGGACAGAGCAAGGTTGGAAATTTTCTTTTGTCTCAAATCTGATACAATTTAGTTTGCTAACAGGAAGCTTTGTGACGAGAGAAAAAGAAGAAGTTGGCCACTGACCTGTTTCATCCATGACTTAAAGTGAAACTTTTCTGTAAAAAAAAAAAAAAAAAAAGAAAAAGAAAAAGAAAAAGAATTAGGTGGACGTTGTTGAGTCTAAAGCCAAGTAGGGTACTGGAGAGATGATTTGCATTTTATTTTATTAATTAACTCATTTTTATATTTATTATTATTTGAGACAGGGTCTCACTATGTAGTCTTGGCCGACCTCAACCTCAGAAATCCGCCTGCCTCTGCCTCAGAGTGCTGGGCTTAAAGGTATGTGCCACCACGCGTAGTTTATTTGGGTTTGCAAAATACCAGCAAGGAGGCTAGTGTGGGTTAGCTGAAGCTTGGGTGCAAAAAGGAACTCAAACCCTTTCTGCTTTGTCGCCACAGCAGTTTTGAGAAACTGCTATTTGTATGTGGTATATGGGGGAGGCATGCACCCGTGTGTGCGCATGCAAAGGCCATAGCTGACTTTGGACCTCTTCCTCTATCTCTCTCTACCTTATTTCCTGAGACAGAGTGTCTGGAAGAACCAAGAGCTCAGGTACTAGGCTATACAGACTGGCTAGAAAGCCCTGGCATCCTTCTGTCTCTTTCTTCCAAGCCCTGGGGTTACAGGTGTGTGCCCACACACCTGACTCTTTATGTGGGTGCTAGGGATCAGAACTCAGGTGCTCTCATACTTGGGCCACAAGCACTTTATCCACAGAAACCCCTCCCCCCCACCAACTAGTGGTACACTTAAAAGTTGTGAATGATATTTATTGATTTGTGTGTGTACACGTCAGAAGATAGATTCTGGGAGTTGGTTGTTTCCTTCCACCGAGTGGATCCCGAGGACCCAAGCCATGTTACCAGGTTTGGTGGCAACTGCCTGGAAAAGCAGAGATCAGCCAAGATCCAGGTTTCAAGCTTCGATGAGCTATCAGCTATGCTGGGGAGGACTCGTGGTGGTGCAGCTGTCTTTGAGCTATTTCTGTTCCTGTAACTAACCCCTCACCCACACTTTAGTAAGTAATTCTGGTAAAACTCAGTGGTCATAAACCTGGACTTTGGTGGTAGCCTTACTTTGGTTTGTCATCTCATCCCTGTCTAGGGTGACTTTTTTTTTAATGTCTACCCAAGAATATAATTTTTGGGGTGCTGGGAATATTTTATTGTTTCATGGGGTGCAATTTACATGCTTCTGTTCAATAACGAAGATTCACTGGAATTCATGTTTAATGATTAGTTAGTTGAAAACTTGGGCACATATGCCTCATCCTCCTGAGATTTGGGGGTTACAGATGTGTACCACTGTGCCCAGCAACTGTTTTAGCCTTAGCAGTGTTTACGGTTACTGATGTTACTCATCTTTGTAACTTAAATGGAGTCATAGGTAACAGGAAGGGAAACGGGTATGGTTGTAGCTCCTATAAAACTCTACAAAACCAGGCAAACCATCTGTTCATGGATTCTGGTGATAGCCTCCCTTGTATGCAACTTAAAATTTCCATTTTAAAAATTTAAATAGCTGCAAAAGATAAGTTCCAGTGTGTTCCATTTTTAAATTTTTATTTTTTGCAGTATGTGTACCCGAACATACCATGGTGTGACTGTAGCGGCCAGAGGACAATGTTCAGAAGCGCGTTCTTGCCTTCCACCATGTGGGTTCTGGGAGTTGAACTTGAGGTGTTAGTCCCGGAAGCAAGCACCTCTGAACCATCTCACTGGCCCCTTATATGAAATGTTGACATTTGAAAATAAGACTGTGGCTAGGGAGATGGCTGAGCAGTGGAGGCACTGGCCATGAAAGCGAGAGGGCAGGAGTCTGGATCCACAGACTAAAAGCCCGTGGAACATGGGAACTTACAGCCAGCCTGGGGTGTCGGAGACAGGGCATGCCCCTAGTGCATTAGCAGCACTAGCCAAATCAGTTGACTGACAGACCCAGCCTCAGTGAGTAAGTTAGAAGGACAATCAAGGAAGATTCCTGATGGTAACTTTTGGCCTCCACACACACCTGTACATGTGTGTTCACACATGAGAGTAAACACACATATGCATATACCATCCCACACACACACACAGAGTTGGATGCCTTGCTGGCTGTGGAGGCACAAGCCTGTTAAGTCTAGCACTTGGGAAACTTAGGAAGGAGGTTCTGAGGGAGTTCAAGGGGAGCCTGGGCTACAGAAAAGACCTTGCCTCAAAACACCACTACCAACAGCAACAACAAAGGAGCTGGATATTTTACACATCATTTTGAACACCCATCTTTCTGTCTCACAGAATTTTAGTCTTAGGAAGAACACTTATGTTAAATCACCCTACATCCTTCTCTGCAACAACAGAATGTCAATTTAAAATTATTTTTTGCTTCCTAAACATAAAAAAAAAATTATTCTAGATTGAGCAATAATTATTATGAAAACCTTGATTATTTATGCTATGAAAAGTCATGGTTAGGCCTAAAACCGTGAAACTTGAGTGGAAATATAACTTTTGTATGTGTGTTTAGAACAGCATCTGGCTGTATAGCTCAGGCTAGCCTTGAGCTCCCAATCTTCATGCTTTGGTTCTATGAGTGCTGAGATTAGAGGCAGACATCACAACACAAATGGACAATTCGAAAGTAAAGGGTCTAGACTGGATTCACGGACACCATCCATGTTGGGATAATCTGGCATGACTCCATGTTGCCCCAGAAGACCCCTAGGGATCAAGCACAGCACAGCAATATGAAGGCCATCGCTATGTGGCATTTATATCTGGCCCTGAAAACCAGACCGCTCCAGAAGCTCAGCCAGGGCCATGTTTCTCTAGGAAGAAAAAAGCATAGTTCCTCAAGGCGGGTCCTGAGTGGGTGCGCAGGGGATTCCAAACCCTGGATAAGGGCCTGCTGCAGCTGAGGCCTTCCCTCCTAGAAGACAAACCTCGGCCCAGCATCAGGCTCTGAGGCAGGCAGAAGTTCACGGTTGACCGGCACCTCTTGTGTATGTCGGGGGAGGGAGGGAGTTTCCAAACCAACAAGAGGGGAGAAAGCCCCAGAATTCCTCAGAGTATTGGTGGACGAAACCACACATGACCTCAGATCCATCCCAAGCTTACTGTGGCTTAAATGAAATTCGTTTCATCAATTTACTTTGATTTGTTTTGCATGTGTATGTGTGTATGCATATAGGCGCGCTGTGCGTTCTCAGAGATGTCACATGTTTTCCTTTATCACACTCCACTCTGCTGAGGCAGGTGTCTTTAACTGAGCCCTGAGCTTGCTATTCTAGGTAATCTAGCTAGCTGGTTTACACTGCCCCCATCCCCCTCCCCCGCCCCGCCCCATCGTTGCCTCCTGAGTGCTGAAGTTACAGGTAGCTGCAATGCCCGGCCAGCTTTTTCATAGTTCTGGGGGATAAGAACCTGGCTCTGAGGCTTGTGTGCTAAGTGCTTTCCCCACTGAGCTAACTCTTTTAGAGGGATGCTTTTATGACTAGGGCATAACTGGGGAACAGAGGCAAGAAGATCAGGAGTTCACGACCATCCTTGGCTACTTGGTGAAGTAAAAACTAAGGAACAACCCCCCTCCCCCCCCAAAAAAAAGGTTGAGCTGGGGAGGCTCACCAGGTCCCATCCCTCCCTGAGGATTTCTAGGCAGTTAATAGTGGCTGGGGGAGGGAAGACACATATCTTTTACTAGGGTAGGGGCTGGTAAGGAATCTGTGCTGTTGATCATAACCCTAACAAAACCCTTAGAGGGGAGGGAGGAAGGGAGGGAGGGAGTCTGAGACCAGTTTCTAGAATGGTTTCGCTGACACCATCTGTGTTGATGTCGATTATTTGGAATAGCTCTATGTTGCCCCAGGGGACTCCCTTCCCCAGGGATCCATGCCATCAGAGCAACGTGAAGATCCTTGCTAGGTGGCGTCTATATCTGGCTCTGAAAGCTCAAGTATGATCAGAATTTTATATACATCTATGAAAACGTAACAATAAAACCCATCACTAAGTGTAATGAATTTAGCCAATAAAATCATTAACAGAAAGGAAATACAGTTTTATGTGCTGAGCTAAGGGCCGACAGCAGGGCTAGGAAACCACAGACCACTCTCGAGCCAGGGGCTTTGATTGAAGGGCTCTTTACACTTAAAAATGGTTGGCCCGTGCAAGGGGCGGCTGTGGCGGTGGATGTACAGCTGCACTTGAAAGTCATTGAAGTTCTGTCTTCACTGTCCATAAACAAACATCCAGTAGAGCAAGTTACCTGTGGCTGCCTTTGTCCCGCAAGCGAGCCTTTAGGAGCTGTTACGGAGACCAACGAACAACGTTGAACAGAACTAAAATATTCGCCAGGCAGTCTTCTCTCACACTTTGCCAAGAGCTAAGGCCGCTTTTTCGTGCCAGCTTTTCCCGGCACACTACACACACTACCGTTAAGACTGCTGTGGGTGCTGGGTGTCCCTCGGGGTAGGGAGTCACCCCCAGCATGCCACAGTCTTACAAACAACCAAGGCAGGGCGATCCCCGGGGACCAAGTCCACAGAGAGAGCCAGTACAGGCTGGGAAGTGCGGCTCTTCGTTCTTCGTGGCGGGGCAGAAAAGTTTTGTGTCCTTTCCTGAGGGCTTCTGTATCTAGGCCTGGGTAAGAGGGACCCTGGGCACCTGCCTGCCTGTTCCTCAGATCACGCAAGACTACCCCGTTCCTCCTCCGGTGCCCCCGCTTTCTCCCACGTACCTATGGCGTTCACGGTCAGCTCAGCGGTGGCCCCAGCACTCAGCAGCCAGGCCCCGGCGCACAGCAGCGGCAGCGCGGCCCACATCGCTGCTCTCACTGCCAGGTTCGGAGGGTGCCCTCGGGAACCCAGCCTGTGGGAAGGAGGTGGGGCGAAGCTGGCCTCCGCCCTGGCGGCTGTGGTTCCTCCTCCGCCCCCTGCGGCCGCAGCACTTCTGCGCTTTTCTTGGGAAGAAGGGCTAGGAGCCTGGCCCTGATGACTTCTCCGGGCCAAATGGGAGGTAGCACAGCCCCATCCCCAGTTTCTGTCCAGGGAGGTGTCTGTCTCCATGGAGGTGTCTTAAACCATAGCTCCCTGGCCTTCCCCAGGGCTTGGAATGCAGGAACAAGAGGGCTGTCCTGACTGCTCACTCCCAAGAGGATTTTGGGTTGGTCCAAAATCCTGTCACACTGTTCTGACTTGGCCCTTTTCTTTATTTTCCAAGTCTGAAGAAGAAAATGGATACAGTTAAAGTCTGCATATAAAATAAGCAGAGAAAGCACATTTTGAACTTAGGAGCCCTTGCTAGGATTCCTTTGATGGAAAAAAAAGGAGGATTCAGACATAACATAACATAACACCATGCCTGGCACCTATCCTGGCCCCCACGGAGGCTATTTCTATCATCGCCCTGCCTTGTTTTACTTCCTATTTTACAAATGGGGAAACTGAGGCCTTAGGACTAGATGGGTAGTTTTCCCCATAGGGAGTCTGAGCCTGCTGTAGCACTCTTAATGCTGGCTCTGAGGCTATTCTACCCCCCCTCCCCCCGCCTCCCTTTTATCTTATAATCTCCTATATGGCCCAGGCTGACCTAGAACTTGTAGTTCTCATGCTTCAGCCTCCTTTTGATGTATCCCCCAGCAGCCCATGGCATTTTGATGAAGGCAAAACGACCTTCTTCTCCTGAACTTCTTTGGTCAGACTCTGCCTTTCAGGCCCGGGGAGGGGGCTGGGCAGGACAAATTCTAGAAGTCTTTTAAAATAGGTCTAAAGCGGTGGTTCTCCAGGTCTAAAGGCCCCGGGGGTCAACGGTCCTTTAACAGCGCCCACCTAAGACCATCAGAAAACAAAGATACTGTAATTCCTAACAGTAGCAAAATTACAGTTACAAAGTAGCAACAAAAGGAGTTTAATGGCTGGGGGGGGGAGCAGTCACAACACCATGAGGGACCGTATTAAAGGGAAGCAGCATTAGGAAGGTTGAGAAACACTGGTCTAGGGGGTCTGACTAGTTCTCAGAACTCTATTTCAGCAGCCTCAGGGCTAAGAATATAACTCAGTGAGCATAGCCCAACATGCACAAAGCTCTAGGTTCAGTGCCTAATACTGCCAAACACACACACACACACACACACACACACACACACACACAGCCAAACCAAACCAAGAGCCACCAGACAAAGTCAGGTGGTCTGGACAATACAAAAACACGGACACTGTGCTCCAAGGACAGATACTGTGCAAAGGGCTCTCCTTTTAGGATTTCCGACTTGCTGAAGCTGTGAGGGCAATACGAAGTTAGTAGAAACCATAACTGAATTTTGAATTTTGAGCTCTTTCCAGGCCAGCGGCTTCAGTGATCTGCAGCTGGATCACTAGCAGAGAGCTAGTGAGGGGAAACAGCTGACGTTCTGAAGCAAACTGCACGAGGCAAATGGCATGAGCTGTTCCGGCCTTTATGATGTGATGGGCTTTATGTCAAATGGTCTTGCACAACTGTTGGCTAATGTGGGTATTTTGAACACATTTTTTGGTGGGCTGGGCTAAGCTATGATGTTTGGTAAGTTGGATATATAGTAAAATGCACACTTGACTTATAGTATTTTCAGCTATGAAAGTTGAAGAACACTTGCATTTTATTTTTTATGTTTTTTTTTTTTTTTGTCAAGCACACATGCATTTATGCACTTTCGAGTGGGGTCAAATGTGTGTGCAGGTATTTCATGCAAGTGAGGGTGCACATGGACATGGAAGACCCATGTTGACTCTAGGTGTCTTTCTTGATTTTTGTATTGAGCAGATTCTAGCTACTCTAGCCAATCAGCTTACTATGGTTGAGTTCCTGTCTCTGCTTCTTGAACACTGGGATTAAACAGAAGTCGCCGTACTTCAGGAACTCTGGTCCTCACACTTGTTCCACAAGTACTTACAAGTACGATACCCACTGGTCTATCATTCCAGCCCCGGCAGTTGGACTTCTGATAAAGCAGATGCCCTTCCGGAAGAGAGCTGTGCTTTTGGGGACAAGTCTCTGAAGTGAGCCTGCATGGTTACTGTTCGGAGCGTAAGTCCCTGCTCTGATGAAGATGTCCTCTGTCGCAGATGCCCTGCCTGGAAGGTGTGCTGGGACTGCCTCATCCTTCTGCCACTCTGGCCTCCTGGAGAGCAGCAAGATTTAAGGAGTTGGCATATGGAATTGACCCAGGGCTGGTCCCATGGCTTAATGATCACCCAGAGGCAGAGGCCCCTGGGATAGTGAGAAGTGGAGGGCACCTACCGAGTCACTTGGAAACCAATGTGTAGCTCTAGTCTTACCACAAATTCCCCCTGTCACCTGAACAAAAGGTTTGCTATCAGAGGGCCTCAGTTTCCTCGTTTGAAAAATGAATTAAGTGTCTCTGTCTCTCAGAAGGGTTAACTATAGTCAGAAGAAAAGTGTTGTAGCGTGGCCCTGAGTGTGACACTGGAATGGTAACTGACCACGTGTGGGCTTGACCAAACCCAATGGCACTCTGTGTCCTGAGCTGTGGCACCTGCATTTTACTTTTTTCATTCTTTTCTTATGTATTACATACAGACAGAAGTTTCCCCTCTTTTTCCTCTCCCCAGTCCCTCCCCTGACACCTCCTCTCTCCCCTAGATACACTCCTCCTCCATTTCCCTTCAGAAAAATGTCTGGCCTCCCAGGGATATCAAGCAAATATGGCATGTCAAGCTGCAATAAAACTAGGCACATCTTCTCATGTTAAAGCTACTCGAGGCAACCCAGTAGGAGAAAAAGGGTCCCAAAAGCTGGCAAAAGAGTCATGGATGTCCCACTCCCAGTGTTAGAAGTCTCACAAGAAGACCAAGCTATACTACCATAACATACGTGGAGGACCTAGGTCAGACCCATACAGGCTCCCTGATTTGTATGCCCATATGTGTAAAAGTTATTTACATTCACCTGATGTAATTGTTGTCTCAGACGCTTAGTGCCTTCTTCTGCTAACCTAGGCCTAGGCCTGGGAGCTTCTAGCCCCCGTACAATCTAATCTAGGCCTAGAATATTTTCAGCCTCTGAGATTTACTACTGAATAGCTCACCCTTTCAAGTTCTTTCTGAACTCTGGCTGGCTGGTTCAACTTAGCTGTTCTGGCTCAAACTCCTCTCCAAGCTGATTGATTCAATCTGGCTTCCCTGGGCTTCTCACTGAATTGCAGTGCTTGGCCTCAACCTAATGCTAGCAATCAGTTCTAATTTTCTGGCTCCACATTCTCTTGCTCGTTCTGTGTTCACCTCTGTCTAGCTTGTTTTCTTTTCAACATGCCTCTGTAAAACTGTCCTGGTGAAAACCACCTCTGAACTCCTTGAACTGAACAAAACAGACTCCCTAGAACTCAGAGATCTGCATGCCTCTGTCTCCTGAGTGCTGGCATTAAAGGGATGTACCACCATGCCTAGACCTAAGCTTTTCTTTACCTGAAACTTGCTCTATATCAGGCTGGCCTTGAACTCAGTGATCTGCTTGCTTATATCTCCTGGTATTAATGCCATGTCTGTATTCCAGCCAGATCACACAGAAGGTCTTTGAATGTGATCTCTTGCCTGAGCAGCTATGTTGCTGAATTAAAATTCCTCTACATCTTTCCCCTTGCTCTTTAAGGTAAAAATTGTATGCAGTTTAACTTTTACAATAGAAACAATTATCAGTCCCACAAACTTAATAGTCCAAATGTCTTTATGAAAATCCATTGATGTGATGATCTTTCATAACCGTAGTCCTGATCATCTGTCCTTCAGCAAATGCCCATTTCAGCATCAAGATTTTCAGCCTGCTCTCAGATCAGATCTTTATCAATTTTGATGGAACCCATAGGCTTTCATCACCTCTGAAAATATAGGCAAACCTCTTCCCCAATGTAACACATTCCTTGAATTCCATTATGATGTTAAAACATCTTTAAAGTGTACAGGTTGAGATATTATTTTTATTTTTCTACACCCCAGTGTCTTTCAGCTAATCTTATTCTCCTCTTTTGGTTATCATGGTACAGTTTTAGGTCTTTCTGAACCCACACATAAACCAGACAGTCAGGCACTTGCATTCTATGCCTGGCCCCATTTAAATACAGAAACAATCAATAAGATGTCAATATAAAGTGTCAGTTAAAATAAAATGTTCTGAGATTGAAGGAACATTAATCTGAGCTCCCCATTGTTGTAGTAGATCCCCATAGGTTTATGGTTATATCTGCCACATAAAGCTTTAATCTCCCTATTTGACCTTTTGGTCTCAGACACTTAATTTGACTTACACTTTGTTTTACTTGGGATAATGTTCCAATCTCTACAAAGTATAGATACAGTCCGAAGAAGCCAATGTGGATTCCAAGATTCTTGTGAGATTATAGTTACATCAGCTCCTGTGGCCACCAAACCTTCAATTTTGATACCATTTAATTTTAGTTTTGGTCCCTAGTCATTGATAATATTTCGCCAAAACAAAAACAAACAAACAAAAAACCCTGTTTTCCAGTACTTTCAAATCTTCCTGTTCTTTCAATTGGAACTGCTTTGCCTTTTTTCACATGGGAAAAGTAAAAGCTCAGCAATCCTAGTTTATGCTTTAAAGGGCATATATTTCTTTACATAAGGCACAATCCCAATCTCTCCTTGAAGTTGTCATCTATAATTCCTGGATGCACAATGAATTTTTGAGATGCTAGGCTACTTCTCCCTAAAACCATTCCCACTGTCCTTGGCGGCAGAGGTCCATGGGCAATGTTGGGCGTTGGCCACCAGGCCCACAAGATCCAAGAGGCTAGAAGCTTTTGCCTGTAAGTCCTGGCTGCTTGACTCTGTGGTTTCCCTTGAGGTGCCCTTGACCCCTCTGGCTCCTACAATCCTTTCTTGCCCTATTTTGCAGGACTCCCTGAGTGTTTGGCTGTAGGTTTCTGCATCTGCTCCCAAAAGTTGCTGGATGAAACCTCTCTGCTGACAATCGTGCTAGGCTTTGGCCAATGGATATATCAGAGTATTATTAGGAATCATTTAATTGACTTTGACTTTTTAGTTTCATTCATCTCTCTCTCTTTCTCATTTATTTTTGCCAGTCATGTTTGGTTCTATCCTAAGTCTCTGGGCTATCTACCCTCTGGTTCCTGGTCCTCTAGGTAGTGTCAGGTGTGGGCTCCCTCTCATGGCATGGATCTCAAACCAAACCTGTCACTGACTGGCCCCTCCCACAAGTTGGGCACAGTGACACTCGGTTTCATGGTGAATTTGTCTACCCTCCTGGAGTCAGCTAACTGTTGCCTTGCACCTGTGAGGTTTCACCCTTATGAATCTTTGCTCTAGTGCCTCTGCCATGGAGATGTCAAAGGCTGGTGCTGGTGGCAGAGCTTTGTGATGATAGGCTCTCCACAGAGTCTACAGGTCCCTTTCTTCAGGCTATCTGGTCAAACACATTATCAGTGCTACTGGGAAAGGGGCTTTTACACCTGAAATCAAACAAAAGTCAATTGACTTTAAAACAGGATCATCTTGAGAGCCTTGTAATAACAGGGCCCCCCAAGGCAGAAGGATGTAGGCTATATACCAAAGAAGACTGCTCAGACATGCTGTTAAGGCAATAGAACATCTTTATTAGCCGGCTGGTGACTATACTGGGTGTTCCCAAAGCCTTTCTCAAGGTGAGCTTTTAAGCACAAAAACCATATTCTCGTTGATGTATTTCAGTTAACAAGAATAGTTAACCAGAATCAGAACTACAGAAGCCAAAAATCAAGGTTGGTATATTTAGAAACTTTGCCAGAACTATGGACTTTGATTGATTAGGCCCTTGTTTTCATTTTGGAAGGTGGTGCAGGTTATGTGCTACGTTTTATGGCCTGAATGGTACTTCCATAATTGGAGTCAGTTGTGCTAAGATCTGGGGACTACTAAGGTCCAGAGCCTTGTTACAGGAAGCAGAACAGAGGTGAAGTAGAAAATGAGGTCAGAGAAAGTCAGAAGAGGAGGAAAAATCAGGCAAGAGGAAAGACTGAGGTTGGTAGAGTATTTGCTTAACATGCAGGAAACCGTGGGTTCAGTCCTTAGCAGCAGCTGGGTGTGGTGACTCATGCCTGTAATCCCTGCACTCAAGAGGCAGAAGAAGGCAGATCTCTGAGCTTGAGGCCAATCTGGTCAACAAATCAAGTTCCAAGAAGGCCAGGGCTACACGGAGAAACCCAGTCTTGAAAAACAGAAACAAAAACATCAAAATCCCTAGCTCCATATGAAATGGAGCATGATAGTATATACCTGTAATCTCAGCACTCTAGGGAGAGAGGCAAGGGGATCAAAAGGACAAAGTCATCCTAAGTTCCTCAGTTCCATAGAGAGTTTGAGAGGCTAGCCTAGGCTATAATAGACCTTATCTAAAGTCAACAACAATAACTCTCAGGAAAGAATGAGGTAGGAGGTAAGCCAGAGAGCTTAGAACCCATGAAACAAACCCTTCCTCCTACAGATGGCTTTTCAGAGGGCACAAGCCAAGGAAAACAGGTGGATTCTATGGGCTGGGAATGGCCTTGCTTGACTCCAGCCAGGGGAACCTGAGTCCTACAACCACACAGCACTGAGTTCTGCCAACAGTCTAAGTGAGTTTAGAAGTTAATTTGCCTCCAGAGCCTTGAGAAAGAGGACCCTGCCTGGCAACATTTGATTTTGATTGTGGAGACCTCAAGCAGGGAGGTCCATCAAGGCAATGTGACTACTGAACCACAGGGTGTTCCGGAATACACGTACGTTGCTACAGCCTCTAGGTCTGTAGCAATGATTATGTAGCAATAAGGAAGTGATACCCACAGTCAAGTGTCTTCCTCTGGAGACAGAAGGCTGGGCAGAGCATGAGAGGTCTAGCACAAAGAGGCCAAAAGAACAGGCTTCATGATTTAGAGTCACTGTCTCCAGCACCACAGGCTTCACAGGAATGAACTTTGTGAGTTTGAGCTCTTTAGTCTCATCCAGATGAAGTAATTGAGCTCGTGTTTTGGCTAAGACCACAACTGATCTGGGGAGTGAAGCTTTGAATCCCTGGATAACTGAACACAGAGCTCTAAGCTTAGGAAAGTGCTTGTTATGTAAGCATGAGGACCTGAGTTCAATTCCCAGAACCTATATAAAAATTGTCTCTCATGGCTCAAGCTTTTAAACCCATCACTGTCAGGGAAGAAACAGGCATATCCGTAGTGATTGATGGCCAACAAGCCTAGCTGAATCATGGAGCTCTAGGTTCCGGTGAGGTTCCCTGCCTCAGAGAATGAGTAGATGCGTATCACACACACACACACACACACACACACACACACACACACAAGCATACATGCACATGTTTTACGAGTAACCTCTGCCCTGTGAAAATGGATGAAGGAAACTGAGGCTTGCCTACTTTCCTACCTTCCTAGGCCCCAAAACCCAAACAGTCTCAGGAGGGCTTTGGAATCCGGCCAGCTCTAACTTCTGGGCTACAGTCAACTTGCATGCAGAATGCCTTCTGCCGACTAGTCTGGCCACTGCCACCAGCCCCATTTATTCCTTTTTTTTGGGGGGGGACGAATTTGCTGCCTCCCTGTCCCCCCAACTTTTTCTCATCTCAGTCTGTTACCTACCGTCTTTGAGAGTCAACCTTTCATTACGTAGACTGGGTCGTGAGCAGATTCAGCCCTGGGCTCAACCTACGGCATCTCATTATGACAACCGATGACTGCAGTAACAAGATGGTGGCCACCGTTCACGTGGGTTTGTTGTTGGATGCTAGCACAAAACCTGCCAGGTTTCTTTCAACAAGATTATTTTAAGTTTGAAAAATATGCATAGTAATTAAGTTTGTGTGTGTGTGTGTGTGTGTGTGTGTGTGTGTGTGTGTATGAGCACGCTCATATATATGCCACAGTGTGTGGAAGCCAGAAGACAATTGGTAGGAGTTGGCTCTCGCCTTCTATTGTAGAACCCAGAGATCAAACTCAGACTATCCAGCTTAGTGACAAATGCCTTCACTACCTGAGCGGTCTTGCTGCCTCCCCTTTTAGTTTTTTGTTAGTATATATTAGTTATAGTTAATAATAGGTTTCATTGTGAAATTTTCACACTTGTATATACTGTATTTTAATCATATTTATCCCCAGGATTCTGTCTTGTCCCTGTTGTGGTATTTGAAACCACTGGGAGAAATCAGAGATTTAGACTCAATCCAAATTTAGATTAAATGAATTTATTCTTACTGCTAGCAGAAGGACTGAGAGCCAAGACAGCATGCTGTGTGGAAGTGGAGCTTAAGGGGGGGTTTGATGGCAGATGTCAGAAAGATGTGCATTACAGATATCCATGTGATTCACTGCTGGGCAAGAAAATTGTTTTACTTTTCTCTGTTGTCTTAATAAAAAGACCCTTTCACCCCTTTCCCATAGCGATAAGCAGGCTTTACAGAAGCAATGGCAGCTGTTAATACCTCACAGACCATTATCCTATTCTTATCTTACCTGCAGGCCACTAGGATCTCCCAGGCATTCCAGAGCAAAAGGTCAATGGCCCTTTTGCTGATTCCACAGTAAGTTCCTTTAGACATCACAAGGACCTGTGTAAATTATTACTCAGGTCTGAGCACTCCAATGACTGGGATAGAGTAGCTCATTGTGGGCCAGGCAAAAACAGTGCCATCCAGTTAGGGGTGGCTGTCATGTCTTTACAGTGCCACCCCCACTATCCCCTTGCAGGGATTACAGTTCCCTTTCTATAGTCACGGCCATAACCCCTTCCGCCTTCACTGAGTTTAATTAGAGTTCCTTATAGGAATAATAACATAGGTTATTGACAAGAGTCTGGGCACTGAGCAGTGGTTATAGCACGGGAAAAAATGTCTCTCTCTACCTCAGCAATCATTAACTGCTTTTATAGTATAAGGGAGGGGGCAGGCCTCATGATCTCCCCCTCCCCCCCGCCATGACAGGATGTTGACAGGCCCAGCTCCTGTGAGATGGCTCAGAGGGTAAAATGCTTGCTGTGCAAGCCTGGTGACCAGAGTTTGATCCCTGGACTGTACACAAAGGTAGAGGTGAGAACCAGTTCCACAAAGGTGTCCCCTGACCTCCCCGTGTGTACCCCCTACCCAACAATAACAAAGTAGAAAGAAAAGAATGTTGACAGGCCCAATGTTGGGACATCCATCTTGTGCTGATAATCATAGCTGCCCAGTTCCGGAGCACAGGGGCCGCAGCATGCCTGGAAGAGAGTCTTTTATAGCACTTTCCAAGCTTTTCGCTAGCTATTAACATTTTCTGTCCCCTCATCCGTGATGCTCCCTGAAGATTGGAGGAGGTAACACAGATATTCCATTTAAGGTTCAGCTCTCAACTTGAGGTCAGTTATTCTCAGAACATAGACAAGCAATGAGTCTTTTTCCAGAACCTCTACCCACTTCAAAGGGAGGCTTCTCTGATCATTCTGCCATTCTGATGGCAGCTCTGATCTACGGATCTAAACCAAAAACATTCAGAAGATAATTTGTTGGACACATTGTATCCAGTTAGCAGAAAAAAAGCAGTAACTTTCCTCATTAGAGCCTATGACCTCCCCAACCTTGGTTTTTTGACCAGATTTCCAGTACCAGATATGAATTACCTCCTTTGGAGCAGGCCTCAGATCCAATCATTAAATGATTGATTATCCACAATAGTCAGGAAAGAGAAACAACCTAAATGTCCTTCGACTGACAAATGGATGTTGAAAATGTGGCACAAATGTACAATGGAATACTCTTTGGCTATAGAGAATGATGAAATTATGAAATTTGTAGGCAAACTTATGGAAGGAATGAGGAAAGTTTATACTGAGGTAACTAAGCCCTAGAAAGACAAACCTTGAATGTTCTCTTTCATCTGAGGTTCCTACTCCAAATCTTCAGATGTAGATACATCTTCTGGAGTAACAGCAGAAACCAGAAAAGTAAATAGGTGAGGGAGCAATCAATAGGGGAGTAGTAGGGTACCAGTGATCTGATGAGGAAAATGGGAAAAACAGTGCTGTAGTTAGGGATGAGGAGGGAAATAAATATGGAAGAGAACAATTTACAAAAACAATAAAGATGCATGAAAAAAGCCATAAGAAATAGTATTGAATTTATTTATCTAAAAATTTACATAAAATACACATAAGTCTGTGTATATATGTGCACGGATAATTTAAATAAAATTTTCTGATTTGGAATGGCAATACCCCAACTCCAGACATGAGAAATACCCTTTTGAGTTGTTAGGGTTGTCCAACCAAGAGAGTCTCAAAACATTATACAACGTTGCGTTACCCTTGTTTACCCTTGTTGAAGGTAAGTTCCTACTGCCGAAGACTTCATGTGCCTCATACACAAGACTCAGAGAATCTGAGCTGAATCTGACTTGAAAGCCTCCTTCCTGAAGATGAACTTTCATAGCACCAGAAGGTGCCATACACACTCCTAAGGGAGAAAGTAACCAATAGTCCCACCCAGTTATGATGCCTGTGAATCACAGCAAGGGCCAGCCTGTCAGTATCCTAAAGGTACAGTAGTAGTGGCACAGATACCTTGGTGGTAACCAACAGCTCTCCAATTGAACCTAGGCCTGTTCAAAAAGAAGAAAATCATGCCTGGTATTGGAAATGTAGCCAACTACATGAGGTCAGTGAAGCTATGGATCTTGAAGAACCTACAACCACGTTTATGAAACCAGCATAACTCCTAGCTAAATAGTTACCCTAACACCCACAGATAAGCATAGGTCTCACCCCACCCCCATCAAAGAAACATCTCTTTGCAACAGGCAGAGACAATTGTAGAAAACCACAACAGATCAAAAGGTCTGTGTGGTTCCCAGGCCCCACTGATACAACTGCTACACAATTCCTGCACCTAAAACTCAAGGATCACAGAGGAAGAAGGGGTGGAAAGACTGTAAGCACCAGAGGGACAGGAAGTCTACTGTGAGAATGTGTCTTTTAGAAATGAGAGAGGAACTACATCCACGTAGTTTCATCAAATTGTTGCCTATACAAGACCCAATCAAGGACAACACCAATACTCATGCTGACATGGAAGAGGGATCTCTCATGAGGTCTCAACCCTAAACAAAAACTATAGGGAACTAAAGAATGCTTGGGAGTAATCGTCTTCTCCAGGGAAGAGCCCTCCAGCTCCCATTGGTTATCCAACACCAAGTGGTCAGCCTTGAAGTCATACACATACAACTAACATTGCATAAATTGAGCAGATTTTATTTATATATTTAGGAATATATATGTATATATGCATACAGATACATATTATATTTGTCAAGAATTAAAAATAGAGATATAAAAGTGAATAAGTTAAAAATATATTTACAAAAATAGAGCTACAAATTTGAGAGAGATCAAGGGTATATTGAAAGGGTTGGAGGGAGGAGGAAATGATGTAATAGTTTTTGTTTGTTTGGTTTTTCAAGACAGGGTTTCTCTGTGCAGCCTTTCCTGTCCTGGACTCGCTTTGTAGAACAGGCTGGCCTCAAACTCACAGCAATCTGCCTGCCTCTGCCTTCCTGAGTGCTGCAATTACAAGCATGTGCCACCTCGCCTGGCTGATGTAATAGTATTTTTAATTTAAAAGGGAGAGAAAGAGAAAGGGGGAGAGAGAGAGAGAGAGAGAGAGAGAGAGAGAGAGAGAGAGAGAGAGAGAATGATTGGTTACCTCCATAATAGACTTGCCATGATTGCATTATTGGGCATATCTTGCCTGGCCAGTTGGTAGTATAGCACACAGAGCTCACACATGAATCAGACTATTGATGTCAGTTTCCCCTCTGCCCCCCACAAGCCTTCATAGCACCTTCCAGCCTATAAGGACTATCTAACAAGGAGGACACTTCCAGCGCAGTTCCAGCTTGATTCCTCTAGGTCCTGCAAACAAAGTAGGTGGCATCTTCAGCAATACGAAGTTTCTTATGAACAGACACTAGCTCAAAGACACAAAGACTTGGAGAAGCTAAGTAGGCCTGGTGCTGGGTGTTGAAGCTCTTGCCATAGGCTAGTTTTACACACAAGGTAAGAAATATGTAAAGTAAGACATTGGATGCTGACCATAGGAATGTAATATGGATGAATGGAAAGAAGGGGTGGAAAATAGCTTTATGACTAAGTAAGTAGATAGTTGGATGGATAGATGGGAAAATGGGTGGATGGATGGAAGGAAAAAGGGCACATAGATTAAAGGAAGGATGGATAAATGTAGAGATGACTGAACCAAGTTTGTGGTAAGAATACTAATGATTAAAGATATAGCCAGGTGCAGAGGCACATGCCTATAATTCTAGCACTCAGGGAGGCAGAGGCAGGTGGATCTCTGTGAGTTAGAGGCCATCCTGGTCTACAAAGCAAGTCCAGGACAGCCAAGGCTACACAGAGAAACACTGTATCAAAAAAACTAAAAAAAAAAAAAAAGAAAAAAAAAAGATGCATGTGACAAAGGACAGACTACATTTCTTTCTTTCTTTCTTTCTTTCTTTCTTTCTTTCTTTCTTTCTTTCTTTCTTTCTTTCTTTCTTTCTTTCTTTCTTCAGCTATATTTTTGAGACAAGGTCTCATTATGTAACCTGGAACTTGCTATGTAGATCAGGATGGCCTTGAACTCACAGAGATATGCCTGCTTTTTGCCTCCTAAATGCTGAGATTAAAAGTAAGCACCACTATTCCTAAGATTACAATTTAAACTTATTAATAACCTTTGTGTCCTCTCCTTCTCTGTCTGTTTGTCTGTCTCTTTCTTGATATGGTCTTGCCATATAGCCCAGACTTGTCTTAAAAAAATGATCGTCCTGTCTCAGAATCACTACTACTGGAATTTAGTATGTGTTTATCATGGGGCTGGGTTTATTGTCAATTCTATAATTGGGAAACCCTTCTGCCATTAAATAGAATGAGGGTTCTCATTGGCTAAACAAAGATAGAGAAGGTTTGGAAAACAACAACAACGACACACAGATATTCTGGATCGTGATGACACACACCTTTAATCTCAGCATTTAGAGGGCAGAGGCAAGAGGTTACCTATGAGTTTGAGGCAAGCCTGGTCTACAGAGTGAGTTCCAGGACAACCAAAGTTGCATATAGAAAGCATGTCTTGAAAAACCAGGTAAGAGAGGATTAGCTCTGTCAGTTCTTTTTCTTGAAAGGTATGTAAGGTGCAGAGAGGGAGAACAACAGGCAAGTTACTAATTAGCATTAGATGACTTTGTTGTTTTGCTTTGATACACTATTTCCTATGAAGTCCCAGGCTGGGTGTAGATATGCAAATCTTCCTTCCTTAGCAGAGATTGCAGGTCTTCACCACCAGGACTTTCAGGGGCTCAGTGGCACACACCTGGAATCCCAGTACTCAGGCAGGCAAAGGCAGGCAGATCTGAGACCAACCTGGTCTACAAAGGGAGTCTGTAACAGCCAAGGCTACACAGAGAAATCCTGTCTCAAAGAGACAAAAATAAATAAAATAAAGGGAACTTCAGTACCACAGCAAATGAAGCTGGCCCGTTGGGAAATGGGGTCATTACTTCTCTGTTGTTGATTTCTGGGCCACTGAGTTTCAGCTTCTTGAGCTTTACTGTGAGCAATTCCATTTTGATTCATGGTCTTAGCTGGTGGGAACCAGTACAGGTCTTAGTCTACAGTGACAAGAGGTCTTCTTTAATTTTCATCTAATAGGCATGAAGAAGGTTCAGCCACCACAATGGCTTCTGTTGGACTGTGAAGTGACTTGGGCCTTTTTGCTAGCTTCACTATAGACCAGATAACATCCTGTGTAGCTACTTTGGTCACTTCCAATCACTGTGGGTCAGAGAATAGCCCCCAGAAGAACGTTTTCTGATTACATAATGCAGCATTTGTTCTCTGGGAGGTCAAGGAATAAGCATAATGGCCTCTCTTGGCCAAGCATGGAAAGCTCTGCACTGTAGCCTGGTACAAAATGGAGGCCTGTGGAGGAGCCCAGAGGCTGGCCTTCTGTCACAGCCTGGGGGACGAGGGGCAGTAGGAAGGTCATTTTGTGTAAGGCATCCTTAGACTGTGTTTGTTTAAAAATGGTGTCAGAAGAGATGGCTCAGTAGTTGAGAGCACTTGTCATTCTTACAGAGGACCTATGTTTAATTCCCAGCCTCCACATGGTGGCTCACAGCCATTCCCTAACCTCAGTTCCAGGAGATCCAACAAGAGCATGTTGTGCACATACACACAAGCTGCCAAAGCAATTCATACACAAAGTAAAATAAATGAACCTATAGAAACTAAGAATGGGATATATTGTTAATTAAGTATGGATTATCTGGCATTTATTTTTTTAGCTGGCTATGATGGTGCATCTCTGTAACCCTAAGCACTTGGGAGACCAAGGATTAACCTAAGCCAAAAGCCAGTCTAAAAATTTTTGTGCATTAAAGAACCAGATGTGTTGTTGTATGCCAGAATCCTAGTACTTAGGAGGTAGAGGCAAGAGGATGGAGAGATCAAGGCCATCCTCAGTTACATGCCAAGTTTGGGTTAGTCTGGGCAACGTGAGACATTGCTTCAGTACTCCACCACAGCCCACACCGTATTGCACAAGCCAGGTATGGTGGCGTACATCTGTATTCCAAGCACTTGGAAGGTGGAGGCATTGTATCAGTATTTTAAAGTCAACATGGGGTATGTGAGTGTGTCATAAGCAAGCCATTAAAATGTAATGAGTTTTAGCTACTGAGTGGGAACTTTCTTAAGTTTTGCAGCTGGTGTGCCTTACTTCTCTTGCTCTAACCCTGACCCCATCCAGATACACCAACAGGAAAGGAACTTTCCTATAAGTCTCTTCTGCCCCATCATGTGAGAACCCATCCAGGCTGACCTGGCTTCACTTTTGCATCTGAGGAAGGTCTAGCCTTCAGAACATATCTGCCTCCAGTTTGCTCCCCAGGGCCTCCTTTATTCTGTGATGGGACAAGACAGTGCAGAGGCTCCTCCATCTTGTATTCTTTCTGAGGCCTGTTTCCAGGTTTAACTAGAACCTGATTTCCTTGATGGAGAATCCCATGGTAAACTACCCAGCGATATCCTAGGAACCAAAGGTCAGGATGTCTTAGTTAACTTATCTCAGCCTTTGTTAAAACTGCTTGCTCGTTCAGAACCTCCTCTAGCTAACCATTTATCTCAGCCTGTTTGCACAGAACCCCTTTTCAGATGGCTAACCAACCACTTATCTTAGCTTCCCTTAAGTGTTTGCTTCAAACTGTGTATTCGGTGAAGACGCCTCTGTAGCTGCCAAGCTAGATGCCTCCATGAGGTCTCTGCCCTTAAAAACCTCATGTTCTGGACTCCTGGGACCACATCTAGGTCCCCAAACACTTGTATGTGGTTCCAGCCAACTGGAATAAAGACTTTCAGTTGGCTGTACACTGTGTCTGAGTGGTCACTTCTGGTGGGCCTCCTGTAATAATTCTTTCGTCATTGATACATTCTCACTATGCACTCACTTCTGTTGACAAGCTTAGACCCTCTGTGATGTATCCCTATTCAGATTATACTGACCAACACTATTGCATCCATGATTCCCCAGGTCAGCTGTCTATCCTGGGCACAGCCCCACTTTTAACCCTCCTCTGTACTTCTCCACAACCACACCTTTCTTACCGTATTGGAAATCCTCTCTTCCTGAATTCCTAAGCTAATTACCTTTACTTTGCAGGGTCAGTCTTGTTTAATCCTGTCTGACTTGTAGGGTTTCCTGAGTGGACTGACTCTTGCATCCTTTGGCTGCTAGTCTGAGAGGCACTGCCTATACCTTACTGTGAGCAGGCAGCTATGGAGATCCACAGCTATCCTGTACCTTGCTCTCTTTGGTGAAATGGCAGCTGGCATCCTTGCAAACTCAAGGGCAGAACTTTAAATCCTGGTAGCCCTGTGCCATCTAACAGGAGGCAGTCACTGCTTATTCCAAGTCTGATAGCAAAAGGCTTGTGGCATTGACTGTTTAGTAGCTTGGTTTTGGGTACTGGATGACTGAGGTTTAGAGATACTGTGCTTACATGCAGAAGAGGCCCTGAGGTCTTGGGAAGGCACTTGGTTGGAGCTAGCTTTTATGCTTGGGATTTGTGAATGTATTGACTGTCTATAGGGAACAGAGTCAGACACAGAGGCTGCACAGTCAGGATTGGGGTGGGGTTGGAGGGGGTTTGTGGGCCCCAGACCCTTGTGCAAATCAAAGAACAGTTTTCAGACTGCCCTGAAGCCTGGAGAGCACTCTGTCTGGGTGAACACAGTTTTTTTACTCCCCTCCCTGATACTTCAATGTGTCCCGGACTGATCTTGAGTCATTTGGTCTGAGTGTGGGGACTAATTGCTTGGTAAACATCCGGCATTGCAGATGCTGTGATAAGGTCTGAGGAAAGGCCTGACTACACCATCGTGGAATCAGGTTGGCAGACATGGACCTATAGGATTGCAACACCATTCCATGATATGGTACTTCTAGGTGATTTCCTGAGCTAGCCACTTACATCTCTGGTTGCCCACTTTCCTCCACCTACCAAGGCTCCTTCAAAGCATCTGTCCTTCCCGTCCTCTCTGCATTTCCCAGCACATTCCCATTCACAGCTGACTCACCTGGGACACCCTGACATTTCTTTCTACCAGGAACCCTAGGTTTCTGTGCCTTTGAGGGCCTGTTTTTATTTTTGGTGGTCACAGAACCTAGATCTTTGCCCTTTCTTTGCAAGGCCTCTCTACTGAGCTACAGTCTCAGCTGCAAGGGCTGGGGTGCCGGCTTCTTCCCTGATGTGGTCCCAGTACCATCATTGCAGTTCTGACTTTCTAGGCTTCCCACCTGTGCAGTTCACTACCCTCCTTAGGCAAACTGGCCAACCCCTGTACCTGAGTAGCTAGAGTCATTGTCTCAACTTTATTACCACTGCTTTATGGACATAGCACACACAGCCTTGAATTCCTGTGCTCAAGTGGTCCTTCAGATTCAGGTCAGGTTGCTGGGACTACAGGTGTTCTACACTGTTCAGGACTTTGGTTTGCCACTGAGGTTAAATTCATCATAAAATCAGTCATTTTAGGTTGAGCCTGGTGGTGCATGCCTGTGATCCCAGTACTTGGCAGAGGCAGCACTTTCAAACTCTCAAAGTATGAGGCCAGGTTGGTCTATACGGTGAGTAGCATACCTGCCAGAGCGACATAGCAAGAGCCTGTCTCAAAATCAAAACAAAACAAAAAGAACAACAAAAACAGCTCATCATTTTAAAGTGTACAATTCAGTACAACACAGTTCGCAATGTGCACAGTATTACGCAACCATTACCCTCTCTCTAGTTTCAAAACATTTCATCACTCCTAAAGAACACCTTCCAATTCTACACTTCTTAGAGGTCACTCCTCACCCCAACCCCTCCATTCTCTTACAACCACTGAACTGCTTTCCACGTGTGGATATTTCGTATAAGAAGAATCGTACATTTGACTTCTTTGTGTCTGGCTCCTTTCATTTATCATCCAAATTGTAGCACACAATTGTGTAACACACAAGAAATGTTTTATTTCTTTTGGAGGCTGAATGTGCACATTTGGTATGGTTTTACCATGTTATTCACCCATTGGCACGCACTTAGATTACTTCCACCTGTTGGCCGTTGTGAGGAATGCTGCTAGGAATGTTGCCTGCACAAATAGCTCTCCAATGTTAATATACATATAAACAGATTCTCATTAGCTCAGGGTGGCCTTAGACTCTTTATGTAGCCCAGGGTGACCTTGAACTCCTTATCTTTCTGTCTCAACCTTCAAAGTGGCATCACATTCACACTTTATTTATCTATTTTGGTGTACTGGGAATTAAACCTCGGGCTTCAGGCAGGCTCTTTGCCATTGAGCTACAGAGCGCCTCCGCTCATTTTTATTTTTAAACTTATTAATAAATACATCTTCCCGAAGTTTTGGTTTTGAATAGAAAATTATCAATACAATTATATTCGTAGATATTATCCATATATACAAAAGATTTTTTTTTAAGAGTATAGAGGTCTTGCAGAAGCCAAAATGTTAGCGACCAGCTGGCCCAAAGTGACAGTACAAAGGATGTTTCCTGGATGGAGAGATAATTAAAATATGCCGCAGCCTGGACCTCGTGACACTCTGGAAGTGGGAAGTGAGAGAGGTGCCATTGCTGACTTGGCTAAGTGGGTAGGAGTGTTAGCAGACAGGACGGGAGTGGTGGAGAAGATGGCAGAAGTGGCAGGTCAGCTTGGTATAGATGTGTTGGAGGTGGGGGTAGGGAACTTGTTTAACAGTTGGCCACAAGGGTCTGAAAAAGGGGGTGGGGGCTGGAGCTGGGAGTGTGGGGTTTACCCCACTTGTGGAGCTTCTTTTTCTGAGCAGTCATTAGCACAGGAAGCGAGGAGGTGGGTAGATGCTTGCTACCTATGCACATACAGGAGCTCACTCCATAATGTGGGCAGGTGGGTGGGTCTGGTGGCAGCTTTATACTCCTCATCAGGACTGCCATTGGGAAAAGACACTGTGAACATTAAACAGGATGAGAGGAAGCAGCTTGGGGAGGGGTAGCCAGATGGCAGTGGCACCATTTTGCCACCATGAAACCCACTTACACCAATGACCCTGTGAGGGTTCACCTTTTTTTTTTAATAAGTAGAAAACTTTAATACTAATTATTAATTTCATGCACATAAGGAAAGGGAGCAGGGCTCCTCCACTCCCCTTCCTCATTAAGAACCAAGCCCCAGGGGTCTGAGCGCCCCAGGCCAGCCACACGAAAGACTGGTTTTAGAGGTCTTTGCTGAAATGTCGGAGGAGACCTATGAAGGATGGTTGGCGAAAGTGTCTGCGACATCCTCAATGGAAAGTGAAAGAGCCTTGCTGAAGTGAGAACAGAAACTCAGTGGTGAAAGCCAGGAATGGAAGAAGCCAACAGCACCAAGGTCACAACAGAATGTGGCTCTGTTCTCACCTCCAGAGGGAAATATTCCTGAACACCAGGCATGAGCTGGCTGCAGCCTGGGGTGGGCGAGTGGAACCAAAAAAGGGCTGGGAGAGATGATGTGATAGACAGATGGGCCTGTCCCAGGGTACCATTAGGCTCAGCAGCCCCAGCTCCTCCCCTGGGACTGTTCTCTGAGAGTTCACCCTGGAGACAGCAGCTGGAAAGGAGCTGGCAGGCTCTGTGCCACCTCCAATGGCATAGCTGTGTTGCAGGACTTGCTTCGGGGCGAAGAGCTTCCTGGCATTGGAGACCTCCCCTGGCTTTCCCGGCATTGGGCACTCATTCCTCTCTGTGGTCTAGCACAGCGGGCTGGACAGAAGACGGCAAACAGCAGAGGTGGCACACGGACTGACACTTGTCTGCTGCACCAATCAATTCCACCATTTCCCCCAGGTTCAGCCATTTAGTGAGCACTTGTTGGTTGTCTTTATTGAGCTCTTGGCCAGGGACACCGGCCTCAAGGTACTACAGAAAGCCTTTCCTCTGGAAGGTTTCCACCAGTGCGACCACAACCAATGTCTTGCTCTCATTGGTCATAGCCTCACAGTGCTCCATGATGTCAGGGAGAAACTGTCATGTGCCAATGATGGCTACATCTAGGGCCTCCTGGGCCACACCCTGGGGCAGGCAGGCTGGCAGTGTTGCTGTAATATATGTCCTTGGCATACTTGATGACCAGGCACATGTTTTAGGCCATTAGAAAGCGCCAGCCTTCTCTCATCAGCTTGGTGCCGTCTTTTTTTTTTTTTTTTCCCCTGAAACCATGGTCACAAGGCTCACCTACCCCCTAGGGCTTGCTGGGGTGACCCAGTTAATGTGGTAAGCAGGTAGATGTAATAGCTCATGCCTGCTTTAACTCGCAAGTAGCACTAGGAACTCTTCGCAGCCTGATGGTTAATTTTCAGTGTCCACTTGATGGGATTTAGAAGCTTTATGGAAGCAAATATCTGAGTATGTCTGTGAGGAACTCTCTAGGTTAAGTTAATCTAAGTGGGAAAACACACCCTGAATGTAGGAGTTCTATGGGCTGTGGCCCTGGACTAAATAAGAGGAAGGAATTGAGCTGAACATGTTCTTCTTCTCTGATTCCTGAATATGGAAACAACGCTACCAGCCACTTACTGCTCTTGCCACCACAGGGCCCCCTGCTGTGACGAATGCTTATCCTCTGCCGCCAAAATAATGTTTAAGCTGTCTTTGCCAGGTATTTTGTTTCCGTGATGAGACAAGGGCCAGACACCAACGAACAAGGAATCAACTTTTACAGTGTGCTGTCACTGAGTTGGGTGGGGCCTTAAAAAGCCAGTCAAATATAGACACACAAGAAATAAACCTATATCACCAGCAAATAATCTTCAACTGGAAGCAGTGTTGTTTCCTTTCTTTGGCTTCCTTCCTTCCTTCCTCCCCCCCTTTCCTTCCTTCCATCTTTCCTTCTTTCCTCCACTTTTCCTTTCTTCCTTCCTTCCTTCCCTCTTTCTTTCTTTCTTTCTTTCTTTCTTTCTTTCTTTCTTTCTTTCTTTCTTTCTTCCTTCCTTCCTTCCTTCCCCCTTTCCTTCCTTCCTTTCTCCTTTCCTCCCTCATTCCCTCCCTCCTTCCTTCCTTCTTCCTTCCTTCCTTCCTTCCTTCCTTCCTTCCTTCCTTCCCTCCCTCTCTCCCTTCTTTCCTTCCTTCCTTCCCTTTCTTTCTTTCTTCCTTCCTTCCTTCCTTCCTTCCTTCCTTCCTTCCTTCCTTCCTTCCTTCCTTTCCCCTTTCCTTCTTTCCTCTCTCCTTCCCTCCCTCATTCCCTCCCTCCCTCCCTCCTTCCTTCCTTCCTTCCTTCCTTCCTTCCTTCCTTCCTTCCTTCCTTCCTTATTCCTTCCTTCCTTCCTTCCCTCCCTCTCTCCCTTCTTTCCTTCCTTCCCTCTCTTTCTTTCTTTCTTTCTTTCTTTCTTTCTTTCTTTCTTTCTTTCTTTCCTTCTTTCTTCAGAGCTGAGGGCTGAGCCAGCGTCCTTGAGTTTGCTAAGCAAGCCCTTTATCACTGATCCAGCTCTCCAACTGTTTCCTTTCTTGAGAGACATTTGTGCATTATCGACAAAAGGTCTACTATGTCCATGTCAGTCAGCTGTATAGGATCCTGAGGTCAATGGGTGTCTTACTTAGGGTTTTTAATTGCTGTGAAGAGACACCATGACCACAGCAACTCTAATAAAGGAAAACATTTAATTGGGGATGGCTTACAGTCCAGAGGTTTAATCCATTATTGTGGTGGAGAACATGATGGCTTGCAGGTGGACATGGTACTGGAAAGGTAGATGAGAGGGGAGAGAGAGAGAGAGAGAGAGAAAGAGAGAGAGAGAGAGAGAGAGGAAGGACAATGGGCCTGGCTTGAGCATTTGAAACTTCAAAGTTCATTCCCAGTGACACACTTCCTCCAACAAGGCCATACCTACTCCTACATAGCCACACCTCCTAATAGTGCCACTTTCTATAAATTCATGGGGGGCATTTTAATTCAAACCACCACAATGGCAAACACCAGTGTCCCTGATTTTGCATTATTCACAAGTTTGACATCTTGGGCATTGCTGATTTTTGTGTGAAGTCTGGCTTTTCAAAAATGTTACATTAAAGGATATTTATGGGTTGGGGAGTGACTCAGTGGTTAAAGCTCTTTCTGTCTAAGCTGACAACTGGAATTTTGGATACCCAGTATTACGTAAATGCTGGATGATCCAGGTAGCATCTTGTAATGCCAGCATTTGGAAAGGAGAGATAGGAGATTTCTGGAACATGATGGCTAGACAGGTGAGCTATATAGGTTCTAGTTTCGATGGAGAAACCCTGTCTTCCTTCTTATAGAAGAGGATATACTATTACAAGAGGCTGCAGTTTTGGTCTGCAGTGGGCCTCAACAGACAAGACTGAAAAAGCAAATTAGACTCACTCATATTCAAATTTCACATCACCAATCTCAAATTAAGCTCTTTATTCGACCTTTAAAACCAAAGACTGGATTTTGTCTGGTGCCATTTGTCTTTAATCTTAGTGCTTCGGAGGCCAGATCATCCTGACATTTCCCTCTGTCTTAATTCTCACATCAGACAGAAACTGATGCTGAGCAAAAAATTATTCTTCTGTTGTCTTGCTCTTCCGCCTTTATAAGAAAAGTAGCTTTGAGATGACCAACCAATTTGAGTGTGTTCACATGTGAGTGGGCAAACACATATATGTGGAAGGTTCTTACTTTCCTGGGGCTCACTGCTTTGGTTAGATATGCTATCAGTAAGCCCCAGGGATCCTTTTGTCTCTAGCTCCACAGACTGCCATTATAGACAACTGTCACCATGCTTAGCAGTTTTACGTAGATTCTAGGAGAGTAAGCTGGGTTCCCAGGCTTTCATAGACAGTATTTTACTGACTGAGGCATCTCCTTAGCGCTGCTTATTTTTATTTTTAAGAAAGATACTGTCTTATACAGTAGCACAGACTTGAATACCCAACCTTGCTGCTTCAGTGTTCTCTTGGGTGTAGTGACAGCCATACTTATTTATTCTGTGGTCAGCATTTTAAGGTTGAGTATTTATCTGAAGTACTTGTGACCGTAAGTGGTTGTTTGTCTCTCCAGTCCCTGACACACTATGTTTTGATGTGTTTGTTTTGTCTGTGATCCATCTCGTAAAGTCAGCTATATAATTTCCCACTGGGAATCAAGCAGTTCTAGGTTTGGGAGCATTTTGGATTTTGGGTTTTCAGTTAGCGATGCTGGACTTGCATTGGCTCAGTTAGCTCTATCTTGTGATGAAACATAATTTTCCTTTAAAAAAATGATGTTATGGGTGTTGTGACTGCGTGGATGTCTGTACACTATGTGGATGTCTGTGTACCACGTGTATGCCTAGTGCCTGTGGAGACCAGAAGAGGATGTTGCATCCCTGGAACTGGAGTTTCAGACCATTGTGAGACACCACGCGGGTACCAGGATTGGAACTTGGGTCCCCTGAAAGAGCAGTTAGCTTTCTTAACCACCGCCGAGACATTCCAGCTGGAGATGCCATTTTCCTACTCAGCTCTTCAGATGAGGAAACTGAGTCTCAGGGAGGTCGAGTGACTTTGCTGGTCTCATCTGGCCAGCAAGCGATTGCAGTGGTGACCTTTCTTGGTACTGTGACTAACTCCATGACAGAAGGCAATTCAAGGGAGGAATGGCTTATTTGGTTCCTGGTTCGGGGGACATTCCTCATGGTGGGGAAGACATGGTGGCAGGAGTATGAGGCAGCTGGTTACCTCGCTCCCACAGTCAAGAAGGGAGGAGAGACTCTAGCTGTGAGCTGGCTGCCTCCTGTTCCCCTTATGTCTACTCATAGGCCAGCCCATGGAAATCCATGGTGGATTTAGGGTGCATTTAGGGTGGGTCTTCCTGCCTCATGTTGACCTTTCTGGAGATACTCTCCCTGATGTGGTTGGAGGTGAGTTTCCTTGGTGATCCTAAGAAAACCAAGTTGACAATGAAGATTAACAGCCACAGTGGTGAAGCTGAGAGTTAAAGCTAGGCTTTATCCTTTGGAGAATGTTCCCTCTTTACTCTGCCCTTGCTTTAGCCCCATCACTAAGGGGAGGGGGAAACACTCAGGGAGGAACTGAAGAGCAGATAGAGAGCCAGCTGGCTTCAGGTCCTGAAGGAGGTGGTCCCAGGAAGCAGCTCGTCTCATAGTGGGCCTTGTCTTACAGTAGGCCTTTCACCTGTGACTGATGGTGGCAGTTATGGGTGACAGTGAGGAGACTTCTGAGGTTGGCTGCTGGGCCCAGGACTCACACTGAAAAACCCATGTGGTGACCAGCTACCTCCTCTAGGGGGCAGTGCTCAGGCCTCGCCCATTGGTGGATCTGCTCATCTTTCCCTGTTTTATTCCTGGAGGCTTTGGAAGGTGCCATCCATATGTGCAGACATGATATTTCCCAAGGCTTGAGTGTTCTGCCCTTTGAAATTCTTTTCTGTGGGTTTCCATTTATTTCTCTCTCTCTCTCTCTCTGTGTGTGTGTGTGTGTGTGTGTGTGTGTATGTGTGCCTATGCACATGTAGTCAGAGGACAACTTAAACAAGTAAATCTTCTTCTTCTACCATGGGAGCCCCAGAGATTGAACTCAGGTGGTCAGGTTTGGCAGCAAGAGCAGCCTTTCTCTACCTGCTGAGCCGTGTTGCTATCCCTTTTCCAAGCTTCCCATGGCTTGATTTCTTCTTGATTTTCTCCTTCCCAGCAACTTGCACACCCTGTGCTAGCATTTCTCATACATGCTATTCTCCAATGCATCTGGGTCTTTCGGTATTCTTCTCCCTCTGCACGGCATATCCCTCCCCAGCCTTTCTTCCTGGTGGATCACCTTTTCTCAACTCTGACGCCTCTTATGTAACCCTATTACCCTCCTCAATATCATCACAGCACACTGGCCATTTTTTCTTGGCACCCTCTAAGGTACTGTCTGTGCCCATGTCTGCCAGTGTGGCTCTCGGTCTGTTTCTCTAGTCACCGAAAGACAGCTGTACCTTTCTTTCCTTCTTGCTCCCACTGAGAACATATGTCCTCTGTCCTTGTGCTTGACACACAGGGTGCTGTATCTCATTCTGAGGCTGGTTTGTAAGAAGCCCTGCAAATTTCTTCCTGAGACTTGGAGCAGCAGTCACCCTTGGGATGCAGCTGCTGTCTGGCAAGACACCCAAAGTCACTTAAAGATGCCACTGTGAATGATCCTGGTGACAGCCCCAGAGTAGCACCTGGCCAAGGCCAACTTCCAGCTCTGTCAGATGGTCATCTTGGTTATCCAGGCCGGCGCACCTTCATTGGACTCCAGCCCTTGCTCCTGTGTAAGACTGTAGTATAATGGGAGTCCCCCAGGGCCCATCAAACCCACAGAACTAGGGAAAGTAATGCAAATGGTTTTAAGCCATTAAGTTTCTGGGTGACTTGTTTTGGTTGCAGATGATGGGAGCAGTCAACCTCATCAGACCAAAGCAAGGATGACATCACTGTCTCGTGAGAGCTCTGGTGCTAGCCTGGGTGAGGAACAACACTCATCTAACTTTTTGGTTTTGTTGGGGGGTGGGGGAGCAAATGAAACCCATCAGAACTCACTGTTCACCCTGAGATAGAATAGATTTATTAGCAAGAGGTAATCAGGAAACATATATTTTTACAAAAAAATGGAAAGTTTTGTTTTCCAAACAAGCTGTAAGTTGAAATATTTTAGGGCTTGAAATAGAATTCTCATACCACTAGGTATTGCTTACAGCAAAAGTTGTCTGTCTGCTGTAGTGGAGCATGCCTGCCACTTCTGAGTGAGCCTGTATTCTTTCTACTGTACAGTGTAAAAAAAAATCATGGTAATATTCACAGAATAAGCACTAACTTACTATATTCCTGCTAGAAGGCATTTAGACAGGACTACAGTGTATGCAATAAAAACACTCGGTTATTGATTTCCTAATTCTACGTCGTGAGACTAATTACCACAAGGTATACAGACTCAGGGCATCTCAACATAAGCTCGGAGTGACTGTCAGGCAGCTGAAAGAGGAGAAGTGACTTTTGTGTGTGTGTGTGTGTGTGTGTTCCTGACCTCCAGTGGAGGCTGGGCAGAGGTCGGCCAGGGTCACCGCAACTTGGGTGTTAGGATTCCATTTTCCTAGAGAAGTTCGGGGGCCGTGTTCACTTCTACTGAGCCTGCTTTTCATGCTATCGGGTGTTAATCCTAGAGCAGAGAGCAACATGGTGCCAGTAGTGGTGGTGTTCGGTGTGAGGGGCGTGGTTCTCAGCGGAGAGGACTCCCTTCCAGCCAGGTTTACTGGGAGACAAATGGGGACTGTTGAGACCTGCGATTTTGGCTGAAGAAGCTGCTTTGGAAATCGGCATCACCGTCAGCAGGAAGGGGTGTCAAGGACTGGACTTGCAGGTATGGCTTCCCCCTCCCTCCTCCCCCTCCCCCCACCCAGTTATAACAACTACATGGAACATGCTGGGGAGGATGCCTGGGCGGCCCGAGCCGACCCAGGGGCCTGGGCTGGGAGGGACGAAGCAGGACTGGAGTTTGAGAGTTGTGTCAGGTGGGCTCTGTCTCCCCTTCTGATTGGAGTGAGGGCCTGGGAGAGCTGATGGGGGAGTACAGCTGTTGGAAGGAACAGGCTCCGCAGGGGGCGGGGCAGAGTCTGAGACAGTGCAGAAAGTCGTATTCCAGTTCTACAGGAATCTAAGAACAAGAACAGATTTGTATTCTTGGAGGAGCACATACTGAAGAAGAAATCCAGAGGAACCAAACGATTATGTACAATATCATATAGCAGATGTCCACGGGAGCGGCTGGGGCATGGGTACAGCTTCAGGTGGGGAGTTTTGGTTCTATTCGCAGAGAAGACTCGTAGAGACTTTCTTCGTCCATTACAAAGGATTGATCCAGCAAGTACTGAGTCACCTGAAATGAGAGGAAGGGGCAACAGAACTGCTGTGGACACTGTGTATCTTGTGAAAACTTTTCTTTTCCTTTTTTTTTTTTTTTTTTTTTTTGAGACAGGGTCTTACTTTATAGCTTGATCTGGTCTGGAGCTCACTGTTTAGCCCAGGTTAGCCTTGAACTTGAGACCATCCTTCTGTTTTAGTCTGCCAAATGTGGGACTACAGATGTATATCATCATGCCTAGTGGAACCAAATACTTTTGTAGGTTCAGGACATACATGTGTGAGACAGTGTTTTGGCCTCCTCTGTCCCCTGAAAGGGTCTTGGTATATGACAAGTCTAACTATAGCCTTGAACTCAGAATCCTTTGCCTCAGCTTCCCAAGTGCTGGCACCATCCTATACAACTGTGTTTTGTCTTTTTTTTTTTTCAAGACAGGATTTCTCTGTGTAGCCTTGCTGTCCTGGAATTCACTTTGTAGACCAGGCTGGCTTCAACTCACAGAAATCCACCTGCTTCTGCCTTGTGGGTGCTTGGATTAAAGGCGTGTGTCACCACACTGAGCATAACTTTTTAAAAGTTACATTTTAAGATTTATTTTGTGCATATGTTTCTGGAGTAGAACTACTGAGTTACATCCCATGCTCCTATGTTCTGTTAATAAACAGTCTTAACAGTAATAAGCCGCATGTGGTAAAGATTACCCTTGATTGATTTCCTTTTTCTTTTTTTTTTTCTTTTAGTTGATCCCTTGAGGAAATGTTTTGCTTAAACAAAGCAAACAACAGCCTGAAAAGGCCAGCAGTTGAATCTAAGTGGCAGGTGGGTGGGTGTTCACAATTCTTTCAATGCTGCAGTTTGAACATGTGGAAGCATTCACACATTAGGATTATGCGGTACTGTGAGACTCCTCTCAAGCCTGGCTAGCTGGGAGAAGGCTTGTGTGGGCTCCCATGGCTGAGCCTGAGGCAAAAGGCAAGTGTTAGAAATTGAGAATGGTCACCCTGGGAAATTCAGTTGCCTCCTGCCTGTCCACTCTACTCTTGATTCTTTTGCTGAGAGAGCAGAGCCGTGCATTCAAAGAGAGATCAGAGCTCTGGGCTTACAGGCATCCCCTGGGTCTACAGTTCATGTATTTGTCAGTTTTGAAGCAATCATGCCTTTCTCCCTCCATAGAAACCAAGAACAAGAAGGAAAAAGAAATGACACCCGTGTTCTGTGCCTGAAAGTCTAATGATGGCTGCTTTGGGAAAATCAAGCCTGTTGCTTTTGTCTTGGGAAACTGACTCTGCCACCACAAAGGTCAGAAGCAGCTGAATGCTGACTTTCAAGGGTGCCATGTTTTCATATACAGTGTGTGACACAATAGCATAGCTCCTCCAAATGCTGCTAAATTTAAATAGATAGTTATGTATTATTATTATTATTCCTCCCCCCTCTCTATGTGTGTAAATGTAGGTGTGAGCATGTAGAGGTCAGAGAACAACCTTCACTGTCTAACTGTGTCCTCTTTGGGTCTCTTCTTAGCTATGCACTGCTGTGTAGTCAGGCTAGTTGGCCTGTGAGGTGGTTTGAATAAAAATGGCCCCCATCTGTTGGGTGCGGTGGTGCAGACCTACAACCTCAGCACTGGGGAGGCAGACGTAGGCAGATCTCTGTGAGTTTGAAGACAGCCTTGCCTACAAATCTAGTCTACACAAGGCTACACGGAGTAACCCTGTCTCGACCCCCCCCCACAAAAACGGCCCCCATAGGCCCACAGGGAGTGGGACCATTAGGAGGGGTGGCCTGGCTGGAGTAGGTGTGGCCTTGTGGGAGGAGGCGTGTCACTAGGGGGTGGGCTTTGAGGTCTCAGAAGCTCAAGCCTGACACTCTGGAGTGTGCACTGTCACTTCCAGCTGCCTATGGATTTAGATTCAGAACTCTCAGCTCCCTCTCCAGAACCGCGTCTGCCTGCACGCCACCATGCTTCCCAACATGACGATGATGGACTAAACCTCAAAACTGTAAGCAAGCCCTAATTAAATGTTTTCCCTTATCAGAGTTGCTGCAGTCATGGTGTCTCTTCACAGCAATAAAAGCCTAAGACAGTCTGAGTGTCTGGAGATTTTCTCGTCTCTGATTCCCACTGTACACGCACAGTGCTTATGAACATGAACCTTGACTGGGTTTTATGGGCTCTGGGGATTTGAACTAAGGCTCTCATATTTACAGAGTAAATGATTTCTCCACTAGGCCTGTGGGTTTTCAACCATCCTAATGCTGTAAGTCTTTAATACAGTTTCTTCTGTTATGGTGACCCCCACCATAAAATTATTTTCATTGCTACTTTATAACTGTAACTTTCCTACTGCTGTGAATCACAATGCAAATATCTGTGTTTTCTGATTGGTCTTAGGTGATTCCTATGAGAGGGTTGTCTGCCCCCAAAGGGTCTGGGACCCACAGGTTGAGAACCACTGCCCTAAGCCATCTCCTCAGCCCTTAATATTCTTTTTAAATTATACACTAAATGATGTATGGCTGGGGACATAACTCAGCTGTCTATGAAGGTAATCCTAGCCCTCAGGAGGTTCTTTTTTTTTTTTTAAGTGCTGGATTTGGTAGGAGACAGAGGCAGGACAATCTCTATGACTTCAAGGCCAGGCTGGGTGACATATGGAGCTCCAGGCCAGGCAGGGCTTTGTAGGGAGACCTTGTCTTAAAAAACAAAACAAAACAAAACAAAAAAACAAAACAAAGTAACAGAGAGACCATACATACATCTTTGGGCTGGATCTTGTGTGTGTGCTTGAGTGTATGCATGCTTGAGTGTGTGCACATAAGTGTGTGTCTCTCTGTGTGTCTGATCTATTTTTTTCTTTTTGCTGCATGAGGTTGGATTGAACCCCAGGGCCTCAGTCATGCTAAGCAAGCATTCTGCCTGTCACTGATTGCTACTGTTGTACTGTGCTTTTTACATCTTTGTCTATTTCCCTCCATGAGGATACATGCTTATGTATTTTGGATACTGTGGTGGCCTGAGATAGTGCTGGGGCACAGTGCTCACCCTATAAACATATCTACTGAATGAACAAAGAGCAACATCCTAGGGGCCCACTTAGTTATCCACAGAGCTGTTCTATAGGGCAGAACAGAGCACAGCACAGAATTCACTTTTTGTTGTTGTTTTCTGAGACAGGGTCTCTCTTTTATGTAGCTCTGGCTGTCCTGGAACTCACTGTGTAGACCAGGTTGGCCTCAAGCTCACAGAAATCCATAAGCCTCTGCCTTCTGAGTGCTGGGATTAAAGGTGCGTGCCCTAATACCCAGCAACTTTTCTTTTCTTTTTTTTTTTTTTTCTGAGACAGGGTTTTGGGTAGTCCAGGTTGGCCTAAAATTTGCTACACAGCCAAGAATGTCCTGGAATTTCTGATCCTTCTTTTATCTTTCAAGTGTTGGGGCCCCGGCCATTATGCCTGGATTTATGCTGTGATCCAATGCAGGGCTTCATGCAGGCTAGGCAAGTACTCTACCAACATCCCCAACTTCAACACAAGATATATTTTCCAGCTTGGTTTGTAGCAGAGAGAGAGTAAAATGGGCTAGATGTCCCTCCACATGAAGGATTAGTGAGAGGAATGGAACTCTCTGCAGCTTTAAGCAAGGATAAGGCTACTGTGTCTCAGGAAGAGTGACTCCAGACACATGGGAAAACAGAACGATGCTGAGCAATGGGTGGCAGGTGACATTATGGTAGAAACTATGCTGTGTTTATGGACTGGCCCAGATACAGACTTGAGAAGCAGGATGCTCTTGTCTTTGGGAGGAAAACCTGTGACTGTGACTTGGAGTCATAGCACTTTTGAAAAAACAGAAGTGTCTGGGGCTAAGGATGTGGCTCGGTTTCCTGACTACCATCTGCGAAGTGCCGGGTTTGGGCTTCAGTGCCACACATAGGAGGATGGCGGTGCACACCTGCAGACCTAGCCCTTGGTAGGTGGAGGCTGGAGAATCACAAGTTCAAGGATGTCTTTGGCTACATATTGAATCTAAGGCCAGTATGGGCTGCATGAGACTTTGAAAGACAGCAATCAAGGGCCAGAAAGATGGTTCAGCTGGTAAAGGCACTGGTAAAATCCCTGAAATTTATATGGTAAAAGAAAAAAAAAACCCGACTCCTACAACTGGTCCTCATATTTACAAAGGTGCTGTGGTACACACACACACACACACACACACACACACACACACAGAGGGGGAGAGAGAGACAGACAGGCAGACAGGCAGATAGACAGACACACACACCTTATAAACCAAAAACCAAGCAAAATCGTTACTAATCAACCTAGCAAAGGGGATATTTGGAGCCACCTCTCCAGCCCTGTGGGAGAGTACGCATTGCTTTAAGCCACCCCATGGGATGTCAAATCAGGCTGTCAAGTAAGGACCAGCATGCTTCTGGCAAGGGAACAGGAATAGGGAAGGCATCCTGAAGGGAATGGAATTTTAAGGTGGACCCTGAGGATCCTGGAAGGTGCAAGGGAAGGAGCTTTGGGAAAGAGGAGAAGCCGGAGCAGACAGCACCACTGTGAAGGCGAATGTTGCTCTCTTACCTTTGCTTGGTGCTCGATTTTGTAGGCAGTCTGTTGAAACTGGCGAATCTCTCGGATAATATGGGAGATCTGCAGAAAGGCAGCGGAGGTTTAGACTGGTCTGCTCTCTCATGCTGCCTTGTAGATGGAAAGGGTCATTGCTAGCTATGTCTGAAGCCACACTACCTCGTGGAAAACACCTCAGGCTTTCTTTACACAGCCACCTGTTTCTGAGGTGAAACCTGTCTGTGTGGGATAAAGGTGCTAATGTGTGTATGCATGTGGTGTGTGTGTGTGTGTGTGTGTGTGATAAAGAGAACTCTATTAGTCAGGGCCACAGACGTCCCGACACTACTACAACCAAACCCCAGGCTGCCAGTCAAAGGGAAGGGCATGTGAGTGTTTTAATGTTCGAATGTCGGGACGAGAAGCATAAGGGCTTCCCTCCATCACAAAGATGGCACTCCTTGTTTATGTTTGAAAGAAACCCTTTTTATTAATGTGGAAGCCCATTTTAAAAGATGGGTGAAAATAGAGGCCCTGTGGTTGGAGTGAGAGAGAGACATGAAGTACTCTTCCTGTTCAGAGGAGTATCCTTGGATCCTCTCACCCCCATGTCCTGGATCTTTTGTGGCGGATCTGAAACTTGCTTTCTTGGGTGTTGTTGTTACAGAGTGATTTTTCTTTCATTCACAAAACAAGCATTTCTGTGGTTATTAAATCGTGAGATGTGAAGAAAGGGGTGGGCTTTGGGGTCAGGCCCAGCACTCAGAAACAGCTCTCCTTTTTGCATATGTGGGGGCCTTGAGCTGGGTCTTTTGTCCTTGCCCATTCTCCTTTGTAGGGCGGGGTGCTGGGGAAGTGGGAAAGGCAGGGAGCCCCGGGGCTAATGGCATTAGTGTCAGCCATGGTGTTTACTGGTGGTCTTCCATTGACTGGACTGACAGCAGGGACAGGCAGAACAGGTTGTGCTCAGGCAGGGGCCGTGTGGCTCAGTCTAGAGTTGTGCCTCCATCCTCACAGGGAAACATACCATCCTCATCTTGGAGAAGTTGACCAGGCCGTCCTCTGTGTAATTGGGTGTCCCCTCCTCGATGAAGGCCAAGTCGGTGAGGTACATCCCCAGGTAAGGGACACATGGTGGGTCACAACTTGGAAACAAATGGCATCCACAAAAGTTTTCACTTAAGGAAAGGAACTTCTGCTAAGAACAGAACATCCTGCATGCAGATTTTGCCTGGCTAGTGGCAAAGGAATTTCTAGGTACGAAGAATCACAGGGTACACACAGGCCTAGACTACCAGCCAGGCTAGAGGGTAGGATAGGCTGGGGGAAGGGGCCTCAGTTGTATCTCCTCCTTCTGTGACCCAAAATGCCTTTCTTTACTTCTCTGGCCTCTGGGCAGTGGAGTTTGCACAGCTGTTCCCAGCCCCCTTTCAGTTCACTGTTTTCCCCACTGTTACTCTGTGTTCAATTGCCTCAGGGAAGGCTACACCACCCACATCCAAGTTCCAGCAGTCATCACCCAGTGCAGCATCCCTAAGACCTGTCTTCTTTCCACCTAGGTATTCGAGCCAAAGCAGAAAGACCCTGGCCCTCTGACCACTTTCCTGGAAGTATCTTCTGGAAAGAGTGGGTGATTCTCGGGGTCTATGGTTACAAGAAATGAGACCCCTAGTATGAAGGACCAGGCCTCTGAGGTGTGGCTCTGGGCAGGGACTTGTGTCCCTTTACCATGGCAGCTTTTCTGGGAGGGTGCAGGGGGAGGAATAATGGGGTCTGTGATAAAGTGAGCAACCACAGCTCTTCCATTTCAGCAGCTGCAGGGGACTCCTGAGACAGTGCTCAGCGACCTCATCACAGCTCAGCACAAACATGACAGAGGAATTATTCCTCTGGCTGCCTGACACTCTTACCATGCTGGAGGAACGTATGTACACTCCTTGAACTAGTCCTGACTCTGTCTCCCCTGTGCTGGGATTAAAGGTGAGTCCCGTCACATCTGCTTTTTGCTTTGTTTTTGATTTTGATTTTTTGAGACTGGGTCTCTCTACATAGCCTGTCTCTCCTCACCATTACACCTGATTTTATTGGTGCTGGGGATCAAACCCAGTGCCTTTTGAAAGCTAAGCAAATACTCTACCAACTGAGGTACATCTCCAGGCCAAGATGTGCCATTTTAAACTGCCTAGAAGGTCATCAATAAAATAGTTATCTAGTAATATTGCTCTCAAACAAAGATAAAGCATTGTCCCACTCTTAAGAGTTAGTCCAAATGGGCCCACTAGTCGCCTGGACAGGAAAACACTTTTCAGGAAGCTCTTCCAGAGCTCTTTCAGAAAGCGTGTGAAGCCTACTTGATCATGTAATCCCTTTCTTGTTCACTCTCATGCCAATTTTAAACTCCATAATAAAATCTATATGTCTTCTACACTGCACTGTGAATCTTGCCTACATTCTTTTGATGGAGATCGATAGGACCAAGAAGCTGAGGAGAGTCTAGAGTAAGAGCCCAGTGACAACAGCTGAAAAAAGATTCCAAGGATGTATGAATGGGGCTGGGAACCCATACAGGAGAGCCACTACAGCACTCTTTAGATGGGTCACCATTTCTGCCTGAAGGTTATTATCAATTATCTTCTGCTTTTTTGTCTCTTTTCTGGTAAAACAGACTTCGCAGCATCACTGGACATGGTATGCTCTCCATCTCCGCAGGGCAGATCTGCCTTACATAAAGATCGTGGTTCCCAGAAGCCCCTTAAGCCCTCTGCCCTGTGCCACTGGCAGCAGAGGGTTCTAGGGGAGGCACTTACACAGGCATACAGATGACCTGAAAGGGAAGACAGTCAGGAGAGGGACTCAGACAGAATGGGAGCCACGAAGACAATTAGGTAGCAGTAGTGGCTGCAGTGGATGAGGAAGCCGTGTGAAGGAGGCAGATGGAGCAACGCCCAGAGGCAGACGGACAGTTGGTGAATGCACAGTGGGGCAGCTCCGTACAAGCACAGTCCACAGGGGCTCCTGGGAGCCCGGGCGGAGGAGAGACGGCCGGATAGCACAGATGGGTTCAACATCTGTCTGAGGACATAAACAGAGTGGAAATGGTCAAGGCAATGGCACACCGAGCTAGTGAAGGATGGACAAGAAGTAGGGCAGGAGGGAAACAAGAAGAGGAGGCAGGTGAGGCTGGCTGGGAAGAGGGAGTAAGGAGGGCATTCCAGCCAATGTCAAGGGCTGGAGGTGTTGGCTGCCCCACACCAATGTTCAGTGACCTCTATTGAAACTCTTATTGGCTATGGTCAAGAGGTCCCTTATGGAAAGGAGGAGAGTATTTCTTGAAGTTAGAGGGACCCAGCATTACCAAGGTCCAGTGAGGAGCCAGCCAGCCAGGAGTGAGACAGGGACAAATGAGGGTAAAGCCTAGCATGGATGCCTAAAGAAACCATCTCTAGGGAATAATAAAAACAATCTTTTCTTTTCAGAGTCCACATATCAGGAGTGTGCAGCCAAAGTCAGCTGCATCATGGCTTTCTTGTCAGAGGTAGCTGAATCTCATGAGACACTGCCCAAGGCAGACTGTAGACTGCTGGTCTTGGAGGCCAGCTCAGGTTAAATCCAGGCTTGAATGACACTGCCACATGACTTTGGCATGTTCTCCCTGTCTTTCATTTAGAAAGACAGGAGCTTGCCTTAGGGTCGAGGTGCACAATGTCTGGAGATGTTTCCAGAAGTCCCAAGTGGAGAGGTGTCATTAGCATCCCATGGACAAGGCCAAGGTGTGCCTACATATCCCACAATGCACAGGCAAGCTCCTAAACATAGAACCATCCTGGCCCAAGTGACAACAGTGCTGGGATTGAGAAACCCACTTCCCAGGCAGTATCTGTGGGGCTCAATGGCAACAGTCAGGGAGGTGACCTACAAACTGTAAGGTGAAGTTATCAACGACTGGTAAAACTATATTTCTTTGATTCTAAGATGCAGCTGTAAGTAATGTATGCACTCAACTTTGGTGAATTTCTTTATGGTAAACAGGGAACACAACTACATTAAATAAACTTACAGATATACTGGCTATTGAAGTTATTAAAATGGAAAATTGCATTTAAGCATCAAGAAATCTGGCACCAACTCTGTGTTAAACCACAGATAAGCTGCCTCTGACATTTCTCTGGTAGACAATGGAAAGCAAATCTGACCCACTGCTGGGTCTGAGGAGTCCACGGGTCTTATGGGTAGGCGAAGGGACAGGCAGACCTCCTGCTTTGACTGGATGTGGCATGAAGATGCCCCTGTAATGTGGGCTGTGATCTCAGACACAACAATGAAGCACCACTTACTTTTTCAGAGCTTCTCTGAGGTTCTTAAATCTGCCCTCTGATGACACAAGCTTTTGGAGCTTGTCAATCAAAGCTTTCGTCTAGAAGGAATCAGAAGCATTTACTGACATTCAACACACATCCAGGCCCCAAGCCCCAGGCTCTGGCCCGTGATCCACAAGCTGACCTCAGGGCTCCAGGCCACATTTGGATTTGGGGACTTTATGTGCCTGGCAACCTCACATATGTACTCTTTAGGAGTCAGGCTCCATCCCTGTCATAACTGCCTCTCTTCATATATATCTCCCAGAACACCAAAGTTAGTAAGGAACCTGGAAACCAGTGAGATCCTAAGAACTGGTGATGTAGAAGGACTTGCTGGGTGACTTGAGGGAGTATGCATTTAGAGCAAGAAATAACTAGTGTTTTCATGGTTGTGACTTTTTTTTTTTCCAGTTCTGGGGACTGAACCTGGGGCTTCTGACATATGAAGCAAGTGCCCTGTCACTGAGCTATACTGCAACCTTTATGATCATCCCAAGAGCTGGACCTAATGGAACTGACCATTTTTTCACACTGTCTCTTTGACAGGCAAGAATGAAATGCCATCCAAGGACAAGAACTGAGGAAAAAGATGGCAGAGGAACAGATCATCCAAAAAGGAAAGGCCTGAGTAAAAAGGATGAAACACTTGGTAAAGGGTGTATGAAATGATCATCTAGGCCAGGGCTACACCTGGCTAGGGCAGGGAATGGTCAGCTGGGTTTGACTGGCAAGGACAACTACATTCCCAGGAGAATACACTGCACTGGGTCTGTCTTTGTAATCCTTTCCATGTCTGGTCTACCAGATGTCTCCTTGAGATCCTCAGGTCCCTCATTTATAAAAGGATAGGAGGGATTAACTTTTCTTTTCCAGATCTGGCCCTCAAAATGCAGAATGGAGCTGAGAAACTATGCTGTCGATGATCATGCAATAGAAGACCAGGAGTCGTAACCAGCCCCAGAGGGACGTAGTCACAGGCCCCCACGTGTACAGTCACTGAACATGCTTCCACACTGATGGACGCTCTGTGTGCACCCTTTGAGGAGAAAGAGAGGATGAAGGCATTCATTGGTTTGGCTCCTTAGCTATAAGAAGAGGGAACGCTGGTGTTTAGACTGACCCTGCTCAAAGCACAAACACATTCTGATCCGCTGACAGAGACGCGAGGCAGTAGAACGTGTGACTCCGGGTTTCCTTTAGAATTGGCTGTTAGCACCCTGGCAAAGCCCGCATTCCTAGGCCAACCTCTGACAGGGTCAGGGTGACTACATGTACCAGAACTTCCCACAATGGTACTCTCCTGCCTTGTCCATGGAATGACCCAGGATGGATTCAGGTCAGATGTGGGGATTTAGCACCAGATCTGGGGCTTTCTCAGCCTCTGTCAACCAGCCTCAGCATGCACAAGAGCAAATCCCCATTTCTCAGATATTCCCTAAGGGCAATACTAGTTCAGATATGGTGGATTTTGGGAGACAGATACCCATATTTTGAGGCCATTACCATGTAGTCAGACTCTGTGTGTGTGTGTGTGTGTGTGTGTGTGTGTGTGATTTGTGGATGTATGTGGAGGTGAGAGGAAGTGCCTCAGGAGTCCTCCTTCTACCATGGCTCTGGGTATTGAACTCAGGCTTGCACTTTACTCACTTTATCTACCAAGCCATCTCACTGGTCCTACACAGGCTATTTCTGATGCGTGGGAATCAACTGTGGCTTTGAGAAGTGCACAAATTGATTCTTTCCTTAAGCCTGCTGTGTACATAGGTCATCTCTGGGTGGCCACTCTCTATCCAGGATAGAGTTTGGGACACCACGGAATTTTCCCATTGTGTTCTGCTTTGAAAACCATGTCATATGCTTAGGCTGGGCTAGGAGCTTCCATCTTCTAATGCTCCCTGGGGTGTTAGGCTTTCTGGCTGAGTACCCCTTTTCAGTGGGCAGAAAAGGGGGAAGCTTTAGAGATGTCACTGGAATTAGGGAACAAGCAAAGAGTCTGCCTCAGGAGCACTGTCAAGAAGAAAGATGCTTCTGTGGCCTTCAAAACACCTTTCTGTCCTGTTTATCGATCAGAAGACATCAAATGACAAAGAATGTTTCCTCCCAAAGGGGCTAAGACATTTTGGGAGCTGAAGGCAGGCTTTTGTCCCTGTAGATACAACCTCCCTGGGATGGGAACCACAAGTACATCACTCATGGTTGCTGTCTCACAGAGCCACATGAGACACTTCCTCAAGGGACAGAGATTGTTTGAAAGATGACGGGAAGGGAACTGAAAGCAGAAAGGAGAAACATTGGGCTGACATACCAAAAAAAGTGATCAAAAACAAGACTGTGTTTTAAGATCTTGAAATGTGGCCATCTTGGTGGGGCATAGGAGTCCACAGGCTACTTGCAGAAAGATAATGAACCTTGTTTTGTTGGTAGGGCCATGGACAAGACCTTCCAGAAGCCATCAGAGCCATCAGCACAGTGTAGATACTTAGCTACTGCATGAGCAGAAAGGCCGGAGAAGCCAGCCAGTTCAGCCTACCATCAAAAGTTGAGGCCTGGGTGTGTTTCCTGAGGCATCTTTATTTTTATTAGACCAGGCCTGCTGCCTCCTGGTTCTGAGTGATGCTCTAGAATACAGGCCAGGCTGCATCCACTGACCACTAACTGCTTTTGTTTTAGACTCTCATGGAAAACAATGGAAGATTTCAAAATGGCCACAATCTGTCCCCACACTCTCAACTCCATGAGGATGGTGATGCTGAAGAAATATAGCCAAGAAATACAGCATGTGTATTCTAGGAAATGTCTAGTGGGATAGGAAGTGAAGCCTGGAAAAGGTGCCGTCATCCAACAGTACTAGGGAGGGCGGAGTAAGATACTGAACCAGAATGAGCTTCCTCGTCTAAACCTTGACAAGCCATACTGACTCAGAAGACAGGACTTCTGCAGGGCCTTGTTCACCCCCTTACTTTAGTTTATAACAGCATGTGCCTGTGTGGCCAGCTGTCCCTCAAGCTCCCAGTTTCTATTCCTTCCTGGAGTTGTTAACAGTAAAAACATCTCCCATGGCCCCAATCTTGACCTGGGCATCCAATGTGCCAATAAAGAAGAGGCTCAGTGTTACTGAGATGTGAGGGTGTGGTCCTATAGACTCTGAAGCTTGTCTGCAATCAGGGACTAGAGTGTCTGGAAAGCAGAGAAGGACAGAAGATGGGCACATCCTAAATCTTTCCTTATTTGGATGCTTAGCTAAGTGGGAAGATTTATGGAGCTGATGCTTGCTAGTGGGTAAGATCACAACCTGCTGCTGGCTCAAGGAAGATGATGAGAAACAGGTGATAAAGAGAAAAATGAAACAGAACTAGAGTGCAAATTTAGAGGGCTGAAGATGGGACAGGCAGGCTCCTTAGCGATGCTGGGTCCTGCAAGGCTCTCTCAGTTGAAATACCAGAGATACCGCTGTCATATTACAGGTGCCTTTAGAGGTCCACTTATCCCTGGTGATGCTTGTCTATTCTTCTGCAGACATGTGAACCAGGGTTGGGGCACCTACTGAGTTCACCAAGGAAGTGCCTCATGGTGTACTCTGTTAGAGGGAGCTCTTCTTATGAGCTACCCCTCATGGGCCTTCTTCACAGAACTTTATTGCCCAAGAAGATTCATCTTATGCTTTTTTTTTAGAAATCATGTTCCAGATGAATAGAGATCAAATTTAGATTTTAGGATTACCAATTATCCAGTAGGTTGTACAGATCCAGTGGCCAGATGGCTGGTAGAATTGCAATCTGAGGAGAGAATACCTTAGCCACCCTCCAAATCTTGCCTGGGAGCCTGATAATGTTACTACTCTTGTCCCAAAGAAAGAAGAAGGGTGTTAGTGCCACGTATTGCTGCCTCACAGCTCCCAATGTGGGGTCTTAATTGCCCAAGTAGGAACTGAAGTTCCACAGGTCCATGGCCACATCTGTGGGCCTGACATGTGTTCCTATCTGACGTGATTTTCCTGGAACTGTGAATCCTCAGCTCAGTTCTCCATTCACACCCATGGATCTGGTCTTCCCGCCCCCAATCCCAGCCCAGGCCCATATCTGGCAGCAGTGCCAGCCTCCTGCCCGCACCTGTTTAGAAACTTTGAGCCATGTCTTTTTGAGTCGGAAGATTGCGCTGCGGTTCATGGAGGAAGTGATCTCTAGCACGGCATTGTAGTTGTGTAGGCAGCGGCATATGTCGGCCACAGCCACCCACTTCTCAATGGCGTTCACCCTTGCATTGATGTCCTCATTTCGGATAATTTCTGAAGCAATCAAGTTACTAATCTTTAAGCCAATGCAATAAGATAGGAAAAAAGTAAGAGGAATAAATATTGCAAAGTTAATAAATCATTATTTGCAGATACAATTTCGTGTCAAAAATCCCCAAACAACGAACTGAAAATTGATCAATATTAAAAGGAGACATTTTCCTATACGTTAGTAATGGTCTATTTACAAATACAAAGAAGCTGAATGTGGTGGCATGCATCCGTAACCCTAGCACTTGTGAGGAATAAGCAGGAGGATTCCAGGTTTGAGAGCAGCCTGGGACATAGTAAGACGTTACTTCAATAAAACCAAACAAAAACAAACAAGCAAAAAATATAATGACAAAGATTTTACCACTAAAATAACAAGAGAGCTGTGAATTACCTTGGAATTTATGTTAATAAGAATAGCATAGGGTGTTGCATGGGAAAAAAGTTATCAAATGGTAGTGTAAGTACCATGTTTTCATAACTAACCCACGAGTTCAGTGTAAATCAATTAAGTTTCCAGTGGGAATTGCTTCAGAACTGGACAGAGTGGCTCTAAAGTTCATGGGGAAGAACGAAGAGTTATGACAAGCCTGGGTCAGAGGGAAATTCCCATCACTTTCTTTTCTGAAGTAGGACACACACTTGGTGTCACATATGTAGTAGACTTCCTTGGAATCCTGCACCCTGCCAACAATCACATTCACACAAACAACTCATGTGTGAGTCAGAACTGGAGTGGCTAAGTGGGTTGGGCCCAAACATCAGGGACCCAGAACTGCAAGGTGCTGGGAGTCTGGAAAGATCCACTTCCCTGCATGTTGGCTTGAATCTGTAATATTTTAAAATAGAAAGCAAGCCAGGTACAGAGGCGCATGCCTCTAATCCCAGAAGTCAGGGAAGCAGAGGTAGGCTGATCTCTGTGAGTTCAAGGCCAGCCTGGTCTACAAAGCAGGTCCAGGACAGCCAAGGAAGGCTACACACAGAAACCCTGTCTTAAAAAAAAAAAAAAGGCAGAAAAATCCAAAACAAAACAAAACAAAACAAAAAAAACCCTCAAAACAAAACAAACAAACAAACAAAAACGTCAAAAAAAAAAAAAAAAGAAAAAGAAAAAACAAAACAAAACAAAAACCCCTCCTCTGAAAGACTCCACTAGCAGGATATCTAAGCAGATACTGAGACTCACAGCCAAACTTTGGGGATGGAGGGAAGAGAGAGAGAGGGTGGGACCAGAAGGAGACAAGGGAGGGGGCTATAATCGGGATATAAAGTGAATAAATTATAAAAAATAAAAAATAATTTAAAAAATCTGATAGGCTAGGGTCAGATGAAAGAGGAGGAGGACCTCCCCTATCAGTGGACTGGGGGAGGGGCAGGAGATGAGAAGATAGAGGGAGGGCAGGATTAGGCGTGGACAAGGGAGGGGGCTATAGCTGGGACACAAAGTGAATAAATTGTAAGAAATAAAAAATAATAAAAATTAAAAAAAAATCCAATGGGGAAAAACCCAAAATTAAATAAAATAGAAAGTAAATAAAGTGTAACAGTACATAAGCATGTACATACAGAACATCACAATGAAATGCACTTCTCTGCATGCTAGTAAAAATTAATTTAAATAATCATTTAAGAGGTAAGAAAAATGACTTGTTATTGGAAAAATAAAGGCAACTTGTTAAAAGGCAACTGCACATAAGCAAGTAAATCCAGCAAGAAACCTTTTGTGTCTATGCTTTTGTTTCTAACCTTTTGTTGCTATGGCATGGGCACCAAGAAGGGGTGTTGAATTTACAGTTTTTTTACACTTATTTATTTATTTTTGTGTGTATGTGTCAGTGTAGGAGAGTGGGTAACAGCGCATGTGAAGTTGAGGGAGTTTCTTCTCTCCTTCCATCATGTGGGTTCCAGATAGGAAATTCGGGTTATTGGCCTTGGTAGCAATTTTCCAGCTGATACATCTTGTCCTCTGGGATGCTGAACTTTAGTGTGTACTTACAGAAAACTATTGCAGTGAAGGGGGGAATGATAACACACAAAACAGTGTGTGTTCTGTCAACTAAGTTGAAGTAGTTAAAATAGTTCTCCATAGAGGACACTAGAATAAAAAAGAACTTAAAAAAAAAAGAACTTAATAAAAAACTCCCAGCTTAAAAAAAAAGAAGAGGGCAGGGGGTTGGAGAGATGGCTCAGTGGTTTAGAGCACCAGCTGCTCTTCTAAAGGATCTGGGTTCAATTCCCAGCACCCACATGGCAGTTCACAACTGTCCGTCACTCCAGTCCCAGGTGATCTGACACTCTCACACAGACATACATGCAAGCAGAACACCATCGTCCATAAAATAAAAACTAAAAAATTAAAAAAAAAAAACATATCAGTGGGACCCTCCACAGGTGAGAGAAACAAAATCAACACTTGCTAATTTATTCTACAAAGCCACCATTGTGTTTATACTAGCACCAGAGACAGGCAAGAAAGAAAGAAAGAAAAAAAAATCAGATGCCCAGCTCTTTATAGGCCATGGCTGAGGTGGGTTTGTGCCAGAGGCACAGGGTCTTTGAAGACAGAAAAACTATGTAATTCTCAAATTTACCATATCAATAGATTAAAGGAAGGAAGAACTCATGACCATCTCAGTAGCTGTAGAGCAAACACTGAATAAAAGTCAATTTATCATTTGCAGAGATGGGTCAATGGTTAAAAATGCTTGATGGTCTTGCAGAGGACTTGGGTTCAGTTCCCAGCACCCATGTCGTGTTGCTCAGGGTCACCTGTAGCTACAACCATAGAGGACCTGATGCCCTCTCTGACCTCTGTGGCACACTTATATATATTCAGGCATACACACATGTACATTAAAAATAAATAATGTACATTATTTATTAAATTAAAAATAAAAATTATTGGCATTCAAGGAATAGAAAGAGAATTTTTTTCTAACTTTATCTTCTCTTACATAGGGGAAGATTAAAAACTTTCCCTGTAAAGGGAAGAAAAAGGCACCTTGTCTTCCTCTCCATTCCACTTTGTCCTGGAGGGAGCTGGGGGGACTGTGTGGATTCAAAGGGGGACTTTACTGCGTCCCATGGGCAGTGCCATTCAATCTCTTTCAGCTTCGGTTCCTTCCTCTGTAGAGTCAGTGCCATGGGTTAAACGAGACGGGAAGCCCTTCCCACAGGCCCTACTGCGCAGTATCAATCAGTACACACTCTTCCTGGTTTGTGCTTACTCCATCCTGGGGTGCCCGGAGTGCCAGGGCCAGGAGGTGCCTCCCTCCCTGGCACTACAAGACCGCACCTCCCTCATTTCCTGGCTGATAAGGGCATTCTTGCATGAGGTTTGTTAGGGGTCCATTTTTGCCATGGTTGATGTGTGGAGCAGTCTGTGGCCAGGCGGTCAGGACACGTGACTTCATGTGCTCTCACCTCTGACCGTAGAAGGCTCTTCGCTTGTGTTGACTAAACTCAGAGAATGAAGATGCTGTGTGCAAATGCTCTCGGGAATGGGACAAGGCTAGGAGTAGACAGTCCCATGGATGTAGATAGGAGAACCGTGTGGGGGAATAGCTGGGAGAGTTTGTGTTTTTCCAGAGCTGGAGACACAGCTCTGGAGACCCTTTGTATGTGCTAGCTAAGCACTCCAGCCCTGTGCTACATCCCCACTCCGTTTTTTTTTTTTTTTTTTTTTCCAGATAAGATATTATTATGTAGTACAAGTTCAAGGTTGGCCTCAGCCTCCTGAATGTTGAAATTATAGGTGTCTGCCTAGGGGTATTTTTATTCTCTCTCACAGTCAGCTTTCATTGTGCAGCAATGGCAGACATATGAGCTGCCACATCCAATCAGCAGACCCTTCCAGAACCTCCACGTCTCAGCATCTTGAAAACGAGAGGAGTCCACCTCTCCCGGGGGTGGTGTAAGCTTTACATGGGATTGCCATACACACAGAGCGCAGTACGAGGCGGTTATGGAAAATACTAGAGGCTACTTTTATTAAAGAACGTTAATACCCCTCGTAGCCACAAGGCTTCCCCAGAAGACTCTGAAGCTTGTTCAGCTTCTTCTCTGGGAAGAGATCCTGGGAACACTGATGCCTGTGCGCCTGTATGTGTGCATATGTGTTTGTGCATGTGTTCATGTGTTCATATGTTCATATGTTCATGTGTGAGTATAAGTGTGTATGTGTGTGCATGTGTGAGAGCCTGTTTGTGTGTGTGTTTGATGCACCAGTCCGACCTTAGTGCCCTAATCAGACTCAGCTCAAACCCTTTTTGTCACACACACAGGGCTACTTTTCTGTTTTTGTGTTTGGTTTCCTCTTAACCATTCCATTCCAGGAAAGCTAATGGTGGATGGAGTACTGGGAGGTGGGACTGGAGGAGCCAGAGGCAGGGCTATCTCAATCATGCCTAGGGGCAGTCTCAAGCTGTTGGATCAAACCTAGCCTTCTTCTCAGCAGCTCTGGGGCTTCTGGTCTCTTCTGTGCTAACTTGTGGATCCATCTTATCAACCACAAAAGACTATGTGGTGGCCAGGACATCACACCATCGTGTCTAGGGTAGATGAAACTGCTAGACATTTTTGGGAGGGTTTGGGTAATGCTCATGTCAGAGGGAAGTTGTCTGCCATTTTGCTTGTTCCTAAGGCTGAGATGCAGTAAGAAAATAAGAAACATGCTTTGGGTCTTTACTGTCTAACCCTTCCTCCTTCCCGTCCTTTCTGCTACTGGTCTGCCATGACCTTACTCTGAGGAGCTGTTCTTTGTGGTGACCACAGGCCTAAGAAGGCTCTCCTCAGGAACCATTGCTGGCTGACGGCTCTGGATGATTGTCCCAGTTGATCTTCACATGGCCCCTTTTAACATCCATTTAACAGGTGAGGAAACCGATACCGAAGTGAAGAAAGTTGGCCCTGGCCACACAGCTGAGGGAGGTGGTGGGGCAGCAGATGGCGTGGCGCCAGCCTGCCCTCCACTCAGGCCCCTGGTGGTCCCACCAACAAAAAGTCTGGCAGAAAGGCACTGCCCACGCATGCATACTCACGTCGTTGAAATGCTTGGTGGTTTTCATGATGTAAGGCGTCCTTTCATTCTTTTCTACCTTCATCCAGCCCTGTCCAAAGAACTCCCTGCAAGGAGGAAAGGGGAGCCCAGAGCAGATGAAATTAGCTCTCCCTTGCTCATTTGGTGTTGGGTCACTTCTTTGTTTGTTTGTTTATTTATTTGGTTTTTGAGGTAATCATTTGTAGGGGAGCAGCCCTCTGCAGAAATGCAGAGAAGAAGGACCCTTGAGCTCAAGCCCAGCTCTGTTCTGCACTGGGGGAGGGGGATATGCTTTCAGACAAGTGCTTTGTGTCTTGGGTCCTTTCCTCATCTGTGAAATGGGAGACCATCGTGAGACTGAAAGGAAGTGGGGTAGGAGATGGCCGAGCACTGTTGTGAAAGTGTGTAGGCATACCAGATTTTCCTATGGATTTTGTGCCTACATTTTGGCCACTTTGTAGTAGCTGGTCTTCAGAATAGAGGTGAAGCCATAAAAGGGGCTTCGGGCTAGAGCATGCCCTCGGTTCACTTCCCAACACTATCCAAAAATGGTGGGGCATAAGAGGATAAAAGAACCACAAACAAGTTCTAAGAGTGCGTTCTGGCCTGGGAATCTAGTGGGGAAGCCACAGACTTGCTGCTAGTGGCCAGCAGAGGTGCTTGGGTCAAGTCCCACAGGCTGGTGCAGCCTCAGGGAGGTGACACCTGTGAACATGCGCCCACTCTTTGCTACAGGAGGGAGGCAGGAGTAGCACTGCTCCCACATCCTGAGGGTTGGTCTCCAGGTGTCATTGGGTGAGGCTGCACTCCTGCCCATGGGGCTGCAAATGTGCCGCTGGAAGGCAAACTGAATGCATGAAATGCCTGGATGATGTGTGGCCTCAGACACGTGAGACCAATGTTGGGAAGGGTGACTAATGACAGGGCAGGGCAGACGGCAGCAGGCCAGAGGTTTCATCAAAGTCCAGAGCCATTCCCAAAATTTGTTCTTAGGGTTTTCAAACACACACACACACACACACACACACACACACATACATACACACACACACACACACGAACACACTTATGCCTGTGTGCAAATAAACACGGAGTCTTTCTGAACCCCCAGAAAGAAGGTTCTGAAAGCGAGATGCTTCTGAAGTGTGTGCATACGGAGAAGGAGATGTGCTTATAGGAGATAGGGAAAGAAAGAACATGAGAGTAGATGTCTTTCCAAATTTTGGACAGTTCACGAAGCTGGAGTCAGAGGTGTGCTGAGCAGGGAGAGGAGTCGCAGCCATACCCACACCCACTTACTCATAAGGAATTTTCTTGAAGACAAGGTGGTCCAGGAGGGTCAGCTGCTCTGCTATCTCCAGGGCTGAGTGGTTTTCGAAGGGCTCAGGTTTCACACCTTCTGCCTGAGGGAGCAAGGTCAAAGTCAGGCCCCAGAGGTGACATCTCTGGGCTCTAGGTACTTTTCTGAGGGGAAACCAACTACTCTTGGTTCTGGTGGGTACAGGGGATAGCAATGACAAAGCTGGGCCCCTCTGCTTGCTGCACCCTGTGTGTCTATGTGTGGTGTTCTGTGCTTCCAGAGGACTCTCCTTGCAGGAGGTGGTCACCTCCCTGTAGGGAGCCACCATTACATGTGTAGGAGGGGGGCCAAAGGCTGCCCAAGCCTCTCAGATAGAAATAGGCTGGCTGGCAGGCAAGTTCAAGATCAGGTATCTGACTCCAGCTGTGATGGGCCACTTCCTCTGGGCTCTGCCTGGTCCTGGGTGGGTCCAAACACAATTGTTCTTTGAGACAGATTAACAGGTGTGGGTTCCTGGCTTTGATTTGGGCCTGAGGCAGTGTTCCTGTCTTGTGAGCAGAAGACAGCTGTGTGGCTCAGTCCTCAGCTAGCAGGTCCCTGACTTATCAGGTTCACTCGTGGATACTGTCTTTAAGATTATCTGTCACTTGGGCCTCCTTGACCAGGGAACACCCTCAGGGAAATATTAGTCAGGGTCATGGGTATCCATGGCAGGAGTTAGATGAGGGTGGACACGGGGAGGCTGATGTGCTCAGGAGTGCCGAAAGGCCTTAGGTCTGCTGGATTTGGGGGTTGGGGGTGGGGAGGAGAGAACAGCTGTGTTGGTGCTGGGAGGAGCCTGTGTTCACTGAGGGGTGAGTCAGATTAAAGGTTTCCTGTACCTTGGGGCCATCTGGGTCATACAGGGGTAGAGGAGAGGTCTATAAGGCAGATGGGCCTGCCAACCATTCAGGATTTGTACTTTCTTGCACTCACTCTACCTCACCCAGAAGTTCCAGCAGCTGGCTGAGTGCCCAAGTGGCCCATTTGCACAGATCAAAGGGGCTGTGGGGTCCACCCACACCCAGAGGACATGCCATTCCTTGAGGCTGAGTGTTCTGTTGTCCCCCTCCCCCATTTCTTTTGCAATCAGTGAGGTCTGTGTTGCCAGGCTGGTGGCAGACACTGGAGATAGGCTGACCTGCAAACACAGCCCAGGCTCAGGGGGTCCACACAGCAGGGCCTCATGGGGTAACAGGTTCTGTGTGGTAGCAGATCAGTCATGGGTGCTTCCTGGCAATGTCACCGGGGCAGAGAAACAAAGCCCAGGTGCAGGCCTGTGGGTGTGGGGAGGATGAGTGATTAGGCAGGCAAAGGGGGTGTGGGCATGAGGGCAGAAAGGGCTTTGAGTGGCTGGGTTGTGAGGCATTTCTCCTGTGTGTTCTTGGGGGTGGACCCTCTGAAGGTGGGCAGTTCAGCTACAGTCACTCCTGAGGGTCCTTTGCAGGTGTGTTAGGGCTACGTCCAGGATGGTGGGGCTGTGAGGCTCACAGAGGAATTTAGGAGGCCATGCTGGGGTGTGGCCCAGTGGCCCAGTGGCTCTAGCTGCTTCCTAGGGGCAGGTAGCCTTCTCCTCACATTTGATGTTGTCCAGGGACAAAGTGGCTTTGGAAGTAGGGGTCAGAATGACATCTTCTGTCACCTTCCAGAAGGCTTGTGAGAAATAATGTGGCAAGCCACTTTCTCCTGCCCACTGAGGCCACTGGCCTCCATTTAAGCAGGACCTATCAATCAAAGGCTCTGGGGACCTGTCAGGGCCATAGATGGGTCATAAGATGGGCTCAGTGACCTTTTGTTCTCGGATACTTACAAAGGAAAAAGGACCCTTGTACTCATGAAGTATAAACATTCCAGCCAGGCCCCTGTTTGCAAACAGGAGCACGGGGCATTTTCGACACTAGGCAAGTGGCTGGGAACACAATTCCAGAATCCAGGACCCAGAGACTCAGTCTGCAACAAGTGGTGTCTGCATGTCACTATATATCCTGCTTGGAAGGGGGAGCTGTGTGAGCTCCAGAGAACACCAGCCATACAGGTTATTCCTGGGCCAGAACGTGGTAGGGTGCTGTGTTTCGTGGATGGTGAGTGATGAGGAGAGAGGAGCCAGAGTCCAGAGCCGAGTCATTACACTGGATACCACTAACACACTGGTCACTGGCCTGCCTGGAGCCGAGTCGGCATGACACTGAGTCTATTTCTGGGGAGGTTCGAATGAGTCTGTCCTGAGCATCTCTAACCATAATAATTCAGTGGCCAGGAGCTTTAGTGTGGGTCATGAAGGCATTCTGAGTGTTCTGCTCAAGGGCTGGAAGCACTAGAGACCATCAATCCTTTATGGCATATGGAATGCCATCCCTAGCTCATGCTCCTTCTTGGAGAACACATCTCTCCCCAGCTCTCCCCTGGGGCCCCGTCATTTCAGGGCAGGTTCAATGAGCATACTTTGAGTCCTCAGGATGAGGTAGTGTGGCATAGGGGTTGAGGTTTTCTCTGTGGTCAGCTACACCTGAGCGTGAACAGTTTGTATTCCTACCACTCACCCCTCTGTGTGAGTGATTTAGATCTCTGTGCCTCAGTTGCCTCATTTGTAAATTGGGGTAGAGAGGAAAACTTGCAGAACTACTGACAAGTGGTCACGGAGTCTCTCAGAATCTAACGTGGTCCAGCACATAGACAACCATCAGAGGCATTTGTCACACTCCCTGAGAAGTGTGACAGAGAGGGGGAGGGGCAAGGGAGATGAGGCTGCACAGCGCCTGAAGAAAAGTGGCAGTGTTACTAGTTAGACTCTGCTCCTCCCTAAAGGAGCCATTTCCTAGGCCCTGGTGCTTGTCTGCAATCTTTCCCAATGTCATGAACTTATAATGAGGCCAGCAGGGTGGGTCAACATGACTGATGTCCTTGTAAGAAGAGAAATATGGACACAGGAAACACAGACACGTACACAGAAGAAAGACAGAACAGGGACACATTTCCTAGAGGAAATGGCTCCAGGACCACAGAGACAGGAACTGGAGTGATACAGCCAGCAGCTGAGGGTCCACAGGGCTACCAGCAGTTGGCAGAGCTAAGCAGGTATCCTTCTCTAGAGCTTCTGGGGAAGCAAAGCTCTGCACACACCTTTATTTCAGTCTTCCAGGATCCAGGACGGGGGAGAGGAACACACTGCCTAGTTTTTGCGGCACTTAGTTACAAAACCACAGGAATTGGATGCAGGTGATGACTATGCTTGGTCAGGGGGATCAAGGAGTAATGAGGGTGTGGAGGAGGTTGCCTTGGTGATCAAGTGAGATGGTCACCCTGCTCACCATCTGTGTGATCTCTTCCAGCGTGATCTGGTTGTCACCTGGATCCTCCTGGGTCAGAGTCCTAGGGAGAGGAAAGTATGTGAGCCCCAGTATACCTCTCTGGGAGATCTTCCCTAACTGGTCTGTCTTCCACACCCCCTGATCCTTGCTTACTGCCTTTACTAGGAGGCACTGCCTCTCTCTGCTCCCCCCTGTACTCCTCCACGTTACTGACTTATTCCCCATCCCTCTGTCTGAGAAAAGGTCCTTTGTTAGCCTCTGAGCTTCCAACACACTATTGTGTATGCATATGCTGGGACCCAGAGAGACATGGGCAGGGACCTCTGAGGTCAGGCTAGGCCTGTGGCAGGCACTTCTGTGTGCACATGGAATGACGGGATATCCACAGTGAAGTACTGTCTGACTTGGAGGGCCAGAGTGGGCAGGAGATGTTTCTAGATGGGATGGCCCTCAGATCTGGCTTGATCAGAGATAAGATGACACAGCAGAATGGAGGCCCAAGAGCACAAGGTGGGATTGTGTTGAGAGCAGAGTGAGGGAGGATATGGCCAAGCTAACTAGAGCGAGTCCTGAGCATTAGTGGAAACTGAGGGCAGACCCCCACCCCAGTCAGACCAAATCTTCACTTGCTTGGAAATCTTCACGGGCATGGAATGACAATATTGGAGTAGATAGAATGGCAGGCTCTTGGTGACTGGCCAAGGGCCAGGCCACACACAGAGTAGATGACAAAGGGCCATGGTATCCTAGGACTCTGAACACAGTGGAGTGATGAGGCTTGTACATGGGGCCTTTTGGTTAGGAACGGGGCTGGAGACTTGGGTCCTAAGCAAGAAGAGCCTAAGCTGGATGTAGTAGGAAGTCTGGGGCAGATGCAATGGCTGGGGTGTAGAGGAGTCTGGCTGGAAGTAAGGAGGGGAAGCCTCTTCAGGCAGGGCTGGAGAAGCCAACCTGGGTGGAAAGAATAAGAACAGGGTGCTCATGTGCCGATGCCATTGACCTTCTGAGAGCCTGCAGGAGCCACATGTAGCATGTTGCTTGACCCTTACTATCTACACCCTTGAAGCCAGCATTGTTCACCCCTTTTACAGAGGAGAAAATAAGGTCTGGCTAAGGGCCTTACTCTGGTCCACAATGAGTCACTGGCTGAGATAGCTTGGATGTGGGACTGTGTGAACCTTGACTTCTGCTAAAAGAGGCAGGCTTCAGCACAGGTCTGAGGACAAACACTTTAACTGAGTTTAAACCGACAGACACTCCCTGGCTGCCTATGAACACTGAGGAGATGGGCTGGCCCACGCTAAGATAGGAGCCTCTAGCCAACTGAAGCTCTGGGGACTGAGGGACATAATTTTATTGTGCCCAGTGTCAGCTCTCTGAGATTGTCTGTAGCTAGTACCTATCACATCGAAAAGCACACGCCGGACAGCTGTTAGCAGACATGTACATACATGGAAAAGGGGAACAATCCCAGCTCTCAACCCCAATAGGGTCTCATGAGGTCCAGGATGGCTTTACCATGTAGCCAAGGATGATCCTGCCCTTCTTTCTCATCCTTCTGCCTGCCAAGTGCTGAGATTACAGCCTGAGAGATGGGCTTACAGGCATGTGCCACCACATTTGCTACATCCCTAGCTAGGTCAAGGTCTGGTGAGGGGTGGGGAGAAGAGAGGGATAAGTACATGGAGCTCCCACTCCAAACTTGGCTACAAAGTAAGGCACATGGGCCCCCAGAAGTCCCAGGCCTTACATGTATCTTGATATACCGCCTGCCCAGGCTGGCTAACTGCGGAGGTCCAGGGCAGGGCGCTATCCCCAAGGTCATCCTAAGCAGGAGGGCCATGCTGCTCTTACCTGATGATGTTGGCCGCTGCCTTCCGCTCCTGTGTCAGAAGCTCTGGGTCACGCATGACCTCTTCCAAGAAGCTGATCACCTTGCTTTTGAGCTTACTGTTAGTTTCAAAGTCCTGTGGGAGGATGGGTGGGTAGCTCTGGCTATAATTACCAACCTTCCCTGCAGTACTCTGGGGCCAGGGGGAAGGAGGGAGTTTCTATTTCTGCTGTGTTTTCCTTATCTGGTTGCTACTTCCTGGAAGGCCACAAGCCTCCGAGGCACAGGGTGCTGAGACAAGACCACCCCTCAGCTCTTGTTCCCATAGTTTAGGGAGGACCAAGCCTACCTGTACTCTACCTGGAGACAAGTGGCCCAAACAGAGGCCATTTGTCTTTTTTACTGTCCTTGCTTCTCTGCCCTGGGTAATTTGAGCGGGTCCTCTTGGAAAAATGGGGTTTCCATGCTCCTGTTGACCCACTGTCTGCTATCATTTACTGCCACTGGGAGGCAGTTGTTCCTGGAGCAGAGACCCACCCACCTGAGAGTGCTTGGAGACCCAGTGGCGGAGCACATTCAGCACACGATTCGTGGCAGCTCTGCGGATCACAAACTCCTTGTCGCCATTTCTCTGGTCAGGGGGGAACCCTGGCAGTGCTGGTGGTAGAGGGAGAGGAGGACAGGAAGTGGAGCTTGTTTAGCTGATGTGGTTCATCCATAAGCCTTGGAGGGAAACCCTTAACAACTGGATTTGGACCCAGGTGAGAGGCCAGGAAGCCTCAGGGGAAACAACACTTCCAACACCCAACCTCCGTCACACCTGCTCCATCTAGAAGGTTCAGGGAGTTTCCCCCAACAAGATTATACAAGCCACCTGAGACCAGAACCTCCTCTAACCTTTGGTGTGGAACCGTTGCTGTGGAAGTGGGTGGTGGGAGGAAGGGTGCCGAGGGCTCTCTCGATTGGCGTTCTTTGCTGCCAGAAGAATTTGACCAAGGATCAAAGGGGACTGGGTAGGGAGAATGGGACTCCAGGATGGCAGGACAGCACTGGCGGAGCCTGCAGGAAGAGAGGGATGAAGTGGGTAGTAGCAGTTCAAACTGGATGGAGGTGAGGGTAAATCTAGGGGTGTGTGTGTGTGTGCTTAGTGGATAAGCTAAGACTGCCCTTCTAGAGGTTGACAAACCACAGAGCTAAGACTTTATCCCACTGATAATGAAAAGTGGGAAGGAAGGGTGCATCCATGCTGACTGCAGGCATGGGTGAGCAGAGTCTAGCTGGTGCAGAAAGAGGCACTCCATCCCTGCCTCCGTGAGAGGAAGGCCAACAGGGTAGATAACAGAAAGCAAGGCTTCAAGCACAGTTTGTGAGGATAGCTTGCTGGAGCAGGGAGCTCTCCAGAGCCACACTGTAGAAGGGCCCACCTTGGCATCTGCAATGCCCACCAAACACCTGAGGAAGGGCAGGTCCCATGCCTGTGGCTGTCACCCCTGCCACAGGACCATGGAGAAAGGAAGTACCCATAAGCAGAGATGTCCACACACCTGTGGTGGCCAAGGACATCCTTCGATACTTCTCCTTGTTTGGGGTGCCCTCGTTGGCCCCCGCAGTTGCTATGGCAAAAGCAGAGGCTGCTGAGAGGGCACTTCGGTTATTGTCCAGTTCACGACATGAGGTCATCACGACTCCATTGTTATAGTTAAAGAGTGGAAACTCTGTGGGGAGGGAGGGAGGGAGGGAGGGAGGGAGGGAGGGAGGGAGGGAGGGAGGGAGGGAGAGAGAGAGAGAGAGAGAGAGAGAGAGAGAGAGAGAGAGAGAGAGAGCTGACCCTCAGCCATTCCTTAGCCCTTTAGGCTGGCAGACAGGCAGGTAGCTGGAGGATAGCCCAACCTCAAAAGCCCAGGGCTGGAAAGGGGCTCAGAGGGTTGTGTGTATGTGTGTGTGATGTATGTGTGTGTGTTGTATGTATGTGTCTGTTCCCCGTAAGAGTCATGCCACAATATTCCTAGACCTGTCCCAGGCCAGGCAGGCTCAGCTAGTTTCTTGCTCTTAGAAGACTGAGAGCCACCTTTTTTTCTCTGAGGCTTCCAGCACTGTTGTGTCTTGGCCTGTCATGAACCATCTTGTGCTTTCAGTGTACTGGGAACTGACACACAACCCATTCAAAATCTGGTTATTTCCTATTGCTAGGGTTATGGGCGTGGTGGGACTAAGGTTGTGTTGCACTTGAGGACTTTCTGCCTGGGTTGAAATTCTCCTTCAACTCTGGAGCCTCAGGAATCTCCTTTGGACACATGTCCAGAGGTTCATATAAAAAGGAGATCACAGAAGAAAGTACAAAATAAACATGGAGATCTATTGATTGGTAATAGCCATGAGGCTCAACTCCAGAACTATGGCTTCATCTTACAGGATTCTGGAAAACAACCTATATTGTCACAGTGAAGTACCAGTCTTTGAGCCATGAAGGACAACTGGCCTTGCTGTAAAGACTCTGAATAATATTCCCCCCTTTCCTTTTTCCTTTCATTTCCTTCCCTTTCCCTTCCCTCCTTCTCCCTTTTCTTTCCTTTCCTTCCCTTCCCTTCCATGCTCTTTCTGTGAGACGTCTCCTCTCTGAAATAAACTCCCTCTTGTCATCCCTCTTTCTCTTTCTGAGACAGCATCTCATCCCCTGTCCCTCAACTCCCTGTTTGTTGAAGACAGCTCTCAGTTATTTGGTCAGACTGCCTTGAACTCTCTCTGTAGCCCAGGCTGGCTTGGCACTCCCCATTCCCCTGGTGCAGGCTCTCAAGGGTCTCAAGTGCTGGGATTATAGGGGTCACTCACAGCTGGGCCTCAACACTTGTTTCTGAAAATGGGCTCTTCAACTGATGTGTCTGAGAAACCAGGCAAGGCTGCAGGATGCGCAGGTACCTTTCTTCTAAAGCTGGGCAGCTTTGCTTCTTACTGGGCTTCCTCCCAATTCCCCCTGCCCCCGACACGGTCAGCAAGGGATTCTGGGATTTGGGCCACCCCTTGCATGTGGAACAAGAGCTTGAAAAAAAGTTTCTTTCTTTGGGAGGCAGAAAGACTGTCCTGGTAGCTGAGGGTCCCTGAGTCCTCTTCCACCCTTGGGTGTCCCAGAGCCCCTTTCCCCAATCTGTGATTGTAGAGATAGAACACAGAACCTTAAATATGTCAGAAAAGTGCTCTACCACTGAGCCATACCCTAGCCTTGCTTTCCTTATTCAAAGAGAAGAACAGCCTAGGCTCTCTTCATGCATGTTGAAAGGATGAAAGAGCCCACTGCACAGCCTGAAACATGAAATTGTGGGAAACATTTCTGACTTGAGCTCCTCCATGTGACAGCTCAGGCTTCTGGGTCACTGGTTAGACAACGCAGTCCTGCCTGAAGCTGGAGTGACTTCAAAAGTTGGCAATCAGGGCCTACCCAGCCAATGTCCCATCCCTGGGGCCATGAAATAGAACGGTTGTTGCCCTCAGGAGTCCCTTATAAAACAGGGGCAACAGCAGCATGCCTCCCCTTGATATGACTTTCCCCTAACCCCTGCCCAACATCCACCTGCAGCTCCGCCCTGGGGAATGGTACCTGAAGAGTTTTTGTTTTTGACTGATTTTGGTGTTGATGGAGATTTAGTTGGTGATGCCTCAGTGTCACCTTCGTCACTCTGGTTCTGGTCAACGTCAGACTCTTCTTTCACGGAGACCTCAGAGCCTAGGGGAACAGAAAGACTTGCACTCTTCTTAAGTATTCATTGACGGGAAAACTCGAATCTATAATATATCAAAGCAAAGCAGAATGCGTAGCAAGAGCCTGGTGCCCTGGATGAAGACCATTAAACGGCTTAGTTGCCAGAGGCTTTATCAGAACCTTTCACACGGATGGTGTGGAACACCAAAAATACTTTTTCTTTACCAGGACTTCCAAAAACTTAATGGACACACCTAGGTTCTTGTTAGAATGCAGATTGTGGGGCTTAGGGATATAACCCAGTGGTAGAGTTCTTGCCTAGTCTAGCATACTTAAGGTCAAGGTTTCAGTCCTCAGTGGTAGGGGTAGGGTTAGGTTGTAATACAGGTCCTGTCTACATGGGACAGGAAAGTCTTTCTTTCCTTCATTCTTTTTGAGACAGGATCTCATGTCTAGGCTAGCCTTGAACTTAGTATGTAGCTAAGGATGACCTTGAACTTCTGATTCTCTTGTACCTACCCTTTAAATTCTGGGATTACAGGCCGGCACCAATCAGACCAGATTTTATGTGTTGCTAGAGATTTAATCTAAAGCTTTGTGCTGGGCAAGCACTCTCTAACTTTTTTTTTAATTGAAAATATTTTCACATAACATATTCTGATTATGGTTTCCTCCAGCTCCTTCTGTATCCTCTTCACTTCCTCATCCACCCAAATCACACCCTTTCTTGCTCCATCTCATTAGGAAACGGACATATAAATAACAATAATAACAACAGAAAACAAACAATACAGAAAAAAAGAGCTGAAGAAAAACCACAAGAAATACACACAGACTCTGAGACACACACATTCAAACACACAGAAATCCCCTAAGAACATAGAATTGGAAAACATAATATGTAAGCCCAGACAAAGCATTATGAGACAACAAAACTCCAAAAAATGCCATTGAGCTCATTTGGTGTTGGCCGTCTGCTGCTGGGCGTGGGGCCTGTCCTTAAGTGTGGCTTGTATACATCAAGCCGTGACCAACAGCTTCTGGGTTAGAGAAGGGGGCTAGGCAAGCACTCTTATCAGCTGAGCTACATTTCCAACCTAGATGTCTGCGTTTCTAACAGGCTTCTGCTGATGCTCACGTGGCTGAGCAACAGACCACACTGAGTAGTAAGGTGTTTCTGGTTTTCGTGGGAGATCTTGTTTAGCCACCTGTCTTGTTTGCCAAGGGTATCCCTGTTTTTATATCTCACCTCTTGCTTCTGATCTGAAATAAGTATTAGTCTTCTAACAATGGGAAAGTCAGGGCTACATGCTTTTTGTAGTGAGTTTTTGCTACTAAAAAATTATTTCTGTGTGTGTTTTTGTGTGTAGGTGTGTGTTTAGGTGTGTGAAAGCCAGAAGTTGACATCAAGTGCTTTCCTTAATTGTGAATTTTTTGAGACAGGGTCTCTCGCAAGTCCTGGAGCTCACCAATTCAGTTGTACTGGCTGTCAAATGAGCCCCAAGGAGCCTCATGTCACCGTCTTCTTAGCACGTGGGATTATAGGGCTGTGCCTCTGAGCCTGACTTTTTATGTAGGTACTATTGATAGTAGGTACATACTATCAGGCCCTCATGCTCATATGGCAAGCACTTTGTCAACTGGAGCCATCTTCCCAGAGCCTCTGTGGGTGGAGGGTGGGGGGCAAGTAACCTCTCTGGGTCTCATTTCCCCAACTAGAAGGTGAACACACTTGAGCCTGTGTCTAGGCCTGTATATAAAACCCATTGGAAGCTACATGTCTCTTTAGAAAAGCCCACCCAACACAGAAGCACATAGATAGACAGATTGGGGGTCCCTGGATCACTCATTGAGAACTCTGGCACCAGGTGGTTTTGTAGAATTGACTAGGGCCTCATTCCCCAAGGTAACAAAACGAATCTCACTGCAGGCTTGTGCTGGACAAAATTATGAGCCTCGAACTGTTCCCTCTCTAGTGATCCCATACATCATAACACTGGATGGTATTTGGGTCCTCTGGCGAGCTGTCACCTCAGCTACCAACTTTCAGCTGAGGGAGACACGCACATCACATATTTGTTGCGCATACCATGGAAATGTCCTTAGTGGTGGAGCCTTGGTGGTTTCTCTTCTTCCCAGTTGTGCCCTTTTCAAAGGCTGGGGCTTGTGATCAGCTCAAATATGTATACACATACACACTCACACACACATGCAGACCCACTCACACAGACACACACACAGACACAGAGACACACAGGTGTACACACACACACACACACACACACACACACACACCCCAAGACTATGCTGGTAGCTCCCAGCATATGGCCTGATCTGAGCTAACTCAGAACCCAATGGGTCCCTCCTAGTGTGCTCAGGAAAGGCTGTAGATAGGAAGGCACTGGCTGCCCCAGCAGGATCTTGGGCCACTGCCACCACCTTCCGTGTTTCGGTGTGCTGAGCTGTTCCCAGAGCACACAATACCTTCCTCATTCTCCAGCATTTTATGCTCCATTATTTTTGTCTACAATGTTCTCCCTTTCTACTGGTGAGCATCAAATCTGGCAGATCTTTTAGGAGCCTTCTCTGGCTCCCCCGACGGTGGTCCCAGCCTATCCTTTCTAGCACCTTTCAAATGTTAACAAATATCAGTGTTTGGTCTGGTCCCCAAGCTAGACTATGATTGGTGAGGGCAGGGACCAAAGGGATGATCTGGATACAGGGATGCAGGATGTTACTGGGGCAGGGAGAGGAAAGGCACAAATCTGAGAACTTCAGCTGAGACTTATCTAAAGCATGATGATATCCTCAGAGTTTCTGCTGACCTCACCTTGGCAACCCATCACCTCCACATGGCTACCAGGCTGCACTGCCCATATCCTGTACAACAGAAGCCTTGCAAGCCCAGCCTAGCCAAGCCTCACGGCGATGAGTGCTAATGGGCTGTTTCTGCTCATGCATCCACTTACTCTGCTTGCTAAGTGCTGAGGGCTCCTCAGATTTCTCTGGAGTTGGACCTGGAGTTGGAGCTGGAGTTGGGGTCTGGGTTGGAGTCCGGGTTGGGGTCTGGGTTGGAGTCCGGGTTGGGGTTGAGGTTGGGGTCGGAGTCAGGGTGGGGGTCTGTGTTAGGGTAGGAGTTGGAGTTGGGGTTGGAGTAGAGGTCTGGGTTGGGGTAGGGGTAGGAGTTGTGGTGGTGGTAACGGTTGTGGTTGTCGTCGTTGTCGCGGTTGTAGTCGTATCGGCCTCGTCTGGAGTCTTGTTGGTGAAGCTGCTGGTCACACAGAGCTTGCTGGTGTCCACCGTGGCTTTGCTGAAGGGAGACATGGGGGAGTGCAGGCTGGTGTAGCCATTGGAGTTGGAGCTGAGTGCAGCCAGGTCCAGCGCCTTGCCGCCTGTGATGATGGGGATGTTGAGGGACAGCTTCCGCCGACGGATTGGGGACGATGTGCTGATGGACAAGGGTGGTGGTGAGGAGAACTTGCGGGTGGCACGAGGGGACTTGGGGGGCTCTCCATACAGAAGCTTGTTGTTCTGGCCGCTGGCAAACAGGAGCTCCAGTGACCTGTGGGGAGGGGAGGGAAGAGGGAGAAAGCCATTGGTATACACTTGCCCATCTGGCCGGCTTCGTATAGGGCTCAGAGTGGCTGGCAGTGTCTCCCTTATGTGCACGATCCCTGAAGACTGGGGTGTGTCCCTACCCAGGATTGTGATTAGAGGGCTTGGGGACAAATGTCTATACCCGTAAGGGTTGAGTAAGCTGGGTGACTGGTGGTGGGGATGGTTCTACCCGATGGTCCTTCCTCAGCCTCTGTCCTGAGATGCTACAGGTCCTAACTGCAGGGCTTTGCAGAGCCTCCATCCACCCACACGAGGCTACTCTCACCTGCATGCTCTGCCCTTGTCCTTACAGTGGTCCTAAGGGACGCTCTGTGGGTGAGGAAGCAGCTGCTCAGGGAGAGGGTAGTGACTCATCTGATGCCTCTGACGTTAAACCCAGTGTCTCCACCATGGCACCTGAGGTGTTTCATGTGTCCACTGGGTTTGGAGGGGGTGGAAGTGCAGCGGCTTAGCAATCCTGAGGCCAGGCCTGTGTTTAAGGCCACCTCAGCCACAGACTTGCAGGGGCTTTATAGGAAGTCTCTTGGCCTTCCGGGCCCTAGCTTGCCATTAGAGCGCTTCAGTGATGTAAGTATGAAAGATAGCCTCAAAGCCAAGGTGGCTAAAGGTCCACTAGAGAATGTATGTTGAACACATCATAAAGCACTCCTCCTCTCTTTAAAGCATGATGGATATACACAGGGAAGGGGTACCTTCCTGCCTCCCTTCCCTCCTTCTTTCTGTAAAAGGTGGGTCCTGAGTTTCCCAAAGGGATGTAGGGAGGGGAGAGCAATAGATATCCCTTGGCTTCCCTGACCAAGGCAAGTGGGGTAGGGGTAAAGGAGGCCTAGTGAGCAACAGCATAGATGGCTAGGCTTTGAGGGACTCTGGGCTATGGGGAAGGGAGGGACAGCAGAGCGACCCCTTCCATAAAGAGTGCAGTCTTCCGAGGCAGAGCTCTAACAGTTTGTGTAACCACGGATGACCTTGTGCTTCTGCTCTTCCCACTAACAGCTCCAGACCTTTGGGATTGCAGGCCTGGACCACTATGCCCACTTTCTTTCGGAAAAGAAACAGTCTCAAAATGTACTCCCTCTGTGGTCTGAGAGTGATGTATGCCAATGCATCCTCACTTCTGGGACAGCCTTTTTTCCAGAGACTTCATTGGCCTGAAGTCTGTGGGTTCAGGAGGAGGTGGACATACTTAGATGGGATTCTTTTAAAAATGTTTTTCACGTTTAATTAGTTAATGTATTTGTGCATGTGTGTGTGTGGGCATGTTCAGGTCATCGAGAGAATGTGAATTTCAGAGGACAACTTGGGTTCTCTCCCCCCACCATGTGGGTCTCAGGGGTTGAGCTTAGGTCATCAGGCTTGGTAGCAGGTCACTTTACCCACTAAACCATCATGCCAGAGTCCGGGGATTCTTGTAGACAGTGATGGCAAGGAGTATGCATGCACCTGGCGGGGATGGCACTGATGGGCTTTTTGTAGATGGTGATTAGCTTGTCTAGGACCACCACAGCGGTAGTGAAGACTCGATAGGAGTGCAGGAAGGTGTTGAGAAAGTCAATGCTCAGGAAGCGAAGGTCTGTCAGGCGCTCCAGCAGCCGCTCCACGCTGGCGTAACGGATCTGCAGCACTTTGCAGGAATTCATGGTTTTGCTGAAGCGAATGTCAACATCATCACAGTATAAGGAGGCATCAGACCTGCAGAGGTGGAAAGCAGGGAGAGGTGACATGTGTGCTAATGTCGACATCATCCAATATAAGGACGCACCGGACTTCAGGACTGAGAGAGGAGAAAGAGGTGACAAATGTCTGTTTGTACTGGCAATCATTTAGGCCCATGGTGTCTCTTCACCAGGCCAGGGCTGAGGCTACCCACCAGGCCATCTTGTCACCCCCCACCTCCCAGTCAAGAACAGTTCTACCGGAAACTTCAGAAGAAAAACACCAAGAAAGAGTTGTAACTCCTTCAGTATACAGTACCCACCCCCACAACAGTATCAGAAAAATACAACAAACTTCAAAAATCATTCTTCCGAACTCCCAAAACACACAAGAATTCCATTTACATAAAAATCTGCGTGTTTATGTTTATAGTGGCATTGTTCATAATAGAGCAGAGTGGAAACAACTCACAAATGTCTATCAGCAGATGACTGGACAAATAAAATACAGTGTGATGTTACTCAGCCATGAAAAGAAATAAAGTATGGACACATGCTACAACATGGATGAGCCTTGAAGACATTATGCTGAGTGAAACAGGCCATGGACACTGTGGTTCCACTTATAGGAAAGCACAGAACAGGCAAATCACAGGAACAGGGAGTAATCCAGAGAATGGTTGGTAGGCACATTAAGACTGACTGTTCATAGGTGTTTCATCTCTTCTTTCGGACGGGGTGGGTGATGGAAATATTTCAGAAGTAGGTGCTGGTGTTAGTTGTACAATGTAGCGAATATAATGAAATCGACTGAATTGTACTTTTAAAGAAGAGAAACTTACGTTATGTGAACTTATCTCAAATAAAAAAAATAAACAGGGTCAGGTGTGGTGGTACACACCTTTAATGTCAGCACTTGGGAGGCAGAGTGGGGCAGATCTCTGTGAATTCAAGGTCATCTCAGTCTACATAGTAAGTTCTAAACCAACCAGAGTAACACACTAAGATACTATCTCAAACAAAACAAAACAAAACAAAAATGTAACACAGGGTGGGGGGTTTGAAAAGATTCAAGAGAAATCCCAGTGTTCTATGAGAAGAGAAAAGTAGACAACTAGCTGTTGTTTTTGTTGCCTGGAGCTGCCTCTGGAATTTGGAAACTGGTTTCTAGGTAGCCTGACCTACTGTGCAGGAAGCTGGCTGACAACACCATGTCAATTTGGGATCCAGGAAGGGAACAACTTTCAGAGAAAGACAGTGAGGGAAAAACCTGTCCTCCAGCAGAAAGGGATGTCTTTCTGATGTGGCTAGGACTCCAGCTCTTATCGTGGTCTTGAAGTACAAAATGCTAATGTTGTGATCTGTGTTCTTGAGTCTAAGAGTGTTGTCACCAATTATACATCCAACAAAGGGCTAATATCCAGAATATATAAAGAACTCAAGAAACTGAACACTAACAAACCAAATAATTCAATTAAAAATGGAATACAGAGCCAAACAGAATTCTCAACAGAAGAATCTCGAATGGTGGAGAAGCACTTAAAGAAATGCTCAGCCTTTTTAGTCATCAGGGAAATGCAAATTGAAATGACTTAGAGATTCCATCTTACACTTGTCAGAATGGCCAAGCTCAAAAACTCAAGTGACAACACTTGTGGAGAAAGTGGAAGCCTCCTCCATTGCTGGTGGGACTGCAAACTGTACAACCACTTTGGAAACCAACCTGTCACTTTCTCAGAAAACTGGAAATAGCCATATCTCAAGACCCAGCTATACCACTCCTGGGCATACACCTGAAAGATGCTCCACCATACAACAAGGACACTTCCTTAACTACGTTTATAGCAGCTTTATTCGTAATAGCCAGAAACTGGAAACAACCTAGATGTCCCTGAACCGAAGAATGGATAAAGAAACTGTGGTACATTTACACAATGGAATACTGCTCAGCCATTAAAAACAAGAAAAGCATGAAGTTTGCAGGCAAATGGACGAAACTAGAAAAGATCATCCTGAGTGAGGTAATACAGACCCAGAAAGACACATATGGTGTATATTCACCTATAGGTGGATTTTAGTCATCTAGTACAGGCTAGACTATAATGCACACTACAATGCACCGACCCCAAGAAGATCCGATGGGCATCTTAGGCTTCATGTGGGTCCACTAGCATGAAGGGGATTGGGGGATATATATGGACTATGTTGCTTGCTTTTTGGTCACTTCCCCCTGATGGGGTTTCCCTACCAGGCCACAGGGGAGGAAGACAAACTCAGTCCCCATGTGAAGAGATGAGCTGGGGTGTCTGGGTAGGGGATGTGGGAAGGAGGATGAGAATGGGAGGAGAGGAGGGAAGGGCATATGAATGAGATGTAAATTGAATTAAAAAAAAAAAAAAGACCTGGTACACCATAAAACATAATTCTGCCAGATGGGCACGATTGCCTGAGATAGCAATTATTCAAAAAGAACAACACTGGTGTACTCGAGAAATGACTGGCAATATCAGAGCTGTGTAAATCTGCCATTTGCCCGAATGTCCAGACTTGCAGTCTCCCATCTCTGTTTCAATTGTTCAAGGACATTTAAGAAAGATAGTGCATTCAAAATGGGTAAGCCAAAGTTGTATACAGGCTGGTAAAACCTGTTGAAGGATTGTCCCCTGTTGCGCATTAGCCAGAACCAGTCACGTGGAATTATTAAAGGGTTTTTCCTTCATCAGCCTTTAATGTGCAGTGATTTCCCACAGTGGAGACATGTAACAGCAGCACACAGTAGGCTCATCGCATGCTTGCCTTTATCTGGTGGCAGGTGTGAAAAACGGGCATCTGCCATTCTTTAGATGCTAAGTCCTGTGGTATGTACTGTCCCAGGGCACTCACTGGAAATAGTGGAGAGGCCAGTCATAGTCATCATAGGCCAGGGGGCGGTACGGGGCCTGGGAGGTAGGTATCCAGTGACGTCATCAGGCTTGGAATTCAGGGGTTGACATGGGATCCAGACAGCCAAAGTGCTGCAGGATGGGGACAGGAAGGTGAGAGAGGCACCTTGGGAAGTGGGAGTCAGTGGACGAAAGATGTTCCAGGCTGTTTATGGAAGCTGTGCTGCGTGAGTGCAGGGGCTGGGAAAACTGTGTCCGGCAGGACACTATTCCCCTTGTTTCAAAGGACCATTCAAACAGATACACTGGCCTTGTAACTCCATCCTGCAATTAGGTTTTTATGTAGTTTTGAAATGTTCTATTTATTTTGTTTTTGTAAAAAAAAATCCTTAGGAAAGACTATGTAAAATTTTCAGTCCTAATATTATGTTTTAAATAGCCCAATATGAAAAAATAAGTAACATGTAGATAAAAATTTATTTAAAAAGAAGCCAACATGTGCAAAGCCAACTAATCATGACAAAAGCTACACCAAAGCAGCCATACAGACAGACATTAACTCAAAATATGAAACCATCCCCATCCCCATCACAAAGCACAGCATCTTTCCAGCCCCAGGGGCTGGCCCTAGCCGGGTCCTAGCGAGTCTGAGTGGTGCTCAGTTTCTAGAGACAGGTCAAGGTCACTTACTTGATCATCTGTGGCACGGTGACCTTGGAATTTTCTTCAAATGCATTCATCATGAGCCCGTTGCACCGGATATTATCCACGCACTGGAAACAGAGGGGACCCGAGGCTCAGAACCCAGTCTCCTTACTGGGACCCGACCCACCTGGAGCTCTCCCAGCTGAACACAGTGCCCTTAGACTTCAAGGCCACTGCCTGGACAAGGGCAAGGCCAACACAGCATCGTTCAAATTTTGGAAGCCAAGTGACCTTGGAGGACTGACTTGGCCCTCTTGAGTCTGTTTCCTTATCTGCCTGGGCAGGTTTAATGGCTCCTGCTTTACCAAGCAGATGCACAGGACTCTGCCACTTTGCTGCTTTATTGGAGGCTGGTGTCAGGGATGAGGTTGCCCTGCAGTGATCTGGGCTCTTGGCAAGCTGCCTCATGAGCGTCTGCACCGTGTGTACAGTACATGTGCCCTCTGCCCCACCCCCTAGTGCCAGTGCTCCGGTGCTTGAGGTGGTTCCTATTTCCAGTCTATACACGAGCAGTGCCAGGGGTGGGTCACAATGCAGGCTGGCAGCAGGGATGATGATGGGGTATTTACCCATCTCTGAAAAATAAAAAATTCAAAAGCCAAATTGGCCTTTGAATACGAACCTTCCCGAACAACAGTAAAAGATACCTCTCTTGTGCCTAGCGAAGTGCTCCATGCCTGTAATCTGGCACTGACGAAGTTGAGGCAGGGGGATCACAAGTTTGAGGCAGGCCTGGGCTATATAGTAAGACTGTCTTCGAAACTAAAACAAAACCAACCAAATACGGAAAATTAATCTAGGCGAGAGGCCTTCTAGCCCTCTGCCCAGTGGCTTAATATTTCTTGCTGCAGAGAGGACCCTCGTAGATCCAGGTTGCTGAATCTCCATGTATATCACAGAATCTTATGGCCTCGTGGTTGTGTGTACGTGGAAGCCAGTGCTAAGGTCACTGGAAAGTGAAAGCTGGCACAGTGGGTGGCAGGTGTCCCCAGGCCCAGTCCCCATGTCAAAAGCTGGCCAACAGAGGAAGTAGCACAAAGAAAGATTTCTGGTCCGCTCTCTCCATCTACCACTCTCTTTTGAGCACACCCTGCAGCAAGCTCCAGTCATAGTGCTGAGGAGACAGCAGAGGACCCCGAGAAGCTGCCAGGACGGCTCTTTAAGGAATGGAGCTTGGTGACCCATATTCATGAGCATCAGTGTTGCTAGAGGGTAAAGGACCCTGTGGATCCTGTTAAGAAAGCAGCCAACCTTTGATGGCTGTATCTCACGGGACACTATCCATTTTCTCCAGGATATGCTGGGGTTTTTTTTGGGGGGGGGTATATGCAAAATTCAAAAGAATATACATACTATGCAAAATTCCACCATGCCTTGGTCCACCACGGGTTCAGGAGGGGTGGGCTGCCTAGACACCTTGATATGACCTGGACCTAGCAATGCTGATATCTGCAACTTTTATGGACTGCCCAGGCATACAGTTCAATTTAGAGTTCCACAATATGAAAGTGAATCCTTGGAAGGGTCTTTCAACTCTCTTTTTCACTTCAGTGTTGAAGACTGAACCCTGCTTTGAAGGAGGGACCAGAGGTAAGAAGGCAGGGAGCTGGTGAGGGAAGCCTTTTGGGTACAGTGGGTACCCTACTCTTCCAGGGTCCTGTAGGCACAGGGTTCCTCCTCAAGTGCCCAAAACGCAGGGAGGAGAGCCAGCCATAGCTGTTCTTTCTGCTAACAACTGCTCTCCTACCACGCCCACCCAGCTTTGCAGAAAGGATGGCCACAGGCAGACATTCTGGGATCTGGCTTCTGCCTTGGAGGTGGGATAAGACTGCCCTTTGCCTTCTGGAACCCAAGCTGTTGACAGCCCTGTTAGCAGATTCAACTTCCCACCTCTTGTTCTTTTAGTGTCCCAACATCTTGGGCTGCTGACTTTCCTGGAGAAGCCAACACTTCCTGCTTAATGGTTAAATGGGATCTAGAGAACAACTCTACTTCTTGCCACAGACAAAGGCCAAAACTACATCTTTCTCTGCTCTATGGATGCTGGCTTAGACTGCAGAAGGCCTGCCTGGTTCACTGGAGAAGCTCAATTTGTGGAGCTCTCTCTTCAAGCTCTGCTGCATATGATTTCCTTAGATGGTGGTGCCGAGACTTTGTGTGTGTGCGCATCTAAGGACCTGGAGGTCAGACTAAAGTGCAGGCACCCTTGCCATTCACAGGTCTGGGGAGTGGAAAGCAGAGCCTGACAGTCTTAAGGGGTTAAGCCCACACTGCAAATGGTACACATTGGCTGCATCAGCCTGGCCTGGAGGACTCTGGTCTTTTCTAGTAGGACGATGCAGCTCTGCCCTCTCCATCCAGGTCCCTTACCAGGCCAAACATGAAGGGACAATGTGCTTCGAGGAACAGGCAATGCTGCTCACCTGGCTGATGTCACTGGTCCACGCTGCCTTCTCCTGCCTGGATGAAGCCACCAGGATGACCGTGAAGGGTGGGGAATCCTTTGGCTCCACCCCGATCTTAAAGTCCAAGTGGTCTATGTCCTGGCCAGTTCCTTTGGCTTTTCCAGTGACAAAATATGAAGTTAGCAGAGTGAGTGTGGGTGCTTGTGAGCTGGATAAGGTTCTCTGGTCCCTGACTTGGGAACCAGTAGAGGCTCCGGAGGACACCAGGCCACTGGCTGCTCCTTTTAGAATAATGTTTTATGATTTTGAAATGGCCAACTCACCATTTCAAAGAGGGGGAAAAAAAACCCTGAGGATCTGGCATGCACAAGTAACTTACAGGCACAGAGACTTGTGACTCAGAGCCTGAATCCCTGAGTGGTACATTATCTGCTTTTACTGCACTGATGGGTTCTGACTCAGGACGCAGCTAAGTCTACTGGCAAAGAGGCAGCTATGCCAGGGTTAGAGGGGGCCTCATAACCCAGCCTCTCTGTTAACACCTGGGACAAGTAACACTGACGTCTGAAACTTTTATGGACTGGGCTGAACATTCAGTTTGTTTTACAGCCCCCCGATGTGAAAGTAAATCCCAGGTATTTTATTGCTGATCTTCAACTCTTTTTCCTTTTCTCATTTCGGTGCAGGGGATCAAATCCAGGGCACAACACATGCCAGGCCCTGGAACTCTTGCTGTTCACAGTATCAAGATCTCCTCTCTGGGGGCACACACTTGTGAGCTGTCTGCCTCAGTCTGGGTTCTTCTCTTGCCTTTTTGCATCCGGGTCAGGGGCTACAGTGTTTCAGCATCTGCTCTTCCTGACAAGCTCCAACCTTGCTGAATGAGCATGTGTGTGTACATGTGTGTTTGTGCGTGCGTGCATATGTGTGTGTGTGCACGCACATGTGTGTGCATTCGTGAATCTGTGTGAGTGTGCTTACAGATTAGCAGCTTGTACACTGACCTTCCTCTTCTGTGTTTTCTGGTTCCTCCAATAAGGTGCAGTCGATGAGAGATATGACTCCATTCTGAAAAAGAGCAGGAGGCACCGCTTTGGACCAGGAGTCCATGTGCCAGAGTAGAAGTCTCAGAATATCAGGATGGGAAGAACCTCTACACCAAGCAACCACACACATTCACACACGCACGTGTGTATGTAGCATATGCTGAGTGGGCACTCCTTTGCAAGCGAAGGACATTGGCTTCCTTTACAAAGCCCACCAAGGTGGGTGAGATGAGACATCTCAGCGAGACCACTCCTGACGAAGGCTGAGGTCAGGTTGTGGGCAGATGGGACAGAATCTGTCCTGTCTGGCTTCTTTTTGCCCCATCAGCATCTCTGAGAATTACTTCATGGTCCCAAATTTATAAAAATTTGAAATCCCCTGTTCTTGACCAATCCTTCATGTTACCAATGGTGAAATTGGCCGGCTTTATGGCTCTATTATATGCTAACTCTATTTGATGGATTTAGAAATGAGATCAGAGCAGTTAATGAAGTCTGCTCAAGTCACCTGGTCAGCTCGTGGGGGTGGGGGTCCCGAGAAAGCCTCAGGAGCCTCATCCCAGCTCCAGGTCGACACTCATTTCCTCCCTTTCATTTCTTTGACACTGTTGTTGTGAGAAGAGAATCTGGTGGCAGCCCCCTACCCACACACGCTTTGACACCCCCTTTTGAGAGTGAAGAATAGCTCCCTTCCTCTTGGTTGTGGGCTGGGCTGTGACCAGCGCTGAATGAAAATAACCAAATGACAGCAATAGCCTCTGTTCCCCGTAGTAGGGAACCCATTTGGAGACTGAGCTGCCTAACAGCTACACCTGAGCAGAGGGGCCTGGGTCCTCCCTATGCACGGTCCTTGGTCAGGTAGGAGAGGAGGGCTCCCCCTTCCTGAGGATCAGAGGAAAGAGACGGGGGGTGGGGAGACTATGATAGGGATGTAAAGTGAATCAACTAAAAATAAATTAAAAAAAGAAAAGAGCCAAATCACAGCGAAGACATGCAGCTCTGGGAACTGCAACTTCCTGCTCGCTTTCTTGTTCTCTCCTGGATCATCTGTCCCAGGAGAAGCAGGTGCCACGCTGTGGGGAGAGGTGAGGAGTTGAGATCTCCAGCCAACAGCCCTGTGAATGACCCATCTCGGTTGGGTAAGCCTTTTGAGCCCTGTGATCTGGCAAACATTGCTATTGCAAACTGGTGCCCTGAGCCAAGACCACTTCTAAGCCGCTCCTGACCTCCTGACCCACAGCAACTGTGAGGCAGTGAGTGTTTATTTTATAAGAACTGATGTTAACATAGACCCAGCCACATGACTGATCTATATATGAAAATACTGGGCAGGCTGCCCACTTATTTTTTGTTACAAAACTCAGAACTTATTTTTAACCGCTTGCCTGGGTCGTTATGGTCTCATGTTATACAAGCCGCCACTGGTCAGGAGAACATGGGAGGGGATTCCCAGGCTCTGGGTCTGCTTCCTGCTTCCTTATTCCGTGGCCTTGAGACATTCCCAGGACTTTTGAACAGTAACCTTGCCCTGTGATTTCACTGGGCTTGATGATCCTGGAAGCCTTCTGAGCTCTGTCGTTCTCTTATTTACTTGCAGTGCTGAGGTTAGAACCTGGGGCCCTTCTGCATGCTAGGCAAGTGCTCTACCACTGAGCTACGTCCCAGCTGGCATTCTCTTGCTGGCTTGTAATAGATCAAGAATCTATTATCATCTCTTACTTCCCTTATCTCACCCATGAACTGGGAAAGTATCTGTCTACCTCAGGGGTGTTCTAGAAATTAAATATGAATAAAACACTTGGGATGAGGACTGGTCATGGTAATCATTACATTGGAGGCCTTGCTGTCAGTAATATGACCAGCTCATTATTATAGGGTAGTGACGTATCGTAGTGACTGTTAAACTTATTGAGAATTTATTGTATCAGACCCTGGGACTCCTTCAGCATTCCTGGGAAGTATTTTTATATCCATTAAGCAGATAAGGAAACTGAGGTTTATCGAGGTCACATGACTTGTCGGAGGTCTGTACGGTACGCAGCAGTAGTAGAATTTGGTCAGCACTCTGATCATGAGTTCTTTACCAGCAAGCTATTTTTAAAAAATATATTTTTATTTTAATTTGTGTGTGTGTGTGTGTGTGTGTGTGTGTATGTGTGTGCCCATGAAGGTGCCCAGGTGCCCATGAAGGCCAGAGGAAGAAGTCAGATCCTTTGGAGCTAGAGTAACAGGCGGCATGAGCCATCTGATGTTAGTGCTGAGAACCAAACTGAGTCGTCCGGAAGAGCAGCGAATACTCTTCACTGCTGAGCCATCTCTCCAGCTCCAAGGCTAACCTTTCACAACTCAAAACTAAATAAGAGAAAACAATCAGTGTGAGAACAGGGACTTCCAAACTCAGATCAGGAAGCTGCCTTCGAGTCTTCAGTGCAACCTGTTTGTGCTTACTTTACTGCTGAAGGATGGGAGAGCTGACCATCCCTACCTGGACAGAGACATCTGGAGTAGAACTCAGAGCTAACAATTAATGAAAGCCTCCCTTGGCACACAATTTGGTCGGAACTCGAGTGTTTAATATTTGTAAATTAATTTCTCTGTGTGCAGCCAACCATCTAATTTGTTGACATGTTAACATAAGTGGTATATTCCCTGAAGCCGGTGCTTGATCTAATAGCTCGACGGGAGGCTACAGACCAGGCATCCAGGTCCCTGAAGGAAGGCTTCCCTGATTGCTCTCACTTAATTAAGGGCACCTTCTGGCCCTTTCCAGGCTGCAGCAATGTTCACACACTTGAAATCCCATCTGCTTCCATGGGATGGACATAGTGCGGGAAAAGATGGCGGCACAGAGGGACAAGGCCTTGTAATCAGTAGGTAGGGCAAACTCATAGGCACTGTCAGCTCACTGCCAGCCACCTCATGCAGTGTTTCTGTGTGGACTGCTATCTTTGTTTGACTGATGAAATGTACACAGGGCAAGGACATTTTCAGGGTGACATAGGTGACAGATTTAGGGATAGTTGGGGTTCAGAGCGGTGAAGCAGGCAATGAGTTGTGTTGGGGAGCAGTAGTTTTGACTTGAGCCCGAGGCTTTACAGCAGAGCTGCTTTTGAGCAGGTCTTGAAGGACATGCTTGAAAGGTCTTGCTTGCTTGTCTTGCTCAAAGGATATGCTTGAAGGGTCTGCTGAAGAAGAGGTAAGGCTGTGCACATGAGTACACAGCAGGAGCAAAGGTCCTGGGGTCCTGGTGCTTGCTTCTTTCCCTCTCCCTACTGGAATGAGCCAGGCCATTGAGTTTAAACTACAAGAAGGAAGACCCGGTGACAACCGTTCATCAGCCTTCCACGGTCATCTGGCTTGAGGAAGGCTTCCTGTGATAGAGTGAGTGAGTGTCTGGGAAGGTCAGGAGGGTTTTGTCTGAGAACTTTTGCCCAGAGATGACAGAGAAAGATGCTATGTCTTGCTCTAACCTTTGTCTGGAGGGGGCGCTCCACTCTTTCCAACACCTCTATCCACATACCACCCCCACATACATACACACATACACACTTGCACAATCATATGACCATACTTGTGCCTTGAACGGTTGGTTAGAACTGACCAGCTGTGGGAGTCCCTGGGGCCTGGCGCCACCTCAGCTCCCTTGGTTTCTTCAGGGTGAAGATATCAGGGGCTGTTCTGTTCATTCTCGCTGTCAGCTTAACCAGGGTGTGTATGCGTGTGTACAGGTCTGGGCTCACATACTCACAAACTCTCACTTAAGTGCCTCAGCACCCTACTGTAGCATCAGCCTCTGGTCCTGAAGTGAAGGAGAAGACTGTGAGCCTGAACCCCAGGCCCTGCAGCTCCTCTCCCAGGCCCTTACCTTGGTCAGGTGCAGTTTCCCTCCAGAGCCTCTGGTGCAGATGATGAGGTGCTTGGAGAACAGGAAGCACTGCCGCTCACCCTCCTTCTTGAGGGACAGAGACCCCAGGCGGCCCCTGGTGATCTTGCCCTTTTCTGACATGGGCACCTGGATGAGGGAACCTGTGGGAGCAGGAAGTGGTCCTCAGATGACACTGATGATGCTACCCTCTGGACCAGCCTCGGGGGTTGAGGTGCAGCCGAAATCGGTCGTGGAACAAGGTAGTCCCAATGCCCTGGTCACTCCTTCCAGCCCAGCCTCAGAGCCAGGTGGGGATAATGAGAGCTCTCTACGGAGCCTCACACCCTCCCAGCCAAGGACCAGGGGCTTGGCAAGCAAAGGGACCCTAAAAGAAATGGAGAGCTGGGCTGAGGGCTGGAAATGGCACTGAACGATGGAGCTGCACAAATGGGGAGCCTTAGGCAGGTTCTGGTGTATTAGCATGATACATTGCACAGCTGTGGCCACAACAGGCATCACCAATTAATCTTGGCACTTAGCTGCAGAGCCCAGACTGAGTATGTGAATCTCAGTGTAGTACAGTACAGTTGAAAGCCGTTGCTGGAGAGAGTAGGTAGCTCTCTCTACTCTGGATGTCCCACTCCACACATGTTTTACAGATTCCCTCCCCATTGTCCTCACTGTCCATATCGACCAGGCACTCAGGACTCCTCAGCATGGTCTGCAATGGGCTCTCCTCCCAGCTCCTCTCCTGTCTGTCCCCATTACTCTCTCCCATAGCAAATGTCATCCTAGACCCTACTGCCTAGCTTCCCGACTCCTCTGCCCTGCTCTGCGTCTGCTGCATCTGGGCTGTCCATCTGTGACAGGTCTTCTTCTACAGGCTGGGGCTGGCTCCATTCTCTGGAGACCTGGTGGGCACAGGGCAAGGGTCAGTGTTGGCTGCGTGGCTGAAAAGTAGGAAGGGCTGGGAGGAGCTCCGGGCCCTGTTCAGGGATCCATCGGGGCACACAGGCAAGGGAGGAGTTTCCCATAGAACACACAGCTGCGTGAGGCGCCCTTCAAATGCATCACAGTGTTGATGTCTCTGGGCCATCAGGAACTCAACAAGGTCATGCCATCCAGACCCACTCTCAAGACACTGATTCTGAGGAGCCAGAGGTGGGAAGACCCACTTCAGTCGGAACCACAGAGCACGGGGCTCCCTCCCATTACCTTCAGTAAGCACCTGCTTTCCCTAGGGCCAGTTGCTATCTGTCCTCATCCTGCTTCCTACTTTACCCACCAAAGGTCAGGCAGGTCAGAGGTGACAACAACAACAACCACAACCCATCGCTAATCAGGACATTAGACACATATTTGGTCTGAGGGAACCTGAGAACCAGTAGTGTGTGTGTGTGTGTGTGTGTGTGTGTGTGTGTGTGTGTGTGTGTGTATGTGTGTGCGCGCGCGCAAGCACAAAGGTTCTGCTCCCTAGTGGAACTTTTGCATCCTTAGCAGTCCGGAACATTCCACAATCACAGTTGCAGGCTAGGCCACTGGCGTCCCCGAGTGCCGTCCACCCGTCGGGACCCTTTATCAGGGTGAGGATCAGCTGCCCTACCTTGCCGCACGAAGGTCTGGCTGGTGTCGAGGAGGATCTCACAGCCCTCGATGATCATGCGCTCGATGGCCAGGTTCTTTCGGATGTTCTCTGTCTCACTGACTTCGTCATGCATGATCCTGGGGAGGCAGGAAGTAAGAGGTGCGCTGTCCCACACTCAGGGAGGGCAATGCTGGCTCCCTGGGCAGACCCAAGAGGAGAGGGCAATTCTCATCTGTTGAGCGCCAGTTGTATGCTGGACACTGCCCAGGCTCCATCTGGTTTAATCCCCTGGTTGCCCAAATCACCAGGTGCTTATTTTAGAAAGACTGGAATGGAATTGGTGGCTCGGAAGAGGGCCCAGTCATATTTCAGTGCTGACCATTGTAGGATAGATAGCAGATCCAGCCCAGGAGGAAGATGTGAGCCCAGGACACTCTTATTTACTACCCATATCTTACTATACACTGTTCTCATCTGCAAGCAAAGTTCATTACCCCTGTACTCTTTTCCTCAGGCTCTTCTCTCCTTCTTGCTGGGAACTGAACTCAAGTCAAGTGCTCTACCACTGAGTTATGTCCCAGATCTTTCTCCCATATCTTTACAAGGCTGTGCTTTTAATGTTGCATAGGCCCTGGAAGGGGAGCGGCAGGCAATTCTGCTGGCATAGGGAAAGACTATCTGCCTTCTGGGAGGAAAAGAATTTTTTCTGTCTTCTGCAACTCCAATTCCCTCCAGGAGATGGTGCCATTTAATTACGTTGAAAAAAAAATAGCATGTGCGTGGGGAGGGGGGGTGTTCTCTGGCAATTTTGCCCTGTTGGATTCCCAGGCTTCTTAGGAAAGCAATGAATACTTTTGGGAGGGGGAAGCGCTGGAGAAATCCCTACCCACTTCAAGAAGAGCACATCTTATGCTTTTCTGCCCATTTCTGAAGTTCTACAGTCAATGTCACCAAGAGGGCTGGCGACCACGTGTTTAACCTCAGAGGAGAGGTGCTTGGGTGGGCTATGAATGGGGTAAGCCACTCAAGCCTCATCCTGTTGACCCTCAGTTCCCCGTGTGCAGGATGCTGTGGAGGAGGAGGGGCTCAGCATTTCAGTTTTCTGCTTTAGGACTCTCATTTTAGCTTAAACTCTCTGGGACGTCTAGACTGGCTCTCTTCTCTAGCAGCCTCAGTTTCCCCTATTTCTCCTCAGAAAATCTTTTCTCAGACTCCCGGTTCCTGGAGACGTGATCCTGCTTGAGAAGTGGCCAACGGCAGAGAGAACATTTCTCACGGTGAGGGTGAATTTTTGCTGGGGAATGTTGGACTCTGAAAGGCACAAAGCAGTGATGCCACAGTGGCAAGCAGACTTGTCAAGGGTGGCCTACAGCTGGTGAGGACAAGTTCTACTGCAGAGAGAGACTGGTGTTGGGGACGCACGTGCACACATAGCTAGCGAGCTCTTTGGGGTCCTGGAAGTGATGGTCTGTGTTATCAGTGGTGCTACAGTGGTTGAGGATAAAATGTCAAAACAAAGGCCTGGTCCAGAATGCTGGTCCATAGGTGCTGGAGGAGGTACAGTTCTGAGAAGAGCTAGTTGTCAGGGTTGGAGAAGACGTTTTTCCTAGCCTAGCCTGGGCAGTGCTTGGCAATCTGATAGTTTCCTCTTGCTGGGACACTTCCATCAGCACTCTGTCGGGGGAGGACGAGAGAACACTCCAATGTGCCATAAGGGCTGGGCCCGGGGCAGCTGCAGGTGTTGGGCGCAAGGAAGAAAGAGTAGGATGCACACCTAGGTCTTAGGTGAAATACCTCGGCCTCTCAGGCCATCTGCATCCCATTTGTGCCAGGACATGCATTCCTCAGTTATGAGGAACCTCAGAGGCATCCTAAGCCTTTTCCCTGGGGAAGGAGAAGAGTGTAGGACTTGGTTCCTGAACATGGTAGACAGAGAGTCCTTTTCTCCTGCCGTTGGCTCTGCCCCTCTGCAGTCACACTCTGATACCATGCTTACCTGGTCCCCCTTCATGACTCAGCAACTCAGTGGAGTCTCAGAAGGATCAGGTTGGACAGCCTGTCCTCTGACTGTCCTAGCCTGTCCCAGTTTATTCCTCTGCCTAGCTTGGAGCTGAGACCTGTTTGTTATCCTTTGTGGGCTTCAGGCAGCTGAATCTCCCTGATGCTCACTCCCAATCCTCTCTGCCTGACCACAGGACCTATCCGCATGTTGTGCCCTCCACCCAGGCTCATTGCTAGGCTCTGGTGTCTTCCTGTTTGAAGTGGCCCCTGTGGCAATCTCATAGCACAGTCATCACCGACGGCTCTCAGTTCCAGGCTCTATAACCCTCCACTCTGGTCTCCTCCACTTGGGGATGGGAAGGCATCTCATCTGGGGTCACTAGTCTCTCATTCTCCCGCCCAGTCCACTGGGGAAGCCTACTGCCTCTGCTTGGTGCTCTACTCCCTATCTAGACCACTTCCTACTCCACCCCCAGCACCTCAGTGGGTGTGGCAGGGCTCCCCTCCTGCTTCTGCTCTTGCAGAGGAAGGCTCCCTCTGGACTGCAGGACAGACAGAGGGCCTGGCGGGGGATGCTGGACCAGAGTGTCTGAAATGGTCACAGCTTTTGCATCTGTCATCTTTGGCTGCCGATGGGAACTCCAGCGAGGCACCTGGGACCCCCATCCTTGGTGGGCTCTTATCACTAAATTTTTTTTTGCTTGTTTTTTTGAGATAAAGCCTCACAGGTTCCAGGGTAGCCTTAAAATGTAAGCTTTGAATTCCCTGTCTCCGTTCTGTAAGTGCTGGGGTTAGCAGGTGCCACCATACCTGGTTTTATGTAGTACTGGATACTGAGTGCAAAGCTGGGCAAGTACTCTATCAACTAAGCTCTATTTCTGCCTTGTTTTTGTTTAACGCACGCGCACGCGCACACACACACACACACACACACACACACACACACACACACACACACAGATACACGTATATATGATGGCTCTACTTAAATGCCAGGATTCTGCAAACTCTATCTGTGCCAGGGACAGAACCCAGCTCATGCTGCTTCACCCAGGCCCATATGTAAGCTGCACAGGTCCGTCACGGGACCCAGCTTTGAAGTCAGGCAGGCTATGATTTTTTTTTTTTTTCTGAGGAAATAATCAGCCCTTCCCTGCCCATCCTCTGCACCCCCACTGTACACTCACCTGGACAGCTCCTCTAGTTTGGATTTGGCATAGTCCAGACTGTTGCGCTCCACGTGCTCATGAGGTGTGTGGGCCAGCAGTTCATGAAGTGTCAGGATGTACCTGGGGATCTATGAGTGGCAGGGGACACGGAGGGACAGAACCAGAGAGATGAGGGATGGGTGGAAGGATAGGAAGGGAAAGAGAGCCAAGCAGGGAGAGACAGTGATGGCAGACGAGATGCAGGGCAATGAGGGAGAGAGACCGAAGGCAAGACAGAGAGGCAAGATGGTTCTTTGAACCCAGTAGGCTGAGGAGGGAAGCAGGCTGCATTCCTGATCTGCCGGGAGAGCCAGGACAATAGGGGCCTCCGTGTGACTGTCTCTGGGAACTGCCCCTCACCTTCCCCACTGCCGGAGTGGACAGGTGCATGCGTGGTCAGATAGCTCTCCACCTGCCAGGGTTGTTGAGGACTGTGTCCCGCCAGGCTGTGCCCTCAGTGCCCCCGCCCCAGCCTGCTCCCCTGAAGGTCACAGCAGCCACCTGGAACATGGGGTAGGTGAGGAAGGTCTCCAGCGTGCGCTCTTCGCAGTCTGGCTTGGCTTCGTACTGCTTGAGGAGCTTGTCAAAGTCCCGGTTCTGCTTGCAGTGAGCCAGGATCTGGAGGCTGTACTGGTGGTTGCGCACGAACTCCTGATAGATGTTGAGCATGGGCAGCAGGATGTCGAACAGGTCGGCTGCGGGGCAGGCGGGGTCAGCAGACCAGAGGGACCCCGGGGCAAGATGTCCCCAGGCCTTTGGCCCATCGGCCCACCCAGGGAGCCTGTGTGCCAGATCCCCACTCCAGAGAGATCCCACCTTGGGCATTACACTGCTCTATCAGCCCTATCCATGATCAGAGGTGGGTTTAGGACCGAGGCTTAGAGGCGTGCTTGGGCTGTCTTGTGGCAGCTGTGACGGGAGGCTTGGAGAGATGGAGTCGAGGCCCATGGAGGCCTGGTGGCTGTGGCTTGGAGGGGTCCTGCTTTGGGAACCATCTCCAGAAAGTAGCTTTGGTGGAGGTCACACCTTATCTCATGGTTGACCCATGTGGAGTGTGGCCAGCCTCTCCACTCAAAGTGTCTTTGTAAGAGGTAGGATCAGTGTGCGTGTGTGTGTTCATGTGCGTGGGTATGTGGGTATACGTGGTGCACCTCTGTGCGTTTGTATGTGGAAGTCAGAGTTCAGCCTTTGGTATCATTCCCTAGGAGCCTTGTTTTCTGAGAGAAGGTCTCTTACGGGTACCCTGGGCTTGCTAACTAGACTAGTCTGGCCAGAAAGCCCCAGGGACCGCATGCCTCTGCCTCCCCATCACTGACTGGGAATGTAAGTGCATGCATTCCAGTCCACTTTAAAAAAAAAAGTGTATTTACTTTTATTTCGTGTGGTGTGTGTTTTGTTAGGTCTCAAATAAGCCCTGAACGAATGGCTAACTGAGGTGTCTATTAACATATCATAGCAGAAAACTGGCCAACAGATTCTCGTGGCAAGTCAAGCACCTGTTTCTCTGTCCTGGTTCTCATCAGTACTTCTCACTCTCGTCTCTATCCTAAACCTCTCCAGGCCCCAGCTTCGCTTCCCTATTGGCTATGTGCCCTCTTAATGATCTTGGTCTCTTGGTTTTTCTCTTGGCTTCCTTCTCTCTCCTCTCTTTTCCTCTCTTGCTCTCCCTGCCTCTGTCTCCTCTTATGACTGTGTTCAGTCTTCTGGTCCAGTTCAGTCCAGATCCTTCCATATGCTGTTTTGTTCTTCATATCTATTATAAAAACCTTCTCCTCAACCATACTGAGGAACAGCCACATCCTTGGTCCTCATTTCATTCGTGCTTTGCCTATGTAAATACACCACTTGCATGCAGTACCCATATTGGCCAGAAGGGGGGCATCAGATTCCCTTGAAATCAATGTGGGTGGCTGAGAACCAAGCCTGAGTCCTCTGCAAGAGCAGTAAGCACAATCCCACCAGGCCCTGCTTTAGCGTTTTAGGTGGCTTGTGAGTATTGCACTAATCATCATTCCTTTGAGGCAAGCATTTTACTGACTGAGGTACTTAGTTCTCTGGCCCCATAAAGCAGGGTTTTTGATACAAGAAACATCCAAAGAGTGGAGGGGGCTTGGAGAGCTACATCTGGCCCAGCTCTGACTCTTACTGGGGCCCTCCCCTCTGCAGTGAAGGGAACACTGGTGTTGATCTTTCCTATTAAAGCGAGAATGTGAGAAAGCAACAATAACGAAAACAAAGGCTCAGGCCTGGCACAGGTTTGGTACAGTGGAAGGGTATGCTGTGCCTCAATCCCGGGACCCTACAGCACAGCCTTCTAGGCAATGGAGATGAATCCAGAGCCTTCGTTCTAGTAATTCAACGTCTGGAAACCTATTCTCTATGGAAATGATCCCTAAAGATTTGCAACAGCTCAGAAACAAGAAGAAGAGTTAGTTAGGGACACTGGAGCCTTATGCAGCCATCAAAAACCTCAACATGAGAAAATTGGTCCTGAGAAAATGCTCTATTTACAATGCTGAGCAAAAATGCAAAACACATTGCCAGGCGTGGTGGTGCACACCTTTAATCACAGCACTTGGGAGGCAGATCGATACCAGTTCAAGGCCAGTCTGGACTACACAGGAAGTTCCAGGACAGTTAGGGATGCAATAAAGACCCTGTCTCGAAATATTTATAATGATCATGATAATAATGTAACAGCATAAAATAATAATATAATGTAAGCAAATGAATGAGATGTCTGCTACAAACAAGCTTCAGACTCTTTAACTCAGTGTGTTTTCAGTCATGTGAAATGGGAAAAGAAAACTCCCAGACTCCCAGGGCTCCTGTGCAGGAAAATTTGGAAGGGGGCACAGCAGTGATTGGGGTGGTTGTCTTTCTCCTCCTGGGGACTCTGAAGTCTATAGGGTGCCTGACTGTGATGATCTGGAGGGACAGAGCCGTCTCCTGCCCAGAAGAGGACTATGTGGGGCCCCTACTCACCCAGCACCAGGGTGGGCCAGCTGGAGATGCGGGCCTTCAAGCCTTGGTAGAAGATCTGATGCAGGAACATGATGGTCTCACTGAAAGAAAAAGTGCTGGTGAGCTCCTGCCTGGGCTTCCTACCTCCCGGGGAGGGCCCTGCTGGACACATTAGTGCCATCTTAAATGCGGGGCCCTCGCTGGGAACTCCAGTCATCTCAGGGTTAAGTGGCAGGACACAAACCTCCACACAAGGCCCTCTGTGTTGGGGATGCCAGCCCACCAAGGGCAGAGAAGAGTTGCTGTGATCAGCAGCCCAATGGTGCATGAGAAGCCCTCCCCGCTCTCTCCCTTTATTTCCCCTGCCTCAAGGTATGGGAGAGACCTGGAGAATAGAGAACCCCAGCCACTGTCGGTGGGAAGAGATGGGGCTTGGAGTCCCACAGAATGCAGCTCCTATCTGACTTATGCTCTTTTCTAGCTGTGTGTCCTCCTGTACGACGCCTAAGATCAATGAAGTTCAAATCCTTCTACTAGGGGAAATAAGCCAAAGTGAAGGGTCTCTTGCAATGACGGGGCTGCCTGGTAGACGGCAGGAGCCTACCAGAGCCTAGATTCCTCACTGTCCTTTTAACGCCTGATTCATTCTCTTTCTCTATGCCTTGCCATGTCTCCTTTTCTCCATCTCCTTTCCCATTCTCCTTGTCTCTGCCCTTCTCACGTCCTTTGCTCATGGACCCTGCTCTACCCCCTCTGCTGTTCTCTGCTCTCTCGCCTCTTCCCCCTGCTCAGGCAGTGCTGATGTAGTAAGACCCCCTCAGAGCACAGATTTCTGGGAGGGAGAACACAGCAGAGCAGAGAGCAGAGCCTGGTCACAGTGAAGCCCCTCCCAGCAGGCAGAAGATAAGCACCAGACACTGGGATCTGCACCAGCCAGAAGAGGAAGCTCTTTAGATCCCAGTCCTGCACAGCCCAGTGTAGCAACACACCAGGAACGTCCACCTGAAGGCATTGCAAGGGCTGGCTCCAGACCACACAGCAAAGCAAACAGGCTAATTAACAGAGTCACAAGATTTTTTTCACCCCTCTCTCAATGTTTGTTAAAAGTTGTATTTCCACTTCTCTTTAGTTTACATGTGCACTAATGTGATCTCTCTCTCTCTCTCTCTCTCTCTCTCTCTCTCTCTGTGTATATGCACACCTGTGTATGTCAGAGCAAGAGCCCATTTGCATGAGTGTGGAGGCCAGAGACAAGTATCAGGCATCCCGCTCTATCACTCGCTGCCTTATTCCTTTGAGGTAAAGGTCTCTCACTGAGCCTGGAGCTGGGCTGACAGCCAGCAAGCCCCAGCCATCCTTATTATTCTGCTTCCCACAGCATTGGGGTTAAAGGCATATGAAGCCATGTCAGTTTTTTTTTTTTTTTATTTTTTACATGAGTTCTGGGGATTCGAACTCAGGTCCTTATGCTCATCTAGCAACTGCTCTTGCCCATTTAGTCATCTCCCCAGCCCAGGTACGATGCCTTCAAAATCCACACAGCTTAACTGAGAAACATTTCCTTGCTGAAAGATGCTAATGGCTGCCTGAGTCCTCAGCAAGCCAATCTTGCTGGCGGAGGGTCTTGGCAGCAACGTTGAGCACCGTGACCAATGAGGTGGTTGGAGAGGCTGTGGTGACTTCTTAAAATGAGGCATCTGTGAACTTTCCCAGATCCACCGACCCCTCTTTTTCAGGACAGGAGTTCTCAGGTCCATATTTTACGGCCTGGAGAACTTCCAAACTTAGAACCTCAGACCCTGCTGCTGCTACCAGCCAAGTTCCTGCAGCACTGCAGATCCTCTGTCATGTCAGAGTGTTCCCAGGGTCTCCAGGGGCAGGAGCCACCTGAGGACACCAGCTTCTTTGCTTATATCCCGAAACTGCAGCCCTTCAGTCTCATCTTTAGACTTCACTTCCGAGCCCTGTTGTTCTTTGCTGTTTCCTCCACACCTGAGGTGAACCCCTCTGTGGAGGCCTTGGATGCCTCCATGTCACCTGTGAGAGTTTGAACCCATCTTCTTCCAAACTCCCATTAATGTTATTATCTTGTCCTTTCCCATGAATCACAGATGCTCTTCCTGGCATCTACAATGGTGCGTGTCTTCCAGAAACTCTTGACATAACTTCGACCAGATCCTTCAGAAGAATCCTCTTTTGTGGCAGCCTTACAAAAATATATTACTTAGATTATCAGATTTGGAAGTTGATATTCCTCCTTGAGGCACCAGCTGCAGAGCAGATGTCATTAATAGCTGGCATGAAATAAGCATTTGCTTTTTACGTCTCCATCATGGCTCGGGGGTAACTAGGCACCCTGTCAATCACCGGTACTCTTTTGGAAGGAATCTTTGTTCTTCCCTTGCATTAGGTCTCAACAGAGGACTTCCATGGTATCTATAGATGTGCTTGGGCCCCCTTCACAGAGCACAGGTGAGGAAGATTCAGGATCCTGATAATTCAGAATTTTAAATGACCACTGGCTTAGACTCCATGTCTAAGTCCTTAACAAAACAGTTGGTTCTTTGAAGCTCCAAAGCCAGATATCAACTTCTCTGTAGCTGTGACAGTCTCCCATGGGGCTGTCTGTTCGGTCACGCTCTCTGGCCCACGTGTGGAGTGCAGCCACCTTCATGGGTTTTCTCTGATCCATCTCCTGGATCACTTACTCTGGTTTCCCCATCAGCACCTGATGCATCCTCTTGCACTGCAAGTTGGAGAAATGACTTCTCTCCACAAACCTCTGCCAGCTGCCACAGCATCCTCACCTCTCAGCTTTTCCAGAGTTGAAGAGAGTTAGCACATCCTTCTGGATTAGGTTCCAACCTCAGGCAATGCCACTGTTTGTTTGAGTTTCCCTCTGGGACCACTCAGAAGGTCTCTCTATGACTGCCAGCTTTCTCAGTTTTGGGCTGTTTACAGGACCAGCACCTTCTTTTTTATATTTTTTTTTTTATTATTTTTAATTATATGTCTGAGTGTAGGTATGTGACCATCAGTGCAGGCATCTGAAGAGGCCAGAGGCATGGGCACTAGGAGAGTTATGGGCAGTCATGTGTCACCTAACATGGGTGCTGAGAATCAAACTTGGGTTCTTTGCAAGGGCTGAGGGAGTACTTAACCCCAGAACCTGGAGAAATTTTCTAATTTTCCTTCAAGGCCCCTTTCTTTGCCTTCGCAACTCGGCTGTTTGTTTTGACAAGCTTGGCTCTCAGGCCATTCAGCTCTCAGTAGGTTTTTCTCACTGAGAGATGTTTTCGCTCAAGATTAAAAATAGAGTATTGAGACTGTGTTTTACTCACACACTTAGGGTCACTGTAGAGTTATTACTCCAATTTCAGTATTGTCTCTGGGGACACAGAGGCCAGAGTACAGTAACTGAGAGAGAGCACTGGCCAGCTGGTGGAGCAGCCAGAACATATGTGACATTCATTGCATCAAATGGATCATCTTTTTGTTTTGTTTTACACAGGGTTTCTCTGTGTAACAGCTCTGGCTGTTGTGGAACTCACTCTGTAGACCAGAGCTGGCCTTGAACTCATAGAGACCCACCAGGCTCTGCTTCCTAAGTGCTGAGATTAAAGACATGTGCCACCATGCTTGGCCTCAAATGGATCATGTTAAGATTCATGGTATCTGGGCATAAGGAGTGCCATGGACTCTGTTGGTTGCTTTTTGATGACTATCCCCTGGTGGGGTTGCCTCACCAGGCCTCAGGGGAAGAGGATGAGCTCAGTCCTGATGTGACATGAAGTGGGGTGGGTGGAGAGGGGTGGCATCCCCCCCTTTTTTTTTTGAGGAATAGGGGAGGAGGGATGGGAGAACAGGAAGGTAGTGTGGAACAGGCAGGAGAGGAGGGAGGGGCTACGATAGGGATGTAAAGTGAATAAATAAATTAATTTAATAAAAAAGATTCATGGTTTCACAAACAATTAAATCATAATATCAAAGGTCACTTGTCACAGACCATCATAACGCAATGAAGTTTGAAATTCCACAAGAATTACCAAATGTGTCAGGGACATAAACGGAGCCTGTGTTGTTTGACGGGAATGCTCTGTGAAGGGTGGTCACGAGCCTTGCATTGTGAAAAGCCACATCTGCCCAGCATAGTAAATGGCAAATCTGCAGAAAACAAAGCATCCCTCCTAAAAGTGTGGACTCTGAGAACTTCACCATAACCTGAAAACCAGAAATCGCCACTGTTTCCCACCCTGTAAGAAAAAACCCAATGAATTCCGCTTTTTGTTTAAAAAAAAAAAAAAAGATGGGTGTTGGCCTCAGGAGATGGCTCTGTGGATAAAGTACTTTCTGAACAAGTGTGATGACCTGAGTTTGGATTGTAGAACACAAAGAAGCTGGATGTAGCAGCATGTGCCTGTAACCCAGCACTCTTTTGAGGAGATGGGAATTAGGGACATGTGTCCATGGCAGTAAACAACAAGGAGATTCTGTCTCAAACAAGGTAAAAGGAGAAGACAGATGGACAGATACACAAGCTTTTTCTCTGACCTGCACATGCATGTGCCTACACTCATGTGCAGGCACACACACACACACAGGCACACACACACACACACACACACACACACACACACACACATGCACTCACACTTACAAACACACAGGATTAGTGGGCTGGTTGAACAGTTTCCTTGTACATCGGCCAATTGTCTCTATTTTGGGAACTGCCTAGTGATGCCCACTTACTCTCAGGAATTGGAGACAATTCTCTCAAACACAGGTCTGGCATGTTCAAGGCCCATCATTCACTTCAGACTTATCATGGGTGGTGATGTGATTTTCCATTTTGTTGTGGGAGGTTCTCTATTTTCTTTCTGCCTCAACACTAGACACTAGGCCTTCCCCAGTCCCTACACGGCCTCTGTAGTCACCTGTATTTTATTTTATGTAAAAATAGCTAAGCAAAACTTGCCTTGGTGTAGCATGAGAAGGTTATGAATGTTTGTGTCCTTTGTTAGGCACACCAGTTGTTCAGTTTAAGCTAGAATGCCAGTGGATTTTTACTAAACTCACATACGTTCTTCAAAATAAGCCTGGACTTTCTTTTTGATCTGATGGCCTGCTGGCTGATTCTGGTCCTACACTTCTGTTCTTCCTATCTATCTATCTATCTATCTATCTATCTATCTATCTATCTATCTATCTATCTATCTACCTACCTACCTATGAACCCGTCCATCCATCAATCTGTCCATCCATCTCTGTTTATCTCTCTCTCTCTCATCAACCAATCTATCATTTGTCTCTCTGTTCATCCACCCACCCCACCCACTTTTGTGTGTATGTGGTGTGTGCAAGTGTTTATGTATGCTTCCATGGGTGTGAAGACAAGAAGTTGATGTCAGATGTCTTCCTCAGTGAAAGAGTGCTCTCATGGAACCCAAAGCTTGTTAATTTATTTGTCTAGCTAGCCAGCTTGTTTGGGGGACTACATGCAGACCACTGCACCCTCCCAGCATTTGTGTGGTGCTGGGGTTCTGAACTCCAGCTTTCATGCTTGTGAAACAACTGATTTACCCAACTTGCCATTTTCCCATCCTCTTTACATGATATTTTAATTACAGGTAGGGAATGTGTCTTTCGTTGTTTACATGAACTTTAAGTCACTTTGGGTAGAATTATGTTAAGTTTGGACAATATTTTTGGTGAAAGGACATTTTTTGACATGGGATATTTCTAATCTGGACACTGGTACACCTCTCTGTCTCTGCCTCTCTCTCTCTGTGTATAAGCATATGTGTTTGCAGATGTGGATCCATGTGAGGCCAGAGGACAACCTTTGGTGAATTCTCAGGAACACTATAACCTTATGTTGAGACAAGGTCTGTCACTGGCCTGGAGTTCACCAAGTAAGCCAGGCTGGCTGGTCACTGAGCCCCTGGGCTCCACTTGTCTCTGCCACCTCAGTGCCGGGATTACAGGTAAACACCTGTAATCCTCACCCTCAGTCTTTCCACATGGGCTCCGGGGATGGAAGTCAGATCTGAGCACCAACGGAGCCATTTCCCGAAGCCCCGAGGTGTGTTTTCTGAGTCCTCCTTTATGCCCTCATCATTTGGGTCCTCTGTTTACTTCTACATAATTGCGTTGTTGGTTCTATTATGAGCAGAATCATTTTTCTCATGTTTTTAAGCTACTCTGCAGACAATGGGAAAAGCTACCCCTCACTGGATTAAAAACTACCTGGACTTCGGACTCACTGCCATGTTCCCATCAAGTATGACCTCTGACTTACCCAACACAGTTCCTCCTCCCCCATCTGTTCCTCTCCTTACTGAATGGCAGCTCTAACTGGCCAGCCTCCCGGTCACTCCATCACGTCGTGGGTTCTTTGCTCTGCTCTCAGTAGTATCTGCCTCTCTCTCATCTCTGCCCAGACTATTGTTAGTAGAATCCTCACAGGTCTCCTGCTTTTACTCCTGCTCCCCAGCTCACTCCCCTCTCTTAACAGAGCAATCATTTCTTGCTGATTATCTGGAGCAGCCTTATCTTGGCTTGCACCCCCAAGTCTGCCTTATAAATCCTTCCCTCTTTCTCACTTCACTTCTTGCAACTCTGCCTTTATTTCTGTCCACTGTGCTCAAGTTTTTCTTGCCTCCTAGTTTTTTTTTTTTGCATAGGCCGTTCTCTTGGTAGGTACTGACATTTTTGGTTGGGAAAAGAGAGTAGGAGAGAAGAAAGACCTGGAGGTGAGAGAGTACAATATTATATACAAGCTAGCATATTTCAAAATTCTTTTAGATTCATTTAGTTTATTTTTAGGTGTGTGAATGCTTTGCTGCCATGTCTGTGTACCACATGCATGCCTGGTGCCCAACGGATGTCAGAAGAGGGCACTGGATTACCGGAACTGGAGCTATGGTTGTGCTGAGAATTTAATGTGGCAAGAGCAAGGAAATGCCCTTAACTGCTAAGCCATCTTTCCAGTCCCAAGGATGCTTTTTTTTTTTTTAACAAAACAAAACAAATCAAATTTTGATAAGAATAATTGGAAAGCTTTCCATTTTTACTCAGTTCTGTCAGTTTAGGTAAAAATGATTGATTTTATTCAGTTCTGTCAGTTTGAGTAAAAATGATTGATTTTTTTTTCTTTTTTTTTTTTAATGCTAAGTGTATTGTGACTCTCTGAGGAGAGTGTAGGTGGAAAGCTGTGAGCTGTCTGTAGAGCTCCGCCAACACACGGTCAGGTACCAGAGCAGATGCTGGTCACTCTCTCCGCATCCAGTTCTAGCAACAACAACAACAACAACAACAACAAGAAGACAGAGATTGGGCTGCCAGGTACCCTGTTCTGGTGGGTTCCATTCTCACCCCACTCCGTGTCAGCGGTTAGCAGCTGTGGCCTGTGGGTCATACATGACACACCCCATCTTGTGAATTTTCACTTTTGAGGTTATTGTTGTTTTACGGCAGAATCTTACTACATACTTAAGGATGGCTGGGAGTCAAACTATGTACCGTAGGCTGTCCTTGAACTCGGAATCCTTCTGCCTTGTCTCCTCAGTGGTGGCATTATGGGTATGTGTCACCACATCTGGATTTTCTTTTCTTTCTTTTTTTTAAATTTTAAGTGGTTGGGAAAGAACCCTTAAAAGGACATTTTGTGATCTGTGAAAATTATGCGAAGTACACATTGTAGTGTGTATAAATAAAATTAATTGAAACAGAACCACTACATGTGTTTGTGTCTCTATTATTGCTTAGTTGTTATAGGGAATTCAGGGTTCACAGACTCTAAAATACTTATTTTTTATTAGTTAATATTTTAGTGAATAAACCGATGGCATTTTATGTGTCAATGTACGTTGCTCAGATCTGTCCCTCCAGTACCCTTTCATTCCTTCTCCTACTTCTCACTGTAAAATAAAAATACTCCTATCTGGCCCTTTGCAGATAAGTCTTGCTGGCCCTTTTACGAATGGTACCCCTGGCACTGTGCACTGTCCTCACCCTCTGTGGGGAGTTAGACACTGAAAAACTCTTCACTTGTGGTGCCTAGACCTCTGTCTCATGGTTGTGGTGGGTGGTAGGTGTGTACCACCATACCTAGCCTGCAGCTTGAACAGTCGGTCAAAAATATCAGGTTAAAAGAGTTCTAGTGAAGCTCAAGAAGTGACTCACACCATTAATCCAAGCACTCGGGGCAGAGACAGCCAGGTCTCTGTGAGTTCAACGGGTTCAATTAGCCCACAGGGGTTTATCTGCCCCCACCCCCGCCGAGCTAATACCCATCCACACCCATGGTGCTCCATACATGGACTTTTGGCCTCTTCAGCCTGTTTTCCATCTGGGCATTAGAGACACATCTTGCTGCCTCTCCCATCACTGCATGGTGTCCATAGGCCTTTAAAACTTGCCACACTCGCTTGGGCAGAAGAGTCAGAGAAAGTGACCCGTGTCCTAAGTGTCCATGTAGAGGACCCAGACGAGGAGCTAATTTGTTAGTAAAGTAACAGAATGATGAAGATTTTTTTAAAGAAACACAGTATGTGAACACACAGAGACACAAGTGAGCCACCTTACTCCTGGTGAAAACTGCCCGGGAACAGCACTCTATTTTGGTGTCTTCTTTTCTGTTGCCCTTTTTTTTTTTTTTCTAGTTCATGCGATTTTCTCACCCACCAGGAAGTGTACTCAAATCATCTCCTAAGGAGAGTCCTCTTAGAAAGAGGCTGATGAAAAAGAACAGTGGCCAAAACTACAGACCCCGCTTGAAGGCTGAGAGCCTGCAAGTGGGAAAGGGACTGTTTCCATTAGGCAAAGGGACAGCTGGCAGTTGAGAACTGAGATCTGAAACTGGCCTCCAGGTGGCTGGATGGCACCAAGATAAGGAACACGCTTCATCTAACCTCCGGTGCCCATATTTGAGCTATAAATTATCTCTGGTAAGACTCATGTGGAAGCTTCGTCTCCAATCTGATGGCCCTGGAAAATGGTGAGGCTCTGAGAGGCATAGCTTAGTGGGGGCTAAGGTAGGGTTGGTGGCAGCTTTGCATTGTGGGCATGGTCTCACAGGAGTGGGTTTGTTCTGGAAAGAATGGATTGTTGTAAACATGAAACTGGTTCCTCCTTGTTCTCTGGCATCCTTGTTCACCAGGTGACACCTCCCTTTCACATGCTTCTGACCAGGGAGGCTCTTAATACAAGAGCCTTTTAGAAGTTAAGGCTGAGCTCTTACGTTTCCAAAACACGAGTGCAAATGCGCTATCTGTTCTTCCTTCCTTCCTTCTTTCTTTTTAAATTTTTTTTCCAGCTCTGAATATAACTGAGGGCCTCACAAATACCAGGCAAATGTTCTCCATCTGAGCTGCATTTCCAGCCATTTTTTAAAAATAAAGCACTCAGCTTCAGCTATTGGTACTTTGGGTGGAATAGTTCCTGTGTCTTATGTTTGGATGTATCCATGGCCTTTGCCCATCCATCACATGTCAGGAACAGCCTCCTCTAAATTGTGCGGTCAAACCGTCTTTGTTGACTGTCTTACCATGGTCACAATGCGTTAGATTTAGACTATGCAGACCTCTGTTCACACTCCCTTATCAGGCCCTGAAACTGTTTACCCATGTGACCTTGAATTATGTACGTCTTCTCTGGGCCTCAGTTTCTCAGCTGTATTGGATGGGAAACAGATGTGGGTTTGTTCCAGAATTCAGCTCAACATCTGGTGACCCAATACTTCCTGGCCTCCTTCCCACCTTTGCTGTCCCTCCTGCTTACCTGTTCAGGAAGATGCTGCTGACGTCATCGTGTGTGATGGGAGGCTTCTTGGAGCTGGCTGCCATGCGCAGCGGGCGCAGAAAATTGTTGACAAGGATGTGAAGTTGCTGCACATACTCGGCTTCGGCCTCCAGCATGCTGAACACCACCTGGTTCCTCTTGCGCATGCTGTCAGCGTGGGGAGACCGGATGTAGTCCTGGATGACGGTCTTCCACTTCCGCCGGCACAGCCAGCCCCGAAGGAAGCTCTGTACCTGTTAAGAAGAGTGGGAGGGGTCTACGTTAGTATCAGTTTCTCTTGTTCTTGTAAGCTGCGAGCACCTCAGGGGCAGGGTCCAGAGGCTGGTCATCCCTGCTGCTAGGAGTATGGGGAGAAGAGCTGAGATTCAGTGCAGTCCTGGGCTCTGCTGCTTGTGTGATGCTGAGCATGTTCTTTGTGCCCTCAGAGACAGTTTTTCCGTCTATCTAATAGGGATACGGAGCATCACAGTACGGACTAGACAGCTTGTTAGAAGTGTGGGTTCTAGGGTCTGCCCAGCCAGCTGCTTTTAACAAGCTCCCTAATTGCTTTGAAATGCAGAAAGGAAAAAAAAAAACAAACAAAAAACAAAAAATAATGGGACACAAGTCTCCACAACGGGGCTAGTCTACACAACAGGAGAAGGTTCGCAAGGCTGTGCCTGGCATGGTTGCGTCCTGTCTAATGACACTTCTGAGAGCCCAGAGGTTTCAATTAAAGCTTGTCTGGAGAGGGTAATTATCAACTTGAACAAAACATGGAAATCTCCTCATCTCCAGCTCTTCAGTGGATTCTGAGCCCCAGCGCCAGGCTGGAGCCTCTTCCAACTCAGCGGGGAAATGAGTCGGGCACTTGCTCCGTGGCCTTGGAGTCAGCTGAGAGAAGCAGCCTCCAACAAGTGGCAGGAACTTGGGAAAGGGTCTTCACTCATGGATATGCATGGACATACACAGATACACACACAGAAACACATACAGGCACACATAAACATACACACTACACATACAACACACACACAAGAACAGAGTAACAAAGACACATGCAGATATATACACACATTAATATGCAGACATATGCACTCAGCCACACATCACATGCAGAGAGACATATACACAGATACATGACATATACACATAAAGACACAGAGATGTACATAGACATGCTCATACAAACACAAAGACACAAGTACAAATAGACATGCATACATGTGCTGGCTGGTTTTATAAGATCTTGACACAAGCTGGAGTTATCAGAGAGGAAATCTTCAAATGAGAAAATGCTTTCATAAGATCAGGCTGTAGGCAAGCCTGAAGGACATTTTCTTAATTAGTGCTTGATGTGAAAGGGCCCAGCTCACCACTGGTGTACAACCCCTGAACTAGTGGCCTTGGGTGCTTTAAGAAAGCAGGCTTAGCAACCATGAAGAGCAAGTGTCAGGCAGCGTTCCTCTGCATCAGCTTCTGCCTCTGGGTTCCTTTTCTGTTTAAGTTTCTGCCTTGGCTTCCCTCAATGGATTATGATATACAAGCCAAATAAACCCTTTCCTCCCCAAGTTGCTTTGGTCATGGTGTTTCATCAAGCAATGCAAACCCTAACTAAGACAATGCAAAAAGACACAAAGACACAGGTACAAAACACACATACATAAAGACACAAGTACACACACACACACACACACACACACACACACACACACATACACACATACACAGTTGTCTTCAGCTGCACTGGGTTCTAATCCAGGGTCACCTACCTCCTGCACTCTTGGTGCTGCTTAGCTGTGCACAAGCCTGTGACTGTACATGGAGGAACACAGAGATGGGCCAGCATACAGGAGTCTTTACTGAAGGGCGCTGGCCATGGACAGAAAGGCAGCCTGTAGTACAGATTTGCCCTAAGGACAGGAAGGCCTTTGTGGAAAAGGGAGGGCTTTAAATCCCCAAGAAACAGACATGGGGGTGGAGGTCAAGCCAGCCCTTTTCAAATGGGGCAAGCAGAAAGAGATGCCCTAAGTTAAGGGGTGGGCCGAGATGTTCAGGGGCCCCAGCAGAGCCAGTTGTTCCTGCCTTGGTGGGACCAGTGTCAAGTCTCCATGTTTGCCTGTGTGAACCTGAAAGCTCCTACATGTGTATATGGATGGCTTGCCTCTCTTGCTTGGGGCTGACATTGCTATCCCTGTACAGGCCCAGGCTGTTAGACCCCCTGCTGCTCCAGGAGGCCATGTAAATGCCGCTGAGGGCATGGGCTCTGGAAGTGGTGCGAGGGTTTGCATGTCTCCCTGCAATATTTAGCTGTGTCAGCTTTGACAAGTTACCTGGCCTCTCTGTGTCTCAGCTTCCCCAGATATGAGCTGGAGATGACGATCAAATCTCAGAGGCTTTTCCTGAGGACCCACTTAATCTGCATCAAGCTCCTAGAATAGCATCTGGCACGTAGAACGTGGCTAATGAATGTGCTGCAATTTCTATTTTTGAGAAACCAGATATCCAGATTTCTGCGTGAAGTGTTTAGCTCTTAAAGCACTAGCAACAGATATAAGTGGGAAAATATACACAGGCTGAAAGCCATGAGAGGGCTGGACTTGGCCTGTGGGATTATATTTGCGGTTTCTGGACTGTGTGGAACGGGGTTCTTCCTGCAAATCAGGCAGAGAAGATCCTCTGGTTTCATTTGCTGACCTTAGGGTGAGCCATCTTCCTTGTCTTGGGTTTGGCAAGGTGAAAAGAGAGCCAGGCTTCTTCCCATGGTATTGTCATTACCACGGCTATTGGGCAGGTCCCTGATGCTTTGTGAAATATCTTTCTCTCTTGGGGTCTTATGAAAGGCAGCTTCCTGCTGAGACCTGCTGAAGAGTGGGCAGTTGTGAGGGGTGTGTTGTGGTGTGTGTGTGTGTGTGTGTGTGTGTGTGTGTGTGTGAGACAGTGGAAAACAAGCAAGGAAGTGATGATGGAAAGGTGTCCGAGGGGGCTTGGTGAGCCTGCATAGCACTTGGAGGAAAACTCTAAGGAGATTTCCCTAGACCGTGGTGTTGACCCCATCTCCTCCTTCCTCTCCCTTGTCTCTATAAAGTGGGGCTAGATCACCCTCACTCCCAGAGACAACCAGAAAGTACGGGGTGACAGGTGTCAAAAGAAGCAAGTTGCTGCCGGTTCTGTCAATGGATCTGGGGGTGACTGGGTGAGTGGCATGCCATAAGCATGTATGGGATAGCAGAGGGGCACTGCCAGCTGGGGATGGTACAGACCTTCTTAATTTTCTTGATGTCACTGTCCTCGTCATTGGGGGTGACAGTCTGGGTGGACTGGATGCGTTCATTGTCCTTGAGCAGGGATGCAATCTGCAACAGAATCATAGGTCAGTAGTGGGCAGGAGACACTGACCAGCAGGTCCCCCGCCGCAAGATGGGCAGCGTGGTGTGCTGAGTCTCCTGTGCCTTATATAAGGGAGCCACACGGGTCTCGGATGCCTATGTGGTAGTGCATGCTGCAGCAGAACAAGTTTACCTTGGAGTGTGGGCAAGGCCCTTCTATGTATGAGGACTGGCTGTAACCCAATCTGTCATTCTCTCCCAGGTTCTGCAAACCACAGGTCCCCTCTAATTAACTGTGGTAAGATACATAAAAAGGTAAAAGTTACCGTGTGAATCTTTTGTTTTCCATGCGTAGTGTTGTGTATACCTGTGGTGTGTGCACTTGTATGCAGGAGAATGTGCCTGAGGTCTTTCCTTAATCCCTCTTTACCTTTAATTTTTGAGACAAGGTCTCATTGAACCTGAAGCTCATCAGTTCATGGGTTGCCAGTGAGCTTCAAGGATCTACTCATCTTCACTCTTTCACCCAAGGCTGGGATTACAGGCATGTACCACCATGCCTAACTTGGGTCTTGGGGATCTGAATTCAGGTCCTTGTTCTTGCACAGCAAGGACTTTCCTGACTGAGCCAACTCTTTAGCACCCACCCACCATTTTTTGCTTGTTTGTTTGTTTGTTTGTTTGTTTTTGTTTTTCAAGACAGGGTTTCTCTGTGTAGCTTCAGCTGTCCTGGACTTGCTTTGTAGACCTGGCCTTGAACTCACAGAAAAATGCCCGCCTTTGCCTCCCTGTGTGCTGGGATTACAGGCATGTGCCACCGTGCCTGGCTTCACCAACCATTTTTAAAACAGAGGTTTGTTTATGTGTGTGTGTGTGTGTGTGTGTGTGTGTGTGTGTGTGTATTTGTGGAGGCCAAAATACAACTTTCAGGAGTCAGTTTTCTCCTTCTACCATGTGAGTAAACTCACATCATCGGGCTTGGAGGCAAATGCCTTTATCTTCTGAGCCATCTCACTGCCCTCCCCAGTGTGCCATTGTTCAGAGGCATCCAGCTGATTTGTAATGTGCAGCCAATATCTCCATCCATCTCTGTGATATTCAGGTGGAAACTCCATGCCCATTATGCAGTGAATACTTCCTCCTGTGGCTGCTGACAGGCACCTCTCGCTGCTGACAGCCACCTCTGGCTGCTGACAGCCACTGTGCTACTTTTCACATCTGTGAATCTTACACTAGCAAGCTCATGTGGAGTAACTTGGTACTTTGCTTAGCACTGTGCTCTGGGTGTTCATCTGTTATGTATGTAGCCTGTGTCAGAATTTTCTTCACACACGTTATCATTATCTTTTGTTCCTGCTGTCCCTCCAGTGCCCTCCCCCCTTCAGGCTGTTTCTTTTCATCTCCCAGATAGTCCTCCCCCTACTCTGCTTTTTTTATTAACTGTATCAATCACCTTCTTCCCCTCTCGTGACCCCCTTTTTAGTTTCATGGCTGACACGACACACATATAGAAACGCACATGCATATAGTCTTAAGTATAGTGTCCACATATGAGAAAACATGCAATATTTGCCCAGTTCTGTCTTATTTCATTTAGTGCAGAGATCTCCAGTTCCATTCATTTTTCTTGCAAACGTCATTATTTTATTTTTCTTTATGGCTGGATAAAGTTTCACATTGTGTTAGGTACTGCATTTTCCTTATGCATTTATCTGCTGGCTCCACGTTCCAGCTATAGTGAACAGCAGTGAAAGTGTATGTACAAGTATCTCTGTGGTAGGCAACGCTCACCTGTTGGACTGTCCTTTATCTTTCTGACAAAGGCACATGGGGGACAAATCAGATCAGAGCTGGTGGCTCTGCTGGCTGGCCTCTCTCCTCTCTGGGTTACCCTGGAGGACTTCTTGGGATCAAAGTTGTCTTTGGAGCTTAAATACTTGTCTGGAAAGCTAATGTAGCCCCTGATGGGACCTAAAAGAACTTCCACTTGTCTTATTTGGGGATCATAGAGAATCAAGACCAAGCCCTGGTGCCCAGGAGCAGGATACTCTAAGTCTGTCCGAGACTGTCCCAGTGTACAGGCCAGTGCTTATCACATAGTAAAAAAGAAAGAACTTTCTCATGAAGAAAAGCCACCCGTTCCCTCTCCCTGCTTTGGTGAGAGTTCCATGGAGAGTGGTCTCATTCATCAGGCATCACAGAGCCTGGTGCCTAGCACAGGGCCCAGCAGGCAACACACCCTCGTTAGCTACAAAAATAAATGCATTAAAAACTGATCAGAGCAACAGCGGCTGCAAAAGCCCCAAATCACAGAAAGCTGCAGCAGTCACTGAGCCCGGCACATCTGAAGGCAGACGCTCAGGGGATTCTGCAGACACGGCTGCCGGCAGGCTGCTCCCTTCTCAGAACACGAGGCTGTGTGCCCTCAAGGCCACTTGCTGAACCTCAGGATGAATGGCTCTCAAAAATGAACCATTGACGCCTTTGAAAGTGGAGTGAGCAGTTGCAAGCTCTCCACTCTTAGGCTGCTAAAATTACCCTGGCTGGCCTTCGCTTGGAGAGTGTCTGAAAACATCTGACTGGATGTTCAGTGGAGAGAGACCTGCTTGCCCATCTTTTCCTTTTTCTGGTTCTCTGTACTACTTCGATATATTTTCTCCTCAACCCTTAAGCTTAGAACATTTACATGCCGAAGTAAAAGGCTAATTCTTTGGCCAGCAGTCTAAAAGGCTGGAGTGTATACAACCACACACACACACACACACACACACACACACACACACACACACACACACGAGGTCTGGGTGAGCCCAGAGGCTTCTATGGCTGGTCAATACCTTCCTCCTGGATTCAAGGTCTTCAACTTCACACCAGCCTGCCTTCTGCCAGTTTTGGTATTTGCACAAAGGGTGGTAGTGATGGGCTCTGCTCTCTGCACCCATGCCTTCACTGACCCACAATGAAAGCTTTTAAGGCCAACTACAACCTGAGTTTATTGTGCCCTCTGGCTTTCAAACACAGTACCAGGACCAGGGCTCACACAGCCCTGCCATGGCCCTGTTCACACTCTTACACAGCAGACTAAAAGAGCAGACATCTCCTCAGTCCTAGTGCCATCCAGAGCCTGTGATCACTCACTCACTGAACGCTCACAAGCTTCCATGCCAGGCAAGAGGCTCTGAGTGGCAGAAGAGGCAGCTTGACCACTTACGAGGTTCCGAGCAGGCTGCTGAAATTACAGACACACGGAAAGCTGGTGTGTCTGTTTCATTGCCTTGGGCTTGAGAAAACCTTGTGAGCAGACACATATCGGCTGCTCACACACTGGCCAGAAGCCTCATGGGAAAGTGGCTGTCCTTGGTAGGATTTGGGCAGGTAGAAAGCATGGGCATGGGAAAGGCATGCCAAAGAGGAGCAGGGATGTGCAAATGCCAGGGTGTAGAACAGTTCAGCACTCTGGGGTGCTGGGTGGTGGTAGGTGGTGACCGCATAGTTGGGACCTGGGCAAGAGGGTGAGGTCTGTGGTTGGTGAGCACAGAGCTTTCATGAGTAAATGACTGACTGCCACCCCACAGCTCTTGGCCAGAGAGTTAGTAATTGGGTAATGGAGCCACAATCCTTCCCTGTTCTCCATCTCCACTGTGTGTGTGTGTGTGTGTGTGTGTGTGTGTGTGTGTGTCTATGTTTGAATTCAGGAGATGTACTGGTCTGGCACAGAACTCAGAACTTCTCTCTAGAGTAGGATGGATTCCAGAGTGAGCCAGGAGTGTTAGAAAGAGGACAGTTTTGGGCTAGCCTCTGGAAGACTGTCAGAGGCTCTGCACAGATTAGAAAGACTAACAGATGGATGGGAGCCAGTGTTCCAGTTCCAGCTTTGTCACTTCTCAGCTGTGTGTGCTTGGACAAGTGACCCGAGCTCTCTAAGCCCCGTTCCCCGTGGCTTATACTATTGGTTTGTTTGTTTGTTTCTCTGTGTAGTCCTGGCCATCCTGGAACTCTCTCTGTAGACCTGGCTGGCCTCGAACTCAGACATTCACTGGCGCCTGCCCCCTGAGTGCTTCGATTGAAGGCGTGTAACACTACCACGTGGCTTCTCCTATTGGGATGAGAATGGGGGCTGATGAAGGAGGTATGTCTGAAGCCTCATAGTAGGTTAGAGATAGGTCAAAAGTGGACCTCCAGTTAAATGTGAAGTTGCAAGTTGAGTTATTACTAGAGGAAAGCTTTGCTGTTGCTGGACAAGATGGACAAGATAGCTCTCTGAACTTTCTAGATAGGGCTGGGAGACTCTGGGCTACAGCTGCAGGTGTGGGAAGGGTTCTGCACGCACCCTGGAACCGGGACTTCTAGCTCTCTCGTTGACACCTGCAGATTCTTTATCCTTTTCTGTTAGGATTAAGTTTTGTTTGTTTGTCTTCTTTTTTTGGGGTGGAGTCTGATGGCATCTGGGAACACAGCCTGGGGATTGAAGGCCTGGATCGCACGAATCCCCACCTCTCACTCTGCTCTGCTTCCTTAGGTGGGTTCTTGGCTGTCTGCTCTCCACATCCTGGCATCCAGGATGCCACATGGGCTACTAGGAAGGATGCCTGAGAGCCTCTGCTTCCAGGAGTCAACGGCATCTCCCAGCATGGTACCTTAATTCAGGTTCCCATTCGGGAGTGGCCCAAGGCTTGGAAAACAGTGAGTAGCTAGGCTCCAGGAGGTGCTTGCAGGAGCGCTGCCCAATGAGGCGGCACACGAGGAAGGCTTGATTCCATGTTATCTGGGGCACACACTAAAAGCCTGTGGTTTGCCACTCGACACTTGTGTATCCAGTGCAGGCACAGAGAGAGAGAGAGAGAGAGAGAGAGAGAGAGAGAGAGAGAGAGAGAGAGAGAGTCCACAGTAATTACTACAGGTGATATGGCACCTCTAGAGCCTGAGGCTGACAATGGTGACAGTTCATGTGCTTTTGCACCATCTAATAACTTGTCATAAGCAGTCTCAGCCAGCCCTGTCACCTGTCCAGGTTGTAGCTAAGATCCTGCATTGCATGAAACAACCCAGGAGCAAAGAAGTGGGGGTGGGGGGCACATCCCAGGTGGCACTTGGTAAACCCAGAGGTGGCATCCAAACCTGGTCTGAGTGCAGGACTGTCCCTCTCCGCTCCCACCACCGCATCCTAAGCTTTAGGCTCAGGGATGGAGCCTTGCCCATTGCGAGCCCCTGTCTGGCAGGAAGTTGGTCTGGGGACCCGGTCTGGCAGTCACCTCCGCCTTCAGTCGTTCGATCTCGATCTCGCCGTCCTCAATCTGCTGTCGCAGCTGCTTGGCCACCGTCTTCTCTGTCTCTACTATCTGCAGGAGGTGCAGGTACTTCTGCATGAGCGCCTCGTGTTCCGTGGCCAGTGTCCTGTAGCTGTGGACAGAGGTGCATGGCAGGTGAGATGCCTCGCCTGTCTGTGGGTCCTACACAATCCATTCTCACTGACTTTTAGTTGCTTTATTAGCCCTGCTTTTTTTGTGTCTCTGTTTGTCTCTGTCTCTCTATCACACACACACAAACACACACACACACACACACACACACACACACACACACACACACACACCCCTAGGACTTTGTCTAGGTAGAGCTGCGTTTTGAAACATATCCCCACCACCCTTCCCTAACTTCACCCTCCTTCTGGAATTCAGCTGAACTATCACCTCCAGGAAGCCTTGGTGGACTTCAGGAATCTTTTTTTCAACACCTGAGCTTCTAGCACCATGGTGATGGAGGGTGGATAGATCGTGTACCTAGAAAGTACTTAGTGGACACTTGCTGGATGCAAGGGTGACTGCAGATGCATGCATCAGGACTTGTGGGATATACAGAGGACACGTAGGCACACACATCTCTCTGTTTGGGTGATGTGTAAAAACACTGCAGAGTACACAGAAGTATCAAATGGGTGAGTCACAGGCTTTTAGTGTATGCCTCTGAAGAGGGGGCCAGCAACAAGGGTTATGAACAGGGAAGGCTTCCTGGAGGTCCTAGGTGGCATAACCCCAAGCGGGAGCTCTCTGACTCCAAGCCTAATACCTTGGGTACATACCCACTTTAGGACAGCCCTGAGTAGGAGGCTTGTGTTACAGCAGTTGGTGAAGAGGTGAGGAGGCTAGGTGGTACAAGGCCAGACAGAGTACTAAAGGATAGGCCAAGGTGGGAGAAGGTGTCGTGGAAGGTGAATACATTAACATGTGGCACATAGATGGACAGAGTGGCAGAGCAGGAGATAAGGAGTGCCTTGCCTGAGAGAGACCTCGGTTTCCTAAGTTCTAGGTCTGGGCCTCTTCATGATGCTCCATGGTATGAAGAAAGCCACTAGAGAGCATCATAGGTGGGTAAGAATCTGATCCCATGAAGGGACCCAGCCTTGGTGGGCAGGGATTCTTAGAGAAATGGGACTCCACCGTTCCAGAGGGAGGTGTCTATCCAGATGGGATAAAGGCCAGGAAAAGGTCAGGGCCTTAGGAGGGAAAGGTTAAAATTCTCAGGGACAGTGAGGTCTGGGTCTCATTATTGACCCATATTCATCATTACTGACTCATATTCATCACTGTTCCTCAAATTGTTCCCCTTGCTCACCATCACCTCAGAGCCAACTCTTTGCCTTTCCTTTCTCACACCTGCTCATTCCTCTGCACTCCTTTCCTCACCCAGAAAGGTCCCATCTTTTATCACTCTGTATTATGAGGGGGTCTCTTTCCCATCCTTTGACTGGCAGGGCCCAAGATATCCTATACACCCATCAAACTCCTCTGCATGGTCTCCATCTTTTAGAGGACACTGTCTCTGTTCCATTACATATTCATCCCAGTATCCAGAAAAGGTTCAAGTCCCTACTTCTTTAGAACAAACCCAGCCGTCCCTCGACTTCCCTAACTCTACCCATCCTGTGACAGCTAATCCCGGCTGTCAAAGTGACTAGATGGACACAGCTAGAATATTAGGAAAGCATACACCTCATAGGTGTATTTGTGAGGGTATTTCCAGGGATGATTAATGAAGGGTCAGGAAGACTTGCTTTAACTGTGAGTGGTGCTATCCCATCAGCTGGAGGTCTAGAAGGAACCAAAGGGGAGTGAGGAGGAGGCCTACTAGCTAGGGCATCCTTTCTGTCTGCCTTCCGGTTACCATGAAATGAGCAGTTACATCCTGCCACAAGCTCCCGCCAGGATGGTCTATCCTATCACAGTCCCCAGAAATAACAGAGCCAAGGGATGGAGGACTGAAGTTGCAGAAACCATGACCAAAATAAACCTTTCCTCCTTGAGGTCGTCCTTTCAGCCTTCCCACTTGCTTGGCATGCTTTCACTGAAATTGTAGCTCATCCAGTGTCTTCTAGTGCTCTCTTCACCCTGGCAGTAGAGCATTGGCTCTTAGCAGCCATAGCAACTGCATCTCACTCTGGGTTCACCCACTATCTCCTACTTGTGAGATCAACGGACACTTTTTACACTGGAAGCTTCTTGCATGACCATGCAGCCCTGCACACAGCTGGCTATAGTGTGGTCAAGCCATGGGGAGAGGTCTTTGTCTCAGTCTCAGGAGTCTGTCACTTGAGTTCACAAAGTCTCCTCTTAAGAGGCTATGATAATAATGAAAGCCCTCCAATAATGAAGGGCTGTGCCAGGGTGATGAAGTGGACAGGGAAGCTACGGAGGGTCCTGTCCTCTGATGGTGCCAGAAGATGCCTTCTTGAGAGGAAGCTGGCAGCAGCCGTATCCTGGGGGTGGGAAGATAGAGCAAGGAAGGCTTGCTCCATCAGGCTCAGAATAGCTGTGGCAGGGAGGGGATCTGGGAAGAAACCCTGATCTAGCCAGAACACTGATCTCTGTCCTTAGTGCCAGCCTTTCTTAAGTTACCAGCCATGAGAGAAGCTATTCCATTATAACACTATTACATTAAAATGGCGAGCTGGGTGCCTCTCTTGTGAAAATGAACACAGGCAGGAAGAAGGTCTTTCCAACTTCCTAGGATACTTAATTGTCTTCACTTGCAAGTAAAATTCAATTGAGAGCAAGGAGTCTGTTTTCACACCATCCTGCTTTCCTGCTCAGGGGTGTGAAGCACAGTTTCTTCATTAGTCTAGTCTTACTAATGGCAGACACCCCAGGGCTTCAGGCAAGAGTCTCATCTGCAGGTGATCTGCTTGCCTTGGCTTGTTCTCCATTTCCTCCCTTCCCCATCCCCCTCTTTATTTTCTTCTTTTCTCTCCCATTTCTTCCTCCCTTTCCCTTTCCCCTCCTCCTCAGTCCCCCTTTCCCTTCCCTACTCTTGTCCCCCTCCCTTCTACCTCTTTTTTATCCTATCCTCTTTCCCCCTCTTCTTTTCCCTTTATCCTCCTCTCTTATGATGCTTTAAATGTGAAGTCTCCTGTGTCTGAAAATGAGCACAGATAAAGTTGGGGCCAAGAGCAGCAGGATGGCTGCACAGATTATTAGCGCTGTTAGAAAGAGGCCACTGCACTGGTGGGATGGCTCAGTCAGTAAAGTGCTTGCCGCACAAGCATAAGGAATTTGGTGCAATCTCTAGAACCCAGATTGCAAAACAAAGAACAAAAACCAGACTGTGATAGTGTGATAGTGCTTGTAATCCCAGTGCTGGGGAAGCAGAGATAGGTAGAGCTAGCCTAGCCTGCTCGCTCAGAGAGCTCCTGTCCTGTAAGAGACCTGGATGGATGGACAGACAGACGGGCAGACAGACAGACAGACACACACACGAATTGGCCATACTTCACCCATTACTGGCTCAAGGATATTTGAAAGATATTTGCTTTGAGAGTCCTTCCCTACATCCAGTACTCATGGGCAGCTGCAGCTGCAAGCCAAGTGGATGTGGTTGCTGCTGGAGCCAGTGGTAGATTTTGATGTTAAGTCACAGGATACTGGTTTCGGAGGTATGCAGGATATATGAGTCATGGTTCAGAGGTTTCAAAAGAAGGCCTGGGAAGCTAGGCAGTATGGGAGGGTCAGAGTCCCTGAGAGGGCAAAATTGTAAGAGTTAAAGATGAAGTTTTTTGGAGCCCTCGGGAGGTTAGAGATCTCAGAAATGTAGACATCTGACAAGGAGAGTTTTAGGAAGTCAATAGGGGTTCTGAGAGGCCACACTGAGGCACAAGCAGTTGACAGACTTGCCAGAGGCATGCAAAGAAGTAGAGAGGCAATGGCTTGGTAAGAAAGATGGTGAGCTTCCAAGATGGCAGGCTTCTTCCTCACCATCACCCCCTGACACCTGACAGATTAAAACAAACACTTTATGGGCTCTTTCTCCCATCAGTAGGGTCCCCTGCCTGTGGACTGGCTCAAAGAGTCCAAGGCTGTATCAGGACATGCTTACACAAGAGCTGTGGGCTTGTCAGCCATCCTTTCTTTCTTCAAACTGAGCAACCCTATGTTGGGGAAGGGAGACCCTTCACAGTCTTTAAAATGCCTCAAGGAGATCCTGTGCTTTGGCTTCCCTCGTCCTTGTTCTACTTTGCAGAGAGTCTTTGCTCTGTGTGCTTTCTGTATGCATACATTTCCTAGCCTCTCATAAAAGCCTTTCTTGACCACCTGTGATATTATACATACCCTTCACCTGCAGCTCCCCACTTCCTCCAATGAGATCTGATCGTCCATAGTTTCCACTATTCCCAACAGTTCATTTAATGATGAATTCACCAAGGCTCAGTCACTGATTGGGGCAGAGCCCATTTGAGAAATTTCCTGTGCCTTACAGTTGTGCAATTTTTAACCCTGATTTTTAATTCTTTAACTGACAAAGGAAACGAACCCATTCAGGACCCCTAGATGGCAACAGTATGAGCTCCGGACAGAAAAGACTACAGGGGCAGGGCTTTCCAAACCCACTGGAACTCATACCATGCCCCAGATCCTGGATATGCTCATGACATGCCCTGGACACTCAGATGTGGAGCTATATATTATAATGCTTGTCTGGTGGGATGTTGGCCTCATTCCTCCTTTCTATGTTTCCATTCCTCTTTATGGAAGGGGGGTGGGGATCCCCATCATTGTACGTTAGAAGCACGTGACTTCCTTTTTTTATGTTATAGGTGCTCACATGGCTGCTGCCTTGAGTCGCTGAAGAGTTTGGACTTTAGACCTATGAGAAATTCTGGGACTGTTAAGACTGGAGACCTTTGGGGACAGAGTAAATACATTTTATTTTGTGAGATGGTCATGGGCCTTTGTGGGCCAAGGGAAGAAGATTATACTTTAGTCTGGAATGTTCCTCGTGAGCTGATGTTTAAAGGCTTGGTGGCCAGCAGATGGGCTTTTGGGAGCAATCATGAGGGCTCTGACCCAATCGGTGACCAAGCCTTGATGAATTCATCCCTGAATGGACTGTTGGGATGCAATAGAAGCTGTGGAAGGTTAGGTCTAATTGGAGGAAGTGGGCAGCTGGGGAATGTGTTTTTGAACGGCATATCTTGTCCTCAGCTCTCGCTTCTTTCTTTCTGGCTCTTGCTGCTATGAGGGGAACAGTTTCCCTCTGCCATGCCCTTCTGATAAGATGTTTCTATCCTAGCATAGACCAAAACTTCACGGACTCGGCCAACTACAGCCCGAAACCATGAGTAGGTCTTTCTTCCTTTATGCTGATTATGGGTATTTGGTAACATCATTGACAGAAGCCAACATCCCACTCCCTCCCTCCCCTCCCTTTTTCCCACTCCCACCCAATTCCTTTCTTTCTCCTCTCTTACTCTTTCTTCTTCCAATGGAGACAGACTGAGCCACACCTGCTGTGTGCACTGTCTTTATGAACTCATAGACTTTGAGGGCTAGAAGGAAACTCAGGGATCATGAAGTTGATGTATGATTTGGTTCAGGGAAGGAGAAGCAATTTGCTCACAACAACCATTGGTCACTGTCAAAGCTGCAGGTGGAATTGACCCCAAGGTTTGAGAGTGCATCTCAGCCTCCCCAACCCCTGGCCTGGCATCTAGCTCTCAATACAATGTTAGATACATAGCACACTAGCTGCTTATCTTATAAACAACTGTATACATACACTACAGAGGCATCCCATAATACTAGACTATGATCTGTACAGCATGAGATAACATTGTATATTAATACACCGTAGAGCTTATTTTTGTACGTGGCATGTTTCTATTAAGTATATGTAAATAAAAACTAAATTGGAAATATGTAAAAATACTTTGCACTCAGTATGGCTGTGGCAGAGAGCCAGTTGTTGCTGCTGCTGCATATACACCTCCAAACACACACACACACACACACACACACACACACACACACACACAAACACCGTTGTAAAATATGCTTTTCCAAGTTGACAGTTTCTCATAGAAGGAAGGGGTGGGCAGGGTGGGTCATTGGATCCTCACCTAAGAGTCTAGCACCTCCTCCTAGCCATTTTTGCAAGTGGCCTTGGGGTGCGGGAAGGTGTTAGAGTATATTGTCTGGGGAAAGTTAACAGAAAGGGGCTTCATCTACCTGGAAATGGGGATGTCATAATCTATGCTGAATAAAGAGTTTCCAGTGTGGATGCTTTCCAGTTCTGCCAGCAATCCCTCACCATTCTATAACTGAGCATAATAAATTCACTAGTTTCCCAGAGTGGGCCTTGTAGAATTGTTTTTTGGCTGGGCCTTTACAAAGACAGTGTGGATGTTTTTTACTTTTCCCCAGGGAAGGAATTCTTGAAGCACATGCACATCCACACATGTGCATGCATGCACATTCCCTCTCTCTCCCTCACCATTCTCCCTCTGTGTGTGTGTGTCTTTCTCTTACCACCCTCCCTCTCTCTGGCTGAAGTTGCATAAAGCTCATAGTTCCATGACCTGACCTTGATTTCAGCCTCACATGGCTCCAGGCTGAAATCTCAGATGGGCCTGGACTTCTGTTGCATAGAAAATGCAAACTAATGAAAGGATGTTGCAAGCTGGCAAGTCTGTGGTGGCTGGTTATGCAGCAACAGGCAAGTGAAACATCCGATATTCACCATTCGTTTTTAGAATGTGAGCTTCACGTACATAGTGTGGAAATCACAGATCCCAATGTCATAATGCCGAGGAAGACAGACAGGAAATAGCTTAGCCACCTGGGACTCCACTTGGCTTGGGATATACCTACATCTCTCTTTTAAGAATGCACTTGATAGCCTGGAATTCTCAACTGCATAACACACACACACACACACACACACACACACACACACACACTCATACTCCATATTAGGGAACTCACCTGGCAACCTGTTAGCAACCTAGGACCCCTATCTGCACGGGTTTGCATGCACATCCCTCTCTAAAGAATGCAGTGTTGTTTCTCATTTCCTTAACAACCATCAGAATTAGACATATTCTACTCAATCATACTTTAATTGTGTTCTGGTGTGGAATATGAAGGTCAGTCTGTCCTGAACTAGTTTTGGGTGCATTCGCAATAAGGCAAACTCTGTCCTTAAAGTAAATTTTTAGGAAGAATCCCATATTTGCCACCTTATGATTGTACATAGTTGGGCATACATATAATTAACATCAATCTATGGGAAAGGACATATGTAGTAGGAAAGATGTTCTATAACTTAATATATCAATCAAGATAAAAAAACAAAAACCACCCACACTCTTAAGAAACAATCATTCACCCTTTATTTGAACCTCATAAAAGGAAGCTCTAAACAGTAATTGGGCCTTGAATCTTTTTACTTTTGAGGCCTATTGTCACTCTTGACAGATTATCTGATCTATTCTATTGCTTTGATACATTGACAACTTTGTGTGAGCCTTTATTTTAGTTCTTTCAATAAGAGATCAAGAATGCGGACATACCCAGCCTGTGTCCCATATCTAGTCACAGCTTGAGCAATTATGATAAAAAGAATAAACCTTTAATCAAGGCAAAGATAATTTCTGGCACCCAGGAAGCTCTTCCCATTTTATTCCCACCCCAGAAGTAACTGCTGTTCTGGGTTCCATCACCCTGGTTAGTTTTGTCTGATGTAGAATTTCATATAACTGGAATCATATAGCACATTTTTTTTTTTTTTGCTATGTCTGTCTACTCAGCAAATTGATTTTGAAATTCAACCACTTTGTTGTGCATAACTGTAGTTGATTCATGTTTTTTTTTCCCCCAGCAATATTCCATTTTGTGGATGCACCAGAGGTTTGTTTATGTATTAGCTTGGTTGTAGACAATATGGCTGATGATTGTGCATAAAGCTGTTAAGAACACTTACACTGGAGAATTTCTGTGGTCATTTCTCATTCCTCTTGGATACGTGCCAAGGAATGGAGCTAGTGGATAATAGAGCATATGGTAAGCAGCTGACTAGCCATGACCCAGTTTGGTTAGAACAGAGTGCAAGTCCTCAGTGCTCCCTTTCTGTGGCGCAGCCAAGACTGGATCCTACCAAGAGATGCTTTCACAGCATCTACCCTCCCCTCTACTCTCCTTCCACCTCCCTATCCTGAGAACTGGACTGATAGAAGATTGCTTGGTTTGGTCTCATCTCCCTAGACAGGTTGGCAGGGTGAGACATACCTGGCATGAGCGATCGCTGCCACCCACTCGTCACAGTCCTTTGCATCCTCCGTCCTCAGCTCCAAGGCCTTCTGGTTCTCATGGGTGAAGTTCACCGTGAAGTAATGCTGCACCAAGAAGAAGACACAGACACCTCAGGCTACCAGGATGCCCACAAACCCCAGAGCATCCCCAGATGCCATGCTGAGTGCCTGCTGCTGCAGCAGCCCTGCACAGATGCATTCTTTGTGATCGATGGAATGCCATTCTATTTAGTGGTTTCGAGTGCTCAATCAAAAAGACTTTTGTGTGGTGTAACAAAACCTATGCTACGACAAGAAGGCAAACCCCAATTACAAAAAAAAAAAAAAAAAGCTAGTTTGAAACCATCAGTCACTCTGGAAGGACAGCAGGGGAAACACACCAAGAGAACATCTCCATGGGGCACTGGGTACCAATTCAATGCAGCATGCCTTTAATTACTCCATGGAAACTGACTAAGCACTCGTCTGGCTGCTGGGGTGACAGAAGCGAGTCAATGGCACAGTCCCTGGGAAATCTCACTGTAAGCCACTTCCACGCTGGGCGCAGGTGTCTCACTGAAAGCTGAGTCAACTGTGGGGCCGGCCTCCCCGAGGTCTCTGGGAAGCTCAGAAGCCAGATGAGAGACACACACCTATAGGGTTGCCATGGGGGTCAAGTACCCGTAAAGCTCTCTGGACGACACCTGGAACTAAGTAAGGACGACGTGAGTGTGTGCAGTAATTAATGCCATGTGATTGATGAGATGCCGGGGGTGAGAGGGACTGTGCAGCACGGAGGAAGCCTGCCACTGATCCTGCCCAGGGAGACAAAGAGAAGCTGCTCAAAGGATGTGTCCTGGGTCCTGGTTCCTTTTCAAGTTGGCTGGAAGAATGTGGATGAGAACATGAGTTACCTGGAGCCCTTGGTCTGCTGGGAGTAGAAGGGATACACACTGCAGGTAGACAGAGGTCAGAGGGGCTGCTCACAGTCAGGAACTCAGGGGTGCGAAATACAAGGTGAGAGGAACCAGATGGATGTCCTAGTTTCTGGTTTGAGTAACTGAAGTGCCCCGGACAGTGCTCTATGGGTGGTTTGGGGGGGGGCAGGATGAGTGGGAGATGAACATGTAGAATGTGGGCTCAGGGGAGAAGCTGGAGAGAAGTCATTCAGAAGGAGGGAGAAAACCAAGTTGGGGCCACTCTGTTCTGTCTCTTGGAAAGGAGCAGGGTAGGGTACAAGGAGGGTGCCTTGGGCCAGACCTCTGGAGATGTGCCATGCAGGGAGCCTGGGCTTCCGTCCCTTGGTGTCCAAGTGGCAGGAGGCAGCAGCATAAGGTGAGATGTATAAACTAACTTGTACCATATTTTTAAATGCCATTCTATCAGTCAGGCTCATGTGAGTGCGTGAGTGTGTGCGTGCGTGCGTGCGTGTGTGTGTGTGTGTGTGTGTGTGTGTGTGTGTGTGTGTTACCGGGTAGGGGGAAGACTTGTTACAGAGTTAGTGCTATCCCTTGTTTCCTAGGAAACAGATTACTGGGCCTGTAACATGAAATGTCAGCTTCAGCCTCGAACAACTGAAGGAGAGCTCCAGTGGGCACTGGCCCTGTGGGAAGGAGGCAGGTTGAGAGAGGAGCTGCAGGTGGCCACTTAGCTCCTTTCTCATCTAAGGAAAGGAAAAGGGCCTATAAACGTTCATCTTGTGTGATCTTATTTTGTCCCACATCCCACATCATGCTAGAGGCACGATCTGTTTTGCAGCTGACAGCCCAGACACTTAGAGAAGCCGAGTAAGCAGAGAGCGAAGGAGCCACACGCAACCTCCTACTTGGGGCCTGGCCTTTGCCACTGGGATACAGATTTCCTTTCCCTTGCTTTTCCTTTCCAATACTGGAGCCTCAGAGATGCACTGACACATGCATGGGCCTTAGATAGCTCAAGGCCAGGGCCTGGGCCTCAGTGTTCTGGAGAGTTCCCAGCCCTACCTTGCGCTGGTTCTGAGTGAACAATAAACCGCTCGAGGAGAGGATGAGTGAGATGGTGAGGGCTCTGTAAGGCACCAGGGATGCTGCAGCTCTTTCTTGGCTCCCATTAGTAATGACCAGCCTGGTTCTCCTGAGCACATGCCCCATGCCTGCCATAATGCTGAATCTAGCAAAGGCCCCATGGAGAAGGGAAGACCATAAGTTTGCTGCTGTTGGTTAGCTGGAATATAGATCTGATGCTTTATTTTTATTATCACCAAGTCAGGCTTCTCCAGGTATGCACAGCTCAGGGATGGACACTGAGGGTGATAGGATTTTTCTCTGTGCCAGCCTTTTTTCCACCTACTCTCCATCTAGGATGACAATTAGGGAAACTCTGGGAAACTTTCGTGAAAGAGGAAGGGAGGTTGTGTGTGTGTGTGTGTGTGTGTGTGTGTGTGTGTGTGTGTAGGTGTGAGAACAGCCAATATTATGGATGTCCATGGGTATGAAGATGAGGGAAGGCAAGGACTTAGATTGGGACCCTGAGGTTTGTGAGCTAAGAAAGCCTTGGCTCTGGCTGCCCCCTTCCCTCTGCCAGTGTCTTGCTGTGAGGTTCAGGCACCTGCAAGCATTGGCAGAGTTTTATAGTAAAGCCGACATAAGCTACCATCTGGGATCCTGTTGTACTCTGCAGCCCTGGAGGACAACCTTGGCCTTCAAGAGCGGCTCCTGGTGAGTAGTTACTCCAGATGGAAGACTCCTCTCTACAATTTGGCACGGACACCCAAGGACAGTGGAAACACCTTCCCACAGCACAGAATGGCTCCTCAAAGTCCTTGGCTGGTATCAGCAATATGGGCATGTTGCTTGAGCTTAGGAAACACCTGTGCTAACCGCAGAGGGCACAAGTGGCTCTGGCTTACTTGTTTCCTACCTCCTACAGGTGTGAAGCTTTAGTCTGTGAGAGTTTCAGGTGTTCCCTTGACCTGAGACTTCTGAGAGTGAGAACGCATAAGAGTCAGGGTTGTAATAATGTGGCTTTACAGTCCAGTTTGGGTCAAAGAGTGAATCTCTCATCTGCCCCTGCACAAGAAGCAACCCTAGCTGGGCCAAAGCAAGACAAAAGAAAGCCGGTGGGCAAATTTACTCCAGCCTCCATTCCTGAGTGAGGTTAAAAGGAAAAGGGAGACTACATTTGGAAGAACTTTTCCCCTTTTTTGGGTGTGTGTGTTCATCTGTGTGTGAGCATGAGTGTATGTAATTTTGTGTGTGCAGTTTGTGTGGAGACTGGAGGTTGTCTGTCTTCCTCAATAGCTTTTCACATTAAGTTTTGAGACCAGGTCTCTTACTGAACCTTCTTCTCAACTTCTACCTCCCCAGTCCTGGGATTCCTCCCCAGCCACCAAGCCTGGCTTTTTTCATGGGCCCTGAGGATCCAAATTCACCTTCTCATGCTCCCATGGCAAGTGCTTGACTCACTGACCCATCTCTCAGCCTCTTTATTTTCTTTTGAGATGAAGAAATGGCTGTCTTCAGTAGGGGAGGAGAGATGAAAGGGCATTTCATATTCTTATGCATTTGGAGGACAGCAATGAAAAGCCCAGGGGCTTTGTGTTTTTTGATAAATGCTATGGCAGCATGTTCTGCTAGATACATAATCTTGAGCACTGTTCAGAGAATTCTATCCCTCTTCCTTCATCTATACAGCGAGCATAAAGAGGCTCCCTTCTGTGTCTTCTTCTTCTTCTTCTTCTTCTTCTTCTTCTTCTTCTTCTTCTTCTTCTTCTTCTTCTTCTTCTTCTTCTTCTTCTTCTTCTTCTTCTTGGCTCATAAAGTTCAATTGAGAGAATGCTGGCGTCATCCCCAATGCATGTTTGCTGCTCTTTTGATTTTCTTACTATCTCTATGATACCACCCCCTAGCAGTCTTGTTGGACAACACAGATGAGCCTAATTTGTGGCAGGTATTCCTTGGGTGGTATGTTCTGCTGCACAGGTGTGGGATAAAAATATGGTTAACTTTCCATCCCTGATTCAGTCTAGACATCTGGGGCCAAGTTTGGAACAACATTAAATGTACAGAGCAACTGAGGGTCTGAAGTGCCCATCTAATGGGTGACTAGCAATAGCACAGGAGCACATTGAAACTCATTCTGAACCTTCCCCATGGGTCAGAAACCCTCATATCCTCTGCTGTCCCTGCCCCCTGGAGGGTAGCCACATCCTCAGGCTGGCGCACACTGCATTCATGAGGAGACAAGAGGACGGGGAGGGGAATGCTTGCTACAGCAGCTCTGCCTTCAAAAGTGGTTCTCATGACCCGCGGTAAGGCTGCCTCCTGTCACTGTGCCCTGTGCAGTGAGCAGAGCTTCCGGCTTGGATGAGGCAAGGTTCGGCAAAGATCTACACCTTGGTTATCTGAACTGGGAAAGATATAGCATCTTCTTTCTGTTCTTTCCATGCCTCCCTGTCTAGATCTTTTCATTCTCTCCTGGTCACAGTTCTGGCCCTTCTCTTCACCACCCACGGCTAATCTCCCTACTCTCCACATGGCAGGTGGCTCCAAGGTCAATGTGGTCCATATCTATTTCCCCTCTTGTCTTAGGATAATCCTCTATTTCCAAAATTCCTGGTGCTGGTGTCAAATGTCCACTATTGAAGTCTAAGGAGGTGCCTGAGCCCCTGGAAGCTGAGGATGGGGTGGAGCTCAGAGTCTAACCTGCTCAGCCCCTCCCAGGCCTTCTGTCCCTCCCAGCTGACAGGAAATGGATACACAAATCGGATGCATTTCCTGGGGAGATGGCATGTGCTAACCAGTTCAGTTCAGAAGAAAGTGGAACAGTCGATTGCCTAACAGACACATCTACAGGTAGAATCCCAGCAGCCGGGACTCCTGTGGCTATGTTGGTAGCCTTGTTGTCTCTTGCAACCCTGAGCTCTTCACTGGCCAGTATCAAGCACGTGTTTTAGTCAACAACACAACGTGGTGTCAATCGTGAAAGCAAAACTCACATCTTTTTCTCCCCGCCTGAATGATTCTTCATTTATTAGTCTAGTCACAAGCACTCAGCCCGCAGAAGAACCTGGTCTACCCCATGGTTATCAGTGACAACAGAAAGGCCACATCATGAATGCTCTCAGAGAGGTAAGGCATTCCTCATGATCAGTGCTTTCCAAGGTCCCTAGGGCCAGCATTTAAAAACAAAACAAAACAAAACAAAACAACTTGCACAGTGAGGTCAGGCAAGGAGGACTTGAGCCTCTGAAGCTAAGAAAGCATTTGGAACCCCACCAGTTCAGTTTAATGTCCTTCACTATGGCTAAGGTGGCTCCTATAGCCCCATCCCTCCTAAATTCTCCTCAACCTGGGTGTTAATGGACTTTCTAATTGTTTTTGGGTTTTTTTTTGTTTTGTTTTTGTTTTGCTAATGTCTCAGACAGTGTCAACTCACACGACACATCAGTGCTATCTGGGAATTTAAGTAATTTTCTACATGGGTTCTGGGGATCAAACTCATGTCCTCTCACCGAGCCATCCCCACAGCCTGGCACTGGTATTTCTGATGGTTCCCTCAGTTCATTCTTATGTCATTCATGTGCCTGAAACTCCCAAGGGCACGGTGCTGTTTTGGCACCAGAAGCAAAGGTACCTCTCCCTACCCCTCAGTCCTCTCAGAGAACGTGGGCAACTGCAGCGGGGAAACATGGGGTTTCAGAGCAATGACCTGGGTGTGCTGAGTTCTATAGACGCAAAGGGTCTCAGAGTATGCAGGAGGGAGATGAGGCTTCATCGGTGGTAGAGGTAAGGCATACAGAAGTGGTTCCTCAACCCAGGCCTGGAAGACATTGATTTTATGTGGAGTTCTGCTAATTGCCACTGTCATGATGGTCTGCATCTTCTCTTTTGCCTACGCCTTACTGAGTGGGCCCCTGTCCTATCAGGGACATCATTTCTGACTAAGAAACAGCCCTGCAGCCTGGCGCTGTGCCTTGTGCTGGGTATGGGGCTGTCCCCTTTTGCTGAGTGGGAGACCAAGCTCATTACACTAGTTCATTAGTTAATTGGTTAATAGCAAAAGCCTCAGAGCAGGTGGTGCTGAACTTGCCCCTCGGGAGTGGGCAGTGGAGCTGACAAGATTGATGAGGGGACAGGCATCTTATGAAAAAGACTTTGACGTGCAGGGACGGCAGGAAGGTACAGGGCGGTCCTGCAGCCGAAGAATTATTTCTGGAATATATTCAATAAAGAACCTTTTCTGATTTATTGATTTACTTACTCATTCTTTTATTTTTTGAGCCACGTAGCCCAGGCTAGCCTCAAACATGAAATCCTCTTGCCACAGCCCCCGGGGTGCTGGGATATGCACAACACCAGCCCTATCTTTCTTTCACTTTTGGGGAAAGATCTATTAATGTCCCGTCAATCCAGAATTCTTGGGAGTCATCCTGGGGTAATGGCAGGTGCAGGATTTGGAGTTCAAATGTATTATTTCACCTTCAAAATGACTTGTCATTTCTGTTGGCAGTTCCAGCTTTCATAATGCCTATGAGTTTTAACTCCTCATTTTCTAGTCATTCTAATGCCCTGGTATCTAGATCGCTGGTCTCCTACAGGGCCTAAGCTATGTATCCATCTGGCCACACACTTGCTGGTAATACTGACCTCCTACCTACCTTCTCCCTTGCTCACTGACCTTCCCCTCCCTTCCCTGTCAGTGGTGGTGGCTAGATCTCCAGAGCCCACTCCTCTCAGCTTCAGGCAGGAGTTGAATTGTCTGCTCTCATGTACTCTAGGCCCCGGGAGCCAGGGCCACAGAGGTGACGGTGACTGTCACGCCAACATCTTCCAGTCTTCATCTGTGCCTTCACCAGCCTTCCCACCACCTTCCCACCAATCACTTTTCTATATGTTCACTGAATGGGCTCTCTTCAGTGGCTTCCATCTGAAAGCGTCTGCTCTTCAGTTTCTGTCAAAGACCAGATGAGAGGCGGTCTTTGCCATGGGTATTTATCGGTTGTAGCTCTGATTATAATAATACAAAGTGCTTTAAAATGACCCAAATATTCCTCAAAAGAAGGCTGTCTTAAAAGCCTTTAGCATACCCATACAATGGTATATTCTGCAGTCGTAAAAATAATTTCCATAAGGAGCAATCATTATGTAATGAGAAAACTAAGAATTGGAACAGTGGTTACAGCTTATTACAACTTGTTAGCAGTTACGCACACATACACGTATCTGATATGTATGCTCCCTGAGAGAGTGCATAGGGCATCAGTGAAAACTGGAGTCAGGAGGGAAGGACCAGCTTCATTACACACACACACACACACACACACACACACACACACACACACAATGAATATATATAACACACACACATATATATATTTGTCTCATGTATGTTCAGCTGTGGGATTATACTACTGATTGACTAATTTAGGCTAAACAATGTAGTGGCTGTTTGTTAGTGTCTCTCACTGACTGTTTGGACTCATGTGGCCTTGCGCACAGTCAGGATATTGATGCTCAGGTTCCATCAAGCTGTCTCCTGAGTGTGGTCTTCACCGAGGCCCAGCAGGAACTGCTGACTGGGACAGTGGCTTACCCCTTAAGGTCAGCTTTACGCCCCTGCTGATGTTATGCAAGCCATTCATACTTTTGCTCATTCCAACACCGAGGCAGTTGAGTGTCTTATAATCAGCTTGCTTCTCTCTTCGCCCAGGCTACCAGGGAAACCCTCTATCACGATTATTCACTTCTCCTCACCTGTGCCCACACAGTAGGGCTCATAAGGAACTCTACCTTTTCTCCCCCTTCCAGTTCCCCACAGATCTGACCAGAGGAAAAATGATCCTGTATGGCAACAATGTGGCCAGAGGGCAAAGAAGATCTTGGGAAGGCTTGGGACAAGGGTTTACTGAGAAGTATGCCAACGCTGCCTGTGGTCAGCTCCCTCCAAACCATTTCATCAATGTCTGGAGTTTGCCTAAGAGCCCAGGAGGCATTTAGACAAGTTGATTATGTTTTTATGCCTGTAGTTGTAAATGTTCAAGTAGGTTTCTCTGCATTTCTACAAGGAATTTTGGAATCCCAGTGAAGGCTGATACAAATTCATCCATTCACTTTTCTAAAAGTAGGCTTGAAAAGATTTTATTTTAAGATACAAGTTGGATTTTCCAATGTGAAGGAAGTCAAAGATCAACTGGGAGATGTCTTCTAGAAAATGATTATCTCATTTTGTAGAGGAAAGAAGCTGCCTTAGCCCGAGAGGTTAGCAGAACCTATTCTGTAGAGCAGAAATCACCTAATTTAACACTGGGCTTGGAACCCCATTGACCCTATCAATCTAGAAGGTCTAGTTCAAGTTCTGACCTTGGCGTTTGGCATCAAGAATTTAGAGCCAGACACAGCCCGGACTCCACAGGTGTTTGTTAGCCCTGCACTGAGCTATAGCTTTCAGCAGTGTGTCCCACGTTTGAGTGAGAATGAAGGGGAGCCTTAGTGCTCCCCAAATTCTAGCCTTTATCAATATTCATTTCTGATGGTGTAATGTTAGGGAACAAGTAGCGGCTTGCAGCAATTGGCTTCCCCTTTTAGGGAGCAGCTTATTAAGAGTTTCAGGAACTCCTACAGTTATAGCTCTGTGCTGACTTGCTTCACCTGACCGAGCCCCAGGTGACCTGAAGCTGTAGCTGCTACAATACGCTGTCTACACCTGGAAGGTTGTGCTATAGCTTTTTACACTGCAGCTAGCTTAATACAGTGATGGAGACAGTGAGGCCCAGAGAGCTTGGAACCTGTTGTAAGCTGAGAAGTGACAGAAGCCCAGTCCACAGCTAGGCTCAGAGTCCCTACGACTACCTCTCCCGAGAGGCTGAGAACTCCTCCATGTCCAAGGATGGAGGCAGAAAATTAAGGCTTCATATTTGAGCATCTGTGCATTCCCCTCTGGGGACAAGAAGTGGGGGTGTCTGGGCCTCCCTGTTGTTCCTTGTTGTTCCATGGGAGCATTTGGCCATTGGCAGTGTTCTGGGCCTCTCTCACATTCACAAGTCACTAGGGCTTGTGCAAATGCATCAGGGGGCTGAGTTGTGTTCTTGGCTGTGTGTACACCACACCAGCTCCAGGCTCCTAGAGATTCCAGTGAGTCAGGGCTGTGGGGTGTGGATGCCTGCCTTGTGTTTTCCCTTGATCATGGCAGAGCTGCAAGGCTCCCACCCAAGCGGAAACAAAGCCTCCTTCACAAAAGTCACTGAAGTGGCCATGACATATTTTACTTTCTGATAATTTTTTTTCCTCTCTTGAGACAAGGTCTCTCTCTAGCTTTGGCTGGCCTCAAGCTTGCAGGTATCCTCCCACCTCTGTCTCCTGAGTGTTGAGATGACAGTTATGTACTTTATTCCTGGCCAGGCTTTAGTATTTGCTAGGTTAACTAAGCCACGTTCCCAGCACTGCTGTTAATTTTTTTCTTATTCTCCTCCTGTCCTGACAGGCAGAGGATGCTAAGAAGGTACCCAGGCAGAGTCTTTATGTTCTGTGTCTGGAGAGCTTAGGCTTGACAGTTAGGCAAATCTGGATGCCTGCATATACTTGCTCTGTAACTTTGAACACGAGAAGTAAAATTCTGTCTTGGCACTTCAGTTTTTTTTTTTTTTTTTTTTTCATTTTGAAAATGGGTTAGCAGTGACAACCTTATAAAGCTGCTGAGAACAGTAAGGGAAGTACACAGTTATACTCTGGGGCTCAAAGGCTGGTATTCTTATTCAGTGTTTCTGGTGTATTGTTTTAAAGCACCAGGCCACAAAATTATATACATTGTAAACTAGGTGTAGTGGTTTCTGCCTGTAATTTCAGCTACTCGGTAGCTTGATGCTACATCTGAAGTTTGAGACCAGCCCCGGTAACTAAACAGCATTGTGACTTTTCTTTTTAAACAGCAAAACAGGGTAGATGTGTAGCTCAGTGTGGTAGAGCAATTGTCCAGCATGCACAATGCCCCTGGTTCAATTCCCACTACTGAAAATAAGGAGAAAGGAAAAACTAGAGACATTTTAATCTGTGTCTAGAACATGCCAGAGCTGAGCTGAAGGGCATTTGGTAATAACATGTAGTGAAGGGCAAACGTTTTAAAGCATTAATATAGATGAGTTTTTATGTGGACGCCCAATTAAGATATAAAACAGTTAAAAGCAGACTGCTCTGACTGCTGTGGGGGTATGGCCCTCAGGGAGCCTCAGAAGGAGGGAGGAGAACCACAGATAAAGAGCTGAGTGATGTATTGACAAGAATGGTAGAAGACCTGCTCTGTCACGCAGCATTGGCAATCCTCTGGGCTTCCCATCCTTATCTGTGAGGCTGGAGCAACAGTACCTGGCTGGCAGTGTGTGCACCCTCTGAGCTCAGTACACCACTCCTGGCTGTTCTCAGAGCACACAGAAATAGGCTAACAAGCCATTCCGGGTTGTGAAAGAGTCTAAGGGACCACACAGGGCCTACCAGCCAGCACTGTCCTCTGTCTTCCCTTGCTAGGTACCTATCCAGGACATCACCTCATTTCCTGGGCTCCAGGTAACAGGGAGGCCACCTGCCAAGTGTCCAACCACAGCCTTTCATTGGGTCCACCCCTTCTGCGCATAGGTCTGCTTTTGTCCACTGGGGCGGGGGTGGGGTAGGGTGAGGGTCACTGTCTCTGTGCTGAGCATCCTTTCCGCAACGGTGGCCAAAGCCCTCTCCTGCCTCCAGCATCTCCCACTTGACCTCCTGAGACAGCAGCATTTCTCCAGTTTGCTCCCTGTCTCACTTGGCTGTGTGCTCATGCCCAATGTCCTCAATCAGAAGGTGGACATCAGATTTTATCCCTGCCTCTCCACCTCATCCACTGTAACGGCAGTTCCTGCCGGTCCTCAGTCAGGGTCTCGTGATAAAGTCTATCACAGATGCTCATTCTTTCTTGCATATCTTTGACCTGGGCACTTAGTTGTGTAATTCCTGTCCCAGTTGCCTGGCACTGTCCTGGTATCTGGATTTAGTGGGGGAAACGACCATCTCCAAACTACCAGCTGAGTACAGAAAATAACTGTGGGCTGCAGCAGCAGATATAAATGAAGAAGAGGATAGAAACACTACCATTTGCTGGATCTGGGGCTGTACTGGCTCCTGTGGGTGTGGGGTAGGGTTGGGGTGGGGGAGACATCTCCTCTGAGAGGTCACTTTTAGTCTAAGACCCTCTAGAGGACCAGAGGCCACATCCCACAGGTATGGGGAAGGACGAAGAGGGAAGAGGTGCTTCTAGGGTCTTGAGAACTGGAAGAAGGATGCACAGAATGAGGACTTGTGACCTGAGTAAGAAGGAGAAGGAGTGGTGGGGCTGGATTAAAGGTCAGAAAGCTTGCTCCCAGGGGCTTACCTAGGCAATGGCTGATAGAAGGAGGAATTTGAATGCACCCTGGGTAAGAAATGTAAAAGTTCTGGTAATGTATATAGCAGTTACCCTGTGTTGACCCACAGTTAACGTAGATGCGAACCAGAGCATAACACTCTACCTTATAAATATGTACAGGTGGTATGTGTTGCGTGCCAATCAAAAAGGTTAAAAGTGATATGAATACAAAAATAAAACAACACGGGGACTGCTTGTTCCCTAGAGTGGGAGCTGGAATAGGAAGAGGTAGGACAGGGACCAGATGAGGCAGGGCTGCCAACCAAGGCGGGGCTGGTGAGAGAGTCCTCTAGGGGCTCTCTGGGAAGGAAAGACGGTTTCTTGCCCTTGGCAGGGACTGTGTGGAACAAAGCTCTGTGAGTGCTCAAAGTGTAAAGTTCTCTCCTCTGTACCTGTGGGACCTGACCCTGGCTCAGTGTGGAGAGCTGAGATGTACCCTGGGCAAGTTCACAACAGTGAGATTTCAGGCTGAGGTTTTCAGACATAAGAGATGTCCCTGACCCTCACCCTACTGCCAGCAGGCACATGGCAGGGAGTGGAGCCTTCTGTTGCATTCCTTTGAGATGCATGTTCAGGGAGCCTCTTCAACCTTATATTTTTTCCCCCTGAGAGGTAAGTTGGGTCAAGTGATTCTAGAGCCAGTGACCACACATGCTGGCAGCCCAGCTCAGCCTTGCCAGCTTCCTGCAGGTACACATCCTTAAGCTGGAGCTGCTGACTCCTTGCGCTTCACCCCTGGTTTGCTTGAAGCATGGGAAGCTGTGTGTGTAAGAAGGGTATTGCCATTAGGAGAGCCTCATTTCCCCATGTTCTGGCTTGCATTTTCCCAGCTGGTGGGGGAGTTGACTATATTCCAGCTCTGGAGGGTGGCGGGGCGGGCATAGCTGCAGAGAGAGAAGGCCAGAGGGCTAGTCTCACGTTTGCTGCCATGATGGGTGGCCAATGAGGAGTCCCTTGTCTATAAAACAGGAACCCCCCAAGTCTCCAGGCTGTGGTGGAGACCAAACCACCAGGCCAACCGGGAATGTTCCCTATAAATAGGAATCCAGAGGAATGCTTCCTTTAGGAAATAACATTGGCCTGGTGGAGGAGAGGTTCTAAGAGGTTGGCAGCTCACGGAGCCTAAGCCTATATCAGGCTCTGAGGCATTGGCTGCTATTGCCATCTGCCTGAATCCTTTCCCTCTCTCAAGGGAATCGGAAAACACCTTCCATCTACATTTAGCCTCTCCTGGTTGGAGGGAGTTCAGTGCGTACTGCAGTGGGCTTGGCAAGATCTCTTGCTGAGAAGCTGGCTCTGGAAGTTTTATTTCAGGTAGTTTGGAAAAGCCCCCATGGATGACTATTCAGAAGCAGAAGCCCCGAGGACCAGTCTCCAGGGAGGAGCAGCAGGTGATCTGCTGTAGCCCAGCTTGGCAGGGTCTTGTTGACAACTCCTGCTTCATCTCACAAACTCACATCCAAGTTATCTTCAGCTCTAGGGTAAGTTTAGCACCTATGGGGTCCTAGTTCCCACTCCTCTTGTGTAAAAAATTTCATCATCACCCTTTAATCTTTGAGTAAAATCTGTGACCCTCACTGCTGTTTGAACCCAGGCTCTGAGTTCATAACATGGTTCAGGGCTGGGAGCAGAGGAAGTCGGGGCTGAGCAAGGAGAGCCTGGGCCAGAGAGGTACCTTGCAGCAGCCAAGGAGGGTGGGGGACAAGATGCCACCTCACTTCAGGAGGCCCTGGGGTCCCAGGCAAGAGCCAGTGTGGGGCAAAATCCTGGCTATTGCTCCTGCTTTAAACATACTCAAGTCAGTCTGGTACAGCTAGGTGAGACAGTATCAGAGCAGCCTGGGCTCTCAAAATGCCCTGCAATCCAGTCATCCGAGGTCTTCCCAGGGCGTGGTGCACTTCCTTATTTGTATTTATCTTCCTCAGAATCCCAACATAGGTTATCATCAGCTTCTTAGGCCCAGCACCCAGACAATCCTCAGGACATGAAATATGCAAGGAACATATGACACCCAAACATGTTCAGATTAGAAGCGTTTCCTGTACGCACCTTCCATGTGCTCCCCAACCTTGCCATTGCCACTAGAGGGGGGTTCCCAGCTCAGACTTTCTATTCCCATGGGTTTATGCCTCGGTAAAAATGAAGCCCTCCTAAAACCAAGTTCCACCAGATACCAGTTAATCTTGCCAAACTGATTGCATTTTCTAGGCTCATTAATTTGGGCACTTGGCCACATGCCAGTGAGTATGAAGTCAAGCCTTGTTTTAAAGGTCTAAACTTGTTCGAAGAGTGTCCTGGGGCTTCTCACACCCGTCTTTCGGGTTTATTCCATTGGGTGTCCTTGTCAGAGAGAAACACAGAAACAGCAGCGAGGGCCACAGATTTTACTCAGAGACTGAAGGGTGATCATGAACTTTTGTACACAAGAGTGGATCAGAGGAGCGGGAGAAATATGCTCACATACACTCTTGGCTATGAGTGTGTGAGACGAAGCAGGAGTCTTCAACAAAAACTTGCCAAGCTCCCAACTTGCCCTCTTCTCTTGGTGAGTGCTCTTAGTGACTGAGTGTTCTGGGAAATGGCGCAGAACACACAGGCACATCACTGACTGGCCTGCATTCCCATCTGTCCCACGATTATTAGCCAAGATGAGGGTTGGCTAACTTGGAGTCAACATGGGATCCTATTCTCAGGAGATTTTAGACACTGGGTCAATTCTAGGTCTTATTCTGACAGACTCCTTTGCTGTTGGGCAACTCCCTTCCTTTCTACGGTCCTCAGTTTCTCTGTCTGAAGAATGGGAAGGGTTGATTGACTTAATATTATATCCTGATATTATATCCACACAGGTAGATATAATTCTAATCCACTTAGGATCCTACTAAGTTGTATTGTGAGAGTCTTTTCACACACATAATTTGAGTTTGCATTCTCAAGGCCCCAGGGAAGGTCAGTATCATTTCCCCCTTGTGCACAAAAACAAGCTCAGAGGCCTTCTGTGGGTTAACTGAAGCCACACAGCCAAGAAGTCATTCAGCTGAGATCCAGTCCCCAGCTTGTCAGTCTTCTCATTCAGGGAACTGAGAACAGATGCTTTGAGCTTCCCTGCTCAGCTCCTACTGTGATGTAGGGGGCTGGGGTGCTATGGGGTCCCCTGGCTGAGGCTTGGGGTACAATCTACTGATAGATACAGGTGTGCTATGGCTGCAGACAGCAGGTGAGCAAGAGGGCTGACAGCCTGGGTCTCGCTGTTCCAGCTGAGGCCAGGGAGGCTCCAATTGGCTACAAGGTAAAGGCGCTGCTTGCTGTTCCTTGTCCTCTGGGAGCTGCCGCCTGGTCTCCCGATTGGTGATTCTCAGAGTCTTCCCCCAAATTCCTGCCCACACTTCCTAGCCCACGGAAATCATCACCTGGCACTAAAGGAGCCGAGGGAAGGTATAAAGAGAGTGCTGAAGGGACAGAGTGCAGATCTCTGCCCCAATTATGGAGGAGACTTCATGGGAGGCTGCCACTCATCCCAGCCAATTCAATTAGTGCCTTTGACTCCTGCTATTTGACACTGGGCAAAAGACAACCTCTTCCCCCCCCCCCCCGCCCCCATGCAGGCAAACAGCCAGGTGGCTGAGCCCTATGGATATCAGGCCTTTCCCAGTGGTGACATTTTAGGATACACTATCATGTACTTTTTTCTTTCCCTCCCAGAGGCCCGGGGCCAGATGCCTTGGGAGAAATAACGAGCTTAAAAACATCTCTCTCGGCTTGAGTGTTTCCACCGGCTGGGTGCTGTTCTCCTCCTCCCTCCCTGCCAAGCCGGCGCTTCCATTGAGTCCAGGCCCGCGGCAGATCGCGGCCTGGCCCTTTAGCCCTGCTGTTTGGGCATCGCCAGCAAGCGAGTGAACAAGCGCAGCGCTACAGCGGCTACTGCGGCGGCGGCCGCGGCGGCGCAGGGGGCGGGGGAGGAAAGAAGAGCCCACTTGTCCCACTGCTCCGCAGCAGCCCTGGCCCGACCCCGGCGCGTCACGCCCGTCTTTGGAACCCTGGGGTTTGTTAGCCTGGCCAGGGCCAGCTGAGAGCGCACCATCATTCGATCGCGAAAATAAAAAATAAAAAATAACGACTCCCCAAGGCCCCGGCAATCCCCAACTCGGCCAGGCTAGCGCAGGTTATCCTTCGCCCCTAACTGCGGGAGGCAGGGCACCGCGACGCTCCGACGCTTGTTTCACCTTTCCCAAGCCTAAGCGCAAGGAATTTCACGTTTCAGGCAGAAGATCGTGGGCGATCAGGGCTGGCGTGGGGGTGGGGATGGGGGTAGGGGCACCATTTTGGGTCGGACGCTGAGAAGATTTCTTGCCCGGAGTCGGTCCTTCGGACCCCATCTCCATTGGCATCTCCAAGTTTCAGCCTCCCTGTCCCCGCCCCCTACGGGGCTTACCCGGCCCGGGGCCGCCGCAGCTCCTAGCGGCGCCCTGCCCGCAGTCCCTGCCTCCTCTGCCCGCCCTAGGGTCACCCTCGCGGTTTGGTCCAGCTGGTCCTTCCCGCGGAAGACGTTGAGACGCCCTGAATTTCTTTAGAGTAGAAGGGTCAAAGTTCGGTCACTGAAGCACACGGTGGAAGGCCCCTCCCCCGCCCCCGAACCCTCCAGGGCCTCAGCAGGGGGCGCGGGAGGTCAGGACGCGGCGCTCCCTCACCTGTTTCTCCGCCGGCTCCTTGGCAGAGATCGCCGGCTTGGGGGAGGGCGCGCGGTCGCAGACACAGCCCTCCAGCAGGTAGAGCCCCGAGGGCCGAGAGCTCGAGTCGCTTTCGAAGTAGAAGAGCAAATTCTGCAGCAGCGCGAACCACTTGGTTTGCCATTTTGTGTTGTCCGAACTCCGCTTGCTCAGGTAGCCTTTGCGCGTGCCGTCCTTGCGTGCCAGCAGTCCAAGGGACGCGACGTGGCCATCGTTCAGCCGGATCCCTTTCTGCATGGTGCTCGGAGGCCAGCGAGACCCCACGCGCTTACATCTTCCCCGCGCGGCCCCCGGCAGCCCCTCGTCGGTGCGCGCCGCGCTGCTTCTCTCTCTCTCTCTCTCTCTCTCTCTCTCTCTCTCTCTCTCTCTCTCTCTCTCTCTCGATCGCTCCCCCCTCGCCCTCCCACCCCACCCTCCTCAAGATCTACACTCCGGGCTCCGGCGCCGCCGCCGAGCTGGGGTTTCTTGAACGTAGAAGGAGCATTCCCTGCCGGAGCCTCCTCTCTCCGCAGAGCTCCGGGGCCCCGGGGGATGTCGCTCGACCCTCCCCCGGCAAAGTGAGGGAAGGGCGATCTGCGCGCCGGCTGGGGGCAGGCGGAGTCATGTGACGCCGATCCCTCGAAGAGCCCCGTTTCGGCGCGCGGACAGGGACACACGCACGCAGCCCCGCCGAGGCGCAGAGCCGCACGCAGGCTGCACCTTGGCGCCTCCTCCCCCCCACCCCCGGACACACACACACACACACACACACACACACACACACACACACACACCTCCTCGTCCTCCCGCCTTGCCCTCCTCTTCTGCACTTTGGGTGTTCTAAACCAAATCAGATCAATTTTTGTTCAACCCAATGGAATCCCGGAGACTCGGCATCCCCGGAGTTCTTTGCGCCCCACGGCGGCGCACGGTAGACCTAGGGTAAGCCCCGTTTGTCATTTTTCTGCACTATCGCCTTCCCTCGCCTTCCTCCCGTACTTAATTTTTCCAGTCCAAGGTGGATAATGAAAGGAACGGGATATGCACTAGTTTTTGCATAACCGTTTGGCGCCGGCGACCTGAGAATACAGATTGGGAGGAGAGAGGTGACCGCTTATTTTTTATTTCATTTTGAGCGGTGCCATAATTGCCAGCGTCGCCCAGCGAATCCTAAGGTCTGGCTGGCAAGCCGCTGCCGGGAGTCTTTCGCAAATACCCCTGAAGCCTGAAGGCGGGCTTCAAACGCAGGCGCCGGGGACCATGGGAGCCTTCAAATAGCTGCGCTGGCGCAATGATACCTTAATGATAGATTTTCCGTTCTTATTTTTAGCTCCCATTCGCCTACACAGTTACACGGCATTTATCCGAGAACGTCACAGCGCCCGCATTCTGCACCGGCGGAGCGCGCAGGCTGCCGGGCCAGCCGGGTGCTGGAGCGGGGAGCGCGCAACGCGGTCTGCTGCAGAGGACAGCGGCCTCGCGGAGACCCGGAGCAGCGCCTGGCGCTTACAGTTTGCAGCCTGGACGGGTGTCCGCGCAGCCCTCTGGAGAAAGAACACCATCTTTCCTCCCAGAACCGCACGCGAGAGTCTCCCCTCTTTGTGGGGACACAAACACACACCATACACCACGGTCTGGAGTGGAGCTGTCCCAGTTCAGGACGTAGTGGTCCAGAGGGCTAAGCCACCTTCTTTGCAGCCCTGATGGTCTCAAGAGACATCCCGTGGAAACGACTGTGCTCATTTTTTTTAACTTGTTTTCTAACTTTCTTCTTTCTCCTGCCCCACTCTTCTCTTTCCTACCTATCCTCCCTCCCCTTTTCAGACGGGATCTTGTTATGTAGCCCAGACTGGCTTGATTTACTCATGCTCCCCCCTCAGCGTCCTGAGTGCTTAAACTTCCCTTGGCTTCGTTATGGAAGCAGAATTTCCAGGGCTGTTTTTTTTTTTTTCCCCATGTAAATTCCCATTAGGAAGCCTGTTTCAGAAAAGGCCAAGGACGTCCCTGGTGAGAGACACTTTGTCTCAGTTCAGCCATTACATCTCCTCTATAGCCTTCAGCGTAGCTTGGCTTTGGGTTCACAAGCTTAGGGCTGCTCTAATGGAAAGTGACAGAGGTGGGATTTGAACCAGATTGAGGCTTGAGGTGGAGCAGCGTTTAGAGTTGCATTGAGACTGGGGTTTATCCCACAAAGGAGAGGGATAGTCAGGGAGAAAGGTTATCTCTACATGGGCTAGAGCCAAGGTATGGCAGAGCTTGGAGACTCACTAATGTATGGCAGGACCAATGATGCTGCCTTGAGCACACGAATTGCCTAAGATTGCTGTCAGTGTCCCTTCTCATTCAGTGGAGTTGGGCAGGGTCTGAGAATCTGTATTTCTGACAGACCTGCCAGAGAGGGAAAGGCGGCCTCTCTGCTTTGCAGCTCAGCCATTAGATTTTGGGCACTGAGGACGTGGGAGAATGTGGGACTTATCCATTAGTTCGATCACTCACACATTTTATTCTGTTGGCTGGGCCTTGGAGACACAATGAAGAAAAACTGATTTCTGGAGCTTGGGCTGGCCTAGGTACTCCTTTGCTGTGTGACTCCTAGTATAGCCAGAGGAAAACCCACTTTCTCTTGGGTCTGGGAAAGACATGCTAATCAAAGGTGCCAGTCAGAGGAACTGATTCCACCACAGTGGCTCTGACCTCTGGTGTACTTTACAGGTTTAAAGTCTGTTCAGACCTTATTTTTGGCCAGTGAAGTCAGAATCACTGAGACTGGACATGCCCACCCTACTTAGAAGTTCCTGAGAAATCCCAACATGGAGTCAGGGCTAAGAACCTCTTATGCTAGGGCCAAGAAGATCCTGCCCTGGTCAGCACTGAGGTGGTGGAGTCACATGTTTGCTAGTTCTGGGGTTCTGGGATTTCCCAAATGAGCTAGTCCATGCTGGAAGGTTGGCTGTGGCTCTAAGCTGCTGTGTGAAAGAGAGGAAAATGGCTGGAATCCTTCCTGGCATTTTGATTAGTCTTATGTAAGCTGTATGAATATTGTTTTTTGTTTTTTTTTTTTCTCTAGTGACCATAGGCAGTCTAACCTTTGGCCTCTTGGCAGTCTTTTGACTGGAATCACGCTCAGTGCTCCTGGAAGCCTCTTAATGATGCTGGCTAAGGAGATATCATTTACCAGGCTGGTCCTTGCTTGGCTTATGTAAGAGTCATAGAGAAGATGGACATAGGCTGTGTAGCAATTTCGTCTGAATTTAAATATTCCCTCCTAAAGGGAGGAGGAAGGCTCAAAAGACCCAAGAAGTTCAAGAAACTTAAGAAGCTCTTCTCTTAGTCACCGTTCTATTGCTGTGAAGAGACATCATGTGTCGCGCGCAGCCTTCGCCGATAAGGATGACGCGGCAACCGAAGATTTGTCCAGCAGAATCTTTATTATGAAGCTCTTGCAGGTAGATGGAGAAGGACCCCAAACCCCAAATGCGCTCTGCTTAAATAGCCTGCAGGGCGACGTGCTCGTCTGTGATTGGTGCTCCACACAATACCCAATTAGCATGTGTTCTCTGATAGGGAGAGCACTCAAATCCATATTAGCATCCTGTGGCGCATGCGCTGCTGCAAGATACAGCACTGACAAGAAGAACCAGGAAACAGGAAGCCAGCGCCATCTTGTAATGGCGAATGCGGCTCCCGACAATCATGACCAAGGCAACTCTTGGCATTTAAACTGGGGCCTTGCCTGCAGTTTCAGAGGGTTAGTTCATGATCATCGTAGTAAGAAGTGTAGCAGCTCAAAGGCAGGCATGATGCTGGAGCAGTAACTTGAGAGCTATACATCCTTAACCACAGGCAGCAGGCAGGGAGAGAGAAACAGAGACAGAGAGAGAGGGAGCGACAGAGACAGAGGGACAGAGAGAGGACAGGGTCCAGTATGTGCTTTTTAAAACCCGAAAGCCCACCTCCAGTGACACACTTCCTCCAACAAGGCCACACCTACTCCAACAGGGCCATCGTTTCTAATCTTTCCTAGTCTACCAACCAATAACTAAGTATTGATTCCATGGAAGCCATTCTCACTCAAACCACCACGGCCCTGGAAGCTTGGACCTTCCAAGACTCACAAGACTCCTCCCCAGGGTTAGATGAGCAGTTCCATTTGCTGGGGCAGATGGTGGTACTGGAGGAGGAAACCATCAGGAAAGCTGCCAGCCTGTTAGGCAGCGAGCTGCAAGGATGCACCCATCTTGGTGTGTGTGTGTGTGTGTGTGCGCGCGCGCGCGTGTGATACAGCTGCCTTGAGTTACCCATGTCCTATAAGTAACACCAATAATTTCATTGGTTCATCAAGCTAGAGTTGGGTGAAATTCTTTGGTTCATCACTGTTGCCTTATCTGTAGTAAGTAAATGTTAATTCATATCCTCCCTTGCCAAAATCACACACCGCAGTGCCTTGGCCTAGCTGGTAGAAATGGGCGCACTTTGAGGTCAAACATACTGTCTACCTATGGGTGTAAGAACTTAGTCTCTCCTCCAGGGAAGGACAGAGGCTGACTAACCCCAGTGAATTTGGGCCTTGCCTTGATTCACTCCATCCTCCCAATAACAATTCTGAATAGGGTCAACAACCCCATTTCCCAGGTGGAGAAAAGGAGGCCCCACTGTGTGTGTTTGTGTGTCTGTGTGCACGCACGCACATAGAGACTTTTTTTTTTATCAAAAAAGAAAAGAGTAGTTTCTTTATAGCTTTTGAAGAGACACATAACAGTCAGAGAACTTTTGAACACGTGTGCACCGTTTGGGGAGTTCCAGCTCTAATTTGGACTCCACTGATCACTTTGAGCAGACATCTCGTGCAGAGCAGGAAGCCTACACTTTTAGTTTGTACTAGCCATGTTCTTCCCCTTCTTCTAAGGCTGATGAAGGTCCTTCGTAAAATAAATAAAAATAATAAGTTCACACAGAGAATAAAGAGATAACACAACCAAATATTCTTAAAAACGTTTTTTTTCTGTAAAATATTTTTGCTTTTTTTTCCAGACATAAACACACCCACTAAAATGCTTTTCTATAGTATCTGATATTTTTTAGGCCCAATCTCTCTCTCTCTCTCTCTCTCTCTCATGTCCTTTGTAGTATGTAAAATTATTTCTTCTTACCACTATAAATTTAATTATCGTCTTATCATGGACACTTAGGTTGGATTCAGGTCATAGCTTTTGGCAGTGATGTGCAATGGTAACTGTTGAATGTACGCTTCCAGTTTTAGGCGGAGTTCCTCAAGGTGGGCCTTCTGAGTGAGAGGATATGTGTTGGAATGCCGGCATGTATAGGTTCATTTCCAGTGGGTCAGTTCTTAATTTTTACATTAAGCCTCTAACAGAGGATGAGAAAGCCAGTTTCTTTACCCTGTTGTCAAGATATTAAGGTCCAATTTCTTAAGTATTTGCCAATTAACAAGACCAAAGTGACATCTTATACTATATTAACTTTCATTTATTTTTATTAATTTATTGAGTTTTAATTGCATTCACTCATGGCATTTCTTCTTTTTTGATTTTTTTTTGCTTATATTAAAAGTTTTAAAGTTTGAAGATGTACTTATATTGCTTTGTAGATTTATCAGTATTTCATAAATGTGTAGCCAGTGACTCCATGCATGATGCAAATAATTTCCAGTGTCTTACTTGTCTTATTCATCATTGTAGTTACATAACACAACATGTGCTTTTAAGACTCCCCTCCCCATTTTAGGTAGGATCTCTGTACATAGCTCCGGCTGTCCTGGTAGTTATTATATAGACCAGGCTAGCCTTAAACTCACAAAGATCTGATTGCTTCTGCTTCCTGAGTGCTGGAATTCAAGATGAGCACTACTATACCTGGCTTTACGGTGTTCTTAACTATTTTAATTTTATCAAGTGCCAGGAAAAAAATTGGCTGGAATTAATATTGGAAATCTCATAAGATTAATTCTTTGTTAAAAAAATAATTATTTATTTATTTTACATATAAATATCTGTGACCTCTATCTGTAGGTCACCTGCATGCCAGAAGAAGGGCATCAGATCCCAGGATAGATGGTTGTGAGCCACCATATGGCTGCTGGGAATTGCACCTCTGGAAGAACAGACAGTGCTCTTAACCACTGAGTTCCAGCAACGTAAGGTTAATTCTTTTATAATGTGTTTTGTCTTCTTATGCAAAAAAGTTCATCCTTCAAATTCTTTATCCTTAATGTTTTGGTAGAGTGTGATACTTTCCTTTATATATACCTTGCACATTTTATTTCTAGATATTTGGTACTTAGTGGGTACTATTGGAAACATGCTATTTTCATATTTTAACTCAATTTTTTTGTGAAATGGGGGTTGCCTGCCTTGTGAAGGGTGGGCCCAAACTTGGAGATTCTCCTGCCTCTGATTTCACACCTGTTTTCCTAAAAGTGAACATTGTTGGCACAAAAAGGAAGTTATTGCTATTTATGTATTTAATTTTAAGCCACTACTATGAGTTGAATTTTTCTAATTTTTAAAGATTTTAGTTCATCTGAGTTTTCTAGTTAAATGAGTGGAATATATCAGTGTATCTCCTAACACTTATGAATGAATGATAGTATCTTTCAGACAAACCCCACTTAAAGATGGAGGATTTTTATTTTATTATTAATTTATTTAGCTTGTCTTTCTTGAGTCAGTTTTGATAATGCAATTTCCAAGATCATTTGTTCAAACTTTCCAATTTATTACGTTTACTACCAAATACCATATTATCATTCTAATTTTTTTATCTGTGTCACTTCCTCTTTTAATGTGCTGATTTTGTCTTCATAGAATTGGTCTTATTTTTTTTTACAAACATTTAATTTATATCATTAAGATGTTCAGCTACTTATTGATTCTACTCTTTCTTAACTCAGTACCTTTGTTCATTAATTATATTATTTTCCTTTAAAAATTCTATTGCTATTTTCTTCTTCTACCTCTTGAATGCATGCTTCATTTTATTTTTATGGTTTCTTGTTTAAGAAACAATAGTGTTTAAAGGCTGGACTTCTTTTCTTGTAAGAACTGATTCCACTTTTTCCTTAAAACCCAATAGAATTATTATATAAAACAGATCCTACAGAATTGCTACATAAAAGAGATCCAACGGGATTACTATGTAAATCTCCAGTTACTGCTACAGTAAGAGTCAGAAATGAACTTATCCTTCAGGTGGGTAGTTACCATGTAACTGCATCCTCACCGCAGCCTTTTTCTGAGACAAGGTCTCACTGCATGGACCCCACCAGTCTAGAACTTGCTTTGTAGACCAGGCTAGCCTTGTATTCACAGAGATCTGCCAGCCTCTGTCTCCCTAGTGCTGGGATTAAGGGCGATAGGATTAACCACGATGCCTGGCTGACAATTTGTAATCAAGTGCCTTTGGAATTTCCAAACTGAGCTTTTGCTTTGCTTATCTCTGGCTCTGTCTCCTTGTGTTCGGAGAAGGTGCTCTGCATGATTTTACACATATGGAAATGTACGGCTGCTTTTGTTGTGTTGCATAGCTGGTCAGTTTGTGAACACTCCAGGAATTCTGGGAAAGACCCACACTGGATTCACAGGGTGTGGCGTTTGACACAAATCTAGTAGGACAGTTTGAAAAGTTACAATACACGAGGACAAAGGGCCAATGGTTACCTGAGGTCACCATAGCTAGCTGGCAGCTGTGAGTAGCAGTGGCAGACGTGCACGGCAATTTTGAGGGAAGCCGGTTGATGGTGCCTGAGCTTGCTAGGATCCTATCAGCTGCAGGCCAAGGAGCAAACCTGGAGTGACAAAAGAGCATTGCCCTGCTCACATGTTTCCAAGCTCTGATCCCTCCAGGCTCAAGCTTCTAATTCTGGCTCAGTACCTTCTGTAGTTTGTATGTTTTCTCTCAATTTCATCATCACTGTAGTGGCATTAAGATGTGGGTGAGGTAATCCCAGCTGGGTGAGGTAATCCCATCACTCAGGGAGACAGAGGCAGGTGGATCTCTTTGAGTTTGAGGCCAGCCTAGTCTACAAATCGAGTCCAGGACAGCCAAGGTTACACAGAGAAACTTCGTCCTTAAACAAACAAACCAAAAAAGACGTGGGCCCTTTAAGAGGTGGTGTGCCATGGGGGCTCTGCTCTTATAAGCACATTAATGTTGTTATCAATGGGTTAATCATCACAGGCACGGGCTCTGGGGAAGATAAATGGGTTTGACCTGTGCTTGTCTGTCCCACACACACTCTCTTGCTTCTTACTGTGAAATGACCAACACAAAAGTACTTTGCCAGGCTCTGGTACCATGGTTTGCCTTTCTTAGTCTCTAGAACTAGGAGTCAAAATTCTGTTCCAAGTTACCCACTCTGTGACAGAATGGACAAGAGTGGACCACTTCATTCTCTTTACATCCACACTACCCAGTGCCTTCCAGAGACATGGTGATAAGACTGCCTAGTCCATGCAGAGCACAGAGAAAAAAAAAAAAATTCACAGATGACTGAGTCAACTGTGTAGCTAGAAATAAATGAAGAAAAAGTAAACATGTTCCCATAATCACAGTTGATCGAGGGCAGCTGGTAGTGTACATTTACCAACTGCAGCATCTGGGCATGCCCACTCACCACTCCAGGCTTAGCCCCGGCTCCTCCCCATCCAGCTCTGTGGCCCTGGTGTCTCCTTTCAGTCTCTGGTCTTCCCTAGACCAAGGGCTTCCTGTTAGGCCTGGCTAAAATGGAGCATTGTCCTGGACTGTGTGGGAAGAAAGGTTGGCGTGGCACCTTCTTGTTCAGTGCCTGTCTGTCCACCCTGCTCTGTCCCAGGCTCCGGGTCCTGCTCTCCACCCTTCTGCTCAGGAGATTAGCCCAGGCCGGCGTGATGGCTTTTGTTGCTCCTTCTAGTCCAAACCTTTTAAAATTGCTTCTCTGTCTCTGTCTCTGTTTCTGTCTCTGTCTCTGTTTTTGTTTGTTTGCTTTTTGTTCTGGAGACAGGGCTTCTCTCTGTAGTCCTGGCTGCCCTGAAATTCATTCTGTAGACCAGGCTGGCCTCGAACTCAGAGATCCGCCTGCCCCTGCCTCCCAAGTACTGGGATTAAAGGCGTGCACCACCACCACCACCTGGCTTTATCCACTCTCTTAAATTACTCAGGTCTAGTGCTCTGTTACCTTCTGGACTTTAACTCTACAGTGCTGATGAGAAATTCACCACTAATTCAGACTAAAAACTTTTTACCATTTGACTGGGACAGTTAGATACGGTCATAAGAAGACACAGCTAGCTTATCACCTCATCTAGGACCCTGTGGTGTCTACCCGCCATTCTTGTCTCTCCATTGTTCACATTTTTTTTTTTTTGGATCAGATTCTGTTACATATACAAAACTAGGGTTGATTTATAAGCACAGAATAATATGAAAAATAATTCCAAGGTTTGCCACCCCCTAGATTGGAATCAGGCCCAGCTACTCTGATCTTTTGAATCATTTTAGAAGAGTGGGAGGGAGGTAGGCAGGCATATGTGCAGTTTCTCATTTAGATTCAACAGTCCTTCTTTCTTATCTGTATTTTTTCACTTTTTAAAATTAAAAAGTGACTAGTAAAAGAATATAATAAGACAGGGTCATGCAAAATCTCAGAGGAAAAAAAATTCAGTCAAAAGCTTTCAGAGGGCTGGTAAGATGGCTCAGCAGGAGCTTGCTGCCAAGCAGACAACCTGAATTTGATCCCAGGAGCCTGCACGGTGGAAGGAGAGAACTGACTCCCACCAGTTGTACCCTGACTTACACACACACACACACACACACACACACACACACACACACAGGTATTCCCCTCTCCCACATGCAAATACACTTCATGTGCTAGATTCTCAAGTCCAAACAGTCTTGTCACTGGCCTCCCTCCCTGCTGTGGGTCTGGCTTCTTGCCAGAGGTAAGAACAATAGCTTCTGATTATAGCCCTGGAGCTACTCTTAGAATGAAATGGAAAGTCACCTGAACTCTATTCCAAGCTCATCCATTTCAGGCTCTGCCCTTGCCTTGGATTCCTGCTGAGCTGTGTGAGCTCTCCCAGGCTCAGGGCTGGTTCAAGGCCTCTAAGTATTTGTGCATGGTGTTCCCTCTCATCACTTTTCACCTGCGGCTCATTTTGTCTCTCTTTGAATTGCCTTTCTCCTCTGCGTGTTGCTTTCGGACAGCAATGTCTCAGTGGTTTCTTTGGTTTGTGCTGCAGCATCTTGACTGTAAGGCATCATGGGGAAGTTCTCTGTGATGGCTGGAGGTGCTGTCCGGAATTCTTATACTTGGATGCCCATTTGTTTCCCAAGGTTTGGGGAACTTTGTTATTACTGTATTGATTAGATTTTTTTCTATGCTCTTTTAATCTCAGCACCTCTACCCTTGGATTTCTGGTCCCTTTGTCTCATTTAAAGTTTTGATTGTTTTGCCGATGACTAAACGTAGCATTTTCTCCATCCCTGATGGTTTTGCTTCCATGTGTTCATCTTCTTCTCTTTTCTACCGTACTTTTAATTTGATTCATTATTTCCAATATCTCAACTATTCTTTTTAAACAGAAGTTTCCTTGCTGTTTTTCTTATCCACAGTGCTGACTTTTTTTTTTTTTCTCACATTGCTGCCTTCTTTTCTATGATATTGGCTTTCTTCTCCAGGTCCTGAATTAATTACCTCATGTTTATCAACTGCTTGTTGATTCATCTGAAATCACAGATCACTTTTAGAAGTAAACTTTTGAGATCTTCATCTGGCATTTAACCTATTTCAGTCCCTCATTAGTTAAGGAGTTATGATCTCTTGGAGGGCTCGTGATGCTTTATTATGTTGTGTCCTGCGATAAAATTTGCACATCTTTTGGATAACTCTTCTAGTTTTATTGAGGGATATTTTTAGTAAACAGCCTATTCTTTTTAAAGTTATTTATTTATTCACTTCACATCCCAATTTTAGCTCCTTCCCTTCCTCTCTTCCCTCATCTTCCCTCCCTACTCCTCAGAAAAGGGGAGCCTGCCCACCAACCCACCCCAGCACATCAAGTTGCATCAGGACTGAGTGCATCCTCTTCCCCTGTGGCCTGGTGAGGCAGCCCTCGCCACCAGGGGGAAGTGATCAAAAAGCAGGCACCAGAGTCCATGTCAGAGACAGCTCCTGCTCCCCTTACTAGGGAACCCATTAAAAAAACTGAGCTACCCATCAGCTACATCTGTGTTGGGGGTCCAGTCCATGTATGGTCCCTGGTTGGTACTTCTCTCCACAAGATCGTCTGGGCCATGGTTAGTTGGCTCTGTTGGTCTTCTTGTGGCGTTTCTGTTCCCTCAGGGTCCTTCTGTCCTTCCCCTGACTTTTCCACGAGACTTCCTACTTTGCCCAATGTTTGGCTGTGAGTCTCAGCATTTGTTTCCATCTGTTGCTGGGTGGAGTCTCTCAGAGGATAGCTATGCTAGGCCCCGGTCTGCAAGGATAGCAGAGTATTGTTAATAGTGTCAGGGCTTTACTCTACTCTTTTTTTCACGTGTGTGTGTGTGTGTGTGTGTGTGTGTGTGTGTGTGTGTTTGTGTGTGTATTTATGCTCATGCACACATGAGCGTGCCTGTGGAGGTTACAGGCATCAGATCCCAGGAACTGGAGTTGTGTGTGGCGGTGGTTGTAAGCTCCTGGGAACCCAGCTTGGGCCTTTTGTTAGAGCAGCACTTAACCACTAAGCTATCGCTCTAGCACTAGACCTTTGTTTTTTTAGGTATGATTTAAAATAGGTGCTGTTTGTCAAGCTGAGGACATACCTCTGAATTTTTAGTTTCTGGGAAGATCCTTTTTCTCAAAATGATAAATAGTGAATTTCATCAAATATTTTTTTCTGTATGTTTTTATTAAGATTTTAATTTTCTACCTTATTAATATGGTAGATTATAAATATGGCACGTCATTAATATGGCTGATAAACTTTTGATACCGAGCCAACAGTGAAAGTTTTCGAGGAAAAATCCTAAGAAACTCCATTTAGTAAATGACTGAAGGAAGCAGTTAAGTCCCAGTAAGTGGTAGATTTCATTGTGAACAGTTTCACCAATAAGCCAAGAAGGAAGGACTGGATAAAAACATGCCATTAAGTAAATTCTGTATTCCAAGAAACAAAACAAAACAAAACAAAATATTTCCTCCTGTAGCACCTTGGGAAGCTAAGCTTATTTGTCTACTGGATACTTTTCCTAAGCTGGTCATATGCCCTTTGGAGAGGCGGCCATGTCAAGGTGAAGCTTTCTGTTATTGAAAGAATTTTCCTTCTTTGAATAATTATAGAAATTCTTCACTGATAGTATTGTAAAGAAGAAAAGTATTATAGGAGACAGAAATGAAAGGATGGGGCACATACTAAAAAGCAAAAGTATATATTGTTGAATTCAATGTACTAATATTTTATTGAGGATTTTAAAATCTGTACTCATGAACCGTATGTTTTGTGCTTTTTTTTTTTTTATGAGCTCCATTTGTCTGAGTTTGCTATCCTGGTAAATGTTGCTATCAGAAAATGGATTGCAGAGTGTTTCTTAATCTGTTTTCTAGAATAGATTTTGTAGAGCAAATGTTAATTTTTCTTTGAACAATTAACATGGTATTGGAAGCTCTACCAGCTCACAAAGGAAGAAAGGAAAATAAAAGATATACAGACCAGGAAGGAAGAAATAAACCATACATATTTTTAAGTCACATGGTAATCTATGTAGAAACATCCCAAGGATTCTACAAAGTAAAATAAAAAAGAATACCAGGACAATGAGGTCAGCAAGGAGGCGAGCCAAAGTACATACACAGAAATCAATATTACTTTTTATAGTATTGATAAACAGACAGAAACCAAAATTAAAAATAGAAGAACTTGGGGAAATGGCTCATTTGTTAAAGTGCCTGCTGTGCAAGGACCTGGCTTCCAGTCCCAGCACCCATTTAAAAAAACTGTGTGATGGTGCACCCCTGTAATCCCAGTGCTGGGGAGGCAGAGACAGGAAGATCCCGGGGGCTCGCTTGCCAGCCAGTCTAGCTGAATCGAGCGTCCTAGATTTAGTGAGAGACTCTATCAAAAAATAACGTGGAGAGTGATTTAAAAAGACACTCTTCATCAACCTCTGGCGTCCAGACACACTTGAGTGCACTCAGCACCCCCCCCCCCAAATGCATAAACTCACCATTCAGTGTTATTTATAATTGCTCAAAAATGAAATTCTTAGGGATAACTGCAACAAAGTAACATAAAAGACCAGAGCACCTCTAAGAATAGAACCTGCCTGGGCAAATAAAATATTTAAATAAACGAAGACTATCATACACATTTTACTCTTCAGGCCTACATCCTGATGATTTGATTCTCCGTTTTATAGTTTTCACTCTGCATTTGTATCTGGGATCCATTCTGAGTTGATTTTTGCATAAAGGGAGGTTTAACCAGAGATTTATATAATTGCTCATGGAGATATGATCGCTCCAGTTTATTCATTGAAAGAACTGCAGTCCTGTTAAATTGTTCTTACCTCTGTTTGGATCTGTTCCCAGGGACTTTCTTCAGTCACTTTGCAGATCCCTCTGCCAATACCACACAGCTAGGTACCACCTGGAGAGAGTCCTGATATCTTTATTCTTTTACTTATTTTTATTTTAATTATTTTACTTTCTTCAGCTATTCCAGGTATACATCTTACCTATGCTACCAAAAAAAAAAAAAAAGTGCTGCTTAGCTGTCAGTTCTTCATACACCTTTAAAGCAATTCTCATTAAAATTGCAGCACTTTTTTTTTTTTTGGCAGCATAGGTAGCATAGGTAAGATGTATACCTGGAATAGCTGAAGAAAGTAAAATAATTAAAATAAAAATAAGTAAAAGGATAAAGATATCAGGACTCTCTCCAGGTGGTACCTAGCTGTGTGGTATTGGCAGAGGGATCTGCAAAGTGACTGAAGAAAGACCCTGGGAACAGATCCAAACAGAGGTAAGAACAATTTAACAGGACTGCAGTTCTTTCAATGAATAAACTGGAGCGATCATATCTCCATGAGCAATTATTTAAATCTCTGGTTAAACCTCCCTTTATGCAAAAATCAACTCAGAATGGATCCCAGATACAAATGCAGCGTGAAAACTATAAAACGGAGAATTAAATCATCAGGATGTAGGCCTGAAGAGTAAATGTGTATGATAACAGCAAGATGAGATCATCAACGAAAGAAAATTATCAGTACAGTAGACCTAGCTGAGATTAAAAATGACCTTGTCAAGAAGACAAAAGTATAGCTACATATTGGGGAGAAATAAGCCACATATCTTGGATCTGTATCATGAATGCAATAGATACGTTTGTAAATATTTACATGAGTGTGTGTATATGTCACTCAAGACTCAGCAGAAAAACAATCCAGTTAGAAACCATACAAAACCAGGGTGCATGGATGGCAAATGAGCGTAAGGAAAGATGGTTCACAGTCACTAGCTGTTAAAAACAAAATTAAGGCTATGAGGAGCCATCACTTCATACCTACAGGAGAGAGGGGGCTGGAAAGAGACAGTGCTAATTCTGGCGAAGATGCAGGAAACTGAAGCTCTCACCCATCCACACCAGGCATGTAAAACTGTACAGCGGCTCTGGAGACTTTGGCAATTTTTACCACCGCTTTCTCTGAGACCCCCTCAATCACACTTCTGGGCACTTACCCAGAGAAACAAAAGTTTATGTCCATTCAGACTTGCACAGAAATTCCAATCACAGTTTTATCACAGTAGTCCAAAGTTGCAAAGAATTTGAATTATCTCTCTGTGGGTGAATGGCCAGACTCCCTGTTGGGACATGGGCACACTGAAAAGACACAGCTGACCCTGTGAAGCTTTAGAGATGCTATGCTGGGCGATAGAAACCGGTCTCCAAAGGCTAAATATGGCATGATTCCATTGATAGCATACTGTGTTTCCGGTTAGTTTAAGCTTCCTGCAGCCTATTGCAGAACTCCTTCCCATCTAGGGCCAGCCAGCTCGGTGCCCAGTGCCTTTACTTTAGCCAGTAACAGCTTGGTGCAGGATGTGGTGGCATATACCTGTAGCCTGTATTCCTAGTAGTTGGGAGGTGGAGGCAGGGGGATTGGAAGTTAGAGGCTAGTCTTAGCTACCCAGTGAGTTTGAAGTCAGCCTAGGCTGAAAGAGACCCTCTCTCAAAACAATAACAATAAAAAAGCCAGGTTCTCTTTCTCCACCACTGGATGTAGTGCCCTCCTGGGTCTCCTCAGGGAGGAAAGGTAAGGATCATTCCGCTTTCTTCAGCAGTTCCTTTCAGAGGCCTGGGGTATAATAAAGCCACATTCAAATTTGTCCCCGCAGTGCCTGCACTGCGCTCTTGTTCAGAGGGACAGGCAGGCAGACTTTTGGCATTCACCACACCTGGTGAGCCAGGCCATATTAGCCGCGCCCCTGCATATAAAAAAGGAATGTGCCCCTCAGGAGCCACCCAAGCGTGGCCATAGTTCCCACAAGGCAAGCCTTGCTGCGTTGATGCCACGACCTCTGCTGCAGCTCTTTACATAACAGAGCGCTAGATGCTCCGTGGGGCAGCTGGCTCCGAGGGATTTCTCATTTTCAGATATTTATGCCTTAAACCGAAAACCAAATACTGCTGGTTTTTGTCTCCCGTCTCCTCACAGCATCATTAGTAGCTTTCAGGAGCTGCGCTCTGTAAGTGAATCTGCCAGCTTGTCACCGGTGAGTTTTAAGTTCCCCATGACACTTGAAGAAATGCCCAGAATAGCTCCAGCCAGCCAGCCAAGCAGAGCTGGGGAGACAGCGGCTCAGAAGCCTGCATTTATGGAGAGCAGTGGGGAGCTCGTCCAGAAACCCCATAATAGCGTGCCTCCGCTCACTAAGGAGCTGAGCACAAGGGGGTTGCTCCCAGCCCCTAGCTTAGAGCTCCTGGCGGGAAGCATAGCAAGCAGGCTGGCAATCTGTTGCGCAGGCTATACTGAGGGGAGGGATTCACAGTGCGCACTCATTTCTATCATGGAATATTCGTACCCTGCCAAGGTCAAGGAAAGTAGGTGGAACCCAGGTAAAAGTGGCTTAAGTGAAGCTATACAAAGGGCAGCAGCGATCTCGCAGAGAAAATAATTACACATTTTTTACTCAACTGGTAACCCATCAGCACTTGTGCTATGCTCTTTGGCAGGGAGGGGGCAGATACAAATGTTAAGGAAGCAGGGCTATTGCTTTCAAAAAGTTCTAAAGCAACACACCCTTAAGCAATTAGTGTGTTATATATGCAGGGCCACTGTGGACAGTTGTTCGGGTATTTTATTGCATAAGAGTGCTGAGCTTAGGGGGCAAGTGGGTCTGAAATTGATCCCATTATTACTGGCATGGTGCTGGGTCCTTGTGAGGAAGGGGTAACTTTTCTAGCGGAGAAAACTTGTGTGGAGACAAGCCCCGAGTGTAAGTGTGACTTTCTGCAGATTCTCCAGATGCTAACCACAGATGGCTTACCTGGTGTGAGCCCTTCCTGAAATCTCAGGGCTTCCATCTCCAAAATGTGCACGGAGGTCTTTGCTTTGCCTCTGGGGAGCTGGCTTATTCAGTGAAGTGCTTACCTTGCAAGCATGAGGACCAGAGTTCAGCGCCTAGGACTCAGGCACAAGAGCCTGGAGACAAGAGGATTCCTGGGGTCCAGGAGCCATGGAGTATGTGCTCAGCACACTTCACGCCAATGGAAACAACAATAAAGCAAAACACCTCTGTGGGTGGTCTCTGCCGCCACACACCTGGAATCACCTCTGGTCTCTATATGCATGCACAAACCCACATGACAACTCATTCCCACACGAACACACACACGTGCAGATACACAAACACACACATACACAGACACAGACTCACACATGCATGGGCACTCACATGCACAAACACAGAGGGAAGAAGAGAAAAGAGGTGAGAGAGAGAGAGAGAGAGAGAGAGAGAGAGAGAGAGAGAGAGAGATTGCTTTGCTTTGCAGAACAGCTCTGAGCAATAATGGTTTTGGGTGTTAGGCCAGCAAGTATAGACTTCAGTGAACAATAGCAGCTGAGCATGGTGGCACAGGCCTGTAATCTCAGCACTCTAGAGGTTGAGGGAGAAGGGTTGCCAGTTGGAAGCCAGGCTGGGCTAGACAGTAAAGATAAGTCTCAGAAATAAAAAAACGGTATAAAATAGTAGCTTCTAGTGTACTGAGCAAAAGAGGCTGGCTGCAGTACCACACACAGAGACACTTCACAGCGTGGTGAAGGGGACACACTGCTTACTCGTCAGGGGGTTAAAATGCCACCTCCTGCCACACAAATGGATGAAGGACCCTGACATTCAGCTTCTGAGACTCCTTGCTTTACTAGAAAGAATCCGCAGGGCACTCATCACCAAGCTGTCTTACCAAGACAGTGACGAGCCCAATCCAGGCAGCTGGAGCGGGATTGCTATTTCAGTTGCTGACAATGTCAAACAGATGCTTGCAATGTGCTGTCAAATTGGACAAAAAGGACAGTACTCTGAGCTTAGGCAGGATTCTCTTATCTTTTTGAGGGACACACACACACACACACACACACACACACACACTAAAATTAATTTTAAGAATCCTGCAGGGTGAATCTGCATACCCATGGAGCAGCCAATCGGACTGTAGCCTGGGGAGTCTCAGAGAAGCTGCTGCTGCTGAGCCAGGGATCTGAGATGTCAGGATGACAGGACTGGGTGGGAGGGATAAGCCAGGGATGCACGCACTGTAGTCTTTAGGGAGCACCCAACTGGATTTTTCTAAGACCACGGGGAAATGCTGCCAACAGGGAGAGAAACGTAGTCTCAGATAGCAAGTTAGCAGGTGGCACAGTAAGGAAGGGTAATGCCAGGCCCAGAGCCCAGGCTTGACCTCATAAGCCAGACCATGGCTCTAGAGACATCGTGAGCCTGAGTCTGCCGTGCAGACTGTGTGGCACACTTAACCTGGCCTGCCCCTTCCCTGTCTTCTTTGATTTCCACTTGTTACATTTTTTATTTGTGGTGTGGAGATCCAAAAGCCATTGGAGACTCTGCCCACCCTTGAGGAGCTGAGCCCCCTTGCTGGCTTTCTCAGAAAGCCGTTTCCTTGCCTTTCTCTCACAAAGACCACATGTGGGGAGAAAATCCTGCTGTGTTCTCAGTTGGCATCAGCAAGGGCTGAGTGAAAGTGCAAGAAAGTTCTGACCAGAGTTCTCTGTTCCTGTTAGCCTTTATGCATGCCTGGTTTGGGGGCCATTGGCTCAAGAATGAAGGGAAACTGCAGCCTCTACCATGTCTGGTGTATTGCAATATCTTAATGAGGAGAACTTTGGGGCTCTAGGCCTATAGTGATGGGATGCTTAGGATCTCTGAAGTCAAAGATTGGGCACTGGTTTGGAATGATGGCTGGGTGTCTCAGCTCATCTCTGAGGGATGGAGGCTAGAAACCTCCATCTGTCACATACCTGAATTGGTTTGGAAGCTGCAATATATCTTGGCTCCATCTGCATCTGCTGAGGATGTTGGAACATCTTGTTAAGGCAGGATGCTAAAGGGTATGGGAAGCAGGCTCTACAGACAGCAAGGAGTATCTTAGAGCAAACTGTTGCTTTAATTCTACTCCCTCCCTGCCACAGGACCTTTGCCAAGAGCCTTTGCTTGTTACTGTCAAAGCTTCCTGGGTCTTCCTCCACATAACTAACTCCTTTGTGTCCTGTAGACCTCAGCCCATGTGGGGCCTTTTTAGGTCATTCTTTTATTAGGTCTATCTGCCTCCTTCCCTATTCTTTTTCATATTTGTTACATTTTTTTACACATATTAGAATTTGAAATAATTCTATTGCTTTTTTATGTTATTCAGGGTTTTCTTTCTTTTTTTTTTTTTTTTTTTAGAAATAATTTATTTAAGTTTGTTTTATGTGTGTTAGTGTGAAGGTGTCAGAAACCTTGGAATCGGAGCTATAGAGAATTGTGAGCTGCCAATTGGGTACTAGGTATTGAACCCAGGTCCATTTAGGAAGGGCAGACAGTGCTCTTAACCACTGAGCCATCTCAGGGTTTTCTGAGGGAACAGAACTGACAGAGCTTATACATATATGGAATTTATTAGATTGACTTTTAGGATGCCACCTGAGCAGTCCAACAGTGGCTTCCTTGCACTAGAGAGGCCAAGGATCCACAGTTGTTCAGTCCACGTGGTTGGATGTCTCAACAGTCCAATGCAGTGCTGAAGGCCTGGAGATTTCTGGAGGTCTGCCCGTCCTTAGTCTGTTGGAATTCTGAAGAAGCAGGTTCTAACATTATTGAAGGAATGCTGCAGCCATGGGATAGATGGACTTGCCAGTGAGAGTGAGGACAGGCAGACCAAAAGCAAGGTCTCTTTCTACTATGCCCTTTTATCTGGACTGGCACGGAAGGTGCCACCATATGTAGAATGGGTCTTTCTGCCTCAAATAATCTGAGCAAGAAAAATCCCTCACAGGCATGCCCACCTGGTTGTGTTTTAGTTGATTCCAGATGCAGTCAACTGACAACCAAAATTAGCTAGCACACTTGCATTTTGTATACGTGTGTGATATGTGCATAACTATGTGTGGGGGCCACGTGAGTCCATTTATATGCAGAGACCAGAAGAAGACGTAATGTCTTCTTCTTCCTGCACTCCCTCTCTCTCTGTCTGTCTCTGTTTTAGTCTCCTGAGACAGAGTTTATCACTGAACGGGGCACTAACTTAGCAGTCAGCCAGCCCCAGAGGTCTTGTCTGTCCCTGACAGCACTGGGGTTAGGAGTGTGTATGACCATGCTTGGTTTTGTATGCGGGTGTCAAGGGGATTCCTACTCAGGTCTCCATGCTTTTACAGCAAGCATTCTCACCATTGAGCCATTATCTTCAGCTCTGTTTACACACACACACACAACTTAAAACTATCTTCTCTACCCAAATATAAACTCTGAGAAGACAGGAATCATCTCTGTATGGTCATCAGGAGTAGGTGGGCATTTGGTTGATGAGTTAATGAATTATATAACAGGCTAAGGCTCTCTTTCAAAATGAGATGGCTGAGACTCTGCGGTAGCATCTTAATATATTTTAAAAATTAAAATGTGTGTGTGTTCTTGAGCACTTGAGAGAGTCAGTTGTTTACTTTCACCATGGGGATCAAACTCAGGCTTAGTGACAAGCACTTTTACCTCACAAGCCCCACGGTTTCATCTGTGAAAGCAGTCAGGGAATGCACAGCTCCAGCTTTTGAGGCAGCCTGAGCCCATTGCTTCATTGGTGAGGTAGCTCATACTGCCCAGGTGCTTAGCTGTGCAATGCTGTGTGCCGACAGGCTGACTCCCCGATGCTCACCCTGAGTTTCTCCAGCAAAACATAATTGACACTAGCACCCTGTGAAAAGACGCCAACTCTCCTTTGTGATTTCCTATGTGCCAGGAAAGTGCTGCGGTAGGCTGGATTCTGCCCTACAGGGGGGAAGGGATATAGGTGACCTGCAAGGGACTTCTGTGTGACTTGGAGAAAAGCGTCTTTGGGTATGTACAGCACTGTGCATGAACAAACAGCAAGTGGAGAATTGGCTGGATTTTGGTTCCCTCCTGTCCTTTTGGCTCAACGTCTGTGTGGTAAACAACCCAAACCACTGCACACCACGTCACTGTGTAGAAGACATCTTTAAGACTGGGCACCTTTCTCTATGCTCTTAGCCACGTTCCTGCCTCTGCTGCTGCTCGAGTTCCTACCTTGACTTCCCTTTTCAGTAGGTCGTTACCTGCATGTATGTGCCAAGTAATCCCTCCCCTCCCCTAAGTTGCTTATGGTCAGATTGTTTTTATCATAGCAATAGAAACCAAACAGGAAGACCCTTCTCTGTAGGGCTTCCCTATAGCCCGTCATTACTGCTCTCAGTCATGACAATGCCAGTGGAGCCCTCCGTGGAACTAGACTGCAGGGGCTAAGGAGCTTCAGAGAGAGCATCGATGGCTGGTGGGCCAGTTAGCAGGTTAGACACTTAGTGTAAAATGATGCGTGTGACTTAGTCCTTTTGCTCTCATTTAGGATGCAGAGCAGAGGGGAGGATCCTGAGATATATAGAGTACCGTGATCCTACTTACAGACCTATGGATGGGGGTGGCATGTATGAGGATAATCAGGGACCCCCAGGGTATGGGAGCATCAGCCTCAGGAGAAGGGAAGGGAGGGAACCTGTTTGCAGCAGCTGGGAACTGAGTGGCCTGCTGTTTCAGGCTGGGGAGGGAAGCTGTGAGGTGGATGACTCTGGCTGGGGAGACTGATGGGAAAGGAGTAGAGAGAAGGCCTGCACACACTCAGGGGATGGTGGCACAGGAGATAGTCCCAAAGGTGTGTGAGAAAGGCTTCTCAAAATGTACCAACCATCCCATCAGGAACTGCCTCTGGCTTGAAGTAAAAAAGCTGGGCTTGATGGCTTAGCAGTCTGGCCCAAGCCCCAGAGGGGCAGGTGGCAGTGAGGTCTGCTTTGTGGGAGAGAAGCTGTGAGGATTCTGGAGGCTGCACAGCCTGTTTCTAACACTCAGCCTACACAGAACCAGGCACACCCTTGTACACGCTCAGCCTTGCCACTTGCAGTGTGTAGTCCTTAGATGGGACCGCAGAGCTCTGTGCAGAAGCGATAAAGAAAGGCCAGGCCTGCTCTTGTCCGGAGAGGTGCAAGGGATTATCTGAGGTTCATCTGCCTCTTGCTGTTTCTACTCAGACCTCTTCAAAGCTCTCTGTACCCACTATTCCACCAGGTGGCCAGGACAGCTGGATCCTGGCTGGTTGCTCTTGCTGTCTCTCCAATATTCCGTTTCTCCAGCAGGACACAGGGCTGGAGTCTAAGGGTAGAATCCATCAGCTTTTAAGGTCTTGTCTCAGAAAACCTAGAAAAGCACTTGGATTTTCTAGGTCCATGCAAAACTCATGACCTGGCAAGTTCAAGGCCAGCTCAGAGTCAAGGAAAGGAGGCACCTGCCACTAGGTCCTCCAGTAGGTGTCAATGTTTGTGGGAGCTTATGAGACTCTTAGGATGTGGGGTCTTGCTGGAGGAACTACATCACTGAGGGTGAACTTTGAGAATTTATAGCCTTGTCCAACTTCCAGTTCAGTCTCTGTTCTGTGTGGTGGAAGATGTGATCTTTCAGCTTCCTGCTCTGGCTGCTGGCTGCTATGCCTACCCTGCCATTATAGACTGTCCTTCTGGAACCATAACCCAAAATAATGTTTCTTCTGTAAGTCCCTTTTGGTCATGGCGTTTTGTCCCATACAACAAAAAAGTAATTACTACAGTTGGTGGCAACTTTATTTGGAAACAGAGGCTCCACGGAACTGGGAAGCTGCAGAGCTGGGGCTCAGGGCCAAGCCCAAGTCTAGGGGACAGTTTCAATTTGTGCTATTCCTTTAAGACCAGAATTGAACAGGCCTTCCACATCTTACCCTGGGTCTCCTCAGAAGCATCAGACCAGCATGAGTACAAGTAGCTTGCTGCAAGGCAGTTCTTGTCTCTGTTTAGACCCCTGGCCATCCCTCACTTTCCCACCCAATAATTGTGGAAGTAATTCCACCACTTGGGAGATGAAGGCAAGAGGATCACAAGTTCCAGGCTCTCTGGGCTACCTAGTAAGACCAGGCCTCAAAAAACAGCACTCACCTTTCACATGTATGCACACAATCATTCCTTCCTCATTTGTGGTAGAGTGCTACTTTGGTAGTTGCGAAGAACCATGTGGCCTAGTCTTCATTCGATGTAGATGGGCTTGGTTAGGTTCCTCCCATACTGACTAGAGAGTGACTCCACATTTGCTCAAGCACAGGGGCCATTAGCAAACCTGGGCAGGCAGAGGCTCAATGAGTGCTTGCAAATGTCTTTTTTTTTCTTGTAGCTCCAAATGTCACATTATTAAGAAGTGCAGACCATCCCAATGTGATTTAAAAAAAATATTCAGGAAGTTTAGAAGAAGCCCTGGGAGGTGGGGTAGCTCAAGGGCTTTTTCAAACTAGTGTGAGCTAAAAGACCTACCTCATCTGGGGATATTGCTGATCATCTTGCCTAGAATAAATGCAGCTGAAATCCCAGGGTCACGCAGCCACAGCAGCAGCAAGAAGGAGCAGAGGAGGAGGAAGAGGAGGAGGAGGAGGAAGAGGAAGAGGAGGAGGAGGAAGAGAAGGAGGAGGAAACAGTGTTAGAAAGAAACCATTTGGGAGGTCCCTTCATAAGTTTCTTTATTGTGTGTGGGCAAAAGTCATTGCTGAATGACAGTGTCATGCCTAGGCCATGATTTTGTACCAGACACTATAAGTGAAGTCACTAAAATTTCTCCCCAATTCAAATCAAGATCACTAAGTAAATAAATCCTCCAAGCTAAAGAATGTTCCTGATTCAAATTTCATTAATAAAGCTTAATTTGTTTTCCCACTTTTATGGATTGATTTCTCTAGTTATGCTATTTATTTCTACACCTTTCCCCCGTGAATCATAAAAATAAATGTCAATTTCAAAAGTTAAATGGTGAATATTCATTCCCCCCCCAACCAAAACTATTGTGGGTAGGAGACTTTCTCTTGATTTAGAAGGGTAAAATTAAAATTTCAATATGAAATACACATAACAGAAAAAAATTAGAAAGTATTATGATACCATGGCTTACTAATTCCCTTTTAGACTTCTCCCTCCTCTCATCACACCCGGAGGACACCACTCTAATGAATGTAGCAGCACTGCTTTGTTTGCGTATCTTTTCTGTGCTGTTGGACTGTGCGTGTCTGGAATTGTTACAGCACTGCATTGTAGCTCTTGCTGTGTCTCAGTTCTCTTCCCTTAGCCTTGTGCCCCTAAACTCTGCCCACTAAACTCTATCCCTTTATCAAATGTTGGGTGAATTGATTCTAACTGCTACAGTGTATTCCACAGAGCCTGCCCGCCACATCCCTTTTCTAACTCCGAGCAGTTGGCCTGAGAACCCCGGCTATGCTCAGCAGCATTGTACTGAATGCTTGTGCCTTCCCGTTCCCTTACAGACCCAATTCAACAGATGTCCTTGCATTTCACTCACAGCCATGTGCGGATACACATGCCTTTATTGAGAGAAAATTCAGCATTCACATGGATCTGCAAAGCTGAATTCAGATTTTCTGTCACCTCTCTTCATTTCCATAATAGAAATACCCATAAACACCAAAATGCTAATATTGTAGCTCGGAAAGCAAATGGAGTCATTTTGGAAATCAATTGTTTCCCAATTAATTAGTACATACACTTTGAAGGAAAAATAAAAAATTAAGCACAATTTGATCTGTTGTATTCATGCAAAGTGACTGAACTCTCATGGTAAAGCTTCCCATGATTTCTACAGCTAGCTTATTTACTATTCATTTTCAATATTGTGCAGATCATTTAGAAAACTAATAAAGAATAAGATGGACTGCATTTTAAACTCAATGGATCAATCAGGTATTTATAGAACATTTACTCTAATAGTAATAGACTACACAGTCTTCTCAGCTGTGTATAGGAAGTTGTCCATTGCAGATTATATATTAGACCAGCAAGTCTTAATAAATGCAGGAAAACAGAAATCGTATCGAGTACCTTCCAGATCACACGACATGAAAATAGAAGTCAATAACAGAAGAAAACTTTGAAAACTAATAAAATTAACCACCATTTTTCTGAACAAATGATAAGCCAAAAAGGAAGTTGAAAAACAAGTCTTGAAAATGTCCTAGTCCAGATGTGATGGCACACACTTGCAATCCTAGCATGCCAGAAACAGACAGGAAGATTATGAGTTTGAAGCCATCCTAGCTGACAATTACCCCCTACTCCCAACCCCCCAAAGACAAAACAACAAAAAATCTTTAACAGAGATGGAAATACAACTTACTCAAATAATAACAGGAAGCAGAGACATCGCAATGGATGTCACAGAAATATAAAGAATTGTAAGATACCAGTGTGAACAATTATACAGCAACTCAGAAGAATGGATAAATTCTTAGACTCACGCACTCTACTAAGACTAAATCAGGAGGAAATAGAAAAGCAGAACAGACTAATAACAAATACGGTCAAGGAAGAACGCCACACAGAAATCTAAGGCCAACATCTCTAATGAACATAAATGAACAAGTTCTCCACAAAACGTTAGCAAACTGAACTCAACTCCCCGTTTATAAAAACATTCATCATGATCAAGTGAGATTTATCCCAGGGATATGAAGAGCGTGGAGCATACAAGTATGAAAACATGTGGCACATGATAAAAGCAAAAAAGGGGTGACAAAATTCATATTGTTACCTCACTAGTTTTATAAAAAAGCTGACAAAAATTGAGAGTAGTTTATAATAAAACCTCTCGACAAAACAGATCAAGCAAGTGGGCAGGAGATGTGGTTCAGTCGGGAGAGTGCTTGCCTAGCACGCACAAAGTCTGGAGTTCCACCCCAGCACGGCATAAACCAGGCATGCCAGTGCATGCCTGTGATCCCAAGGTTGGCCGTATAATGAGTTTAAGCATAAAACCACTGCAAGAGAAATAAACTAACAATAACAATAACAACAACAATAAGTCTTAGAAGGCCATATGCGACAAGCCATAAGCTAACTTAAAAAAAACACACACACACACACAACTTTTTATTGGTTCTTTGAGAATTTCACATTGTGCACCTCTGTCCCACTCATCTCTCCATCCCTCCATATCCGCCCTCTGCCCTTGCAACTTCGCCCAGATAAGAAAACAAAACGACAAAACAAACATCTTGCTGAGGAAGCTGAGGTGTGTCACCCAGTGTGGCCAAACAGCTTTACTTGCAAATGTTCACTGCAAGGAGTCATTGGTGTGGTTTGAGGCCTCTGGCTTCTGCTACACTATCAGTACTAGATCCTCACCGGGACTCCTCTCAGATATCCTGTTATTGCCCTGTGTCATTGAGATCCTGCAGCTTTGGTTCTGTAGGATTGGCTCCAGAAGTTCATAGATGGGGAAGGCCAAACCTCAAAGCCCTGGATCTGGGCTTGCATGGTAGCTGAGTTGTTCAGTCCATCAGTCCTCCTTCACCCATTCCACCAGGGCCAGCTCTTCTGCTTTGCCCAGGTGAAGGGCCGGACCAGCTCTCCTGCCTATGGCAGCTAGCAAGGGTCAGGACTGGCTTTCCAGCACTGTCCCTGCAATAGGTGGGGCCAGCTCTTCCTCATTCATGCCTTTGGAGATGGCTCTGCTATGCCCATGCCACCAAGGCCAGTTATACTGTGCTGTCCAGGTGAGGTGTGATGTCAGCTCTCCAAGTGCCGCAGTCAGTGAGGGGCAGGGCAGGGTCAGCTCTATGAAGCCTTTGGACATCAACATGTTCCCACCTTTGCAGCCCAGACCAGAGATGATCACATGACCTTTCGTGGTATCATGAACCACAGACCTCTGCTGTTGCAAGGCCACACAGACCCACACGTGCCGTTACCAGTAGCATGGGCTAGAAGATAACTATGTTCTCAGGTGTCAGGGTAGGCTACTAACACCAGGCTGAGCCTCATCACTCTTGTATCTTCAGTTCTGCCTCTCTTTATAGTGCACAGACCATTCCACTCTCTTTCTCTCCCTTCTCTCCACCACATACTTGCTCGTTGTAGTGATGACAGACCAAGCCACGTGGCATTGGGCCTCTGAATGTTGTCTACCTGCCTGTGCAGCATGGTGGTGGGCCAGTTTTAAGCTAACTTTATTAAGTGATTAAAAAATTGAGCATGTTTTCCCTAGGGTCAGGAACAATCCAAAGATACCCACTACTGTTCCTTCAGTTCAGCAGAGTCCTAGACATCATAGCCAGAGAAACTAGCCAAGGAAGCAACTAGGCATCTACATGGAAAAAGAAGGTGTGAAGTTGTATGAATACTCACAGGTGATGTTTGTATATAGAAAACTTTAAAGACACGAAAACACACACACACACACACACACACACACACACACACACACACACACCAAACTCTCTTAGAACTGATAAATAAATTCAGTTAAGTTGCAAGTTACAACAGAAAAAAAAAAGGAAAATCAAGATTAGGGCTGGGGAGCTGGCTCAGTTGGCTGAGTTCTTTTCTGTGTAAACAGAAGGATCTATGTAAAAGCTGGGCTTAGTTTCACACATGTAGAACCCCAGGGTGGATTTGGGATCAGGTGGCAGTTTCTTAGGACTTCCTGGACATCCAGCCTGGTGCTTATCCCTAAACAAGGATCTCCAGGTTCAGTGTGAGAGAGAGAAGGATGAGAGGGAGAGACAGTAACAGAGGACAAAAATGTCCACATTCATCATATACACGCATGAAATTGTCAAATCAAATAACGAGGGAGGAGAAGCAATCGAGGAAGACATTCCAGGGTCAGCCTCTGGCTTTCTCACCTCCCCCACTGGTAATCACATTTGCACACATGCATGCATCAGTACACCTATGGGTAATAGCATTTCTAAAAACCAACAATAACCTGTCTGATAAAGAAGTTAGGAAAACAATTCCATCGATAACAGAAAATAAAAAAAAAAAGAAAGAAAATAGTTAGGAGTCAATTTAACCAAGGATGTGGACGATCAGTGTGCTGGAATCTCTGAACCTTGGCGAGCAACCCTGAAGAAGGTGGCTTTTGTTCATAGGTTACAAGAGTTACCATTGTCAGAACATACATCCTACACAGGACATCTACTGAGCTGACGTAGTTTCTATCAAAATACCAGTGACTCTCTCCACAGAAACAGAAAAGGCAAGTCTAAAATTCATACGGCACCAAGAAGACTCTGAGAAGCTGAAGCAATTCTGATAGAAAGAACACGTTTACAGATGTCACATTTTCTGATCTCAAAATGTTTAATGAAGTAATTAACTCAGAACAACCTAGGCCAGGATTAATAGCAGAGTTATGACCAGTGGAACAGGATAGAAAGCCTAGGGGCGGGAGACACACATGTACTTATGGTTGATTAATTTTACATGTGCCATATTTTGCCTTTTGGGTATGTATGTACATCACTTGAATGCTGGTGCTGAATGCTGAAGGCCAGAAAAGGGCATGGCGTTGGATACCCTGGAACTATAGTTACAAATGGTTGTGAGTTGCCGTGTGGGTGCTGGAAATTGAACCCAGGCCATTTGGAAGAACAACAAATGCTCTCCAGTACCATGTCTGATTAATTTTGACTAGAGGTGCCAAGAACACACAATAAAGAAAAGACAGTCTCTCCGATAAGGGGTGAAGGAAACTGGATCTCCATATGCAGAAGACTGAAACTGAACCTTTATTTCATGCTAAAATAGGCTAAACATAGAAGAAATGTTAAGTGTAACCTGGAACTAGAAAGCAATTAGAAGAAAACAGGAGAAAAAGCCCATGATAATGGTTTAAGAGACCATTCCTTGGTTTGGACTCTAAAATCACGGATAACAAAAGCAAAAGTAGACAAATGGGATGAATTGCATTTCTGAATAGCAAAGGAAGTAATTCCTGATGAGAAGACACACCCAAAGGTTGGGAGAAAATATTAACAAAGTATATGGCTAATAACTATTTTTAAGTCATAAGTTTCCGAGAAGGGACTAGTACCCAAAATACCTAAGAAATTAAGGAAAGCTTATACATGGTAAACTAATTGACCAAAAAAATAGGCAAAGGATCCAAATAGATGTTTTTCAGAAAAGATAGGAATAGGCAACAGGTACATGAGAAAAATGTTCAACCTATGTGATTGGCAGGGAATGGCAGTGAAAGGCATCATGAGAAATCATACAACACCAGTTAGAAAAGCTATCCTCTAGAAGAGGAAGGGTGCCAGCTGTTGGCTGGCATTTGGAGGAGGGACAGTCCTTCCTCAGTGATGGTGAGAATGTAAACTAGAGCAGCCATTTTGGGGACTAGTGTGAAAGACTAGAGGTAGAAATGACAGAGGGCTCAGAAGTCCAGCTTCTGATTACATGTCACCAGGAGCTGAAATGGGTAGCTGGAGGGGCAGCTGCATTCCTACGCTCACCTCAGCATTGTTCATAACAGCCAAGAGAAGAAAACAGTGAAAGTATCTAACAGTGGTCAGATGGAGTTTTTTTTAATGTGGTTTAAATGTACAGGGAGGTACGATGCAGTCTTGAGAAAAAGAACATTCTGTCATTTATGATAACAGGAGCGAAGCTGGAAGGTGTGCTAAGAACAAGCCAGGTGCGGAAAGCCAAATGCTGTGTGACATCATGTATATGAGGAGTCTATGAAATGCAGTTTAATAGAAATAGATAGGAGAAAGTGTCAAGGGTGTGTGGGAGGAGGAGGGATGGAGAAAAACAAAACGATAATCAAAGGAAACAAATTTTCAGTATGAAGAGAGGAGTAAGTTTGAGAAATATATTGCAGTGCCTGGTGAATGCAATTAACGTGATGTATTGTGTATTCCAAAATTGCTAAAAGATGACTATAATTTTTTTAAACATCCTCACCACAGAAAAGGGTAAGTTGGTAAGCTAGTTGATGTGTTAATTAGCTTGTTTGAATCTTTTTTACAATTGATACAAACATTACATTGTATTCCATAAATGTGCATAATTATTGTCAATTAAAAACAAATTAATTTGAGAATCAGGCACTTTGTACCTACAAACTCATCATACAAAAAGGTAAAATAAAACTGGGAAATATTTAGAGTAGACATGGCTAGTTATTAAAAGTGTTAGTTATTAAATCTTGCCACAGATTGGTAATGATAAAAATGAAGCTGGGCTGGGGCGATGGCTCAGTGTAGTGGGTAAAGTGCAAGCATGAGGACCTGACTTTGAACTCCAGCATCCATGTAATAAAGCCTGGCATGATGATACACACTGTGGAGATGGAAGTCTCTGCGTCTCACTGGCCAGCTAAGTCAGCCTATTTTACCAACCCTGGGTTCCATTGAGAGACCCCATCTCAAAAGTACGAGGTGGCCAGCTCCTTTGGAGTGTGACCCCTGGCCTCTGCATGCATGTGCACAAACACTCATATGCACCTGGACATACATACACACCCCCACCCAAAAGGTGAAGCTAACAGTGCTAGAAGAGGCACTGTTGTCAGAAGAATCCTGCCAGCCACCTGTGCTGGCTCCATTTCAGTTCCTGCAGCATCAGCACTTTGCTGGGCTAGATCATTAGGCATTTCACATCTGGCTTTGTCTTGCTCAGGTACAGCCACCCTGCTGATGTTCCTACCTGTGGATACACAGGCTGGTGTGGTGTTCTCAATGACATGATCCCACCAGGAGGGACCTATGCCAGGGGGCAGTGTCTTAGTTAGGGTTTTATTGCTGTGAAGAGACACCAGGACCATGGCAACTCTTACAAAGGAAAACCTTTAATTGGGGTAACTTACAATTCAGAAGTTTAGTTCATTATCGTCTTGGTGGGAAGCATGACAGCATGCAGGCCGACACGGTGCTGGAGAAGGAGCTGAGAGTTTTACATCTTGACCTGCAAGCTGCAGCAGTGAATGCTACGATAAGCTTAGCTTGAGTACCTGAGACCTCAAAGCTCACCTCCACAGTGACATACCTCCTCCAGCAAAGCCATACCACTCCAACAAGGCCACACCTCCTAATAGTGCCACTTCTTATTGGCCAACCGTTCTAACACATGAGTCTACTGGGACCATACTTATGCACACCACCACAGACAGAATGATGGTTATTCTTGGTTTTCCACTTGACTAGGTCTAGAATTAATTACAACCCAAGCAAGTGGCTGGATTTTTTTTTAATTGTGAGGGACTTTTCTTTATTGAATTATTGGAAATGAGAAGAACCACTTTAAATCTGGATCTTTTGAGGTGGGAAGATCCACCTTAAATCTGGGCCACACCTTCTGGTGGGAGCCTCTACAAAGGACATGGAAACAGGAATTGTTTGCTCTTTACCCGTTTGCCTTCACTCTCACAGGCAAGTTTATTCCTTCATTGGTATTGAGGCATACTTCTTTGAGATTCTGGTAAATACTGAAAACTTGTTGAGACATCCAGCATCACTGACTGAAAAACTACTGATTCTTGGATTTTCCATCTGAACACAGCCATTGTTGACGTCGTCAGACTATAATGTGTAAAACATTCTAATAAATCCCATTTTTAATATAAAGTCATCCTAGAGCCATTTTCTCTAGAGAGCCTTGACTAATACAGACAGGGAAGGCCACAAGTGCCTAAAGCAATGAGTGACTGACATATCCCGTAGTTGCAGCTCATAGGTCTGAGAAGCAGGGCTCTGTTGGGGGCTAGTCTGGTGTATGTATTCTAATGCTAATTACTGGCCCCCAAGATCAGGTTGCCACCCAGCTGAGTACATCCTCATGTTCAGTGGTCTTTGTTGTGTAAACCTTGCTCTACCTAAGTTAAAGTTGATTGGCTAATAAAGTTGCTGAAGCCTGTAATTGGACAAAAGAGAAATAGGCAGGGCTTAGGTTCCTGGGCTTGGGGTCTCAAAGGAACCACAGACAGGAGGAACGGAGAGAGGAAGCAGAAGATGTAGCAGGAGGAGAGGAAGCCAGAGAGAAGAAAGTCACCATGGGACAGTATGGAGCATGAGCACGTGGCCATGAGGGCTGGCCTGATAGAACAGAAGGAGCCCAGACAGTAACAATTATGGCAAGTAACATGAGGTGTGTAGCTGGGAAATAGCAAAATAGCTTAACCGGTTGATACCTGCCCAGTTACTATGCTTTAAGGCTTTTATAAATCCAAGATGTCTCTGTCTTGATTATTTGGGAACTAGATGGGATAGAGAAGCCCTCTAGAGAGTCTAATAGCCATTCAACAACAGGGCTCAGGTGAAGTGGTTTTCTTTCTTTCACCACGGCTCCCTGTGACACTTAAGAAAGGCACTTGTTTTTCCTGGGCACTTGGATTCTATTTGGCTCAAGGTCCTGCCTGCAGGCTCCTCCATGGGATGCCAGGGAGGGCTCCCCCGAGTTCAGTATTGCACTGCCTCCTCACACCTGTCCACAACTCAGGTGAAAGATGGTCACCAAGAGAGGGCGTGTTTTATCTAGAAGATAGTCTGCGGAGACACAGTGGGTGCAAGGGAAGGTATTAATGGACTCGTGGCTATGGTGGGAAACTGGGGTATTGTCTTAGAGCTGCCTGGTGGAGGGTGGCAAGCTGGCTCATGGATATGTGACCTCTTGCTTTTCCCAAGGGGTTCGACTGTGTGGACTGTTCTGGTGTGAGCTACAGGTTCCCTGGAGGTTGAAGGGAGGCCCAGGCCCAGTGGCTGTCACGGTGATGATCTGCCGTACAAACACAGCACCACAGCCCGTGCTACATCATAATGCCTGGTAGACTTAATTAGCAGGAGCTTGCTCCTTAATGACTTTGCTAGCTATCTATCTCTTGGATTGCGTTCCTGCCTACTACTCAGCCTCATGTACATTAGACCCCAGGAGTGAAACTCCCAACAATGAAAAAAAATTCATAATTGGCTCTCCATGTACAAAATGTGGTGCTTGGTCAACAGGGAAAACTGTCCTTGGGAGTTCTGGGAAAGAACAGCACCTTATAAGGAATGGTCTATAACACTGATTAATTGATTGAACTTAAGGATGCAGAGAGGCTGGAGTGTTGTGGTACCACAGGCTAATTAGGATTTATCTTGGGCTATCTTCAGGATTCTTTTTTTAGTTGTTCTACATTTAAAGTTAGAAATAATTTGATTAGCACGTATTACTTGTAGGAAACAAAACAGTAACTTTTTTATTAATTATTTATTCTCTTTACGTCTCAAATGCGGTTTCCTCCCTCTTTCCCTCCCGTTGTTCCCATCCTTCCACCGCCTTCTTCCTTTCCTCCCTCTCCTTCTTTTCAGAAAAGGGGATCTGCCCCCCTCATTCCCCCCATAACAGTTGCATCAGGCCTAAGTGCATCCTCTTACACTGAGGCCAGACAAAGTTGCCCAGCTAGGGGCAAGTGATCTAAGAGCAGGCCACAGAGTCTTATGACAGAGACAGCCTCAGCTCCACTTGCTATGGGACCCACATAAAGACCAAGCTGTCCATCAGTCTCCTATGTGTCAGGGGCCTAAATGCAGTCCATTAATGCTCTTTGGTTGGCGTTTCAGTCTCTGTAAGCCCCCATGGGCCTAGGTTACTTTTACCTCAAGACCCAGCTATCCCACTCTTGGGCATATAACCGAAAGATGCTTGACCATACCACAAGGACAGCTTCTCAACTATGTTTATAGCAGCTCTATTTGTAATAGCTAGAAAATGGAAACAACCTAGAGATCTCACAACCGAAGAATGGATAAAGGAAATGTAGCAATTTACACAATAAAGTATCTTTAGTATTATTAATAGCAACTCCTTGCCTACCTCCATGTCTGACCTAATATTCTTGTTACTAACAGGTGAAACCTTTCCGACTATAGCATCTGCAGCTCATGTATAGATTTCCCTGCTGTGCTACAAACTGCCTATCTGGTGCCTACACCAGTGTATTTGAAAAGTGGATTGATTCATGAAATTCCTTTTTTGTTCTGTTATTCTAAAAACTTCACAAGGGTCATCAAGATGGCTCAGTGAATAAAGACATTTGCTGCCAAGCCTGGCAACCTGAAATCCATCCCTGGGACACACATGGTGGAAAGAGATTGTCCTCTGACCATGGACATGGGTGTCCCTTACATGTACATACAATAAATACATGTAATAAAAATTTTATGAAAACTTCATGAAATGGCTGCCATTTTGAAACATTGACCTTCAGGTAACCTGAATCTGTGTTCCTGGGTCCATGGTCACTAATATTTGACTTGAGACTACACCATGTTTTGAGACTAAGGAAGATGCCATGACATAGGAAGATGCCACAGTGCCTTGGTGTTTCTACTGACTCTGAGTCTGTAGAAACTCAACCCTAAATTCTCCAACAATACTTCTCTTCCCTTATGTTTGAAAGTGATTTCTTCTCTGTTTTTTTCCCACCTTAGATCAACACTGCTAGTTCCCATGCTTTGAGGTGGAGACAAGGGTCCTGGTCCTAACTCTGCCACGGACTCTGCGACCTTGGAGCTCCTTTGCTTTCTCACCTGCAAATTAGGGGTGGTGTGAGTCATTGGAGGGACTGCCTGAGATGATGGTGAGGCCTGTAGTCCCTGAATTTTCCTGCTGCTCAATGACTGTCCCTTTTCCTCTCCCACTCCTCCTCTCCTCCATCTTTAGTGAGGACAGTTGTGATGGAACAGGCCAAGCTGCGTTTCCAGTTCCCTCTGCGTTCTCACTCATGGCTGTCGGGGCCTCATGTGTGTCTGCCACACTTTGCACCCTAATTTCTACACAGTATGGGGTGCCTGCTCTTTGCCTATACCATATACAAAACCAAAGCAAACCAACCAACCAACCAAACAAAAAACAAGAATGCTGAAAAAAAATGACTGGGGAAGATTGCCTAGTCAGTACAGTGGCTTGCCTTACCATGTAAGAACCTGAGTTTCATACCCACAACCCAATGCGAAGAAAGCCATGTGTGGTGGCACACATTGGTAACCCCAATAGTGAAGAGGCTGAGGCACACAGATTCTTGGGGTTTACTATTCAGCTGGCCAGACAGCTTAGCCCATTTGAAGAATTCCTGGCCAGTGAGTGACCTTATATTAAAAAGAAATAATAATAATGAGGACACCTGAGGAATAACACTTAAAGTTCTCCTCTAACTTACACATATGTATACACACACATGTATGTGCATCCCCCAACATGAATACACACACATACATATACACACACAAATACATGTGGGTGCACACATTCAAGCACACATATATGCAGGCACACACATGTACACCTGTGTGTGCAATAACACACACACACAAATGCACACATACAAACTCCACATGAAGAACATGGCTTCCCACACCCAGTTGCAGTCCCAGCCAAATTATCACCAAGCAGATTAGAATAACACCAACTTTTGCTACCATGGCAACTGCTGTTGGTTGCGCAACTGCTGACTTTTGAAGCTACTTAAAAATGTGCAAACCGTTTTGCATAAAGTGGCTTTACATCACTGAGAGCAGTGGTTTCTATTTCCCTCAAGACTTCTTCTCAAGAAAATTCACCTCTTTTCTCCCTTAGAAACATTTCATAATTTCTATTTTCAAAGGATTATTTAAAAATAAAGCTCACCGAAATAGTTTCCTTATGTTCAGGGAGAAGCAAATATAAATTAAAAAATGAGAAACTTAATTCTTTCAGTTAAAATAAGGGGCTTCTGGTGCCCTTCCTTCAGAGCATTTGCTTTGGAAAAAACATGGACTTTCAGGCTCTCATCTGTTTCTTTGAAATGCACATACATCTTTTAAAAACCAAAATATCCACTTGCCAGTTCTGTGATCTGAAGACCCAGGAAAGTTTCCCTCTAAGGTTTGGGGATCATCACTTTGAAATGTAATTATCAAAGAAGACAATGTCCTAGGGGAGACGCCAACTCCCACTTTGCCTTCTAAGCTTGAAGACCTGAGTTGGAATCCTCAGAACCCACATCTGTAATCCCGGTGCTCTCACTGCAGAGATTGAATGGGAAGTGGAGACAGGGGTATTCCTGGAAATTGGCAGACGAGCTAGCCTGGAACATACAGCGGGAAAAGAGACCCTGTCTCAAACAAGGCGGACGGTGAATGGACATCCAAGGCTGCATAACACAGGCGTGCTCACAGTCACACACACGTGCACGCAGACACCCATGCACAGATGCACCCGCGTCCTTCCTCCTCTCACACAAACAGCAGTTTATTTTCTCCTTGGGTAGAGCCAGTTATGGAACACTGTCAAGTGCATGTAAGATGAATGTTAACAAACCCTCTTGTTGGACCCTCTCAGCTGAGGACTGGTTTCTGTTGACCTTGAAGGCGTGTGTAGGGGGCTCTGCCTACTTTCCTACACGAATAGAAAGGGTGAGACTTCCTTGACCTCTGTTGAGGCTGAGACAGTGCCCTGATATGCACCACTCACTGTTCAGCCAGATGCTTACACAATAATGAAATTCTTTTCTCTCTCTCCCTCTACCTTTGGGGAGAGGTTTCTGGGGCGGGAGATTTTTGTTTTAATTGTATTCACCCAACACCCACCAGAACCAAACATTTTAAAACAGCACTGCTAAATGCTCTTGTAATGAGCTTGTGTGAAAAGTTCTGGAGGGGGGGAGTGTTGGAGAACCAGAGGGTGAGGGATAGGCATTCACTTCCTCCCCCATGCATCCAAGAGGTGGGCCTTCACTCAGAATCAGGCTGGGACGCTCCTCCCTCAATCTGGGGAGATTCTGGCCTTCTGAGCTAGCTTGTGTTGCAGGATCTTTTTCTCTGCCTTCCCAGGGAACAGGAAATCACATGTTTTAGACACCGGGACTAATGCTGCATATGTCACACAGGTTAGGGGTGCCAAGGGATCTGTCTCAGTCTGGGAGATATTGATGTCTGTGTTCCAGCCTGTGTGCTGTGTGCTGTGCCTATGCGGCTGTGTGTCATGGCTCTCAGTCTCTCTCCCTGAGTTAAGTTCCTCATCTCCACTGATGCCTTTTAACACAGGAATCTTTGAGGGAGGGATTCCACAGCTAAAGGATAGGTGACAAAGGGGAAGGTGTTTTTAATTTCTGTGCATCCATCTCCTCACCCTGCAAGATGTCACCAGCCCACGCATCAAAGGATAAACAGGTGTCACTCAACGGAGATCCCGGATTTGTGTCTGGAAGCTATAGATGGCTGGATAACACAGACTTTGTATGGCTATTTCTTTCTTGTCACTCAAATTTTAACTCTTCATGGCGACCCTCCCTGAACGGCCAAGGTAAATCAGGCCATACTTACTGTACAGTCAATCTTTTAATTCTTTTCAAGGTTTATCACCAGTTAATTTTTTTTCCTCTCCCCTTCTCTTCTTTACTCCTCCATTTTCTTCTCTCTTTATTTCCATCCCTTCCCATTTATTCCTTCCCTCTGTCTTTCTGTCCCCCTTCCCTCCTTTCTTTCCCTCTCTACCTCTCTCCCTCTCCTCTATCAATATCCCCCAACCTGACTGTAGGAGAAATGAGGGGAAGCTATGCCCTGGCTTCTTTTTAGTACCTCAGCATGGACCAGCGCTTGCACACAGTTTTTCCTCAGCAAACACGGCCCATCTGCTCGCTTGTTCCTTTCCTTGGCTGGTGTTTAGCAGGGTCTCAAAGCTTTGAAAGGTGTGTTCTACTTTTGCAAATCACAGCTTCCTGCCTAGTGGTGGTTCTCAGAGGGTTCTGATGCACCCTGTTCATACCAGCTTTCCCTCCATCAGGACTTTCTTTAGGGGGAACCCCACCGATCTCGTGGATTGTCACATTTCAGTTCTCCTCATCTCTTGATGGAAGCCTCTTTTCTCTGTCTTTAGGAAGCGTGTCATGACAGTCTGTGGTACTGGACATATTTCCCAAGGGAGCAGTCTCACGTGGAACCAGAATCTCCATCTGGAGGCCTTTGTCTGAAGGATATGTTGAGAGTAGAGCTGCCTTCCACACCTCAGAGGAAAGGCAAAGAGGACTCTGTGTGGTGTAGCATGCTTGCAATCCCAGTACTGGGGGCATGGAAACATGAGGATCAGAAGTTTAATGACATTCTCAGCTACACGGCAAGTTAGAGGCCAGCCTGGGATATGTGATACCCTGTCTCAAAGCAAAGACAATATCATCAGCAAAATCAAAATGTTCAGAAACAAAACAAAAATGTACAAGGGGGTGCAAAGAGATTCCTTCTATAAGTAGGGGTTCAAATCCTCTCTGACGGAATTTAAATACAATTAAATGAGAGAGAAAGCAACCTTGAATTTGAAAGCAGCTCTTTTCAGGATCACAGGCATTTGAGACAGACCCAGCTCCTAAGGTCTGTTGGCAAAACTCCAGGCCATGTAGACAGAGGGCAGAACCTGTCTGGATCCTGCATTTGGGGCTACCCAGAACCTGAGTGAGTGGCCATGTTTTGAGCATAATGGCTCACAGTCCAAAATCACCTGCAAGCAGAAGGAAATTGTCAGTGCTCACAGTGGGAAGAAAAAAAAAGGTATTTAAATATTCACATCCCCTAAACAATCATTTCTTGGGAGGGATTGCTTCTCTTTTAAGACCATATGGCAGGTGCATAGTCCATGTGTAACACAATCCATGCTTTTGGCAGTCATGACGAAGCCGCTGTGGTCGTAAATGATGTCACCCGAATGACAGCAAACAGGCAGCAAGCAACAGTCAGCAGTAGCCTGGAGTTTATTATTTTTAACAATCTCTGAAGGCCCCAGGAAGAATGAAGCAAATGCCATCATGTGCTTTTGGCTAGAGTGTAGCTTGGATAAGAAAGAAGGAACAGCGACGAGGAGGGTGCGGAGGAGGAGTAGCAGGGTGAGGAGAAGAAAATGATGTACGGAGGGAGTAGAATGGAACCTGTTTTCGCTTTTAATAAAAATCATTATGCTGCCAACAGAAGCTGCTGGAAGCCCACTGGTTTTTAATGTGGAAATGGCCTGCACAGGAAGGGATGGCTGTTTGTCAGAGCGCCACCTCCTGTCATGGCCGCCGAAGCTGGACATAGGAACAAATGCCACACTTAGAGGGAGCTGAGGAAGCAAGAGGGCCATGAGGGCAGGGGCTGGGCTGCAAGAAGGGAGCAGCTACCTCAGGTGATGGAGTTTACACTCTCCAGCTTCCAGTGGTAGACACATGCCTGCCTTCAGGACAGGCCTTCAGAGGAGAAAGAAAAGCACTGGTCAGCTTTTGCTGGAGGATTGGATGGTCTTGATCCTGGGGCACTGGGGGGTCATGGAGTGCTGCAACCCAGGGAGCCAGCCTGGAACAAGAGTGAGATCCAGGAATGTCCAAACACTGAAAATCTTGTCTTGAGACCAGCAGAAGTAGGACTGTTTCCTCTCTGCCCTGGGCCAGTATGTCCCGGTAGACAAAGCCTTATAGTCCACCTCTGCCACTCTTGAGGTGGTCATGTAGCCTGGTGGTCAGGTTACATGTGAAACTTCCTCTCTCCTTATAAAGTCAGGTCCAGCAAGCACCTGGAATTTCTCTTCTTGCAAATAAGCATTCCCAGCACCTTGGCACCAGTCAAAGATGTACACTCACCACCAAAGCCTCTACCAACCCCCCCAAAGGTTTAAATAGTGTCTCTCCCCACCCCCAATTAAATGAGCTGTCTCACTGAAGTTGTCTGCTGAGAAGTCTGTTTGTTGCTTGCTCACCTTCGTCTGAGGTCTCACTCTCACCTCTGGCTTCCTCCCCTCAGGATCTACTGGCATCTGTTGTAGGCTGACTGGGATGGGCGGAAACAAACCCAGAATGGCAGGGTACCTCAATCTAGGTACTTAGGAATCACTCCTTTAGTTCACCAACTGGTTTCCAGATTGTCACCCTAAGCTCATGCCACCTGCATGCAGAAGTGTCTCAACTTCCTTGCTGCACTTTCATGTGTAAAGAGAAACAGAGAAACCCTATACATAGCTGGGCATGACAGCACAAACTTGTAATTTCAGGACTCAGGAGGCTGAGGTAGGAGAATTGGGAGTTTAAGGTCAGCCTGGGTATAAGTGATTAGTATCTAGACAGATCCTGTCTCAAGATGCCAAGAGCTGGGACTGTGGATCAGTGGTGGAGCACCTGTCCACCATGCACAAATTCTTCGGCTCAGACTCAGCCTCCCCCGTCCTACCACCACCAGTAACCGTTTTGGAACATCCTCCATCACAAAAAGAGAATCAATCAAACTTATCTAAAAATAAAAAAATGAAAATAGATAAATTGCAAAAACAAAGGAAACTTAAAGAAATAAAACACACACCAGGGTATGGTGCTACATACCTCTGTCCCAGCCCTCTGGAGGCAGGCAGAGCTCTGTGTTTGAGGCCAGCCTGATCTACATGGAGAGTGCCAGACCACCTAGGAATACACTGTGAGATGCTTCTCAAAACAAACAAACAAACAAACAAACAAACAAACAACCCAAATTAATTCTATACTCAGCCAAACTGCCCATAAAGGGAAGGAGTATTTTCAAGCTGGGATGCTGAAATGTCCTTCTACATCACCATCTCAGCATTGCTACTTTCAGAATGTGTTGCAACAAAACAGAAGAAGGAACCAACAACAAGAGGCTCAGACTTAGGAAACCCAGGAATCCACCTCAAATTCAGGGCATCCTTATGCCAGTTGAGAGCTCAATGAAGAGGTCTAGGGAAAGAAGATCTTTCTCAAGTAATGATATTTTGGGATATGAGAGAAAAACAGATGCTTTTTATAGAAATAGAGAAGAACTATAACCCTCAGGAAAAAAATAACAGCATAAGAAGGGGTGAGTTGCAATCCCATTCTGCTTGGCTCTGCTCACCCTGTGGTCATAGCATTGTGGACACCACTTACTGCACTTGACATTTATGTCCTCTCCATAGACAAAGGAAAGACAATTTAACCTTTGTTGCAGAGCAGAATATGAATTCTATTGTGTTAAGAATGTAGAGGTAGGGACTGGAGAGATGGCTCGGTGGTTGAGAGCATGTACCGCCCCTCTCAAGAACCCTGCTGGTTCCCAGCAGCCACATGCGTTGGCTATCTCATACTCTGTAACTCTGTAACTCCAACGACAGGGGACTGGACATACGATTCTGGACTCTGCTGGCACTTTATTGCACTCCCCAAAGCACAGAAAACTCCTCCCCCATTAAAAAATACTATTATTATTATTATTTTTAATGCAAAGGCAAATGGATGGAGGCACACGCCTCCAATCTCAACACTTGGGAGGCTGAATCAGGAAGATTGCCAAAAGTTTGGGGCCATTCTGGGTAACAGGGTGAGAACCTGTGTTAATAGAAGAAAGATTAAAAAATGCAAAGGAAAATGTACAGCCACCAGAAGGAGAACCAGAGAGGGAAGGAGAAGCTGTTCAGTCTACTGAGCCTGGGAAGTGCGGCCACTGAGCCTTTCCACTTGGAATGGGAAAAGTATGTAACAGAAGTAGAAATACCCTATTATTTTGTTGCTCATATTTACAAAGGTATCCAAAAGCAGAACTCCAATTGCCATTGTAACTGCACTGACATTGCCTGTGTATGGTAGGGGAGGGGGTGGAGAGAAGGGATCAAGCTTATAAGTAATGTTCTCATCAGCAGAAAGTCATCTTTGCAACAAATTGGTAAGTTGAGGAACATGTCAGTAGCCTGACATTTTGTGGTAGGCAGGCAGGTGACCTATTAGCTGACCATGTGGAGGGAAGACGGAAACTAGAGATTCTACTAATTCTCTGTGTGTTTAATAAACAGCTTTGTGTGTCCCAGGCCATCAGATCATATCTGGAAGCTTATCCTGGTCTTGTATTTGTGACACTGAGGTGAAGGGGGCAGCAGTCAGAATCAGCCCTGTTCTTTTCCAACCTACATATATATCAAATATGGCTCGAATGGCACCAGAAGAGCCTCCAGGGATCCTGTATGCAAATGAGGACCTACTCTTTTTCAAATAACATCCCTCTTTTATATTGAATCTTATTTCTGTAGGAGGATTGACAAATGTTCTCTATTACCAACCACAATGTAATGCAATTTCTGGGGAGGGTGTTGGCAGGGTAGAATGGGGCGGAAGACAATGTTCCCTCTTAAAGAAGTCTTAATGGTAGTCCTAACTCTCAAGAAGGGACTCTGGAAAGTCTTGTTAACTCACCTGTCACCATCTTGGTAAATGTTCTATAAGATCAGTTCAGATGCTAAAGAAAAAACAAACAAACACCAATTTATTGAATTGAGCATGGGAAGCAAAAACAATGCTAGACCGAGGTTCTTGGTAATAGGAGAAGGGACAAGGCAAAAGGAGGAAGCTGCAGAGAGACCTATGTAGGGGCTGGGGAGATGTGAAAGCCTCGTGGGGTGGTGTGTAACTGTAATTTCAGCATTGCAGAGGCAGAGACAGGTGTCTTTTTGGAGCTCACTGGCCAACCAGTTTAGCTGAGAGCTCCAGGTCCCCAGAAGAGTGTCTAAAGAAACAAGATGCATGACACCTAAAAATAATCCCCTCAGGCTTTCACATACACCTGCATACATATGTGTGTATATGCACCTACATGAACAACACACACACACACACACACACACACACACACACACACACACACACAATGAGACTTCACTTAATCAGGAGCAGATCCTGAGTCAGATGACAGGTAACACTGAGAATAACTAACCAGGTACACCAGATAGACACAGGAGACCCTGTAGTGAGCACGCCAGCAAAGATCTCAGAAGCCTCTAACTGGAAGAAATACATTATATCACATTGCAGAGAGCATCATTTACACCAGATCTGATCATCATGGAGCTCACACATCAATGGCACCTCCAGAATCAACTAAAAAAATCCAAAGAAGAAAGCAGATAGCATTTTGTTTGTTTATTTTAATCCCAATTGCATTTTCCACGTTGTAGACTGGGCACTTCTGGGAGTTGGTGTCTACAGTTGGCAAAGAAATGGAATTTTGACAGTTGTCCATTCAAATGCCTAAATGTGAATTACATAGCAAAAAAAAAAAAAATCTAGATGGAGAGATCCAAAATGAATCCTGGCCATGCTCTCTGGGAGTTCTTAGAGTCATTGCTATATCTGGCAAACACTGAGACCCACAGGTTCCTGAGGAAGAAAAGGTTGAAAGCTCATTTCTTTAGCTTTCTTGGTATCTAGGATGTAGGAACATGGCTTCATTCCTGTTCATCAGGGTTGCCTACTTGGGGCTGTAGACAGGAAAAGGAGTCTGTGAGTGGAATGTCAGTTGCTCATGCGGGTGCTTCTCGGGCATCTGGCTGCCAGGGATGGGGAGGAAACAAGGGGACTATCAGGGTCCATGAGCAGGAGTGTCCCACAGAGTGGCTTTGAACTCGATCACCTAGAACTCTTACACTAAATCCTCACCTCTCCCAGGAGCTCGGAGAGCAATGCACTCTGAAGCCCCTTAGTGAATTCTCTTCCTGCTAAAATCCGACTCAGTCTCCATTGCTTGCTGCTAGGAATCCTGACTTTACCACAGTGTGTGGTGACCGAAAGAATTGCTGGACCACTCTTCCCATAGAGTGTATCCACTCAGCATAAAGACTCCATTCTAAAGTTGGATTTATTGACATTTCATTTGGTTTTCAGGGAACTAGATAGCTGTGAATAGGACTTATGATGGCAGAAACATTTGACAATATAATTATGATTGTGCACCAGTTATCTAATATTGTGCAAAATGTAGATTTTTTTTTTCTGTTGTTCTCTGTTGAACTTCTGGGGAGTGGGTGGGATTTTGTGCCTTCATGAGATCATGGAAGAGCTAAGGCCTGGGTACCTGAGAAAAGACATTTCCATTGTGTATTTTCACGTGTTCTCAAATCAGGTTGTTCTTTAAGAATTTTAGGAAAAAATGCTTATCTACTAAAACCCACCCAGTACAATATTTCTTGAAAGATGATTTTGTAAAGGCCAGGAATGACAGTAGAGAGGTTCAAATTCAAAGTCGTAACTTGGCAGAATTTAAATTTTGTGAAGTCCAACTGGGAGGAAACACCTGAAAACAGATTTTTGATCTAAGACCATAATTCTAAAGGAGTCTATAAAACCAGAAGACTCAAGCCCCCAAACACCCCACTTTCCTTAGTCAGGTCAATAGTAAACAGGCACCTAGGTGGTCAGTTGTGGTGTTCACTGTGGTGGTCAGGAGTAGTGTTTCCTGTGATAATCAACCACAGTGTCCACTATGATGGTCAGTCGCAATGGTCACTATTGTGGTCACTGATGTCGTCACCTGTAGTGGTCACTGTTGTGGTCAGTTATAGTTTCCACTGAGATGATCGTTGATATGGTCAGCTTTAGTGGTCACTGTGGTGGTCAGTTGAAGTGGCCACTGTGATGGTTAGATCAATAGTAAATATACTGCTAGGGCAATGACCCCTCTAGATAGAGAATCCTTCTCCTGCCCTTTGTAATAGATGACCATGGAAAGACCAGGCAGATTTTCTTAGAGTATAGACATGGTTACCAAGAAATTCACCCCAGGGACAAATAACAGAATCTTAATTACCTCAATGTAGCAAGATGTGGTTTACAATAGCAACCACTCTTTCTCTTTGTTTCCATTTTCTCAAAAGGGATGTCTCTCTCTCTCTCTCTCTATCTCTCTCTCTCTCTCTGTGTAGACATATCCCTCTACCACTGTATACTTCATTTTAGAAGTAGTTACATTATCATTTAGTCAGTTACATGACCACCAGGAATAGTATCAGATATGATTGCCACAAATGTATAGTACTTGGGGATCCTGGCCTTTGAGCTAGAAAAAGTAATTGGCTATTCCTTTGGGGTTGTCTTCTGTTATGGACGTTAAGTTTGTTCACTTGTGTTATGGCGAAAAGCTGAATCTTCAGGACAAAGACTCCCCTTTTATTCCATTTATCATGGAATAAGCAAAAAATTAAAAAAATTAAAAGAGCCCCTTGCTTTCAGTCTAGACAATTAAGCAGATATGTAGCAATATATTACGATTGCTATTACTTTAAATTTTATTTTATTTATTGTTCTAGAAAGCATGTGATGTGTGTGTGTGAGTGAGTGTGGGTTGACGGGAGGTCAAAGAACAATTCTCCTTCTACTGGGTGGGTCTAGATATCAGACCCAGGTTGTCAAGTGTGTGTAACAAAAAAAAAACTTTTACCTCCTAAACCATCTTGCTGGCCCTATTTTCAGCTGTATTTAATCATTTTTGCCACAGATGGATCTTATAAGTCATTTAAATTTTTTTTTTCGCACAGAAATTGAACATTATCAATTTAAAAAAGAAAGAGAAAGAGAATTGTACAGCTCGCCAACTTGTTCTAGACAGCTGTGAAGAAACAGAACACATTTTGTTGTGAGCCAGCAGGATATAGCTTTCAAATCCAGTGATGCATATGAGAGAGTCACAGGGATAGGAATCAAAACTACATGGAATTCTAACAGAGATATAGCAAAGAGAAGAGGGGTAACACAGTGAAAGAGACGCAGGACCATTGTCAGGTAGGACTCATTCAAGAAGTTAAGGAGATATCAATATTAGCAAATGGTTTCCTTATATTCCATTCATTATCACTCCGAATTTTAACAGGTTTGATCAAATTAGGCTTGAGGAAAATCTTAGCAAAACATTTACATCAATGACACAAAAACACATCTCAAACAAAAAGCCTGAATTGTTCTTTATGATTAAAAACTTATTAACATCATTAAAATAAGGAAGAAGATAAGTGTGTCCACTCTCACTATTATTATCTGAGTTTTTCTAGAGCATTAGCCAATGAGAGAAAGAAATGAAAGTATATGATATGACTTCTTAGTCAAGATGTGAAATCATTCTGAATGTCCATAAAGACTGATGGATATAATACAAATGGAATACTAGTCAGCCTTAAAAAAAAAAAAAAAAAGAAAATTCTTCTATATTTGACAAAATGTATGAACCCAGATAGTGTCATGCTGAGGGAAGGAAGCCAGTCAGAGGAACAAATACTGCATAATTCCCCTTGGACAAGACATCTAAAGTGGTCGGTCAAGCAGAACAGAAAGAATAGAATGGTAGTTGCAAGTGGCTTGGGGGAGGAGCAGATGAGGCTGTTTCATAGGTACAACATGTCAGTCATTCAAGGACCTCTTAGAAGAGCCACTGCACACAAGGATGTACTGCTGTACTCCTGAGAACTTACTCAACAGGTACTGTCCTGCCTGAAGATGACAGTGTGAAATAGCACACTCAAAGTTTGCTAAGAGAAATCTGAGTTTGTCTTTTCTGTTTGCCATACATTTAAGAAAGAGCATAAAAGTGGTAAAGATGTCTTAGTTTGCTCTCTATTTCTGTGATCAAAGGCAACTTGGGGAGGAAAGGATTTACTTTAACTGTCCATCACTGAGGGAAGTCAAGGCAGGAACTTGGAAGCAGGAACTGAAGCCAAGACCATGGAGGAATCCTATTTATTGGCTTACTTTTCAGCGCTTTCTCAGTCTGCTTTGTTATACACCCCGGGACCACCTGCTATGAAAGGCACCACTTAACATGTGCTGGACCCTTCTACATCCATCATTAATCAAGAAAATGCCCCACAAACATGTCTACTGGCCAGTCTGATGAAGGTATTTTCTCAAGGGAGGTTCCCTTTTCTCAGGAAACCCTAGCTTTTGTTAAGTTGACAAAACACTAACCAGCACAAAAGACAAAATTATCATTTCAAGTGCTTTATGCCTTTGTAACTATGAGGCTCAAGGAATCAATTGAGAAAGCTGTTAGCAATAGTCAGAGCATTCATGGAAGCCTCTGGTTCCTGAATCAATATGCAAAAATCAATAACTTCCTAAGTGAAAGAACACTTAGCTAGTTCATGCAATGGTATTGAAATGTGAGGAAAAAAAGATGCTCAATCTCATTTGCAGCTAATGAAATCAAAGCAAAACAAGAGTTTGGTGTCGCTTATCAGACTGGTAAGGCTAAAAATTGACAGTAACTAAAATTAAAGTGCAAGAAAATGGATGTTCTTATAAAGTATTGGTGAGGATATAGAATTGTGCAGCTTATTTGATAACCAATTAAACATTACTTAGCAAGATAAAAACACATGCTCTTTTATGGGCCTTTGCATATCTGAGGATTTATTCAACAGGTAATTTGCATATGCACAGAGGCAGGTATAAAAGGGGGTTTACTGCAGCCTGATTTGAAACAGCAAATGACTTGTAGACAGAGGTGCCCACAACAAGCTGAAAACACAGCCATCAAGTGTCACAGTCACACCTCTTCCAGCAGCAAACCTGAAGGAACAGCATTCAGCATGCAGCAGACACAGCCACATACTCATGCTCAGTGCCCTGTTCCCCCTAACAGCCACATTACGGAATCAGCCCAGCTTTCCACCAATAAACTAACGAGTGAAGAAAATGTAGCACACATACACAAGAGTATTATCCAGTCATTAAGAATAAAATCATGTCGTTGGCAGGAAAGTAGATGGGACCAGAGATCAAAATGTGAGGTGAAATAAACCAAACACAGAAAAAAGACAAATATCACATATTTCTCTCATATGTAGACTTATCTAGACTTAAGACAAAGCAGTACAAAGCAAAACAAAAGAACCGGCATTTTTGGAGGAGAAAGAAGACCAGTAGGAGGGTCTAGGGGACCGGACGATGTGGGGTAGATAAGCCCAAAAGAACACGATTTTGTATGTGAGAATATAATTTTGAAAACCATTGTTTTGTTCAACGAATCAACACTAATAATAAAAGAACTGAGAACATATACTTAGTAGAGGACTATGTGGCTGATTAAACAGATGGAGTAAACTATTTGTGCAGACATAGAAAAAAATACCTTAGCTCCTACTATGCTATAGCAACATCCTTGAAGCTGGGTAATTTATGTTTTATTTTTAGTTTAATGTGCAAATTTTATTTGTATCTGTTTTTTTTAGTTAGCATATAAAATAAATGGGTTTCACCACAACATTTTTATGCACTTATCATTGTGCTTTGTTCATGTTGATTCTGCTCCTTCCCTTGTCCTTCTCATTGTCATCCCTCCTCCCTTCAAATAGTCTTCCATATGCCTTTATGTCGTGTATATATAGAATGATTTATCATAGATGTGGGTCCACATGGGAGAGAAACATACTGTATTTGTATCCCCATTACCTTGTCTTTTCTCTTCCGCCCATCTTCTAGACTGCTTCTCACCACCAAGTCCTTTATGAGACTTAGTAATTTAAAAAATTACAGAAACTTACTGCTCATAATTCTGGAGGCTGAGAAGTCCAAGGTGAAGGGACCAGAAGATTCTATATTTGGTGGAGTGTCAGTCCATTTTGCAGAGATGGCTTCTTCTGTGTGCAGCCTTCTTCATTTGGTGACAACCCCAGATCTCCAATTCCAAACATGTGGGCAGAACCCCCATGATATGACTGTCTTCCGTGGGCCTCACTGTGTTAAGAATCAGGGTTCTAGATATGAATTTTGAGGCTCACAAGTATTCAGATCATAATAACCCCCAACATAGATAGCAGGGGAAAGAAAAACCTACAGGGCTGGGTATACTTCTATTTCTTTCAGGAAAAAAGTACATACATTACTAGTGATTTATGGAAGCATGAAATAGAAGAAATTAAAACCTGCTACAATGTGACCAGAAGCCCAGGGAGAAAGGAAGCAAGGCTCTCTCAGTGTTATACCCAAGGCATCAGCAACTTCTTAATGACCATGGCCAGGGAAGTCACCTGAATGGCGCTAGCACCCATTAATTCCCTTCATTATATAATGCTGGTGGATCTCCTTCCTCCCACAGCTCCACACTGTTCAGCTCTATAGGATACAGAAGGGAGCAAGAAATGACCATTGAATCCCTTCATCATGATGCTCTGAGGTGCTCTCAGGGCCATGCTACTTCCTTAAGTGTGGTTTATGGACCAGCGGCTTCAGGATGGTCCAGAGCATTATTGCAGATTCCACCCAGACAAGCTGGAGTCTCAACAAATCCCCAGGGGATTCCTGTGCAGTGTGGTTTGAAAGCTTGGTTCTAGGGGTCAGCCCCCAATAACCTCACTCTCTGGCGTTCAGGCACAGTTTCCGGCTTAGAAGCAAGGGCACAGTCACAGCTCACTGGGAACCTACTGAGTACATACAGAGGAGTACTGGGGAGACAGAGGTTAAATATCCACAGTCCAAATTGTACTATAACTTTACACTAATTTTTGTCCTGCCTTTTCTCCCAGGAGTTAACAACTAAATAGCTTTGCTGTGTTGTTGCTATAGCAACAGAGTCCAGGAGCGCTTTTACCATTTCCCATTGCAATAGCCTCCTGACTATCTCCCCGCCTCCAACCAAGCCTGCTTTTGGTTAATCAAAGCTGAAATCAGACACATGGCAATTGGGACAATCACAGTCCCTGGATGATACGGCAGGTGCGGTAATTGCCTAACTTTGCATTAATGTAGAACTATTTAGAATTATGCTCAATTGATTCCCAAATTCAGTACAGTCCTCCCTTCCCACAGGGAGGAAAATAGCTTCTTTGACAATTGTGTGTTTTCAATTTTTAATTTCTGGAGTTTATTTTTTTGTAAAAATGCAGTTAAAAATATTAAAAATAAAAATAAGTTGAATTCCCAACCTGAAGCTCAGGCCTGAGTGGCCCTGTTTGTTGTTCCACAAAAAGAAAGTGAGATAATGAAGTAAAGCACCTGACCCAGAGCCCAGCACATAGTGAGTCTACTGTCCTTGAGGCACCCAGGGCCAGTTTCATCACTTAGTGGGTCTGTCAGTTACACATCCAGCCACCAGGCCCAGCACATAGTTCTATCATCTGCAAGGCACCTGGCACTGAGAAAACACTTAGTGGGTCTACCATTGTGGGGATTTGTCGCTTGCTGTCTTTGTATGGGGGGGGTCTTGAGTGTTACTTCTCTGTGGAAATATGGGGACAAGGGAATCATGGAGATCAGTTGCCTTATCTCCAGAAAGTCCTGCTCTTTTCATGGATGTGACATTGTGGTCCAAAAAAGTGATATTAAGGTCGTATGGCAAATAACTGGCAGAGAAGAATTACATATTTTTAGACATTAACTTTTTTCCCTCTGAGGTTTTCACTTTAATATCCTTTGGAATGTCATACCCTGTTGAACTGTACTGCAGTAAGTGTGCACACATCCATGTACAGTCCAATGGAGAATCACATATGTGTACACTCATGTAGCTGGAACCTACAACAAGGCAGACATGTGACCAGCACCTCAGCAGGCTACCTCCCTGAAAACACCTTTCCAAAGGTCCATAGGCAGAGTAAGTGCCTACAGCACATGGCTCTGAGGCTCAAGGAGCAGCTGTTACCATTACTGTCTTACATACATGAAGTTTGGAACTTTTGTCGAAGCAGCAGTAGCATCTAATATGTATTGGCTGTTTCCTGTGCCAGGCACTGTGCTCATGTGACGCCCACAGTGCACAAAGCATCCATCCATCTATCAATTCTCTCTCTCATCTGTTTATTATATCTCTATTGTCTTTACGTCATCTATCATCCTTATATAGCCTATCTATTTTATCTATCCATGTATCCTTTCTCTACCATCCCTCATCTATCTCTCAATCATCTTTCTCTGCCCTATAATTTATTATTTGTCTATTCATCTTTCTTTCTTTCTTTCTTTCTTTCTTTCTTTCTTTTTTTCTTTCTATCATTAATTCTTATATCTATCTAACACTTACCTTCCTACCTACATGAGATCCCTGGCAGAGAATTGAATTAACAGTGTGGGGTTGGCTGAGTAGTTCCTGTTACTTCTTTGTATCTGATGCTGGGTCTTGAATTCTATTGAGCAGGCAGCTGAGAAGGGAGTTACATGAAAACAGAGAGGAGGAATCACCCAGATTCAGTAAACACAAACTGGAACAAAGCGATCAACTAACTCCATGCCTGTCTTCTCAGACCTGAGAGTGTATCTGAGATTCAAGACTTACGGTTTTAAAATTGGGGAAATTCCAGGATGTTATGGTTACACTTGCTGGAATTCAGAGAGATGGCTAAACACTGTCTTTTCTTGCCAACCTTGACAGTACAGTGTCCTACAGAAGAAGCTGATTCCCCGTTGTGGAGCTAAATAATAGATATGGCTCAGAAGTGGAGCTGAATAATGGACATGGCCCAGAAAATGAGAAAGCTACAGAGGGAACTGACGGGGGGGGGAGAGAATAACAGGCTCCACCCCAAAGAGTTAAATGACAGGTTGTACCAACCAAATCATGGCTGCCAGCTTCACTTCTGCCTGAACAGGAAAGGCATGGGTGGGTGGGTGGTGATGGGTGTGTGTGTGGAAAGAGGGTGCTGCTCAGCCACATTTGTAAAACTCTTCCCTTTTCTTTCTTGTGGGATACTTAGCCTCAGAGAGGCAAAGTTGCCTGCTCAGTTCCACAGAGCTTGCAAGAAGTTTTAGATCTGGGGCTCTGTCCCAAACAGGCTATGTCTCACAGGCTTCAGGAAGCCAGTGCTGTTAATAGATGAGAAGATGGAGTGTGTGTGTGTGTGTGTGTGTTCTTCCAAATTCCAGGTATAGTAGCCAGAGCTCAGACACATACCTCGGTATGTGGAGTATGGAGCCACGTAGCAAATCATTTTGCTACAATGTGAAATGGACTCACTATAGGCCCATTTCACAGAGCACCTGTGATCCAAGGACTCTGGAATCCAGTGAGTGACTCAAGAGTGTGTGGATATCCAGGGTTCATGCATACAGGGAACACTTTCATGGGTGGATGATGGAAAGGTATTTTCACCCCAACACTGGGATTGCCCCCTCAGGCCAACAGGATCCTGAAGTGGGACAGAACCCAGTGCTGCAGAACCGTGGTTATAGAGCTGAGTTGGGGGCACTATCAGACCTTAGGAAGTAAGCTCACCCCAAAGTTTTCAGCCTCCCTTTCCCAGTAGCACAGCAGCGGGGGTCATTCCTGTACCTCCCTGCCAGCCTGCAGCCCCGGGTGAGTCAGCAGGCCTCCTGTGCAGCAGGATAGACCGTGAGCAGAAGTGGAGCAACCTCCTCACAGCCAGCTTTGCCGCAGGCGCTGGGGGCAAATGCACCAGTTTCCCAGGGTTTGGTGCTAAATTTAGAATCTAGCTTCTTAGTGAGATCAGCCTTTGTTTAGTCAAAGGTGAAATCTAGGGCTGATGAAATACACCTGCCATCATTGTCCAGTTGCCCGGTCCTACTGCTCATGGGAGTGGGGGCAGTGAGGGTGTGTGTGTGTGTGTGTGTGTGTGTGTGTGTGCATGTGGCACACACATCTAGGGAGTTGAGACTATCACATTCTGTGCCTAGATTTGGGCTGCACCATGACCATGGCAACTCTCTGACCTTGCCATGGCAACAGCTGCCTCCGACTTACCGATCAACCACACGCTCAAGTGAGGGTCAGTTCAGAGCATGTTATCTGGAAGTCTCTGCTGTCTTTAGGCTTCAGCACCAGGAGGAATGGACTGACCGTGGGGTCTTCTTACCTGCCAGTGCCAGAGAATCAGTTCTTTCCCATCGGCTCAGTGTGGGTCAGGAGTGGGGACCCACAGGGCATGCCCGTGTGTAGGTGTAGGAGCTGCCAAACGAAGCAACTGCAAGTCCCCATCTATCAGGTCACAAAATCAATTTAGTGGTTCACAACCAGCATTCAAGGGAATGAAATAAAATTTAAAGAAGAAAATCAAAGGGTACAAAAAAAAAAAAAAAAAAGACTGGTTTGTGTGTTTTGAAAACTGTCATTTGTGGAGGTGAGCACTGGGTGGTAATAAAGAAAAATCCATTTGTCATTAAGGGCCAAAGTCTAGAAGTGTTTTAAACATTGGCCCAGGAAGTCTTTAGCACAACAGAATCCCTTGAATTATATGCACTTGTTAGATCCCCTAGACCAGTATAGAAAGCTGGGTGTGGTGGCACATACCTTACAGAGAGCGCCAAGAGAGTTGCAGAGGAGGGGGGTGAGGATCACTTGGGACCCAGAAGAAAAAAAAATTGGGAAGAGTTGGTAGCTAAACAGACCCACAGGGTGTAAAGGGGCATGCGAAGGAAAGATGCCCGTACGGTGAATGGGCCTTTTAAAGGAGCAGCTGTGGCACTGGGCTGGTACACAGAGGAGTAAGTACTAGGTAGGATGTGACAGGAAATGGACGTGGCTCCTGAGTGACACTGGGGCCTTTTTATGGTGAAGGTTGAAAGAGGATGCTTTGGAAACTGGGTGTCATCCTGGGCAGCACAGGGATGTCTGTTGCTCTCATTTTCCTGGGGAGACAACGCAGAAAGTCTATTCACTCCAGACAGGATGCCGACTACAGGAATGATTCCATGTAAGTCCAGCTTGGCAAGCCAGTGAGTTTATTTGGATTATGTACAGGAGCATGAGTGTCTTGCAGTTAGCTGCATCCCTGAAACGCAGTCCCATCCCAGCATGGACGACAACTCATGAAAGTGTTATCACTGGAATCCTCTGTGGAACTTATGGGCAGTTACTGAAGAGTCTCTGGTCCCCCAACAACTGTTTCTTTCTCTTCTATGTTGGGTGGAAGGAGGTACCTTGTGAACCTCTTCCTCAGTCCATGAAGACCATCAGTAGTCCCAATCTTGTGAGGGTTTCATGTGGGTGGTGATCCAACTCAGGATGGGTATGGACCCAGCCAGGTTATATTAGTTACCTTTGTTTGTTGCTGTGATAAAATATCATGACAAAAAGCAACTTACAGCAGAGTTTATTTATTTTACTTTACGGTTCCAGAGAGATAAGATGCATGGTATTAAGTGGGAGAGACAGAGGCAGGAACAGAAAATCTGAGAGATCCCATCTCCAGCCACACCCAGAGACCAGAGAGAGGGAACTGGAAGTGGGGTGAAACTGTGAACTCTCAAAGTCTGTCCCCAATAACTCACTTCCTCCAGCAAGGCTATAAAGGACATGCCTAAAAAGTGCCACCAACTGATGACTACATAAGTGTTCAAGCACCTGAGACTATGGAGGACATTTCCCATTCAAACAACCTAACTAGAGGAAATAGTCACCCACTAATGTCCCTTCCAAAAATCAAGTATTGAACTTACTGGTTAATGGGATTGCGTTGCAAGGTAGGGCCTTTTGGAAGTGATTAGGTCACAAAGATGACTCCCTCATTAATGGTGGGGGTGGGATGGGGCTAAGGCTCTTATAAAGAGGCTCCATGCAGCACTTTCCATTCTGTCTTCTGTCATGGAACGTGGCGCAAGAGGGCCCCCATCAGACTCCAGGCCAGTATCTTGACTTCGGACTTCCTTGCTTCTAGAACTGGGTGCAACATATTTCTGTTGATTATGAACCATGCATCCTTATATACTGTGCTATGTAGCAGAACATAGGAACTAAGTAAGGAAGGGGCCCAGTGGGAAAGGATATGATCAGATTTTCCTTGGGCTTAGCTTCTATACTGCTTTTCCCCAAGGTTAATTTGTAAAAATTAACCATTTTTTTGTTTGTTTATCTGAAGGCTCATCTCACTATCTTGACCTAATGGAAGTCCTCTATTGGTTGGGTCATTAAATTTATCCTAATAAGGGGGAAGTTTGGGCTTGATTGGGCTGCCCTTGCCCAGTAGTGAGCTCACCATCCCTGGAAATAAGCAAGTAGAAACTAAAAGAGCTTTGAGAAACAATGACACGGCTGGGGCAGGGGGAGTTTTAAGCTCTGAAGGATACAACTGGATCAAATGACTTTGGAGGGCTCAGTTGTTACAGTGAGAAGGGTACCCTGAGGGTTTCCTTAGAATTAACTCTTTTCTTCCCACACTAAAGTTTGAAGAGAAGGTCTTGGTCAGAGAGAGAGGAGCTGTATGGTTTGAGCCCAGGCATTTCTCCAAAATGCCAGAAGGAGGAGAATGCAAGGCTGTCTTCCTATAGAGGCAAGCTGTTTTATGTAAGGAAGCAGAGAGCTCACACATCCCTGCCAAGCCGGCACATGACCTGGCATTTCTGAGCAAAGGGTGGCCATACAAAGGAAAGACATGGGGTTTTAACCCTCATGAATCCTGCTTCTCCACTCCTGGGATGGACAGCTTCTGACAACTCTGAAACTTGTGGTTCTGAGATGCATAGGTTCCAAATGGAGGACAGTTCAGTAGGATTACCATGGGGTGTAGAAACAGGCAGGCATATGGAGAAATCAATACCTGGTAGCTGTGATGGTGATGATGACAGTGGTGGGGACACCTGAACGTATACACCGCTTTTATCAGTTAGCACAAAACGCATGACCCTTGACCCTCTCAAGAAGCTTTCATCAGGGCTTGAATTGCAAAGGACTCTAGAAGACCCCTGGTAAGGAATGTGGCCAGAGAACACAGAAACGCGTAAAGGGGCAGATTCAGTCATTTGGACCAGGCCTGGAGGATGCTTAGGACATTGGGAGAAGGGGTTAGTTTTATAAGTGAAAAGGTACTTGGGACAAAGTGGAAAAAAGGACCTTGGTAGGAGAATGGTGAGATTGCTCAGAGAGTAAAAGCACTTGTCACAAAGCGTTACTACCTGAGTTCATTCCCTGAGAGCCACATGTTTTATCTAAGAACTAACTCCTCCAAGTTGTCTGCCCCCCTCCTCACACACACGAAATAAATGCAATAAAAATTTAAGAAGAACTTGAAGTGTGTGTGAATTCCATTCCTCTCTACTCTCAGTAGGTTTTGGATGCTGGCCACATTCATGATGGGCAGCTCCTTCTACTGAGGGCTCAAGGGGAGGCCACAGTGCTCCCCACCTCCAGGTGTTCATGACTTTGTCATTCTTGGCCTGTGAGTGAGAAGCCTGGGTTCTGCTTTCCACCCTGAGATGTAGCAAAAGCAGCCCACTGGCACGCTGATGAGTGAGTGTTACGTAAGACTGCATCTTAGCAGACCGAAGCAGACTCTCTCCTTTGGGCGTTCTGAAGGTACCAGATTGTTGGAGACTCCCACGTGGCAGGGAAGCACAGAAAGCTTCCAGAATTTGAGTGGCCTCCAGCCAATACCCAGCAAAAACCTAGGGTCGTCTGCCATATAGCCACATGGAAATGAATTGTGCTAATAACCCAAGTGAACTTAAGAGTTGGACTCATCCCCAGCCAAGCTCCAGATAAGAATGCCGCCCCGCCGCCGGCACCTCCATTATACCCTGGCAAGACCCAGAACACAGAATCAGCTGTGCCTGGACGCTTGCCCCACCGAAAGGGCGAGATGGTAAATGTTTGCTTTTCAAACTGCTAAATTGTGATCATCTACCATGCAGCACAGAAAACTAATAACATTCATTTCCAACATTAAGTATGGCTTTTATCCTTTCATTTCACTGTTTCATGTCCATTTTGTATTCTACCTAATATATTAACATATAATGAGTTTGTCAGCATTTTAGAATTTATGAAGATTCATAGGGCAATGTCTTCCCTTGCACCTTGTTACTCAGTTTCTCTCCCCAGGGCAACATGTGCCTCTAGTTTCTTATTTATCTTTCCAGAAAGTTCTCCCATCTGTGTGCAAATTCCACTCCATATGTAGTTCTCTCTGGCACAGCCAGAACCCTCCTCTGTAGACTGCTCTGCCCTTGCTATTCAGGCTTGGAAATCACTCTTTACCATTTCTGTCTTTTTTTTTTTTTTTTTTTTTTTTTTTTAAAGATGGATGGACCATAATTTAGTGGCTGGTCTCCAACGGGTGGAGATTTTCAAGTGGTGTCTAATCTTTTGTTTCTTTTGTTTTTACAAACAATATTGGGTCATGAGTTGGTGCCTTTGTGACAGGTTGCGAGTCTGTTCTGGATGAGAAATGGAATTTTGGAGTACTAAGGCAGATATCTTTGTAATATTGTTATTACTTTTCCTCAATAAAGTCATAACAACATTCCTATAGTAGCTGAGTATGAGAGTCTGTTTCTCTAACTCCCACCAAGCAATAGCCATATTTTTAGCTCTTGACACATTATCAGGTGGAAAATGTTTTATTGGCTCCTTTCGTTGAATGCTGAGAATACTTCCATGTATTAAGAAATGTATATATTTTTTCACTAAACTTGGCTTATAGTCTTTGCCCATTCTCTTAATTGCTTGTGGGTCTTTTAATTTATTTTGCCAGCTTGATGTGTAGAGCGCTGTATCTATTAGGATAATTAGCTTTTTGTTTGGGATTTGAATTGCAAATTCTGTATTTTCCTCTACTGCATTTTGGTTTTGTTTATGAGAATCTTTGTAATGCTTGTTCCTTCAGAGTCAAATTACCACTTTTCTCTCCTTCTCTCTCTCTCTTTTTTCCTTCTCTTCCCTCTCCCTCCCTCTTTCCTCTCTCTGCTGCTGTTTCTGCTGGATTTGAGTCATACTTGGAAAGTCCTTCCCTACTCTGAGAAAATAATAAAAATGTCCAATTATTACACTTCAAAAATATCAGTTAAATATAGTGCAAGGAAATTGGTCCCTTTGAGACCGACCAACAAAAGAGCCTTTGCTATGAGCCACGGAGAAAGGAGAAATTTTCAACTTTGAAGTCGGAACATGAAGCTGCCTCTCTTCTGGGCAGAGACTAAGAAAAGGTCAAGGAGATTCTCACTGAGGTCAGCATGACCCCAGCTCTGCTGCCCAGATTGTATTCCAGTTCCTGCCCCTGCCACCCAGAGGGCACAGAGCCCAGGGTACCTGAGACAGTGTCCTCACCTGTAAAATGGGAGCATCATTATTCTCCTCACCTTGCCTGCTCTCCAGAGAAAGCTCTCTGAGAAATTCACTGAGAATCCAATGACATAACCAAACTGGAGAAAAGGCCTAAAGACTGTCCTCCCCATCCCTATGTCCCACTTGCTTGCCTTTTGCTCCTCTGGGTTTCCCAGCATAACTGTGTCTCCTTAGGTTAACAGCAATGGAACCACCCCAGCCAGAAAGCCTCAAGTCCTCCTTCACACCTGTTCCCCACATCCTCCACAGCTAAGCAACTCCAATCTGACTGGTCAGCATGCTGGGATGCCTCTTTTGTCTGTTTTCGTTTTCCTCATCTCGCTATCCTGCCATTGCTCTCTTTCTGTTCAGGCCATTTTGATCACGTCTTCAGGAACTAGCTGCTGCTGGCACTTTTCCTCCCCTACACTCTGCTGCTACTGGCCTGGCCTTGAAGACAGTTTGGCCACACCTGGTTGGAACTGACTGATTTTCTCTCCACCCACCACTATCATTTATCCTGGGGTACAGAACACTAGTTTATTTTATATCATGTGAATAAGGCACTATTCTAGGCCAAGCAGATGTGATTCTTTATGGCTTAAACCATATGGAATTCTGTGTTTCTTGGTTTAAGGATAGGCATGGGACACAATTTTAGCCAATGTGATGCAAGAGGAAGTCAATGGAATTATGGGGAAAGAGTTTCTTGAGAGGTAAGAAATTCTTTTTCTACTGCTGAATGTTCACTGGCCTGCATGTGACATTGGGGATTGTAATGGGTATTTGAGAAGCTTCAGCTGATAATGGCAGGAAGAAAATAGGGCAAGTGTGGAGAATTGCTCCGTCTCTGGGCTCATGTGAGGGAAAGAAATGCGCCGGGTTTCTGCTATGTGAAGATATGAGCAATGCCTCTGCAAACAAACATCTTTGGACATAATGGGGTCTTGTGTGTTCTTCCCGGGGGAGACATGAACAAATGTCTATTCTTTCTAGATAGAGCAGTGATTATAGATAATAGAAACTCTACCCAAGTCTAGCTTGATAAACCAATGGGTTTCTTGGAGTTACTTATAGGAGTAGGGGTGGCTCAAAGGCAGCTACACCACAAAAAAGCCCACCTCAGTGTGGGAGATGTCTCAAGCCAGCTACATCACTGGAGCAGCCCACGCAACTTTCAGGCAGATCCACTCGGGAGTCTCTTCTTCCCCAGCAAGTATTTAGCCTTTTTTATAAGCCCAGGTAGGAGCCAGGAAAATTTTGCGCCCTTCCTGGGATTATCCAGAGACTCCTGCCTTCCTCCAGTGGAGAAAGTTTTCAATCCGAAGGAAACAGCTATAACGTAGGGTTTCCTGGCTAGGCTGGAGCATATGTATGACTGTCTATCACTGTTGGTGGGACTGGGTCCCAGGAAGGGTCTCCTTGATTTTGTACCCACCATTGCTTCCTTGCACAGTAGGTGCTGTTGTGGTACCTTTTCTATTTATGGCTGTTCTGTTGCTAGAAGAGGGCAGCCTCGGGGCTTTGTGAGTGTGCGCAGAGGTAGAGGCATCCGGTAGGAATCTGAAGACATCTGCATCCTGGACTCCGCTTACTCACCGTGATCTCTGGTTTCTCACGCCGCACAAGACAATTTCTGTGTTTGCTTTCTCTGTTCCCATACTGACAGGCCTGTTTAGATGCAATCAGAGCCTGGCCTTGGTACCGGTGACAGGTGGGCACCTGCCGCTGGAGTCTGTTGCTACAGCAACAAGGTAGGGAAAACAGCCCCAAAGCTCTGGTCTGATTAGCCCCCAGGGCCAGCCCACTTTCCCATCATCATGTCTTCCAGGCGCTACTGCCTGAGAATGTCTGCGTTCTTCCAAGACATTCTTTAAATGGCGGGAAACCAGAGGTTTAGATAACTGTATCACCCCCTTTTTTGCTCGTATGTACTTGCTCTCACCAGCCACAGATACGCAATTCCTTGTCTTCTTGTCAGTTAGCAGCAGTCATCAGAGAGGTGACCCCACATCTTATGGCTGTTGTAGTAGTGGGAATGACAGCTGCTATCATGGGTTATTTCTGGTGTCGGGGACTCAGAACTTGTAGAGTCGTTCCGTGTTATCCAACAGTGGCCTTGGGGTACCTTACTTTTCCCAGCTGCTATGATGGCATGCATACCATAGGCCAGCAGCTTCAACAATAGCCAGTTGTTTTCTCTATATTCTGGAGGTTGGAAAGTCTAGGGAAGATGCTGTCCCAGAGAGTTTCTCAGGACTCCCCCAGCTTATAGATAGTTGCTCTCTCCCTGCACTCGCATGGACTTTCCTCTAAATGCTTTTATGAAGCTGTCTGGTTGCTTCTTTGTATGAGCTGTAATTCCACTTTGAAGGCTCCACCCACTTCTGTCACCTTATCTAACCCTCGTTATTCCCCATACTATCATATGGTGGGTTAAAGCTTCAACATATGAATCCTTGAAGATAACAGATATTTAATTCATAACACAGAGCTTATGCAATTTGAAAGCAGCCCATCAGGACCTACAAAGGCATATTTTTTATTTCATTCATTCACTCACTCATTCATTCCATGGGTATGTTTGTATGTTTGTTTGTTGGTTGGTTTTGGTTTTTAAACAGTCTCACTGTGCAACCCAGACCAGGATTAAACTCACTGTCTTCCTGTGTTAGCCTCCTGAATGTTGGAATTGCAAGTGTAATGCCATAAAGTCTGACAATCTCATTCCATAGTGTATATATATACTTTTAGTTTTTGAAATTAAAATATAATTACATACATTTCCTTTTCCATTTTCTTCCTCCAACACTTTTTGTATACCATCAACCATGTTGCTTCTCAAGTTCATAGCCTCTATTTCTTTAATTGTTGATATATAAACATACATACACACATATTTGTGTGTGCGTGTATATTCCCAAATATAAAAATGTAACCTGCTCAGTCTGAATAAGGTTACTTGTATGTATACAATTTCAGGTTGGTATTGGATGACCAATCTGGGACCTCTTCTCTGAGAAAGACTATTTCTCCTGTTCTCAGCATCCCTTGGCTGCTTACAGTTCTTTGGTTAGGGTTAGGGACATTTCTCCTGTTGCATGTTAACAGTCTGTTGGTGTCATCCCTGTTCAGGTTTTGTTTAGACAGTCATGTTGATGAGACTTCATGGGTGTAGCGTCTCTGACATTTCTAGGAGACAGTCTCACAGTGAACTCCTTTTTCTCTGGCTCTTACAATCTTTCCATTCCCTCTTCCTATATGGTCCTCGAACCTTAGGTGCAGGAATTGTGTGGTAGATGTATCCGTTGTTCTCTGCATTTTGATGGTTGTAGGTTGTGTGTGTGTGCGTGCGTATGTGTGTGTATGATGTTCTGCATTACACAGTAGTTTTTGAGCCCCATTTACTGTGCCAGGGATGTAGTCATGAGCAAAACAGACATAGATTTCTGTCACCAGGGAGCCTACCTGGTGGTAAGAGATAGAGAAATTAGTAAAAATAAAACCAGCGAGTGAAAGTACAATGAAAATGCACAGAACAGGAAGGGCTATGGAGATGTCTCAGAAGTTAAGAGCATTGGCTGTTCTTCCAGAAGACCTTGGTTCAATACCCAGCTCCCACATGGTAGCTCACAACTATATGCAACTCCAATTCCGGAAGATCCAATGACCTTCTGGCCTCTGAACATACATGGTGCTCTTAGGCTATCTCCCTGCTGCCTTCATTCTCCCGTCATTGGTTAGGGTGAGCATAGCCTCATGGGGCCACTGTTGATCCCCAGTGCTTTTGACAAACCCACTCTTCCTGTATGTAGCATGGCCACACAGGGGAATTTTGAAGAAATTATTTTTTCTTTATTTTTACCCACAACATCTGCTTCTCCAGGGACTGGGACTGAGGCAAAACTGGAAAAAAAAAAAAAAAAAGAGAAAGAAAGAAAAGGATGTCTGTCTGTGGATTGCTGATGCATTCAGTTTTACTTGATTTACAGGCTAATGGTCAGCCCCCTGGATGCTTCTGGGAGTGAATCAGGACTCTAGTACTTGTGGTCAGAACAACTCAGAAGGACAGTGATTCTGGTTCAAATGGAGGGAAATGGACTCTCTTGTTGGAGGAGCCGCAGACACAGCATAAAAGAGGGTGGCTACAGGGAGGACAATAATCACCCTCCCTTTTGAAATTATCACCATAGCCAGACTGAAACTAGGTGCTTTGGGTCTTGAGGGCACGCAGGCAAGTTGCCTAACCTCTGAGCAAGGCCTCATGGAACACTTCAGTGTTTGGTCTTATGCAGTTCTTACCCCGACAGCTGGGACAGGGTCACGCAATCTGGTCAGGGGTCAGGGGTCAGGGGTCAGGGGCCAGGGACTGTCTCCCTGTGGGTCTCCTCTGCTGACCCAAGGAATCGTGAGACCTTCTCCTGGCCCAAACTCTGCTTTTCGGGGGCAGAAAGCAGGAGGAGGGATAGAAACAAGGCTGTGCAGCCAGTGCGCTCTGCCTGCTCCCATATTATTATCTCCTCTCGCTACCAGAGCTTGCCCTGGCACCAGGAAACAGCTTGCAGCGGAGTACGGAAAGCCATTCACTCGTGGCGAATGTGTCACTGTTGGAAGTTTCTCTCTCATCATTAACTAATTTGCTGTGCTTTGCCACGGCCCTTGTTATTATAACCATGGTAACGATGCAAAGAGCCGTGCACGCGTTTATTTTGGACTCTGGAAGCCCAAGGGGAGTGTATTTCCCACTTGACTTCAAAGTGCCTGGGTGGGGCTAGACTTGGCTGTCCAGCCCTCTGGGGACTTTATTTTCCAAGTGTGAAATGAGGGGGCTGAGTGGGGACTGGGGTCAATGGCTGCAGAGTTCAGCCAAGACTCCCTAGTGTCAGTCAGCAGGGTGTATTTAGGATCTGAAGAGAGTTTACCAGCCTAGCCAGGAGTGGTTGTGAGTGGTTGTGAATGTGGGGATGACAGCGGCCCTGTGCCACTGCTTCGGTCCCTCTTTCTGCTAATTTGGTGTCCTCACTATATAATTATACTGTGAAATTCCCTGACTGAAGACAATTTTTTTTAATTTAATTTTAATTTTTTTTTTATATCCTTCCCTGACTCCCACCACTCATTGCCCAGATTCGTGAATGGGGAAAGTGGGTGTTTGCAGCTTTTGGAGGAGAACAGCCATGTTATGCAACCTGCCCTTCTCTGAATTTCCGCAGCAGCACCACCCCCACACTGGGCCCCAGGGAGGAGGAGTGAGGCTGTTCTGAGCCAGCAGATGCAGATTTGGGTCTCAGTTTCTTTATCCGGAAAATAGGGAGAAAGCGACTTTCCCCGTGGAAGCGCTTGAAGAGCCCATGGTACCTTCTGACCACCGGGGCATGTGATAGCAAGTGAACAGGTGACTTCACTTCCTTAGTTGCGCCTTCTGGAAATGGGTCCAGTAATAGCCACCCGCTAGGGAAGTGTGGGGGATTGAACGGAGCGCTGCCCGCTCCCAGATACCCCCATTGGGTTGTTATTCAGTCAGTATTAGTCATAAATGTCAGCGAAAGTTCAGGGTCGGCTGACCTGGGAGCGTCTTCTAGCAGGCTGTGGCTGGACCGCCAGTCTGTTCAGATAGGGCTAGAGCTGTCAGCTTGAATCAAGAGCGCGTCTGGGAGCCTCCCAGGGGCAGGTGCCAATGCCACCCTGATGAGCACCCATCCCCTGACGGGCTCTTGGCATTTCCTGCTTTGCATTCTCCTGTTTGCCCTGGTCATCAGTCACACTGAGTCACAGTGACTCCTCACAACCTGGCTACTCCCGGCTCTGGCCATGAGATGACAGTCAATTTAATAGAACATTTGGTCAATATGGCATTCTCTCCTTGCACTGGTATTTTAGAATGTTCTCTCTTTTTTTTTTCTTGTCTTATGTGGCATGTATTTCTTTATCTGTTGCCTAGTTTTGCTTGTTGGAGACAAAGTATCACATTTTATCCCAGGTTGGACTCGAGAGGCTCCTACCTCAGCTTCTCAGATTACAGGCATGCACCACCATGCCTGGTTTATTCTTTCTTACATAAGGAAGACACCTAAGTAGTTGTAATGCCTTTGGCCACAGTTACCCATGTTTAAAGTGATCTGATTACCTCTAGACACTTGTAAGTAGTGATGAGTCTGTTTTTTTCAGCCATTGCTCCTCCGTGTTCTCATGTCACATGTCCCTGCCATGAGACTTTTCATACATGATCTTGTCCATGTGCTGTGAAGTAACTTCCCTTGGTTGTTCTCCATGCAAGGAACATAGGTTGGTGCTGTGCCTCTGTGTTGACCTCTCTGCAAGCCAGCCTGAGTATAGACTGCAGGAAGCCTAAAACGTGGACATAGGTTACGGGCTTTGGGGAAAGATAATCTGTGATGAAGAACCCCAGGCTTGTCGATTTCAAACCACTCCACGAAATGAAAGGCTTTGCTCCCTGCCTGGGAAGAGTACCTCACCTTGAACCTGAGTCTAGCCAGTATCTATCCATTCTGGGGACCCCGGAGAGCAGAGGGCCCTCACACACCTCTTCTTGTCAGGGTTTCCAGAGTTTCCTGACTCAGTACTTGTCTTTTTAGACAGAGGCAAGTGAGTGTGAACCCTGGTAGTGTCACTGATGAGTTGTGTGAGTTTAAGTAAGTCACTGCTTTGGTTTAGATAAGCATTCTTGGAAGGACCCTGCGTCAAAGGCTTGGCCTCCAGCTTCTGGTGGAGCCTTTAAGAGGTGGGGCTTGGTGGAAGTCTATGGCCACTGGGAACAGGATCTTGAAGGAGTTCTAAGGATCTCAGCCCTTTTCTTCTTTGCTAATGTGAAGAGAACAGATTTTCTCTGCCATACTCTTCTTGCTGTGAGGGGCAACTTTACCACCAGAAGCCTAAAAGCCACATATTGCCTCACCTCTTCCGGCTTGTTGAAGAGGTCTTTGTGTTCCCTGTGTGAAGTCCCCCAGGCCCTGCAGGACTTCCTGGGTGCTGAGGCATCTGTTTTTCCTAGCATCACACTGGCCTCAGACCCCATACTGTAGCCCACATGTGGACCCACCCATAGACCTCACAATGCTTTGCATTGCCATTGGGCACATTTTTCAGGAAGACATTGTCTCAGCTGGTGTACCCTCCCCTCTTTGGCCATCATCCTGGGCTCCTGAGCTGGGTATCTCTTCTGAATTGAGGCAGAGACTCTATTCTCTTGGCACTGTGTAGGGCTGGTAGGTGGCTTAGCTCTCCTGGGATTACCATGGGACAGAGTGATTCTTCTCTGCCCCCCCATTCCCTTCTGAGTCCTAGCTCTGCAGTGTCATGGGCCTTTGGTACCTTTCCTATGAGGCACACACTGCCTCTTCACCCACAGGGCTGCCCTGGGTGGAAAAGGAGATCCTGGAGCTTCCAGATCCTCCCCAGCAGCTGTCCCTGGAACTAGTGTTGGGCCTGATCCTCCGGCCAGCCTCAGGCATGCCACTTGCTCAAATTTCAGGAGGCACCTGCCAGGCCCAGGTCTAATCTCAGGGTCGTGCTTCCACCTTAATGCCTCTGTAGCATCCACTCACCCTGGCCACATCAAGAGTTGTCAGTGGACTGGAGAATGCGTTCCTTTAGGGGTCTGAGGCAGTTTAGAGGGGCTAATGAATCAGATAGTAACAGGATGCTTGGAGGTTGTGCCTATCCTGACTTGAAACATGAACAAAGAATTCACATTTGAGAGTACACTGAACCCAATGAGTAGTACAAATGTCTTTTTTATGTCTTGGAACCAAGGTCAGGCAGTATGGGAGAGAAGCAGTATAGGTGGAGAAGCAGGTGTCTGTAGGCCTGGAAGGGAAGAGCCCAGCAGGAGCAGTAGTCAGGCCAGAGCAAGGCTGTGGGTCTCATTGCCTTGGACTCTCAAACATCCCAGGTCTGGATGCTCCTAAATAGCCACAGTTAGCTGCAGCTGATGATTCTTCATTCAGTCCACCCCAGAAAGAGCTGTGGTGGACCTCCAATCCAACCAAGCAGCCCCAGGGCCTGCCTCAGCCTTAGGATGTTTCCTCTGATGCAAGGTTGGGCTGGCTGCTGGTAGCTAGCTGTATTGGGACATACCTTTGTGGGAGTCAGCTGCTCCTTCTCAGAACTACAGCCTGGCCCCAGGGCCAGCAACAGGCACAAGAACTGTAATGAGCCGGGTAATAGTTGAAATTAATAGTGGTAATTAATTGCTAAAAGCATACAGAGACCATGGCAACAGACAGAAGGCAAAAACATTTCTGTTTGTAGGCTGAGCTCCAAAAGGCTCCATCTCTTTGTAAATAACTTGCAGTAGTTTGTTCAGGTCTTTGTATAAAACACCAGTGTTGGAGGCAGCGAGTTTTGCTTCTGAAGCTGTTCTCTCCAGCTTCCTAGCTGTGCAGCTCCATGTATTTCCTCACATGGGAAATCCAAAGACCAGGATCCAATTCAACAATCTACCCGAGAGCTAATGGGCCACCACTTGTGAAGAGGGGACAGTTCAGGCTGTCACTCTCTGGATTGGGGTAAGTCATCAATCGCTCTGGGCCTTAACACCTTTGTCGGTGAATCATGAATGACAATAAGAGCATCCATAACATCATCCCCACGGCCAAGATTTAAGCAATAAAGCGCTAACCCAGAGGCTGAATTCCTGGGTCACTGCATTGTTTGCCATGCTACCTCTGCATAAGCTGGTGAAGACTCTAGGTTCTGTACCTAGTGTTATCAACAGCAGTAACGCTTACTGAAAGCTCAGGATATGTCCCCTTCTCCTGTGTGTGCTTCCTCAATGCCTCTCCCAATCCTAAGAAGTATGCTACCGTCATCCCTACTTTACCTAAGATGAGACTTGGCTTAGATTCTGGTGACATGGACAGGATACATGTCTGGTGACATGTGTCCAGTATGTGCAGACCATGCATCTGAGCCCCAGCATTGATTTTTTTTTTTAAGAGTAGAGTTTGGTGATCATGTGGAAATAACCAAACTGGGGGTGGGAGGCTGATCTAGTTAAGCCCAATCGCTCAGCTTGCTGCCATTTCAGCACATTCGGATGTAGATGGTGGTGGTGAGGGCCTGTCCTGATGGGCGGGCCAAGGCTCAGGCTCCACTTGCTCTTCTATGACTCAGCTCTCTGTGTAGGGATAGATCCTGTTCAAATATGGCCCCCTCCTCCTAATACTTTAAATCACTTAATGATACCACCACACAGGCCTCTAATCCCCCAAACTTGAGTGTCAATCCAAATAGAGCAGATGACAGCATTCTGGATGAGGCAGTGGTAGGGGCTGGGTGGGCGGGGGCAGAATATGAATGAGAGTGTGAAGGGAGAGATGGAGTTGCAATGCAGAAAATGGACACGACTTCAAGCCTGAATCCTTTGGGGTTGAGCAGACTCTCCATTCCTTCCTCCTTCCCGCCCTCCTTCATTCCCTTCCTCTCCCTCTCTCTCATCCCCCATGTGTTTATGTGTGTGTGCTGTGTATGTATGTGTGCACGTGGTGTGTTTCTGCATGTTGGGAAACTTCCAAAGGTGAGCGGCAGGCAGAAGATAGGCAGGGTTTAGGATGGTGCTTTGCAGTTTTACACACATAGTGTCATCACATGAGGCCCTTAAAATGTGGTTGCGGAATGACACCTCTGGAGGTTGACTGTCAGGGTGTGAGTACTTTAAAACACTTCCCGGTTTGGGGCTTGGGAGATGACACAGTGTAAGGTGTTTGCTGGGTGAACATGAGGACCTGAGTTTTATCTTCCAACATCCACAGAAAACCCAGGTGAGGCTATACCCACATGTAATCTTAGCCCTAGGGAGCTGATGACAGCAAGGTCCCTGGACCTTTTTGACTCTCCAGCTAGCCAAATGGATGAGTCCCAGGTTCAGTGACAGAAAAAGAAAATAGGAAGGGAATGTGACCAAATGTCTCAGGGGGAGGGAGGGCACAAAATCTTCCAGGTTAATACCCATTCCACAGTGAAAGCTCCAGGTAACAGATTTGACCAACGGTGCAGCCTAATCATACCAACTGTATTATCTCCCAAATTCTGGAGACTTTTTGGATGATCATAAACAGGGAAGTAGGAGGTGCTGTTGGTACTCTGTGGCTAAAGGCCAAAGAGAAGTAGAGGCTAGCAAAAATCCCACAATACACAGAGAAGACTCCCACAACACAGAATGGCTTATAGCTCACCATGTTAGAGTGCTAGAATCAAGAAACCTGTCCTGTAGTCTTGTGGGAAGGAAGGAAGGAAGACGTAGGAGCCCATATGGAAGATCAGCAAGTTAATGAGAAAAAGTTGAAGGAGTTGAGTCTAATTCTCCTGCAAGTCACTGGTGGAGAGCACAGCATGTGGGGAATAATGGGTGGAGATAAGCAGCAAGCCACCTGTCCTGCTCATGAACCCCACCCCTGAATCCAGACCATCCAATGGGAGTCTTAGACTCCTGTGGAGGGAGCTCTGTAAGAGTGGGGGAGGAGGGGACATCCTCAGGGAGCAGCCATACTCCAGGGACAAGCAGAAATGGGGAAAGTTACATCTCTGGATGAGTCAAGCACCCTTTTCCTATAACTTCTATTTTTCATAGTGTCTGCAATGTCCCATCTGCTCTGTGTCTTCAGGTGTTGAGACAGTAAATGCACATACTTTCTGTCTGTATCCCTGACTCTACCCTCCAGGCTGATGTCCCCAGTGTCTCAAGTTGTTTGACAGTGACTCTTTCCAGACTCATCATACTCTAAACAATCCTCTTCTGGTCATGGGTTTATGTCCACAAAGAAGAGGATAAGAAGGAAGACATGCTTTCCACTCCCAGGCTCTCCTCTATCCTGAACTCTCCAGTACATGCTCAGAGGGTGTTTCCTGTACCACATCGGAGCTCCTGGCTCAACTAGGACAAGTTTTGTGATTGAGTGGGAGAACAATGCTATTAGCTTTGAAACTGTTGAAGACAGTTAAACTGTTGAAGACTGGGTTAAATAGTGATCTCCAAGATCTTCCTAGATCCTACCAGGTCAGAACATGACCTGCCTGGGAAAAATATTTTCTGCTAATGAAATTTTTGGTCTTGAGATACCATTCTAGATTCAAGGTAGAGGCCAAATAGAATGATGTCTGTGCAAGAAGAGGAGAGGGCAGAAGAAGAAGGTGGAGAAGAAATCCTCATGAAGACAGAAACAGAGACGAGTTAGGCTACCACAAACCAGACAGAGCATGGAGGCTCCAGAAGCAAGGAAGAAAGAAAGAAGAAAGGAAGGAAGGAAGGAAGGAAGGAAGGAAGGAAAGAAGGAAGAAAGGAAGGAAGGAAGGAAGGAAGGAAGGAAGGAAGGAAGGAAGGAAGGAGGGAAGAAAAAATAGAAGGGAGAGGGAGAAAGGGAATGAGGAAAGGAAGAAAAAAGAAGAAAGAAGGAAAAATGAACTGAGGAAGAAAGATGGATGGAGAGAGGAAAAAGAAAGGGGAAGAGGGAGGAAGAAGGGAGGAATAAAGAGAGATGGAGGGAGAGAAAAAGAAACAATGGAAAGAAGGAAGGGAGGAAAGAAGAAGCTAATAAAGAGGGAAAAGGGAAGGGAAGAAAGAAAGGGTTGTCATTTGTTCCTGCAGAGGGAAGCATGAACTCCCGACAACTAGTTTTGTCCTCTAGAACCACAAGACAAAAATCAGTGTCTAGTGTTTTGAGTCACCCAGTATGTGGTGCTTTGTTCTGGCAGCCCAAGGACACAGGCAGTCTCCTGGGTCTGAATGCCAAGAGGATGCCCTCTGACACAAATATCGAACCTCAGCCTTCCCTGTCAAGTTCCCTGAGGTTTATTGTCTGGGCGACAAAGGAAGACTGGAAACAGGCGCCTCCAATGTCTCTCTCGTAAAGTCTGCTTTTCATCCTTTGCCAGTTGGTGACTCACCTTACAGGGAAGTGGGGTTTGATGTTTCCATAAACTCTGTGGGTCTAGAGGAGCTTCTGGTAGCCAGAGGACAGTTGCACTATTGCATAGCTTCTGAACCTAAATAATAACAGCCTATAGAGTTCTAGATCTGTAGTGCAGACTTTCTATTCTGTACTTTTTCCATTCTGCTGCCATCCCTGCTTCACTGATGGAGAACTGGCCACCGGGTTTTATTTGTTGTTGTCGTTGTTTTGTTTTGTTTTTAAAGCCATACAGCTTATGGAAGAAAAAGTCAGACGTCTCCCTAACTGTTCAGGTATCAAGCATCAAGGCTGGTTTTCCCACTAACCAAGGTGACAATAGTCCCTGGGTGGACATCTGCATGGGGTGTTGTGGCTGCTTTTGAGAATGCCTGTGTTCCTTCTGGATACCTGGCTAGAAATCTTCTGGCATGCTTCAAAGATCAAACTATTTCAAGGGATCCCACAGGCCACCTCTAAATTCTCTTTAAAGAGAAGCCTCTCATTTCCTCCTGTCACTGATGCTGGAGCTGTGCACACCACTTGACTGTCCTGCCCTCATGCTTCTTTCCCACTTTTGCAGCTTTGGAAGAAAACCAGAGGATTCAGAACCATAGATAGCCCAGTACAGTCTGGTTCAGCACCCCAGAACAGCCCCAGTGCCACCAGAAGCTTGTTAGAAAGCAGACCCTCTTGTGGGTCTTATTTCATAAGTCAGAATTTGTTTTAAAACGATGTCATGGACTGTGTGCACACTGTAGAGGGGACTGGGGGAGACAAACACCCTAAGAAAGCCCCAGCTTTGTGCTGTCATGATTAGATGAGCTGAGATCATGGAAACCCAGAATATGATCCTGGGTTTCCACAGTGTGGGACCTTATATCAGACAGCTTTAGTCAAGGCTGTCCCAGGCCCCACCAGTCCTGGAACCTGCCACAGCCAATTCCACACTTCTGACTCCAAAGCTGGAGAAACCCTGTAATCAACAGTGACTCTTAATGACAATTAAGAAATGGATGGTCAGTTACTCCTTTCTTCACTCTTTCTCATGGTGGAGGGCTGGAAGCTCCCACGCTGTCGAGGCCCGCTGATAGCTGAGCCTGTGCAAGACATGAGGTATCAGATAGGCAACTAACAGACCTTTCTCAAGAGCCTGCTGGCCTCGCCTGCTCAGCACTCAGGAGAGAAGGGGCTGGCTAGCTTGGAGACTCCCAAGGCAGACAGCGCTGGCTACGGACTGCTGCTCTGACCTCAGGCCTCAGAACATTCTGCCTGTGTGGGCTGGGCAGTCTCAACGCAGACGATAATCGTTGGCCATTTTGCACCTAGTATTCATAGAGGTTCCGATAGAGGAGGTCCTTCCAGTCTGAGTGATTGTTACAGACAGGGGTGTTTTTTATACACCAACAATAACGCAACAGCCAGTCCCGTGGCCTGAGGGTCAGAGAACCCCAGAGGCAACAGAGGGAAAAAGGCACATGGGTGGGAAGGACAGTGGCCCCATCACTCCATGCGGATGGGCAGGCACAGATCACCTCTGACACATCTCCCAAGGCAGGTTGTCCTATGGCAACTGATAGGACAATGCAGGCCTGGCTGTCCTTGGCTGGGAGGATGACTCACACAGAGCCTTGCTAACCTGTTTACAGTGAGTCATCTGTGTCCCCACAGGCTCAGTTCCCTCAACCGTAAAATAGGAGTACTAGTAACTACCATGTCCCCTCCTAAGGATGGAAGTTCTATGTCAAAATGCACCAAAGGTGGCATTCATGTCCAGTGACTGTAAAGCACCCCTTGAAGGTAATATGGCAACGCCCAGCTTCTGCTTCCTATCTGTGAAGCCAGTCTTCTCCTGGGGCATGTGCACAAAGCCTCAAAGAGGGATGAAGTTCAACTCTGCACACTTATAAAATGCTCTTTTACCCAGCCAGTGTTCTTCAAGTTCTTCTGTACCTCCCTCTGTAGGCAGCTGATCAGAGCTTTTAAAAGGTCTTTACCGACAAAGAGAACAACACAGGGGAGAGCCCAGGAAGGTGGAGGGGGTACGAAAGTGGTCGGCATGACCGTGAGCGCATCGTTGGCTGCGGATCCTGCTCTGCCCTCCTTCATGGGGAAACACTGGCCGCCTGTCACCAGCCCTCCAGTCTCTCCTGCGTTAGCTACACCAGCTTTATTTCTGGTTGTGTGTGTGTGAATGAATGACTACTGTTTCTTTGTCTGTGCCATCTCTTGTCACCTAATTTCTCTTTCTCTGCAATCTGCTCCTTGATTTCAGAAACTCATAGAAGACTAAAGAAACTTTAGTGCATAATAACCCCTCCCAAGGCTCATTTGATATTGAAGTTTTAAAACTTGCACAAAAGTAAGATAGTTTGCCTGCAGTCGCCTGAGGCTTTTGTCTCTTCGTGTTCTGTCATTGTCTCTGGACACACTTGCCCTTGTGTCTGGAGGGGTCACAGGATGCAGCCATGGTGTGGTGTCATCAGTGGCCTGCAGTCCAGGGCCATGGAACCAGGGGAGCCAGCTCTGAGAACGTTCCTGAAAGTGCATCCTACTAGAGCGCTCATGGTCGTTAACCTCGTATAGAATGACAGTGAAGCTCACCCACACCCACTAAAAGCACCCCAGATCCTCCCTGGCTTAGACTGAAAAGGCACCATTTAAGCCTTGCAGTGCGAGCTCGGGGCATTTTAAAGTGTCTAAACGTATCCTTAAGACTTAGAAGAAGAATTCAAGTACCGACGCAAGATACAAAAAGTTCATTTCAAGAAGTTAATAAAGCTCAATTACTCCACTTTAATTGAATCTTACTAAAATTGGTGAGATTTTGGAATAGTTTCATAAGACAAGTTAAATCAGATTCCCAACTTGGCTATATCCTTCTGATGTCTTTCAATTTATTAATTAAAGAAACAACAGCATATTCAATTAAAAATCAGTGATAAGAAAAATCTACAGAAATAAACAGAATTAACAGAAGTTATTCTGTGGCTGAGGAGTGAATGATGAGGCTCTGCAGATGGCTCAATCGGAAAAGTGTTTACTGTGCAAGCACGAGGATCTGAGTTCAAATCCTGAGCACCCATCTTACAAACATCTTGGCTGTGGTGGGGGGTACTTTTGTATTAGTGCTGGGGATGCAGAGACAGGAGCATCCCAGGGTGCGACAAGCTAGTCTTACACAGGTTCAGTGGGAGAGTTTGTTGCTAAAACATATACAGTGGAGCTCACTAGAGCTCACTGAGTTCTGGTCTCCACACGCATGTACACACACTTGTGCTGTGTGCCTATGCACATAACACCCACACAGTCATACAAACACACTCAGACTCACTCCCTCACTTACACGCACATAGCCACTAACTGAAGGAGAGTGAATTATAATATCTGCAATTCATTAAGAGGAGGAGAGACATTTTGAACATGGGTAATGGATTTGTTCATGGATGGCTTAGCTGGTAAGCTAATGAAGAGAAATCAGTCACAAGAACATCTTTGAAAGAGATTTAATTTTTTTTTTGGGAGTAAGTACTGACGTTGACAAAGATAACTTGAAAGCTATAATAGGATGATAGCACAGAACTGTTAACAACAAACTGGCTGACAAGTGCTCTCAAGTTCAAAAGGACTGAAGATACATCTTTGCAAAAGAGATTCTGAATTGCATTGAAATCCTACAGTTCATGTGTAAAAGACCATTGGTGGAAGTTTTCCCCAACTGATAACTATACCATTGGAATATGAAGTTTCCTCATAGAGATCCCTGGGACTGGACACCTGATCCCGGGCTTGCGGAGTTGGTAGAAGCTTTAGGATGTGTGTGGCCTCCCTTGCAGACGTGGGTCACTGAGATGAGCCTTCGAGAGGTATAGTCTGTCTCTAGTTTCGGTCTAACTTTCTGCTCGCTGATCTGTTGAAAATGTCGGAAGCTGCTGCCTCACAGTCCAGCTGGGATACCTTCTCCACCGCGGTGGCTTTGCCTCTGAAAATGCCAGCCCAAGCAAACCCCTCTTTCTTTAATTGTCACAGCAATGGGGCAGCGATGGATATTCATTTTTTTTATCCATTCATTTCACTGAAATTCTCTGGCCTGCTAAGATGGAGGAAAGATTGACGTCTTTTTCTATTTATTTTTTCTAACAAGAAAAGATGAAAATACAAAGTTCTTGTCTTATGCAGAGACTATCAATGATTAAATGAATAAGAATGTAGAAAAAAAATTACGTTAGAGGCAAGTCAGGCACATTGGTGAGAACAATGTTCCTCTTTTTTTTTTTTTAAACTTTTGTAAAATCTCTAGTTCCTTTTCTCACTTAAAATTAGTCTTAGATTTTGTGCCTGAATTTGGTTTTTTAACCTTTTGTTAAAATAGACTCCCATCTCCCATTCCTTCTTGACAGTGAGCATAGACACCTCTTCTCCCCACCAGCGCCGGGCCAACTTAATTTAAGTACTTCCTCATTAAAACGTCCTTCCCAGGTTGTTCCAGGTTGTGCTAGTTGACCATCAGAACTAGCCACCGCACTCGTTTTCCTTTCCTGTAAACAGGGATGGATACTGGGAAAGGTAGATAATTAAATATCAGAGTCACTCCACTGAGTGACAGCCCCTGGTGCTTGTGCTGGCCTTCTGGCAGTACAGGTCTGGAGTTCAGTGGTGACACGGTTTTAACCCTGGCTTTGCCTTGTTGCCTGCAGAGCCTGGGCCTTTGCCCCACGCAAGCTCCTAGGTGTTGGAAGCTGCACACATTTCTAGAATAGAGTTGTGGAGTTTCTGGACCACGGACGTCTTCGGAGACCACCTAGACCGGCAGTTTCCAAAGCATTTCCTAGCCAGACTCCTTGGATGGATATCTTGTACGGAAGCTCGGTATGTCAAAGGCTCCTGGTGGCACAAGACTAGGGGTTCACACTGCTCACGGGGGTTCACACTGCTCATTAAGAGGTGTGCTGCCTCCTGAGGGGCAGAATCTGCAAACCCCATTTTTCCATTCTGTTCTGGGAGAAATATAAGCGCAATGTTCCTTTGTTGGAAGCCTTGACTAATAGAGAAGAAAATTACCCAGGATGACTCAGGAACTCTTTGCTTGCACCTGGCCTCAGTTTCCCTGTTTGTATCTGAGACCACTGTTTTCTACAGTCTCCCTAACACGTCCCCCCCATCACTTTCCAAACTAACGCATGACACGGTCGCCCCCTTGTGGTGAGAAAAGGCCCTGGACGTCGGAGGAGTTGATGTCTTTGTAGGTTTTAAGACAAATGGAGGCCCAACACAGGAAAACATCTTGTTTTCTGCCGGGTTTAGTACTTTCCACAACAGAGGGGCTGCGAGGTTGGAGTCTGTTCTCGCTCTTTATGTTCTTACACAGCGTAGAGCATCAGGAGCCCTAAGAGTCATGTTGGGAACTGTTCCCTTGGCGATGCCACTAACTACAGTGTGATTTTGGCCAGGGCCCCTCACAGGAAGCCGTTGGGCTTGCACAGCGGTGCTGGGGGATGGACACGGTTAGCCTTCAGCCTGGCATCTGTGGGGGGGGGGGCTGTCTGTGAAGTCCCAGGAACTTTAGGGAGAGTGTGTCATATCAGCAGTCGTAGGAGATAAGGGTCTAGTGTTTGGCCTGCTCCTCTTGAGGTGGCCCGCCACTCTGAGCGCATTAGCTCAGAGGCCTCAGAAGAGGGGCTTCCATGGAAGGAAGGGCCGTACACTCAGAGTGCTCACCTTGGACAAATGCATCCTGTTGGTCACTGATGCGGAGAAGGGCTGAGAAAGCCAAAGAAACACGAAAAGCCAAGTCTCCTGGATCAGGGCTGACGGCCAGGGCGAATGGGCTCACCTCTGCAACACTCTGCGGGCTGAGGGCGGTTTCTGGTTTTCCTGTCCTGGCAACTGACAGCCGGCAGACCTGACACAGCGATGGAGGAGGAGCTGGCTTCAGCCTTTGGTCAGCGTCACACCGCCACCCAGTAGGTGACCAGTTCTGGGTCATTTTGCAAGGCACGGGGAGTAGAGCAGGGTTGTAGAGGTAGCGGAGGGAGGCTACGCATTGCACCAGGGTTAGCTCATGATTCTCACCAGAGCTCTGGGAAGTAGGGTCCTTATCACCGTGTGCTTGTAGAAATTGAAGCTTGGAACTGGAGAGTGACTTGTTATATATCAGAAAATGTTTTGATGGCTGGGCTGTGTGTGTGTGTGTGTGTGTGTGTGTGTGTGTATTTGTCTATGTGTATATGTCTGTGTGTATGTATTGTGTGTATATTTGCATATGTGTATGTATGTATATTTGTCCATATGTGTATGCATGTATGTGTGAATATTGTGTATTTACGTGTGTGCATTTGCTTATGTGTGTATGTATGTATTTGTGTGTGTATTTGCAAATCTGTGTATATGTAACGTGGATTTGTGCATTGTGTGTTTGTATGTATGAATATGTATATATGCGTGTGCCATAATTTCCTCTAAATTTTATTATCTAGTTTTAAAAAATTAGCATAATAATTTTAAAAAATTAGGCGTAATAATGAGTTTCATCATGGCATTCTCGTATATACAGCATGCATTTTATTCATATTCACCTTCGTTACCCTTTCTTGTCACCTCCCTTCTCTTGCTGATCCTTTTCCTCACTCTAAATAGGCCCCACTATGTTACTTTCATGTCTTTTTTTTTAATGAACCATTGAGTTTTGTTAGGGTTGCATACAGGGACCTGGTGGGAAGGGGCTATTAAGGGAAATGTGCCTCTTATCAGTACTACATCACTGAAGATGATGATATCTATTCCTCTCCCAGAAACCAATGAGTGTGCTGGGCTTTTAATTGTGATTTGCAGCTGGCACACACGGCACTCACAGTACTGGTGGGGACGCTCGTCACCTCAGGAGACGTCTGAGGATGCTCCCAAGGCATCCACTGGGGTTCTTGAGCCAGCTTCTGGACACTGGCTTTCCTGCTGAGCCAGCAGTTTCTGACAGCCTCAACTCTCTTGTTTTGACTTCTCATTTCCTGGTGATGGGATCTGACCCGGACATTCCCTGGCCCACACCCTGCTCTGATGTGTCACTGGGCTTTGCAACTCACTCAGGCAGACATCCACACCTCCTCTCTGCTCCCAAGGCCTGTAGACTGGCAGTTCTTCTTCGTCCCCTCCCTGCACAAGAACACAGGACCACAGCTACAGCAGAACAGTGTATCTACAGTGGGCACTGGCCCGCTCTGCCTTCCCACTACTTACCTGTCCCCCCACCCCTCCCAGTCTTCTGTATGAGGGTGTCCTGGACACTTGAGAAATTACCAAGCTTTCTAATGCCATGCTTATCTTTGTTGTTGGGAGAGCCAGGGTCCCATAGATATTTTTCATTCCTGGCTAGAACAGGCTTCCCCAACACTCCCTTTCCACCAACAAATACTATGACAGGTTCTATGCTGCTTCTCTCTCCTTTTTAACCACTGTTACCATCTGATCAGCCTCTGTTCACACTGGGCTGTTTGAGGCTGCCCCTCACTTGCCCACGACATGGTCACCCTTTCCTCCAGTACATTACTGAAGTTCAAATGTCCAGTATCTACCCGTGGAGTGCAGAGCATGTCCCCTCTCCTGTGCATCCTCACTGTCATGACCGATACAAATCTCTGTGCCTGTCAAATAAGTGAATGCATGGCTGAATCTTGGATAGAGCTGACTAGACTCTCCCAGCTGCTCTCAAGCCATGTCCTGCTCATCTGAACACAGCTGCAGTTTCTTCTCGGATATTACAGCAGGCTCCCACCTCCATTCCCACTAAATATAACACATTCACGCCAGTAAGCACGTCACAGAGAGGAGCCTTCTTAATCCTCCCATGGATTCGGTGAGACCTCTATCTGCATTCACTTAATGTAAACGTCTGATATACAGATGGTCTTAGGTGATCCCTGGGAAAAGGTTGTTTGACTCCCAACGGGGTTACAACCCACAGACTGAGAAGCGCTGCATTAAGGGGTGAAGCTGGGAAACCATCCAACGCAGGGTTAGCTCAGAGCTGAGGCACAGAGCTCATGGAGTTCTATACTGTGTTCAACCTCAGGGTGTTTGCAGATGAGATGCACCTGACTTTCAGGGCCTCATCCAAGCTACAGCGGAGGCCAATTAGGGCTCTCACCTTCCTCCTGGGTGTCAAATGTCTTTAATCAATAGGCTTCAGCTAGAGTTATGGGTTTGGTTTCCGATTGTACATCACCCTGGATGTACAATTATATATTGCTCCAACATGTCCCTATGGCTGTCATATCACATCCCATCATTAAGCCAAGATGAAAAGTACCTCCAGCAAATTCCAGACTAATCTTCTAAGCCTGTTACACCAAGGAAAGAAGCTGGGCCGTTAATGACCTCTCTTCAGTGACATCCTTTTCTTTCTGGGAAACTTCTTTTGGCTTCCACTGAGTTCCATCACTCATGTCTCATGATTAATGACCTACTAGCTGTCATTTTTAGAACCCTGGTCCCCACTTGTTCCAACCCTATTACCTTAGGCAGGTCTGCTGAGTTCAGCAGATGTAGAGCAAGAGAGAGAACCTGGAAGGTGTTTTGAAGTATTCTTATACTCACAGTTCCCCCGGGGAAAGCACCTGCCTTTCAACCACAAAGAGAGAGGCATCAAGAGGAGTTGAAGGTGGGACAGGTGGCTATGTTTGAATGCGGTATTCCCGATGCTAACACAGTATGACTGTCAGAGCCTGTGGAGCGGGACTGTTTAAGGTCTCCAGATGTTATGGGTTTATACAGGGACCGCCAGAGGCCATTTTAGGTGTAAAAGATGAATTTTCAAGCATTAAAACCCTATTAAGTTTGGGATTGTACCCAGGGCTGGCTGAATGATGTGGAGCTGGGATCTCTTGGTCTCGCCTTTGAGTTTGTTCAGAATCCAGCCCCACCTGTCTGCACATGGCTGTTGAGGGAGAAGGACGTTTGAGATGAGGAATTCCAGCACCCTCATGGGAATTCTGTCTGATATAAAGCCTCGCCGTGTCTTTCTCCCCCAACCCCACTGTGGGGGTTTGGAGATCATTAGAGACAGATATTCCCTCTGCCTGTCTGTCAGTCAGTCACTCTGTTTATCTCTGTCTCTTTCTCTGTTTGTTTCTGTCTCTGTCTCTGTCTCTCTCGTGTGTGTGTGTGTGTGTGTGTGTGTGTGTGTGTGTGTGTGTGTTTTCACATATGTGTACATCCCTATGGAGGTCAAAGGCTTCTTTGGTCTACTTTGATATGGGGTTTCTTCCTCAACCACTGTCGTCATCCTCATTGTTATCATCATCATCTTGTTGTTGTTGCTGTTATTATTATTATTGTCATTATTAATTTGAGACAAGGTCTCTTACTGCACATGCTCACTGATCCAGACAAACTGGTTGCCTGCCGTTTCTGCCTTCCCAGTGCTGGGGTTATAGGCGAGTACCCAGTACTTTTGCATGGGTGCTGGGATTAAATGTGGTCCCTCAAGCTTGAGCAGCAAGCAGTACAGTGGATGAGCCATCTTCTTAGCCCACAGGCCTGGCCACTCAATAAATTCTTGGCAACACACATGCTTTAAGCTGTGAGGGAAGATGGAATCCAGTTCCTAACCCATCCTCTTGCTCATGAAGGTGAAGCCTCATACTTACCAGATCCACAGGTACTCCCCACGAGGGAAGCAGGGAAGGATCCTGGAGAGCTCTGACTTGCCAGGCGGGTGATTTTCATCTTAGAAGTGTTTAAAATCTGGGGAGGTTTAGTCAAATGTTTTAAATCTGGGAGGTTTATGTGAAGGCTGCTCTGAGGGAGAAGCCTCTCTGAGAATGCTGTGGTGATTATAAAAGGCCCCAGTGAATTAGCCATGCATCAGAACAAGGGTCTGATCCAGTAGAGGTAGGACCTGGGGAGGTAGGAGGTAAGGACGTAACAGCCAAGTCACCTTAGAAACCACATCCTGGTGGGAAGGAAGGTGTCTAGAGCTAATGAAGAAGGCGGAGAAACAGGGTCTTTCTCCATTCTTTCTTCCATAGCTTGGGGGCACTCTTGAAGTGAGTAACCCAGCTGGAAGGCTCTTGGTGACCCTCTGCCTTGGGGGTCCATGAACACTCAGCTCAATACCAGAGGATATATCTTAGGTGGTTTCTGATAAGGTGTAGAGTACGCTTTCAATTTCAAGGTTGTATCAACCAGGTATAATAACTTAGCGTTCGACTCCCATGATAACTAGATAGTCCTGTTCTCTTGTTTCTAGTCCATTTTCCTTGTTTCATCTATCAGTATTTTCATAAAAATGTTCATATACATCTCCTTGACTTATGATGGTGTTATAGCCCGATAAGACCACTATAAGCAGAAATAATGAAAGGGGCTCCCTATACCTAAGCTACTGAGCATCATTGCTTAGCCTGGCTCACCTTCGCATGCCTAGAACAGTCTCTTAGAATATAGCTGGACAACAACAGTATAATTCAATTTTGCCTTTGCAGAGAAAGCTGTAGAGATGACACCCACATCAGTGGTGGGGCTGACTTTGACTTGGCTTTGTTTGTGGAATTAAAGGCAACAGTCAGGTGGCAGCATCCATTACTGACTGGCAGGCAGCAGCTGCCTGTGATAAGCCCAAGGTTTTGCATTCTGGAAGGAAAGGCTACCGGAATTGCCCAGTGATGCTTACCACTGGCCTAGGCGGAGGAAGCAAGGGGCTAATAATAAACATGGGTTATGGGACTGTGGAATGGAAATGGTCAGAGACGAAGGCAGCATTGATGAAGTATGAGAGGCTGACTCCCTGTGGATGTTCTCCATCTCATTAACATATGTGGAAAGCCTCACTGGAGCTATATCTGTCCAGTTTCCCCCCAACGCCCCACTTTCTGAAGCTCAGCTTGATATTTCAGTCTTGTCACTGGTCTGTTTCCCAGAGAATCCCAACGCTGGTGAGAAGCACTTCAGGGCATCTCTGGAACTTGAGTTAGGCTCTTGTTTCTGGGCTTAGTTTTGCCATTTAGTATCCGGCCAGAGTCCTGCTCAGGTAAGAGCGACCCAGGAGGTGTGCTCATGCGGTGCCGGCCTAGCAATGCAATCTTGCTTGTGGCTTCTGGAGTGAACTTGCCTTTGTTTCCTGATTTGCTGTAAGGGAATAGAATCTGGCCACAACTTTACTGGACTTCGGATCTTTGCCCGGCTTTTATTAGCTGGGCAGCCCGGTTGTCAAGCTTCTATGAAGGGTTCTACTTCATTCTGCACAGCACCCTGAGCCACCATCACCCTGTCTCCACTGTAGATATTATACCGCTTCCTTCATGGAAGGGAAGACATGGCTGCCAAGGAGCACAGTGCAGTCCTCTGGATTACCACAGGCTACTCTGACATGGTGATCTCAGTGCTCAGCTCTTGACTTCAGCCCCACGGTTCTCAGGCCATCTTAATCCTTATATTTTCTGATGGGATGCTTTCCATAATAGAAATTTTGGTTTCTTTGTAAACTCAGTTATGTTATGTAAATGTGCTTTTGTTTTAATCCTAAGTGTGGGATTTTAATTGGGCTTTAGTTTGTCCACGGCAGTAATTTTCTTGTGTGGGGCCTGGCCTTTGACAGCTGGTAATGGCCTTCCTCATGTGGCATGAAGAGGGGCATGGTCTAGGGCTCTGAGAATATAAGAACAAGAGCCTAGAAAGAGAAAATGTGATGTGCAGTGGTGGCATGTGGTGAGTGGCAGGTTAGAGAAACCAGAGACAGATGGTGTGGTGGTTTGGAGCAGCTTGGAGGAAACTGCTGGCTGTGTTTGCTGTTGATGGATGTTGGTATAGCCCTCAAAGACCCATTGACCCTAAACAGTCAGAAAAAAATAAAGAGGTCCATGCCCCCTCTCCCCACCAACCTTCTCTTTCCTACCTAAGGTTGGGGAGTTGGAAGGGAAGTAGAGATGTAAATACCCCAAATAAAGTGGTGTTTAAAAGAGAGTGCTACAGCTTTCCTTATCATGTCATTGAGGACACAATGAGTCACATTATTGTCATGATCTGGCATGAGCTCTATGCGTTCTGCCAGACTTCACAGGCTCCCTTTAGATATTTGCTTTTCAGTTTTGATGCTCGTTGGAATGGTACTGCAGCCTCTGCTGTGTTTTCTGCTAGCCACTGTCTCTCTCCAAGGGCCTTCCCATCCACTGGTTTGTGCTGGGTCACAGTTCCTGACGACAGACAGGCCTGGGACTAGGGGGAGATGTTGGTGTGATGTTCTTGTGGAATGTGTACAATTTACCCTTTTTCATTCGAATGCTGATTTCTCTACCCCACTATCTGGTTTCAGTCTGGACAGTGCATTGTGATGTTTATTCTAAGCATCACCTGTCTCAAGTTTGTGTAAACATGCCACCATTTGTTCTCTGTATTGTCAATAAAACAACCAGCCAATGCTGAGCAATGGAGAGAATAGGATAGGAATCCTGGTCTGAAGGGGAGGAGAAAGAAGCAAGTGGAAGAGGAGTTGGGAAGAGAGTTAGGAGAGGAGAGACTTGGAACCACCAGGAGAGATGAACCAGACCTAAGATATGACTAAAAGCAAGTATAATGTGGAAAATATGAATGGAAGGAAGCTATGAGGACTTGGAGGTTTAGGATGGAGTAATCATTGCCCAGCATTGTGCTCTAGGTTAATTAAATAAATCCCAGTCTCTGTGTGGTGATTTAGGTATACAGCTGGTTTAGGAATAACCACTGTTTCACTAAAAGATAAATCAATAATAAATACTAATAATCACCAACAGGAAGAAGAGAAGAACCACATCTTATTATTTCATCACTAGAACAGAATTGTGATTTCACACAATGGACTCCCATCCAGCTCTTAATCTGCCTCATGTCCTAGAATTCATGACTTCCACCATGAGGGTATTAGGACCCTCTCCATGTCTCTGGAAACTTGGCTGCATGCAGGACACCTGGCCCCAGGCGTGGAAGCTGCAACAATCATTCATCACTCCATTTAACAATAATCTGACCCACAATTCCAGCTTCAATCCTGGCTGAAGTAGAGAAATGTCATCAGCAAGCAAAAGTGTCTCCAAAGTGATTAGGGTCTTGCCTTCGAGGGTTCTAGAGGCAGAGCACAGCATTCCAGACTGAGATTCCCATGTTAGACTCTCTGGTCTGTTTACGGAGGAGCCCCTGACACCTCTCAGGCCTGCAAACACACATGCATGCTCTCACATACATACGTTACACATGCACACAGCTTCTCTTGAATCAGCAGCTGTAAGTAAGACCAGGATAGTTTAACCCAACATAAAACACAGTCATGCTTATTGCTTTATGGAGAGAGAGCCAAGCCTGAAGAGCAGATACTGACCCAACCATGACTCTGTGTGCTGTTAGCCTTATAAGCACTGAAACACATAGCTTCTCACTTTAGAGCAGTGGTATTTGAAATAAGGGCCCGTACAATGAGGACACCCGGGGATCGCTTAAAATGATCACTCTGAGTGCCTACACAGCACTCAGAGTCAAGTCTGACATTCTCAAAGGATTAGCCTGGGGACAGGTATTTTTAGTGTACACTGCGAGTTGGAAACTATGGGTCTGAGTGCCACCTTCTGGGTAACAGGTTGTGTTAAGGTAGGTGAGTTACTCTAAATAACTAATTATTTCCAGACTAGAATACTGGGATTATTGTAGTGGCTTCTCACACAAACATTCACTTTTTCATCATACTGCCTGCCTTCTAATGGCATTGAGTGGCTAATGGCAGCTTTGACACCTTATTGAGTACTGGGCTTTCTCGGCATCCATGAAAAGAGAAAGAAAAAATCTGGAAAGTCACACTATGTTCCACCGTATTTGCGGCTAGAAGATGCCCAGTCCCTTTGTCCCACAATCCATTGGTAAAAACTATTCATGTGCCCCGCCCAGAAACAAGGAAGCCAGGGGAGGAGATGAAGCCACTGATCACCACTGTTTCTCCCTGCTACTTTGGCAGTTTTCATATGTTGCCAGCAATGCTACCTTGGTTCTCACAAAAGCTTAAACAAGGATCAAATCATGAATTTTTACCAGAGTAAGAACATAAGAAAGAAAAATAAAAGCCAGGCCTAATGCTGTGATCAAATTTATCTCCATAACTTTATAATGGCTGCCTGCCATTTTAGTACATTTTTTTTTTCTTTACAAATCCAATCAAATGGTGTCAGAAAAACAGATATTTTATTCTGTCTGTTTTTAGTTGCAATCATCCATTTCAGGACTTCCTGGTGCTTTGGAACTTCTCACATTTGTTGTTTTAAAAATTACAGTTTTGGGGCTAGAGAGAGCACTCGCTGATCAATCAGTTTGGAGCCAATTGTGCATGAAAGAAACCAATGTCCCTAAAACCCATATAACTCCTGTTCTGAGAATCATACACCTCCTTCTGGCCTGTACACACAGGGTTTGCACCCCATGTATGCATACACTCACATCCAAACGTACAATCCACATACATAAACTAAATTAATTATCGTACTTTTACTTATGTATGTGTGTGTTCCACACTCAGAGTCAAACCTGATGCTCTTGAAGAACTGATTTGGAGATAGATATTTTTAAGATCCTCCTGGGCAATTTTTTAATGTGCACCATGAGTTAGAAATGAGATTAAATACCACCATCTGGGTGATGGGTAGTGTTAGGGTTGGTAGGTTGTTCTACATAGCTTGTTATTCTGATACCGAAGAGTATCATACCCCTGTGTGAGTGGATGCCTGTAGAAGTCAGAAGAGGATGCTGGGTACCCTGGAGCTGGAGTTATAGGTGGTTATGAGCTCCTCGTGTGTGTGTTGAGAACTGAACCTGTGACCTCTTTGGAAGTGCTCTTAGCTGCTGAGCCATCTCTCCAGCCCCAACTCTAAAAAACAAAACAAACCAACTAAAAAAAGACCCCAACCCCTCCAAAAACAAGAACTGCAGCCTTTCTGATCATGGCCATGATTTATAGGGCCAGCTCTCTGTGATGATCTATTTATTTGCTCATATCTACTGTTTCAGAAAACTTTTTAATAAAAATCAAAGGTTACACATTTATTTGTTTCTATGTATTATTGCTTCAGAAAACTTTTTAATAAAAAGTTGAGTATTAGGAACTGTAGTTATGATTTCTAATGAGATTAGACATCATCACAACATGTCTTGCCTCAATACAATTTTTTATATTTATAATTAATAAAGTATCTTTTATGTTTCTCCACGAATGCTACCATTTTTATATAATTTCAAATATATATATGTAAGAATGTATGTCTGGATATAGTACATATTCATAATAAACATATGCCGAGTGTAAGGAAAGAATGATATTGATATTTATGCAATCATTTTATAGCATTCACTTTACTAAACTCTGATAGAGTTTCTCCAGGAGAAACTTTCTGACAACGAGTGTAATTTTGTTTTGCCTTTCCTAGTAATTTTGTATTATTTATTTCCCTACCTTGCTGCATTGCCTACAGGATCTAGAACAATGCCTAATCACAGTGAGAATAGAGGTATTCCTGTAAGTTCTTATTTAAAGGCAACAGCTGCAGTGTTTACCTAGTGAGAGTAATGTTGATTGATCTTTACATTAAGACAGCATTCTTCCAGCGATAGTTCACAGACTATACACTTTAGTTGCATTATGCACTGAATTTTATAAAAATGACTGTTGAATTCTGTTGATGCTTCTTTTGATTTTTTTGTCCTGTTGATGTAGCTGCAATAATTTCTTCCATCAATACATTAGATCCCCAAGGAATGAAAACAGAACTCTTTGGATGCTTAATACCTTTTAAGGATGAACTCAAGCAAGGCACTTGTCTAAAACTCTGGTGTTCAAGAGGCCAAGGCAGGAAGAATGAGGGCTGAGGCTATCTTAAGCTGTAGAGCAAGACCTTGTAACAAATAATAACTAGACTTCTGCTTAATTGTCTTCCCAAATTTATCTTGCTTGATGACAAGTGGCTGTTCAAACACAGTGATCTCCTACTTTGTATGCGGGCTGTATATGTTATCAAATGGATAGCCTTAAGTAATCCATGGAGCTGGGGTTGTCCAGGTCTCTTCATTTGTTGCAGATAGATCCGGTTTGCTCCTTTTGCTGTAGTGAAACCGTTGCTCTCAAATATGTCCTAGAATGGACAATGGGTTATATGGTCACCCCCTCCTTAGACAAACTGTTCTAATTGCACCTGCACCCATCTTCGGCCCATGGGCATATTTTCATCAGAATGCTTATTAGACCAGTGAGTTGGCATCCAGTAGGTGTTCAATACATTAGCCAGGCTTATTTGTTGCATGAAAAAAATGGTATAGATTTAAATTATTTTTTATGTAAGAGGAGCTCTTCTAACAGGGACCCTCTGTCCTCCCTCACAGCTTAAGCTCCTGAGGTTTTCTGATGGGCAGCAAAAAACACACAACTCCTCAGCCAGAGGCCAGGTGGGGCTGACAGCCACACCACCTCAGAGTGGACTCCTGAAGGGACTCCCTGTAGTTTCAGGACCTTGGGGAACACAACTGTGAGCTTAGGGTCCCACTCAAGGAAAAGGTGGAGGGAAGCTGAGAGAAGGGGAGGCAAGGGGAGAATAAAGAAGAAAAGATGTGGGACAGGTCCTTTTTTTTGGTGGGGGGAGAGAAGGAGAGAGTCTAGAAGACAGGACAGGACAGAAGCAGAAAGAAAAACAGAGAGGGTTGTAGGGAGTGGGGAAGAATGTGGCAGGTGGGTGGGAAAGGGCCAGATGGAAAGAATGATGGGAAGGGAAGGGGGCAGCGGCTGCCCCAGAACCAGGCTGCAGCCCTGTGGTGGCTCACACAGTTATTTTGGAGGTGTTAATTTCTTACCTATTTGGGGAAACTTTGCAGGCATGCTCACCTGTCTGGAGTGTCTCAGGCTTCACCAGCCTGTGATCGCAGACTAAGGTCACACTCCCTCGAACTGCTCAAATTAAAATCAGAAGAAAAAAAAATGCCCTGCCTTCTCTGCTGTCAGCTTACTGAAGAGTTGGGGAGGTGCAGCTAAGGCAGCTGCTGTCACAGCTTTGCACCACAGAGCCCTCTTTTCTCTGCTCTGGACTAATGATCCCAGTGGGCCCCATCTTACAAGACCAAGTTGTCCCCATAATACCTCTGGTCTCAGGCGAGAGTGAGTCTGCTCCCTCTTTGCTCTTCAAAGTCTTCGGCATACTTTGGGGTATGATTATTTGTAGCTGTTGGTGGGAGGCAGTGGCTGGGATCTAAGTGAGGACCAGATGCTCCTCCCTGACCCCTTCTATGAGAGAGAATGTTAATAAGCCTGATCTTGTGAGGATCTTAGGCAGTCGTTGTATCCACTTCAATTTCCAGATGGTAATGGAGTCCTGGTTGTGTCGTGTCTAGAAGACAGTGTTCATTAACAGTCTCTCTCCTCTGTTTCCTGCCCATGGAGCCCTCAAGAGGGAGCAACTTTACCTCTTCCCATGCCTCCTTCAAGGCCTATCCAAGTCTCCTGAGGCTGATGTTAACAAATGACCATAAAGCAGATGGTTTCCAGCAAGAGAAACTCATTTCTTCATCGTTCTGGAGGCCAGAAGTTCAAACTCATGGAGTTCTCATGCTGGCTTCCCCCCGGAGGCTCTGGGGAAGAAACCATGTCCGGATTCCCTCCTAGCTGCTGTCATGTCTCCCTCTTTTACTCAGAAAGACACTGAAGAATTTTTTGAAGTTATAATGTAATTTTCTCTCTTCTTTTTCCTTCTATCATAGCCCCCCATGTACTCTCTTAAATCACCTTAAGATTCGTGGCCTCTTTTTTTCACTAATTGTTATTGCATGCATATCTGTATGTGAATACACACACCCACACATACATATTCCTAAATATAACTTGAGAAATTTTCAGGTTACATTCCTAAATATAAGCTGAGAATTTTTAAGGTTACATTTCAGGCCATTATAGTCTTTATTGCTTTCAGGATGCCCTTCATTCTCCACAGCACTGTAACCTTGTTCTGAATTCCCAGACAAGACTAAACTACTTCTAACATACCACTCTAACATCTGTCTTTGCTATACAGTTCTTTCAAAGGTCAACTTGCAGCTGCTTGTAGAGTAAACTAAATGGGCATTTACACTCTGACCAAGAGGAGGGTAGTGTGTGCCATAAATAGACAGACACTAAACGCTGATGGGGTATATATGTGTGTGTGTGCATACACGCATGTGTGCGTGCATACACGCATGTGTGCATGTATGTGCATGCATTTGTGTGTGTGTGTGTGTGTGTGTGTGTGTGGTGTCTAACACCTACATTTTAGATGTCACCCAGCTGGAACAGAGAGAAAGATAGAGAGAAAGAAAAAGAAGTGCTGTCAATAATATCTCTAGCCAGTTACAGGAGCGGGTGAGCTGCCTAAGGCTGGAGTCTGTTAAGGACCAGGCACCGTTAGATGGGATTTGAAGAGACCACAGCTGCTTCGTAGAGCAGATTCTCCTCAGTTGTACCAGCAATAATAATGTTGTGGTGGGGATTGAACACTGTAAAAGAGAGTGGGAAGAGTGAGGCCTGCAGGCCCAGCAGGGAACACCAGGGCCAAGAAGAGACAAATTTATTTCCACACAGAAGAAAGTCATGGTTGGTGTCTGAAGCCAACCATTTCTGTCTGTAAACGGAAATGTGCGCACGCCAGGCAGATGTTGCACCGTGAGGCGTGAGGAGACAATAGAAGGTGCATGCCGGGTTAATGGGGATCATGGCGCAGTGTCTTCTGATCCGGTGTTAGAGGGGTTGAGGCTGATGACGGAAGGGCCTGAGGTTACAAGGCACAGCCACCAGGGGGAACTGAACAGTAAACATTTTCCAAAGAGTCCATGTAACAAAAGCCAAGGGCGGAGGCGCAGAGCGACCCTGTGGGTACCTCACGTTTCCCTCCTCCCGACGCAGCTGCGTGCTATGGGCTTTGCATGCTTGTTGTTGCAAAATGCCAACATTGAGGGAAACTCATGTTAAGGAACAGTGTAAGCCCCACAACACATGGACCTTTTCCTCCATTTACCAGCCAGCATGTGTGACAGGGGAACAGTTCTACACCCGGGCCCAAGTTCAGACTCTGGCTCAGGCTCTACTTGGCTACATTACCTTTTGTATTTCTGTCTCTTGGTTAGTTATTCACTGTAAGGGTAGGTGTGACAACCCACCACCCAAATAGCATTTTAAACCAACAAAAAATATTTCTCTCTCTCTCTCTCTCTCTCTCTCACACACACACACACACACACACACACACACACACACACACACACACTGTGTGTATGTGAAGGCATAAGCCCCCAATAACAACAATGTCTTCTGCAATGTTATGTGTTACGTGGGCTTTCCTGGGCAGTTCTCCTTCAGGGTCTCTCGAGGACTGCAGTCAGATAGTAGTTGGGGCTTAGGGTCCCAGGATGGTATTTTCACTTGAATGTCTCTGGACTGTGGAGACTGACACAGCTTGGGTTCTTCAGGCGTTACTCTCTCCACATGGTCTCCAGATAATGTCCCCTCACACAGCAGCTCAAGGGTCACAGAGCATCCCAAGTGCACAGAGCAGCAGAAACTATGTATCTTTCCAAACCCTATCCTGGAAGCTCATGGGATAGATGTGGTGGCAGTGAACATTGTTTGGGTCACTTCCACCTCCTCCTGTCCTTCAAGACAGCCAAAAAGGCTCCTCTAGCTTTGAGGGTGGGGTGGAGGTCAAAGGCTCTACCTTTTGAGGAGGGTGAGTTGCAAAGGATTTGTGGAAGTTTTCAAATCACTGCCCTTTGCAGTGCATTGGGCCAATAACCCCTCTTTATAGTGTGGAAGATGTGTATTCTATTTAACTGATTTTCCTAGGAGCCATTTTGGTAATTCCAGCTCTTTGAACATTACACATGCTGCTGAAAGGAATTCTGTGTGTCACCTTTCCCTTTCTGCTTTCTGGTCCTTTCTTTTTTTTTTTTTTTTTTTTTTTTTCGGAGGGGATGTCAAGCCTGGAGATTGCAAGATCAAAAAACAGGAACTTTTAAACCCACTCTCCAGTTTGCAAATACCTTTGGAGCTGTGCCGAGAAGCCTCTGTGTTGAGTCACACTCCCCACACCTTGGTAGTGTGTGCCTGGACAGCGAGGGTGTCTGTAGACTGAGCCGAACCTTTTAATTTTTGTTTGTTTTTTTTTTTTCTACTTTGCCTTTATGATGCGCAACTGAAATGTTTTTGTTGCACATAGATATGTTTGCAGCTCTATGCTCTTCGTGGATGGCCCCTTTTCTGGGCAACGGTAATGTGTTCTCAGCAGCTGGGGACCTGACAAAGCAGGGAGGACATGAAGGGACTGGCTCTCTCTAAGTAGAAACATAAGCCTGTGTTGCCTCCCAGGCTCCTACTTGATTTCCTGACATCCCCCACAGTTCCATTGTCGTGTGGAATGCAATATGGAAAGCGTATGAGCATTCAAATAAGATTCTTTAAAGCTCTGTGTTTCCCTAACTGAATATGGGACTGCACATCTGGAGTTCTAATAATCTGCACCCTCTGCTAAACTCTCCTGGTTCTCCTTGACCAAGACTTCAAGAAGGTATGAAAATGTTGCAATATTTAAAGGCTATCATTACAGCAAAACTCCCCTGGGACTAACTTGTCTGGATAATTGATTGTGGAATTCATGTCCCATTGTCACATATGGACTTTCAAAGTCACATGACACCTGAACTTGGAAAGCTCTGATACTTCCTATTTTAAATTTTTGCTGGGCTCATGGAGACGATTAGAATGCCAGGACTTGTTTTTCTTTGTGAATTTGGACAGAGATCTGGTGGGACTTGGCACTTAGTTGAATTCTTTCATGAGAATATGGCTTGGAGGATCCGGTCCTGAATTTGAGATCCGTAAGACTAAGTCTCTGTTCTAGCTGTCATTTACTTGGTGGGTGACTTTGGGCAATCCTGTCTCTTTACTGCCTTTTAGAAACGGCATGAACAATATGGAGCAGGGCACGCTGAGGCCTACACATACCACAGCTCTGGAATCAGGTGGGTGGTGGGGCATCTCTGAAGGTTTATACTTCAACATCTCATTCTCTTAGGATTGCTTCTGTCATCTGCCACCACTTCCTTACAGACAGGCAGGTTTGGGAATGGAGAAGAAGTAAATACTGTATTCTTGGCAAAAGAGGTTTCGTAGTCCATTCAGACCACTAAAACAAAATACCACCAACCATGTGGTTTATACATAACAGTAATTTATTTGTCACAATTGTAGGAGCGAGGGGCATCAAGATCAAGGTGCTGGTATCCTTCCTCACAGATGGTGCGTTTTGCTGTGTCTTCACCATGTAGGAGGAACAAGATACTCTCTGGAGTCTCTTATATAAGGACAACAATCCAATCCCCCCTAACCTCAACTACACCCCACCCTCATCTTATCTCCATACCACTACCTTGAAAGATAGAATTTCAACATGTGATTATGGGGTGGTCATATATACTTACACCTCACAGGTGTTTAACATGGCAGGGGCTTTTTTTTTTTAAATTAAGCTAGAATGTTCTAGAAACAATCTTTAGACAAGGATTTGACTATCAGTGGATTATTGACTGGTGAAGTGAGACAGGAAAGAGAAAGACACCATTTTGATAGTTTGAATCTTAGGTGTCAGCTTGGAAAGATTGAGAGAAACCTTAAAAAAAAACAGGTGAAGCATCATCCTGGGTGTGTGGATTGGAGGGTTTCTCCACTGAGGGCGATCTCTCTGATCCTGAGCGCCCGTGAGGCTGGATGTGAGAAATTCTGCTTGAACACAGCCAAGTTCTTCCTGGGCAGATGCAGTTCTGGCTGATGTCATCATTCCTGGGTATCAGGCTCTGTCTTTGAACACGGACATAGGCAGGCTTTCTCCCTGCTCCTGTTTCTCTTCCTGTTCCTTCTCCCCATCTCGCTTCTTCAGAGACCTTGAATGATAAACTGGTGCTGACTATATTAGCGAGCAGGTTTCTGTTGCGGCAACATGAGCTCACTCGTGCTGGACATACCCTAGAAAACATAACCCAGAGCTTTGTGTAACCTCGCCCCCCCACCCGAAGGAGTGTAGGCTCCCTAGCACATCCAGCTTCTCCTCTGCATAAACTGAGGAAGAGCCTTCAGGGAGAGGACTGCAGACGTTTGCACTAGAGGCAAATAAGACTGCTCACAACAAGAGGATGTGGATGAAGGTTTTGACAACGCCTGTTGCTGCCACTGCTGCTGCTATTGCTGCTACACAGAACATTGTTCTGATTTTCTTGATTCTTCGTTGTGCTAGAGTGCATAGGAGATATAGCTTGTAAAAGAGTTTGTATATATAAGCAAGTTTGGGAGTCTTCATATTTTGTATTGTCCAAAAGACAGAGCTTGTACTGAGTTTAATGGGACTGTATTATTCATCAGGATGATGGAGACACAGGACTGATAGCTAACTGTGTTGAAGTCATACGACATCAGTTGGGCTTAAGGTGTTTCTAGAAAGCATGAGAACCTGTGGAGAAGACGCTCACATGTGCGAAAAGGAACATGCTTAGAGCCTAGAGCCTGTGCTACTCAGTTTGGTTTTGTTTGCTTTCTTTTTCTTTCTTTCTTTTTTTTAAGGAGCAGGGAGAGATAGAGATAGGATAAGAGAAATATGTATAGAGAGATAACGATAGAGGAAGAGAGAGATGGGGATGATGGTAGATCAACCTCCAGGCAAAGGTTTTTGGGGACAGAGTAGCAGGGTGAAGAAGTATCAATTTAGGGAGAACAAGGTTAGTACTTTAGGTCTCTGGTGAGAGGAGGAAGATGTTGTGCCCAAGGAAATGAGCCCAAGGGAAGCTGACCCGCCCTCAATTGGCCTTAGAGACATTAAGATTTTTTGTATTACTTGCTGAAGTGGTGTTTAAAAGGCCCCAAGGACATTCCTGGATAAGGGCATCTAGAAGAACAAAGGGTTCCATCAAGATGGAAGAAGACATTTCTGTCAGTCACCCTTCTCCATTTTGGTTTGACATCTGGAAGTGCCTTTTTCAAAGAGGAGGGAAAACTTGTAACTTGGCTGTACTGAGTGTACTAGGGGAAAAGGCTGCTGGTGTGTGTTCATGCATGTATGAGTATGTGGATGCATGTGTGTGTGCATGTGCGTGTGTGCGTGTGTGTGTGTGTGTGTGTGTGTATTGTATGTTCAGATCACAGCAGCTGGAGGGTCTGGGATCTAAGAATTAATTCATATCACACACACACATACACAAACACACACATATACACACACACAGAGACAGAGAGACACAGAGAGCGATTACTTGGCTAACAGTTTTATAGACTCAACCGAGCTGCATCCTTAACACCTGGTTGGATAGAGTACCCCCCTCCCTGCCAGTGTAAGGAACTACAGTGGGCAAAGGGGTGGACAAGGGAATGTGGGGTGTATCTGTGTCACTGATTGTTCCTGTGTGGATAGAGCCTCAGCGTCATGAAAAGATGTTATGGATAACATAGGGGAAAGGAAACAGTGGTGCAGGCATTATACACTGTGGTCAACAGAGGGAGTATGTGAAGACAGGGGGCCAGGAGAACCACTGTGGCTTCCAGGCCTATATGGAGTGTCTGAGTGTTGGAAATAGGCCTGAGCGCGGGAGAGGGTGGTTTTTATGGAGGCTTCTGGAAGGCAGCTTCTCAGCCTTGGCTTTGTCCCTTTCTTAGGAAAACAAGCAGATCTGAGACCTAAATCCTGATCTCTCCCAGTGACAAGCCCCTCCTTGGCTACTTTTCCGGACTGTTTGTCTTCTGTTTCCACTACCTTGTATGTGATCTACGTTTGTAGAGTGGGCTGGGTCAGGTTAATCCGAAAATTGCAGAGACAGAGACAGTTTTCCTAGGGTAACAGGCTTGTGGAAGGCTGAATTGTCAAGAAGAGAAGGACTTTTAATTTTTCCCCCAGATTTTAAGAGTGTTGACACCAGGACATGTAGTCACAAAACCAGGTTCATTAACAGCCCACCACTCTGTAGCAGGGAAGTCATTCTTGTACTTACTTACTATTCGTCAAGGTTGAGCAAGCTTCCACAATTGCAGCTTCTTCTTAGGCACTTTAGGAGCAGCAATGAACAAAAAAGACAACACTTTCAGGGTTTATGCCCTAGTGGGGAAGACAGAATAAACAGAGGACTAAACAGAGATGTGCATAGTGCTAGTCCACATTCTCCACAGATCACAGCTTCCATCTTGGCCCATCTTTCTCTCTAGCTCTGCTGCTCACCTTCCAGGGTGCATTGTGAATGCTGTATCCAGTTGCCTCCACTCAAACACAGTTAGTGTTCCTGGCTCTAGGCCTTTTATCTACTTGCAAACAGGTTTTCTAAAAACTATCCTGTTGTCACATTTTTTTCTTCTCTTTTCTTTCATACTTAAAGTCTTGACTTAGTATGAAATCATAACCAGATGCTGCCATGAGTTAAGGAGCCCTGGCTCCATTTCTATGCTCCCTTGCACTACAGCCTAATAACCTTGGTTTCAGCCCACAGCTCAGCACATGCTTAGCCAGTGCTTTCTGACCAAACCTCAGGTTAGCATGTGGGAGAAAGCTTTGCTCATGATCCTTAGGGTCTAGCGGCAGTCAGGGAAAGGAATAGCTTCCTTGACCCTGATGCCTCCAGGGTTAAACACAGTCAGGCTGAGCACAGGGCCTTACTAAGATGCTAGTCCAGGTACACAGCAGCTCTGCAGAGCAGGCCTACTGGCTATTTATTATACTTCAGAGCACATTCAACAGGTCTCTAGCCCTGCTCTGGGTGTTGCCCTCTCATTGCCAGTGGATGCTGTCCAAGGGCTGAACTGCGTGATCCTGCAGGTGGATGAGCAGGGCCTGGGCCACAGTTCAGCTCAAAGATGCCAAAGCAAACACTGGGTGTCTCAACTGGTTGCATTCCTGAGCTCATTAAATAGGATGAGCTGAGCTCAGCCAGATGGAGTACAGGGAGGAGCCTGACGGTCGGAGCCCCAGGATATAGGGGCCAGGCAGTGGCAACTGGTATACGTGCTTGGTCTGATTTTGCTTGTCCTGATTTAGTCCCTTCTATATCTTAGTGCACTCCAAACATGGTGCAAGCTTTGGGGAACAGGGGTTTTAACTGCTGAGGCCACCTTTGACAGTGCTCAGAAGGAACTCAATAGCAGGCAAACAGACAGGCTTGGGTGGAGGCAGTCAGGCTGACAGGAAAGGATTATGTGAGATGCAAGCTAATGTGACAGGCTGCCCAGCTGAGAACTGGCTAGCTAGGAGTTCATAATCTGAGTAGAGTCAGGCAATACCAAAGAAAGAGAAAGTGCCTTGGGGATCTTCAGGGTCACTTTTGGGACAAGATGTTTATGAAAGATGGGCAGGGCAGGCTTAGCACCTTGGTAATTGTTTTGCTTAACTTTCAAGCTAGCTCCAAGGTTAAACTGTTCTTCAGTACGGGGGCTAATTAACAGGCAATTATTTTCATGGCATGCGCAACTTGTGATGTTTGTGGGAGTCAAATACTGTGTCTATTCACTATTTCATGCACTGACAGTGCGGATGATGGAGAGAAGTCAAATGGAGATGGATATAGGTTATAATGCTGAAAAACTGTGAAACCTTTGGCAACTTTCCTAACCTCTCTGAGTCTGTTTCCTATCATGTCTTGAGGACAGTGCCAGCCTGAGATGAGTTGGCTTCTAGAAAGTCATCTGATATGGTAAAATTTTAAGTCGAATATTACTTTAGCCTCAGTGTGTTTAGAGCATGGTTTAGTAAAAATCACAAAAGTGTATATGAAGGGCTGGAGGGGAACACACTTCTGGAACCCTAAAATGAGTAAGCCAATGAGGAGAAGAGTGACCCAGAGGGGACAGAGGCCAGGTATAGTGAAAGTGATACAGATTCCTCTGGCTATTGGACCTCATTCACATGCTGGAGGTATTTTTAGGAGCAGAAGTACAAAGCCAATTAACTCAGCCATAACCAGAAGAAAGCAGCACATTGTCTTGTCACTTAGCCCTGGAAAGTGAGTTGAAATGAATTTTGGAAGATATGTTAGGGACAGGCTCAATGGAGTAGAAGTTTGAGTTGACAAGTGAGAGGGCTGCGCTGAGCTTGGATCCTGTAAGTGTCTTTGAATGGGCTCATGCATGCCTTTCGTCTCTCTGATAGAAATATGTCCAGTCTAGCTAAACCTGAGAGTCTATGCTGATTGCCTCTCATTGGTTACTGGCAGCAGGGACCCTGGACTGGAGAAGGATGGGCTTACTCTCTAGGGGATGCTGTTTGTGTTGACATGACCCTTGATGCCTGAGCTTAGCAACTGGCATAAAGAAGTTGCCTGAACATCAAAGTGTCATTATTTATTTGCTCTGTCTCTGTCTTTGTCTCTGTCTCTGTCTCTCTCTGTGTTAATGTGTTTCATACCTACTTGGGTGCACAGGCACCCAGAGATCAAACATAGATGTACTGTCAGCAGCTACCTGTCTTGTTTAGAGACAGGATCTCTTCCTGTCCTGGAACTTGAGTCCTTTTGTTGGTGCAGCATGCATTTTACCGATTGATCTATTCACCTATGCCTAAGAATGTATTAAAGTTAAAATTCAGCTAGAGAAGAAACACATCTTTGCTGACACAGCACTGAATTTCTGTGCTTCTCATTTGCACTGACACTAGCTGCCTGAGTGGCTTTTCCATTGTCATCTGTTCCCAAGCCTCCCTCAACATGTCTGACTTAGGACTTTCAAGCTTCTATTTGCTTACCAGGCAAGACACAACTTAATTAATGCAGTGTTGTCCCAGGCACTGTGATCCGTCTCACCTTATACCCCTCACCTCCTTTCACACCCTCTTCTGCAGACTGGAATGCTTGCTGTCTCCAACTCAAAAAACTCTACACCTCTGAAGGGGCTGTGCCTCACATCCCTTCCCTCTGCTCCAGGAAGGGGTCCACAAGTCACTCCATCTCCTCTAAAGGCCACAGGGCTTTCTCCTTGCTAAGGGCCATGCAGATCACTATTACCCATGAGCTACTCAACTTTTCTTGGCTGTAGAGCCTGAATTCTTCCCTCTGTGTCCAATATCTATAGTACCCCTGGTCTCTTCAATGCCTGTCAGATGGATTACATCTGATTAATGAAAATGAATTCAATAGAATGACTATAAGAAATACATATGTTAAGCGGCTTACTTTAGATACTGAAGTGTGAACCTTTTGTGTGTGTGCTAAAGGAGCAAGATGATGAGAGGGGCCTTTGCAATGAACTCCTTCTTCTTTGCTAAAGCATTCCCTCTGAGGCATGGAGGAAAGTAGGAGCCATCTTTGAAGATACTCGGAGTATTGAATACTTGTGAGTTTTTATGCCCTATAGCATTTACAGACACTGCACCAGGGTTGTGGCCAAGACTGTGGGAGTCTCAAAAAAGACAGGGCAGCTGGTTTCTTTGAAGAAGAGGTGAACCACTGTGTTTTTCCTTCTTGCAGTGTGGGTCTCTGATAGGTGCTGAGAGGGCCCTGTAGCCTGACATCTAGTCAGGTAGCTGCTTCCCCAGTCCTGCTGGCAAGAAGCCTCCTTCCTCCTCTCTGCACATGCTTTATTCTCTGCTTTGATCAAGGATCAGATTCAGACCTGCATCATTCAGAACTGACCAAAATTCAGCCCTGGCTTTGCTTTCTCATCTGGAAAGAAAAAGGAGGCTAGACCATCGTTATTATCACTGCCAAGACTCAGCTCTCCCCAGAGACTGGTGGCAAGGGCTTTGGGGTAGGATTAGGCCATCTTTGGATTTTACAACTTATGCCCCTCCTTGCATGTCAAAGCATTCACTTCTTCAAGTCCTGGACTGCCTTTGATTGTTCATGGGGCAGAGGCTTCAATCCCATTTCTCTCACTGGGCTTTGGACTCTTTTCCTTCAAGTCAGAGGGTGGGAGCTCTATTATTTCTTGGTCCTGCCTACAACAGACTCTATTATTTCTTGGTGCCTCCTGTACATCTCAGCCAGGGCAGAGGTTCATTCACAAGACTGGTCTGGTGTGAACCCAATGCAATTCTGAACATGGCCCAAAGCACCATAGTTTTTAGGAGACATTTGTTAAAGTCATCATCATGGAGTCAAGGCCACTGTCTATAGAGGCATTATCTTGTTCATGCTGTCAGCTATGCTTCTGCTAACATTTCTGCACTAATCGGTTTTGGTTATTCATCTCCTCTAACTGTTACCATTGTCCGGTGGGTGGGAGTTGTCAAAGGTGTGTGTCAGTGTCAGAGATGTGCCAATGAGATGATCAGAGAGTCCTAGAATCTCACAGAGTCCACGAATGATTTAAATCCAGGCCAACTCAAACACAAAGATCTCAGTGAGTCTGAACCTTATATGGTGCATTTCAATCCTCAAAACAACGTTCCACATAGCTTTTAGAACCCCTAAGTCTTTAGAACAAGAAATTGATGTTTGGAAAGTACCAGACACCCGTTAAAAGTGACCTACCTTGGGCTGGAGAGATGGCTCAGTGGTTAAGAGCACTGGCTGCTCTTCAAAGGACCCAGGTTCAATTCCCAGCACCCACATGGCAGCTCACAACTGTCTGTAACTCCATTTCCAGGGGATGTGACATCCTCAAACCAAAGTTATATATATGCTAAATTTCAACTTAGTGCTCATCTCAGGAGATTCTCACACAATTCTGGGGCTTGGGTGGAACAGTCATTCCTCTGTCTGCAAGTTCCATGTTTGTAGATTCAATTATGGGGGAGGGCAGAAATTGGGGGAAAAATCATGTCTGAACTGAATGTGTGGAGATGTTTTTTTCTTGTCATTCCTTAGGCTGTTCATAATAATAATTTTCTTTTAGTATTTTAAATTATGTGTAGGTGCATATGTCTGTGTGTGGGTATGTACACATGACTCAGGTGCTCATGGAGTATACAGGTGTCAGATACCCTGGAACTGTAGTTATAGATGGTTGTGAACTGCCAGTAGGTGCTGGGAACCAAATCCAGGTCCTCTGGAAGAACAGCAAGTATTCTTAATGCTGAGCCCTCTCTCCATCTCCAAATTCACTATTTATTTACAGAGTCATTACATTGTGTTGGATATTAAAAGCCCTCTAGAGATTATTTGATGCACACAGAGGAATACATGAAAGTCATATGAAAATATTATACCACTTTGTATAACAGATTTAAGCATCTGCAGATTTTGGGTTTTTCAGGGCTCCTAGAACCAATGGGTACCAAAGGGTCAATTGAAGACTGTTTAATAGGCCAGGAATCTGAGGCTCAGGGGGATGCAGAGATTTTCAAGAAGCGGTAAGCAGACATGATGAAAGTTAATGTCCTCCCTACAGCAGGAATTCACTGCTGAGCTCTGGAGTACTCTTCCTTGACTTCATTGCAATAAGCAGAATGGCGTCAAGGTATTTATGGCGGCGGCCATTCCGACTCCTTTGGGTATTCAGAGGCAATGTGTCTGAATCAGTGTGGAAGGTGAAAGTGTTAATAGGAAGAACCTCACATGATGGGACGGGGAGCTGGTTACATGAGCACTCACGCACCATCAGACCTGAACTCCACCCTGGCGTAATCCCCCGAAGGCTGTGCAGCAGGGCAGACACATCCAGCCAGAGCAGATTTGCTGTTGATGGACCCTGGACTGGGGCCAGCCTCTCTGAAGGACCAATCCTGGTGGGAGGAGGAGACTTCCTGTAGGGACTTTATGAATGGCATGTGGGTGTTGGCTTTAGCAGCAGACCTTGGGGAGGAGCAGGACTCACCAGGCCCCCAGCCTCAGACCTGCAGGAGCCCTCTGGTAAAAATCTTTGCTCACTTATTTCTCGTCCTGATTTTTTAAACAGAAAATTATTTATTTTCAATTGAAAAATGTATTTAAAGAATTCAAAGAATCCACTACTTCCCAGAGCTGTCCAAGGCCGGGAGTTTCTGTTCCTGTCCATGGAAACAGAGGCACCTCTCCAATTATCAGAAGGAGAGACTGGGAGTGGCCAGGGCAAAGCAGAGAACCAGGAAGATGCTGGGGTGGGGGCTGCAGAGTGTCCTGCTAGGAAGGGTGGGTGGGAAGTCAAGTGTCAGTTTTCATTTGTTCGGCAGGCAGAGCTTCATCAGAACTTCTTTGCCTGCGGATCACGTTTCCTTATCACTTTTCCAGCCAGCTTTGTGACTCTAAGTGTTGGACGGAGAACTGATAAGGGTAGGTGATTGGCGCTCACTGCCTCCAGAAGCCATGGCTCAGCTGCATCTTCTGGTTGAAGATAAAACGATGCCACTGCCCTTGGATGCCCTGGGATAGATAGCACAGGACTTGGGGAGGAGGTCTCCTGGGAAGGGCAGCAAAGCTATAGCCTGAGCTTCCTGCCTGAGGATGCTGGGATAGACTTGGTGAAGCCTTCATTTTGATTATTCAAAAAGTACCTTTTGTAACGTAACAGTTTCCTCCACCAGGAAGACAGTCAGGGGGTGGGGTTTGGAGTTGGGGAGCCCTCATTTTTGAGACTCTTACAATAGATAGCTGGAAGGTGAGTGAAAGGGCTGTGGAACTATGGAATTTTAGGGGTTCCTATTGTTTTTTTTTTTCTTTAAAGAATAAGAACAGGGATTTCTGAACTGAGCCAAAGTGCAGCTCTGGAAATTGTCTTGAGCATATGATAGATACTCAGTAAACACTTTTGTCTCTTTCAGTTTGTAGGACATGCGCAAAGGGGATGTTTCACAGCACTGACTAAACATTCTTTTATATTAAAGATGGCTACTTATTATGTTGTTGATTCAGACTGATTCTTTATATGCCATAATTACTTCTGCCATATCAAATCCAATATGTTTCTGTGACTAGGCAAATGGCAGTAATTGAATGAATGACACGTGTGTGAGTCCAGCTCCACCTGTATGACAGAGGTCAAACCACAGGTAAAATTTCCATACTATTAGTGAGTGCTTCCATATCCTGAATCATTAATTACAGATTAACATGTCTGTGCTTCGTAGCTCAACTGGAAATCTCATGGTTTTTTTTTTTGTTTTGTTTTTGTTTTTGTTTGTTTTTGGTTACAATTAACTGTTATGGTTTCTTTAAAGAGTAAATGCAGCTTTTAGTTAGGATGGTACATCAAAACAATTTTTTTTTTTTGAGATAGAGTTTTACTATAGCTAAGATAGGCCTACAATTCATGATCCTCCTGCTTCAGCCCATGAATGCTGGGATCAAAAGCATGAACCAGCTTTCTGGAAAAACCTTTGTGGTTTTTCTCTTTCTCTCGCTATACATATGTCTATGTGTGTATATGTATATATACGTTTATGCTATGTATACCTGTATACATACACACATATATTCATAGACATATATATATATATATATATACACACACACACATACACACACATTCATACATACACACACACACACATGCTTGAGTGATGTGTGTGTGTGTGTATGCATGTGTGTGGAAAGGTCAGAAGGAGGACATCTGGTGTCCCGCTCTCTCACTTTCTGCTTTCCTCCCTTGAGACAGGATCTTTCACTGAATCAGACCTAGTCATTTTGGCCCCGTTGGCTGGCCAGCAAGCTCTGTGGATCCTCCTATCATCCTCATCCCACAGCACCAGGGTTACAGGCAGGTGTGGAGTAAAGCCAGGCTTTTTACATGGGTGCTGGGGATCTGAGCTCCAGTCCTCACGTTTGTGCGGCAAGTGCTCCTACTGACAATCCAGCTCACAAAACATCACTCCTAACTGTAGCTGCTCCTTGCTGTCACCTGGGGATTCTGAATGATTCTGACTTGCAGCCAGTTACCAGAACCTCTCAGGGGCAGCTTGGCTACAAGCAGAGGTGAAGGGCCATCAGGAAGGCATTTGGTGTCAGGCTGGGGGGGGGGTACAGTGGCATACAAGCTTGGCTGACGGCTTCTGTTGATGTGTCCCTCATCCCCACAAATTCTGGTTTGATTGATGTGGAGGTGGCCTAGGCCTGGCAGCTGTGCAACATTTTCTCATGGACACCTCCGACTGGTTGGTGCTGCTGCAATGGTAGGTAGCCAATGATCTGTGAATTCTGGTTCGTATTGTCTAGTCCTGGATGGATCCACAATGTCTGCTATGACTTCTGCTGAGTTTTTAACCTTTGTTATGCTCTTTCATTTTCATGTAAACTGGGATCTTGGGGACAGAGGGTGAAGCCTATGTCTGTTCAAGGTCCTAACTCTTCTCAAAGGCAGCTGAGACTCCTGAGGCTTTCATGAGGTTGCTGTTACCAGAAGGAATTCTTTACTCTCTGCCTAGATATTGTCAGAGGACATGAAGAGCAGCATAGGTGGCTATGGGATAGATGAGGAGAGCAGCTTAGGAAACAAAGTACAGACAAATACTCTGACCAGGATACCATCACATCGTAGAAGAATCACATGCATTGATGTCTCAATAAACCTCTGTACAACCACTGCCCAGCCATCCCTAACTGGCCTCTAGGATGTGATGGTATCCTGGTCAGACCCTGTTGGGCTCCAAATCATGACAAAAGAGAACATGACCCTGTCATTGATTCTCCAGTGCAGTTATTCTCATAGTTCCTTATAACTCTGTTTTCATACATACTGTTTCCATTTTTTTTTGATTGGTCCAAAGATGTACACATGAAAAGACATAATCAGAGCTTGCTTGTCCTTGGGGAGGATAGGATATTAATGATAAAGATTAGATGGCCCATTTACTTAGGGCATACTACAAACATCTGTGAGCAAAAATCTCTTCCCTTTTAAATTCTAAAAGGGAATTCATTTGATTATGACACCCGTGGTCTGAGCTCAGCATGTACCACGTCACATAGAGGATGGAGTCTGGATTTGAACCCAGGGTGCAGGCCTGGTGAGTAGAAAGGTCCAAATGACACATACTCTCCTGGGGTATGACCTGAGCACCTGGCTGGAAGTTGGAAGAACACAGTGGGTTTGTTGACTCTCTTCATCCCTGAATCCCAAAGCCCTGTCATGTGGCTTGGCATATGATGGGCATAAACTCAATTTCTGTAGAAAAGAAACCTTTGGGGGGCAGATGTGCACAGAGGCATTGTCAGCGCACACAGCCTCCAGCCTCAGCCATGCATGGCCTCTCAGGGATGCAAGCCTATGAATGACCTCCTCAGGAAGGGGAGCAGAGGGCCTTTTATAGATGTGTTCACAACTGACCCACTCTGAATGTACTCACCTTTTCTTCTCAGGCTTTAAGTCAAAGCCATGTAGGACCTCCTGACCATACTCCTTCTACTCTGCAAGCTTCCTCAGACACAAGCAGTGGGCTCTGGGCAGCAATTAAGGGTATTCAGCTTACACCTAGATTTGGACACAAGCAGATCCAGTACCAATGCCCAACCTTGGATCCCCCATTTTTATAGCGAAATGTACATGCCTTTCTGCCACTGCACAGAGTTTTCCTGGCTTTGGCAACTCCCTACCAGGGGTTACTGTGCAGGGTCAGGGAAAGGGGAGGCCTGTATGATCCAATATCTGTGAGACCAGCCAGGCATGAGGGCACTCCGCCTTCCTGCTCCAGGCTGCTTCGTGATTGCTCATGAAAAGAAGGCTTACTTCTGTCTGGAAATCCCTGAGGCAGCGGATTTTGGTGTGAGCAATCAATCCCAGGGACATCAGGGGAATGCAGGCTTGTCTGCAGAGTAGAAAGCTACGCTGGCTTAGGCAGACACAGGGGGAAAGCTTGGGCTTCCTCAGGGGTCAGGCAGGCAGCCCTGATATTAAATCTCTGTGAAGGAATGTCTTCATGTTTATGGATAGCGGAAGAGGCAAGAGCTTATGAAAAGAATGAAGGACAGCGGAGCCAGGATCAGTGAGTCCCCATCACACGGAAGAGCAGTCTAAGCTGCCCAGATCGGGGGCCCTCCAGCCTTGGGTAACCTCTAAGTGAATTTGCTTGGCTGAAGTGTGGGTGTGGGTCTTTGCCAGCTGTCTCTGCCGAGTAGCTGATTCTCTTTCTGCATTTATACAAGACTAGAGTTTTTGTAATTTTTAACTTTAAAAATTACATTTATTTATTTACTAATTTGGTGTGTGTGTGTATGTTTGTGTGTGTGTGTGTGTGTGTGTGAAGCACCTTTACCTACTGAACCATCTTGCTAGCCCAAGACCAGGGATTCTGATGGCCAGAAAGATCATCCCAATGACAGTGGAATTTGCCCTCTTGCTAGTCAGCACTCTGGCGGCAGGGGCACATTTGATTTTTGCAACAACTGAAGGCACCAACCATTATTCCCATTAACTGGACCAGAAAACAGTGGCCCAGATATAATCTACCAGGCCTGCTCAAGAGGCAGAGGAAAATCCCAAGCCCAGCCCTTACTCCAATCCCCAGAGGCTCACAGGGCACACACTGACAACTACAAATCAATGAAACATGAACCCACATGACTGGTGCCTTGTGCAAGCAGTGCTCTGAGCGGAGTCACACACATTATAATAACCACTAGGATGTGACCCAGGTGTCCTGGGTACAGATGGAATGGGCTACATGTTACAGCAGGGGAGTTCTAAAATAGGTCCAGCCTCTCAGTGGGAGTGTGGCATAGGGCTGGGGATGTGGAAGAAAGATGAGGCCCTGTCAATCCATGCTTTTAGGGCTTGGGGCTCCAGGTACAAAAAATAGTTTAAAGTAATAAGAGAAAAGATAAACGGGCAAGGCTCGTGACGGTAAGAAACATTCTGAAGTCGGGGAACTTATACAGTACAACACCCACTCCACACGCAGCACAACAAGGGCATCGAAGTCTGAATGTGGACGAGGACTTGGGCGAATCCCAGTTCTCCAGGTTGGGAATTCCCTAGGAGGTTTACAGCCCCATACTTCACTGCTCTTTACTTCTTAGGGACCTAGGCTTAGTTAACTCTGCTGTCACCACCCTGAAACTCTTCAGGTATTATCAAAAAAGGAAGCTGGCATTTTCCTTTTGTTCTGAGCCCCAGAAATAAGGTAGCCAGCCCTTTCTGTGAGAGAGGACTGCACACAAATTCTTCCACTAGAGTCAGCTGTGGTCTTCCTCCTTATGGCAAACAAGCTGCCTCCAGGCTGGCTGTATGGGTAGAGGCTGGGGCCAGAGTGTGGCCTGAACATATGCCCAGGTACAAGCTCGGGAAGAGCCCTAGAAGCATATGAAGGTGACAGTGATGAAGGGATGAAGGAAACAGGACTTCAGGTCAGACAGCAGCCATTTTTGTGTTGCTTCAGCTGAGCACAGGTGACCTGGGGTGAAAGAACTACACAGGAGAGCTGCAGGGAATCGACATGGTGTTGGTCTGGTACTGTGAAAGCCATATGCTCTCAAGACACATCTCACAATCATAGCCTTGTCCTTTTGAGTTTGCTCTTGTCTCCTTATGCTGCCTTTTTACTCTTCTTTGCATCCAACGCAAAGAGTTTGTGCTCACAAACTCTGGCATTGAAAACACAACCAAGCACTCACCTGACCAAGAGCAAATACAGAACCATTTAAGTCTGGGAAGAGGGCACTGTTCACTGATAAAAGCATCATTACCCAGACCAGGCCTAGCAGAACATTAACAGCAATGTAAAGGATGCAAATATATGTGGAAGGAAACAAAATCAGGTGTATAGGCTCGATGTGCAGAAGTATAACTACCTCGTAGATTACATTTCTAGGGGGCAGAGTATGAAGACCACATTTCATGTCCCCAGAGTTCACCACTGTTGGGTGGGTGTGACAGCTTGCTTGTACTTCCTGGCTCAGGAGACAGGGTATCCCCAAGCATATTCTTTTGATTTAGAGAGTCTGCTTTATGGAATTATGTGGAAGAGTGGTGGAAGATGATTTCTGACATCCACCTTGAGCCTCCTTACATGTACATGTCTAAGTGTACCCCTACGTGACCACATACAGGCAAATGTACAAATATACACGCCTCACACATGAAAACAGAAAAAGAAGAAAAAGAAGAAAAAAGACTTAAAAAACTAAAATGGAAAAGGTAGTGTAAAAATATTATCAGGAAAAATGGAACCTTTGGGTCTGGCAAGACAGTTCAGCCTTCAAAGACATTTGCCCCTAACCCTGATGATGTGGATTCTAGCCCTAGGCCTCAAATGATGGAAGGAGAGGAATGACTCCTACAAGATGCCCTTTGACCCTCACACAGGCACTGTAGCACATGAGTGTCTGCCCCATCCCTGGAAACAAACAAATACATAAATGTAATTTCTCTTTAACCTTTAAAATAAAGTAAATCTTGTGATAAGGTTGGCGTACTTAACGAGGGAAGATATGTTTAGCAATCACAAAGAAAAGATTACTAAACTTAATTAATATAAAAGTTCCAAGTTAGCAGTGGTGTGAGGCATCATGAACATGGATGATAAGTGGTGGAGATGGACATGATGTACGGCAAAAATCCCCATGCTAGAGGAACTGTCTATTCTGCACTGTGGTCACCAGCCACAGGGATCTATTGACATTTGAAATGAAGCTGGTGTGACTAAAGAAATGAGTTTAAAAATTTATTTAAGTTCAGTTACAAGTCCTTGGTGTACATGTTATGGCTTTCGGTTTTGTGTAGACCTCTATGTGTAGAACAGTGTGTGTCTCTGTGTCTCTGTGTCTCTAAGCATTTCTCGATCTTTTGCTTTAGCTCCTTTTGTTGTTTGTTTTGCCTTCTTCTGATTTTTTTTGTTTCATCTTATTTTATTTTATTATTATTTCTTAGATGCCAATTGTTTTCTGTGAGACAGGGAGGGTGTGGATCAGATGAGAGGGGAGTTGGTGGGGGTGAGAACTGGAGAGAGTAGGAGGAGGCCAAACAATGATCAGAATGTAGTTGCTGTAGGACTAGGCTCATCCTCTCCCACTGAGGCCAGAAAAGGCAGCCCCAGTTAGGGGAACAGGATCCAAACGCAGGCCTCAGAGTCAGAGAGGGCCCCTGCTCCAGTTGCTGGGGGACACATGAAGACCAAGCTGCACATCTGCTACATATGTGCAGGGAACCTAGGACCAGTCCGTGTATGCTTTTTGGTTGTTGAGACAAGGCCTCATTAAGTTTCACAGGCTGGTCTTGAACTCAATCTGAAGCTCAGGAAAGCCTTCTGTTTGCCATCCTCCTACCTCAGCTTCCAGGGTAGCTGGAATTACATGCTTCTACCATCATAAATAATACGTTTCAGTGTGATGTTTAATTTTCATAACAAACATCATTATGCTGTGTTCCTATTTGTTGCCCTGTTCCTCTCCTCATCCCCTTGCCTCCTTTTGTCAGTCCTTCCCCTCCATCAAATAGTCCCTTCTTCTGCTTTCATTTTCACTTCAATTGACTTATTTGTTAGCTTTGGAGACAGGGTTTCTCTGTGTAGCCGTGGCTGTCTTGAACTTGCTTTGTAAACCAGGTTGGCCTCCAACTCACAGCCATCCACCTGTCTCTGCTGCTATGAGAGCTGGGATTAAACGCAGGTGACACCATGCATGGCTTTTGTGTGTGTGTGTGTAATTTATTTATTTTTTATTTTATGTCCATTGGTATTTTGGGTGCATGTGTGAGGGAGTTGAATCCTCTGGAACAGGAGCTGCAGACAGTTGTCAACTGCTATGTGGTTACTGGGACTTGAAGCTGGGTTCTCTGGAAGAGCAGCCAGTGCTCTTAACAGCTGAGCCATCTCTGCAGCCCTCATTTTACATGTATTTTATTGCCTTTTGTGTCCCCCACATTAGGTACCTTCCTCCCCTGCCCCTACATGAGTAAAGAATTTAAATTGAGATTTCACATATACAAATAAATAGTGTTCGTCTTTCTGAGTCTGGCTTACTTTGATTAACATGGTAATCTCCAGTTCCACCTGTTTCTCACAAATGCCTTAATTCCATTGCTCTTCACAGCTGAATAAAATTGTGTATATGCACCACATTAAAAATACATTTTTGCCTTCTTTACAAGGATTAAGTCACCCAAAATGCCATGTTTGATTTAAGGTATGGGGATTTTTAAGGATATTTTATAGGTATTGCTAATTTATCTTCTTCTGACCTATTCAAGCTGATTTGTTGTTGTTGTTGTTCTCAGTGTCTATCTTTGCGCAATTATTGTGAATTTATATGGTTAAATAACAACATTCACTTATTGTGCCTACAAATTGTAATTTAGACAGGGACTGAGGGGACTAGTTTGCCTCTCCTCCATGTGATGGCAGCCTGGGACTAAGAGGTGAATTTTGAAGATATCTCATTCATATGGTTGGCAAGGTGGTGCTGTCCCTCAGCTTAGAGCTGTCCTGGGGATGGGTCTGGAACACTTGCACATAATCTCCTGGTGGCATTCATTAGGCTTCTTAACAGCATGGCCAAGATGTAAGGACCAGTGTCTGAGGAATGCAGGAAGAATTATTTGTTTGTTTATTTTTGTTTTTTTTCTAAGATTTATTTTATTTTTCTTTCTCTAATTTTTTAAATTTGTTTTTTATAATTTATTCGCTTTACATCCCAATTGTAAGCCCCCTCCCTAGTCTTCTCCCAGTTCCATCCTCCCTCCTTCTTCCCTTAGTCCTTAGAAAGGGGGAGCCCTCCTCCCCTACCATCTAACCCCAGCCTATCAAGTCTCATCAGGACTGCCTGCATCCTCTTCTTCTGTGACCTGACAGGGCTGCCCTGCCAGGGTGAAGGGATCAAAGAGCAGGCAACCGAGTCTATCTCAGAGATAGCTCCTGATCCCCTTACTGGGGAACCCACATGGAGACTGAGTTGCCTACAGCCTACATCTGAGCAAGGGGTCTAGGTCCTCTCCATGTGTGGTCCTTGGTTGGAGCATCAGTCTCTGCCTGACCCCCTGAGCCCAGATTTGTTGGCTTTGTTGGTCTCCTTGTGGAGTGCCAGAAGCAATTGTGTTGCTGCCTCTAGCCTAGCGCCAAAAGCCACTTTTCATTGTCCTAACAGATCCAGATTTAAAAGAAGGCAATACAGATTCCATTTCATTACAGGAGAGAAGGGGACACCATCAAGAAATCTGTGGGCGACAGGATGCTGCTGTGATCCTGGAAAACAGCTGTGTTTGCAAAAGGTGGGATCCATGGTGCAGTCTAGCATTTGTACACTAGGGGGTGGAGGCTTGAAGCTGTTGCTGTCTTGGTGCTTGAGGCCCAGTTTACTTCTGTCATGCTGAAGACCAAACGCTTCATAACACAAATACCTCTCTCCCTTTGTGAAAAGCCTATAGCCTGGTCATAGTGGTACAGTGGAAATACAGTGGGGGAAAGACGTTTATTGTCCAAAGGCTCCATTCATGCATTTACTCATCCATTCATTCACCCACCCACTTAACCCAGCCATTCATCCATATCCACCCACACACCCACCCATCCATCCTGTTATTCATTTAGTTGTTCATTCAGGAAACATTCATTGTGCAGCTGCTATGATCTGCTGATCCTTGCTGGATGTTGAGGAGACACTAATGAGTAGGCAGCACCCCTGACAGCCTCTTCTAGTTTGGATCGTGGGATTTCTCAAAAGCAGCTGGTGACTGCATTACAGACTGGTGGCTTCTAGTCTCTAGTGCCCAGTTGGCACTAGAGATTCCACGTTTTGTAAGCACAGCTGTTTTAAAAGAACTGCAGTGATGTCTTGCCCCACAAATGAGCTTAGTTTGTGATTTGGGTCTTTTCATAATGAAGAAGGGCCAGGATTTTCATCTCTTACATCTGGATCTGTCTATTCTTATTGTTGTTTTTCTTCTTTGGTTGTTTGTTTTGAAATAGGGTCTCACTGTGTAGCTCTCGCTGTCTTGGAACCCACGGTGTAGATTAGGTTGGCCTTGAACTCACAAAGATCTGCCTAGCTCTGTCTCCCATATGCTGATATTAAAGGCATATGTCACTATACTTGGCTTTTTTTTTTTTTTCCTTCGGGTCAACCACTAGGGCACATAGCAAAAGGCCACTCAACTTTTGAACAACTACAAAGAATTCCCCAGCACTTAGAAGGCTTCTATCTCTCATTGCTTGTACTCCAATCTCAGTTCAGAATCTGGTATTCCTGTCCCTCCCTGTTGTAACCATGGCTAGCCTTTATGAAAGGGCCTTTTGATCGCCTGTTGCGCAGCTCTGCTCTGGCTGTACCTATGATTCCTTAGCCCCACATGCCTGCCTCCAGATTTAGAAGGCCTCTGAGTTAACCAGGTTGTGAAAATGTATCTTTTTTTTTTTTAATTTAAACAGTCGCCTCATGAGGGTGAGGAGGGTTGCTCTGTTTCCCCTGTAAAATCTCCCACTCTTGCTGAGTTCTTCTCTCTGGGTAGCAGCCCTATCAGGGATGGTGCCGTCTTCTTCCAGAAAGTTCTGTCAGTTGCTATTATGAAGAGCTCAGCAAATGCTGATCATTTGCAAATGCTGGTCTCACATCTATTTAAAGCTTTTCTTCCTTCCCCCCTACCCCCCTCAGAGCAGGTGAGACAGGGAGTGCTTGTTCTTTGAGATGCAGCCTGGAAGCTGGGCTGGGCTGAGGGATGGCAGCATGGTCTGCTCTTTCTGACTGCACCACAACACATCCTCAGGGGTCAGTGTAGGAGAAGAGCGGAAAGGCGGGTGTTTTCTTCACATCCCAATTGCGGTTGCCTTTGTGCTTGGCCAGCACTTGCAGGCAAGCAGCTACAACTAGGTATGATCTATCTTCCATGACCTTGACCCCATGACATCTCATTTCTCAGGGCACAAGTCACACAAACATAAGAGAAGTCCATAGACAGAGTGTGTGTGTAACTGGGGAGCCAAACACAGTCTTCATTTGGAAAGCACCCTCTAAATCGATAAGTTCTCTCAGGAGGCCCCTACATGTTGGAGGGGAGAAGGGAAATACCTTATTTCCTGCCAGGAAAAGGCCTACCAGGACGAGCAGGATAAAATTCTCTTTTCTGGCAAATGCGGTATTCCCTGGATAGTACCTATCTTCATTTCTGGTCTTCCCTGCAGTCCAGGGCTGGCGCTATGGGAAGTTTACAGGGCTGGATTTCCTACCAGGCCACTCTAAACTGTTCTTGCTTCTGGGGCACTGATGACAGGGCTGCTGGTTGTCTGGACTGCAAGTGTGAGGATGTTGCCACCATTCATTCTGAGAGGCGGGCTTCAGAAACAAGACAACGGGTGGCGACCCTGCCATTCCAGAACACCCACGGTGATTCTTCAGAGGGCTATTTGTGAAGGGATGAGGCTGGAACTTCAGGTCTCTCAGGGTTCAGGTTTTCTTTCCTACTTCCTGCTGTCCCAGGCATGAAGTCATCTACAGCAGAGGGCGTGGAAGAGGTTGCTGTACCGGTTCTCTGTATGTCACCATCACAAGAAATGATTTGGTTCCCTTAAAAATACCAGCTTGGGCCTGCAAGATGATTTTAGTGGGTTGAAGGTGCTTGCTGCTGAGTCATCAACCTAAGTTTGGGCCTAGGATCCAGATGGTGGAGGAAGAAAACTAACTCCTGCAGGCTGCCCTCTGACCTCTACTTGTGCATGTACCTCTTCTCCCACAAAATGAGTAAATAAAATGTAATGAAAAATCAAACATATAATAAAAATACCAGTCTTGAGATACCTTCCCAGAAGCTATTCAGAAGAGAGGCAGTGTTCTAAGGGAGGAAGTGGAAAAGGGGGCCAGACTGGGCAGCCACATCACTCTTGTTTTACTTGCTTTAACTCTGCGCAAGCAATTTAAAGCAAGCAATTTACTTGCTTTAAATATACCCAAGGACGTCTGTGCCTGGGGTCCAAACAAGACCTGGCTGAAGGGTTGCTGGGCCTCCAGAGGGACTGCTTATACTGAAAGCAGGATAAACTTTAATTTGCTGCTGTCTATATACAGGGTAGCAAGGTGTCCCCATCCCAAGTTTTACCAGGTTCTCATGGGTGTTGTGATGCCCCTGTTTGGGGCTGGTTACAGTACTGGCAGGACTCTTTGTAATCTCAGGTCTGTCTCCTTATCTAAAGGATGCGATATATCTGACTCTTCCTCAGAAACCTTTGTCAATATCCTGAGCCCTGAAACTCCAGGATTTTCTTTTGTTTCTCTACCATCAACTGTAGTCTTTTCTTTTTCTTTCTTTTCTTTTCTTTTCTTTTCTTTTCTTTTCTTTTCTTTTCTCTTTTCTTTTCTTCCCTCCCTCCCTCCCTCCCTCCCTCCCTTCTTTCTTTCTTTCTTTCTTTTTTGAGCCTGGAACCTACTCTGGACTCCGTTGTCCTCTCCTGTTGGGTTTGCACTAGCTTGCCATTCACTCACTGACCTTACTATATTGAGTGTGGTGGGCTTCTCCCTTATCTGTGGCCTCATTCGAAGACATGCTGTCAGGACTACTCAGATGCCCTGTGGACCAGGCTTTGGAGAACGGTTCCTTTCTTCATATGTCTAAGTGGGACTCTGTGAACACCATTATCAGGTGAAGTATGGCCATTCACCTCTGGTCACTGTTAGTGGTCCTAACCTTCCATTCTGCAGCAGCTCTGCTTTGCAGAAGAAACTTTGATGGGCTCAGAGGCACTGGAAACACTGGGGTGAGTTGTCCTAGATGCTCAGCTGAAGGCTAAAGAACACAGTGGCTATTTCAAACCAGCAGCCTGGCTCTCATGCCCCTTCCTCTGGGCCTGTGTGGCTGGATGGTCTGTCTCTCATTCCTGTAGAAGTTCATTGTCTGATGACATCCTTTAGCACCCTTACCCCACAGCTGTGTAGGCTTATAGAAATATTTCTAAGCCTCCCAATCATGCTATTAAAGACTCCAGAATGCAGGGGCTTCACCTTTGCCGTTTATGTGATCACTGAGAGGGCTTCGTGTCCCTAGCAGAGTCCTTTATGTTGAATTTGGGAGTCTTTGATTCTGGCTCTCTGGTTTCAGCAACTATCCCGATACCCTGGGAGGCCTCAACAAATGAATTCTTCCGAACTAAGGGCAAGCTCCCTTTGCAGGCTCCCTTTGCCCATCCCTTCTGATGAAGAGTCCTCCTTGCTATTATGAGATGTGGGTTGTCATGGTGATGGAGGAAAGGTCCTGAATTGGAAAAGGGGTGATGATTAATGCTGAAATATCTCAGGAAGTCTCCTTCCCCTGAGCTGTGTGCAAGATATTGCATTGTCCCTGTTCATATGTTGGGGACTGTTTTGGGGGTCACTGAAGTCTTAAGGCCCTGGGGACCCAGACTGATCTGACAGGGGCTGAAGGAAGAGGGCTGTCTTGGTTGTAGTGAAACTCTCTGCCATACCTGGCTTTGTCTATGAGCATCTTTACCCCCTTCCCTTTACTTCTCTATTATGATGTACCCACGGCAGATAACATATGCTTTTTTTTTTTTAAATGGGTAGTGTCTCATGTGACCATAGCTAGCCTCACACTCTCTATGTAACGAAGTATGGGGAATTGAGGATGTTCTGATCAAATGTGTGTTGTTGACATGAATACAGTCATGTCAAGGATCCCAGTGCCTCAGACTCATGGGGGTAGCAAAGCCTTCCTCTGGTCCAGGTGTTTATGAATTATTGACGACTGTTTGAAAACACTATCAGCCACAGCTTGTTCTTTCTGGATGACTGTAGCTTTACAGAGGCCTCCTACCGAGATTAGCTAAACCTGCCTCATTGTTTACCTGTATACCATAAAGCAACATCTTCGATTAAGATATTAAAAAATAAAAAATAAACACACTGAATTTTCAGAGTCCTGTTACAGTTGGCACTCTGTATCAGTATGAACACATCCTGTTGACCCCATTGACTCTGTCCTTTCCCCGTTCCCCTATCACCTCAATTAGGTCAATCCCTGGAGCTGTGTATAGTAGAGCAGCCACGGATGACCTTGAACCTCTGACCCTCTTTCCTTCACCTCTGGAGTCTTGAGATTGCAAGTATGCATCATCATGCCCAGTTTATGGAGTGCTGGCGATAAATACCAGGGCTGCTCCATGCCAGGGAACCACTCTACCACTGCAGCTGCATCCCCAAGTAAAAGGAAGCATGCATTTTAGTTTCCTGTCCCTGTTCCTTGTTTATAGTTCTACGCATTCTGCAGTGGCCCGGTATCATGGCCTGACAAGAAAGCCTCCTGAATCCACCAGGTAAGCATGCTTTTCGTGACCCCTTGTGTCTATGTTACTTAGCTCGAGGGCTTGGTTACTTTCTTTGCACCTTCTGCATATAGCAATCATTTCCACTTTGCATCTTGGTTGTTTCTCTCCCTGCTTCATGGCCCCTGGTTCCTGCCAGTACTAAATACTTCCTCTTTAGTGACGTGCAGGGTTGCCATGGTGATGAGATAGTGCTTTAACCTTACAATCGGTGTCTTCTCTAATTCTTTTTGGCAACTGCTTGAGCTGAAGTCTGCATGCTGCGTCTTTAGGCAAGTCCTATAATATTAATGAGTCTCTCTGGGTAAAATGTGAAATTAAAAACTACCAGATGTGGCTCCTAAGGAAAGCCATCTTGACAGAGAGCTTTTTCTTCTGAGGAGAGAAACTTAAGAACATTTCTGTTTTCCTAGCAGCTTTTGTTGGCTTCATTCCAGGCATACAGCAGGTGCCCTGTTGAGGGTGGCTGACTGGAATGGCCTGGCCTTGAACATTAGCCTGACTTCTTAGGTTTCTGGTAAATGATCAGTGTGCCACCATCCCTGACATTCAGCCAATGAGGTGCCAGTAACTATGGTGGGTACTGAGCGGGGACCATGATACAGCAAGTGGGATCCCACCTTAAAGGTCTTAGTGTGGTAGAAAAGCAAAGGAGCACACTGGTCCTGCACTGCTTGGGTTCTTTCAGAAGGTTTCAGAGAAAGGACAGCAGCTTCTGGGAGCCGGCCCTGCTCAGAATGTTTGAAATGTCTTTGCTTATCAACCAGGGCTCTCTCAGATTTCATCTTCTCTTGGTCTTTTGATTTACATTTTTCTTTTATTAAAAGTGATTTTTTTCATACATTTTGATCACAATTTCCCCTCTCCTTACTCCTCCAAGTTTCTCCACACTTCCCCTCCTATCTGGATCCACACCTTCTCTGTCTCTTAGAAAACAGTTAGCTGAGGGACAATAATAAAATAAAATATGATGAGATGAGAAAAATAAAAATCAAACAAATCAGAATATGACAAAACAACCAAACTAGAAAAATAGCCAAAGAGAAAGCACAAGAAACATATGCAGAGGCACACAGTATTCCACAGACAGGAATCCCATAAAGACACAAGTATGACCTTATTATTAAAGTGTATTGATCTTGTTCCAGCTTTATGAATTTTTACATCTGTATGAACTTTAAATTCTTACACCAGAGTCACCCAGGTCATGGCAAATTTTGAGAGGTATTTGAGACAGGTCTGGGCTGTGTACTAACTCTTCTCACCCCTGTCTTATAGATAGGTTAAGAAAATAATGCTTATAGCTGACTGGATTAATTTCACATTTTTTTTTTACTATAAAAACTAGTGGGGAACATGTATCATGAACTTTATCTAATTATGTTTTAGGTGCACAGTATGGCTAACTGTAAGCACCTCATTCTGCAGCAGTTCTCCAGGCTTTTCGGTTTTGCACAATTAAACAGTTCTTCATCCCTCTACCTCCAGCTCTTGCCTAAGACCTTGACAACTACCATTCTGCTTTTGCTTTTATAGGACTGACTGACTGTGTGGACATTCCCTATATGTGCAGGATCATGCAGTTTTGATCATCCTGTGACTGGCTTTTTTTTTTTTTCATTTTAATGTTCTCCTGGTCCACTTATGTTGTTTCATACAGCAGGTTTCCTTCTTGTAGGGTGGAATACTATTTCATTTTATAGACATATCACATGCTGTTTATCCATTCATCAATTAGTGGGCCTTTGGGTCATTTCTATACTGTAGTATTTTACATTCCTCCCAACAGTGCACAGGGTTCTGATTTTTCCACATTGCCAACACTGACTTATTATTTTCCTAATGGTGCTGTCTTCTTGTGGGTTGATTAGCATTACCCTGATGTTTAGTCACCATGCAACCTGCACAAGAGATGCATATGTCCAGAAACCAGCCTCTTTTTAAAAATGAACACATATTAATTATGCATGATGGTTTCATTATGACATTTTCAGATATGTATATAAAGTAATTGATCATATGCATGTCCTGCTACCCCACCACTGCTGACTGATCCCTTTCTCTTCCTTACGAGTCCCCTCTTCTTCCATGTTTTTTGTTTTAATGAGCCAGTAAGTTTCATGAAGGTCACTTACAGGACCCTAGGTAAGGGACATGGGGATGTTACCAGTGTGTCGCCCACTACCGGAAGAAAATGTGTTTTTCTCCCTCAGCAACCATTGAGTATTTGCGTAATAAATCCTTAGGGAGCAGGGAGAGCTCAGGAGATCTCCCTCACCTCATAAATGAATGTTGGCGGGCCCAGTCTTGTCCAGATCTTGTGTGGGTAATTTCAGCTTCTATGAGCTAAAGAGTGAAGTAGCCCAATGTCATACCTGGAGTCAGCTTTCCACACTGCTACCCTCATTCCTCATTCATTCCCCCCGCCCTTCTTCTGAGATGTTCCCTGAGCCCTAAAGAGGGTAATGCCGACATTCCCCTTATGGCAGGTTCTGACTTATGGCTCTGCTAGGGTGAGCAAACCTGTTCTCGTGGTGGATAAGCAGAGAAGCCCAGAGGCCAGGCTTCAGATGAGGCGAGTGGGTGAGGCTGCCCGGGGCTTCATTTGCTTCCTCGTGTGAGTGGAGAGAGCTAGGTTTCATGTCTGGGCCAGGTGCACCTCACCTGGCACGGTGGTAATGAAACTTTGCAAGAAGTGTGCAGCAGCTGTGGAGGAGGGGCGGCAGAGAAACTGAGACGACACCTTTGGCTCTTTGAAAATAAACACCTATGTAAAAGAGATCTGTGAAATTGCCCCAGGAGCACATGGCTAGAGGTTGGAGGTGTGAGGCAGGCTTTGGAACAACACAGCTATCAATGGAGGGTGTCTTCAGGGATCCTGGCTGGTATGAATAGTTGTGAAAGACAGAAGACGCTCTTGATGAGCCTGTGCTGGTTCCTGGTAATCTCCTGAAAGTGGCTGATAGATATCCATCTCACAAATAACTCAGGGATCTTGCATAGGTTGACACTACCATTTTGAGGTCATAACTGTGTAATTCACTTATGTCTCTCTCTCTTTTTTAAATGTCCCTCCCGTGTGTGTGTGTGTGTGTGTGTGTGTGTGTGTGCGTGTGTACACACGCCTGTGTGTGGTACATGTGTACAAACATGTGAAAAAGCACTTATGCACATGTGTGCAGAGGTCAGAGGAAGACATTGGGCATTCTGCCCTATCACTTTCTGCCTTATTCCCTGGAGCTTGGGTCTCACCGTTTGGCTAGACTGGCTGGACAGCAACCTCCAGGGTTTGTCTCTACTCCACATAGCATTGGGTTTATAGCACGGGCATGTGGACAGCCATGCCTGGCATTCTGTAGGGGTTCTAGGACCCAAAATCATGTTTTAATGTTTGGGCAGCAAGTACTTTTACCCACTGAGGCCTCTCTCCAGCCTCCACTCACAGCTCTCTTACAAAGATGAGTTTATCACTTGGGAACAGGGTAGTCTTGGGAAAGCTACTTAACTCTGTGTTGAAATTTCTTTTTGAATAGAGTAGGGACAGTAGTAATACCTCCCTGAAAGGGGTTCATGAAGAATTACATAGGACCATATGTGTAAACCCTTCCATAGTGTGTGTAGCCCAAATACATTGTTCCAATTAATGTTATTTAATGTCATCATTAGTATCATTGTTAGGGTTGATCACAGAGGGACAGTTTTGGGATCTCACTTGTAAGATTTTTCAATACTGTTCAACATTTGCAGAGTTTATTGTTTCCGTCGGGAGCTCTGATAGGGACTGTCAGGGGTGACAAAAGGGTCTAGGACAAGCTTCCTGTTCAGTGAGCTCTGACACTAGAGCTGGTGACAGTCTACATGTAAACATCTCAGACGCCTAGCAGACATGGGAAGCATTCTGGCACAGGGGGATAAGCAGGTCTCAGGGGCTGGAAAGAGAACCGGCTGGGGCTGGTGCAGAGATGTCTGCGTCTCTGCTGATCAAGCTGACGCGTGTGGCTTAGCTACAGCTCACCAGTTTGGCTCAGTTATTTTTGGAATGGTCCTGTAATAGTTTTGCTTCTGTGAGTGCAGGGAAAGCTTAACAAATGTCTTTCCTAACCTACACTATGCCTCCTGATGTACCCAGGAACACTAATTGGATGCCAAGTGCTTGCTTTCCTGCTGAAGGAAATGTCAGGTTCTAATAATACTCCATTATTAGAGCCACATAATTTCCTGCTTGGACAGTCTAACAGCCTCTATACTATTCTTCCTGTTTAAAATACTTTCTTAGGATATATCCTCACCCTTGCTGCACTGGAATCTCCATTTTGCCACTTAGATGACTTCAATAGTGCCCTATTAGATGGATCTGGGAACTGAAAAATGGAGTGCTGCCACCCAGACAGAAGCAGAGAAAAACATGTATGTGACACCAAGTCTGAGGCAGCTTTCATACTTCCCTTTCAGTTTGGATGAACAGACGTTGCAGCCACAGTTTGAGAAGGGCACCGTGACTAGGTGCTTAGTCCACAAAATGAACAATAAGAGGCAACCTGCGGGATGAGAAGCAGTGCCGGGAGCAAAGGTCTTCTCATACGCAGGACAGTGGAAGCAGACACAAAGGGCCAGCTGCAGCCTTGAGACCAGCTGCAATAGCAAACTTGTACATGTGTGTGCATGCGTGCATTCGTGTGGTGGGCAAAGACTGATGTCAGGTGTGTTTCCCCTATCAGTCACCACTTTTCTTTTTGAAGATAATGTTACTCACTGAATCTGAAGCTCATCAGTTTGACTTGGCTGGTCAGACATTGAGCTTCAGGGATCTGCCTAGCTTGCTGTCCTCCTGCCCCAGGCTGGGGTTACCACCATGCTTCACTTTTCATGGGGATCTGAGGACTCAAACTCAGGTCCAGTTGCTTTCACAGTAGACCCTTTGCCAATGGAGCCATCTTCCCCGCCCCACAGTTTGTTTTTTAAAGAGAGAAAGAGATCTGGATCTTCAACGGATGGTTTCTAGAAATTCAGCCAAGCACGTGTATCATGGCACAAAAAAGTGGACTGTCCTGGATTCTGTCTGTCACCACCCAGGCTTCTCCCAGCTTCAAGACTGAAGTACTTGGCGTGGTGGTGGGGGGGTTGGGGGCTACAGGGAGAGTTGAAGGCTGACACTGTTTAACTGTGTCTCTCTTTTCAGAGGTTATTCTTGGCTGGAGAGCCAAATCAAAGTTCTTCTCCTTGGTGTGCAGTCTACATCTCATGGCTGGTTAACATGAAGATTAAAAGATCTGGTCCCCTTGCCCCAACATGGTAACCCTCTTCAGGGCCATCTAGCTTCCATTGTTTTCTTCACATGATGGGCTGAGGTCTTGTTTCAGTGCATCAAAGTCAGCTTCAGTCCAATCATTCCACTCTCTTCAATCCCCTACAGATGCATAACTCAGTGACACAGTCTAATTAACTTCCTTCATGCAAATATTTATCTCCAAGTCATTCTTGAGAAATGTAATTTATAAGAGCCCCAGTCATCATCTTTCTGTAGGGGAGGGGGCCCCTGAGAGTTGGCTCAGAACATACCTAGACATCAAATTCTCAGCACAAATTAGATTTATTACCCTGGAGGGACAAGCGGTCAGAGGGCATTGCCTCTCCACCCTGCAAAGGCAGGATCCAGTAAGCAGCAGGTAGTTTTTGCTCTTGTTTTTTTAAGTGGGTCTTTTTTTTTTAAAGAGAAAATAGGATGCCTGTGTTCGTGTTGGTAAGTCCTGATTGAACACATTAGTCAGTGTAGCCAGGCAAGAAATTGTGATTGTTGGACCTTGGTGTTTTTAATATATAGTTCTATACATTCTTTTTTTTTTAAATTAATTAATTCAATTTACATCTCAGTCATAGGCCCCTTTCTCCTCTCTTCCCAGTCCCTGCCCCCCACATTCCCTCTTCCCTCTTCCCCAGGATAAGGGAGACCCCAGACACCCCAGCTATGTATTAACATGAGTGCTGAGTTCCTCTTCTTCCCCGTGGCCTTGCAGGGAAATCCCATCAGGGTGAAGTGATAAAAAAGCAGGCAACCTAGTCTGTCAGAGATATACTCACCCCCCTAACTAGTGGACCCACATGAAGCCCAAGATGCCCATTGGACTTATCTTCTTGGGGTCTGTGCTTTGTAGTGTGTCTATCCTGTACTCTATGACGAAAATCTGCTTGTAAGTGAGTATATACCATGTGTGTCTTATTAGGATCTTAAACAAATTTTGCTTGAAGTGCTAGCTTTGTGCAAGCTGTCAGCTATCAGACACATTGAAAGGATGCTCACAAGGTCAAGGGTAGGACCTGTCCACTGCTGCTTCAACTCCCATGTGAACTCATGCCTCAGCCATCAGGGGATCTGCTCACTCATCCACAATTCTTGTTGTGAGAACATTTAGGTTTAGTTTTCTCATTCTCCCCAGCTACCTTTAAACCCTCTTCCGTGAACAAGAGATGTTACCTCCCACTCCTGATAGGTTTCTGCGCTAATCCTAATTTGGAAATAATCACTACAATTTAGAGTTCTATTCAGCACCTCCTACACCTCCCTATGAACTCTAGCACATTAACAAATACCAAAATATTCATGCAAAATATTTCTCCTTTTAGAGAACACTGTTCTCTGTTTCAGGTACCTCTGTTTAATGTCATCTGATCAGAGTTGACTCTGCATTTAATTATAATCTTACTGTAGCCTGACATCATTGTGTCAGACATGCAGGGAAGAACTCTGAGCTGGAGCTAAGGGAACAGACAATAGTGGAAAGATGATGGCCCATAAGGCACAGAAAACCCCTCTCCCAGAATGTGAAACTGAAGCAGATGACACAACAAGGAATAAATTGATAGGATTCAAACAAATGAAGGGTTACAACCTCCCCACTCCAAATTTGAGAGTGTCTCAGAAGATAGACATTTCTAGAAGAAGCAGAGAATTTCTCTGCTGCTCTGAGGAAGCCCATCAGCTACACATATCACTCCAAAACCTCTGTTTGGCAGGAACCAATGGGAACAGGCCTATGGGGAGCCCTGGTAGAAGGCATGGAATACCCCATTCTGGAACAGTGTTCTCAAGGGGAATAATTTCATCCCCATGCAATGTTTGGCACTCTCTGAGAGTTTTTTTGTTGTCACAACCAAAGGTGTTGTGATGGGTTTCTCTGACATCTGGTGGGTAGAGGTTATGGGTCCGGTGAAACTCCATGCACCGGGCAGACACACTCTGCAGCAGAGACCACCCAGGCCCCTTGGCTGATCAGTAGTGACAAGATGGTTTCCTTGCAGATAAATTGTATCTACAGAAGGGAGGAAGGATTTTGTTTTTCTAAGATCATAATTTCTGTGTTTACTCTGGTCATTTAAACAGTGTTTATCAGCCAAGTAAAAAAAAAAGCCTGGCTATACATCATTTACAAAATCTCATCTTCAAAGGCTGCTACAGGGGATGGTAGTTATCACAGAAACTCACAGCTGACCAGCGTGCATGGAACAAGCATCCCTCAAATGGGACACCTGTATTACAACTCTTCCCAAGTCTCAGCGCCTTCTTAGACGAAGGGCAGGAAACATTGTAGGAACAAGTGGTTGGGAGAAGGGGACTGAAACATCACTTTCTGGATATGACAGGGTCACTGCACTTATGAACTTATAGAGCTGTGGTTGCCTGAATGAGACCTGCACAGTATCAAGCCAGACAACATTTTAGCATGGAATGGGAAAGGAGTCATGAACTCCCTACGTTAGTGAAGATCTATGAAAACGTTGATGGCTTCCGGGGGAAAACAGTCAGTTTTTTCAAAGGATGTGGCTAATGACAGATCAACTGCGTTGCAGTGGATTGGAGTGGATCAACACAAATTGGATATGTGTTATTTGAAAATTGAGGACAAGAAGTTGGGAGTGGGTAGGAAGTGAGGCTGGATCTAGGAGAAGTCTAGCAGAAAGATTAAGTGTGGATAGAATTAATAAAATATATTTTTCAAATATATTTTCAAAGAATTAATAAAATATATTTTAAAATCTCTGTACTCATATACAAATCAAGATTTCAATATATAAATAAATACAAATAAAAGCTTACTTCAGGCAAAGAGAAAGATAAAATTGGAACTTCATGAGAAAAAAAGTGGACAATGGCCAAGATCGATACAGCTCTTCTAATCTAACATTAAAATACCAGCACACAGAAAAGCTACAAAATCCACCAAAGAACTAAAAAGGAAAGGAATAGAGACAAATCAGCAAAAGAAACTGTTAGCTTAGCTTGCTTGTGGTGCATTAGAAAGCCTCCTTTCCCAAATGAACACAAAGATTATGGGTAATAAAGTAAAAAGCTGCACCTAAAACCAAGACAATCCACACCCTTCTAGGACTTTCTAGGACTCCTAGGACTTTCATTTAAAAACCATAAATCTGACTGTCAAGAGAAACATTAACCTACCAGAAATCAAAACAAAACACAGAATGAACTTGTTCAAATAAGATTTCAAGATCTTAATACAGCAAAACAGAAAATAAAGATGAAAGCAATAATAAAAAGTCCAACATTGGAATGTTGTCTTTAAACAACATTGTCTTAAGGAAGAAAGTAAAATTGAAGTTCTAAAGGTGAGCTGCCTTGTGTGACAGCAATTACCTGCATGGAGTACTGGTAACTCCATGAGCACTATGCTAAAAACTTTAAATTTTTACCGAGAGTCAGTATTGGAACTTATGTTGGTAAGCAAAACAAAAGAACAAAAGTCAACCAGGTATCAACAGCAAACCAACCAACCAACCAACCAACCAACCAACCAAACAAACAAACAAACAAAAAACAACAAAAACCTTTTCTTCCCCCATCAGAAAACTATCAATAAGACAGTTTCTTTAAAATGTCTATTTATTGTATTTCTGTGTGTGTGCCTATGTGTGAGTATCTACATATATGCATAGGTGCCTGTGAGAACCAGAAGAGGGCTGTGGCTCCCCTAAACTTGGGGTTACAGGTGGCTATAAGCTGCTGACATGGATGCTAGGATCCAAACTTTGGTCCTGTGGAAGATCAAGTGCTCTTAACCTCTGAACCATCACTCAGCCCCTCAGCAAGACAGTTTCAATCCACAAATTCAATGTTTATCTGCTAACTGCCAATAGAATTTTGTCATGGATTTGATGATGTTCAAACTGAACTTTGAAATAAATTCTTTATAATGATTAGTGTTTATGGGTATGTGATGGAGGGACAGCATGTTCTATACTGTGCATAAGGAGGTCAGGGGACAGCCTCAGGAGCTGGTTCTCTTCTTTCACCAGGGGTTTCAGGGATCGAACTCACATCATCAGGCTTGTGTGGTAAGCGCTTTGATCTGCTTTGTTATCTTGCTCGCCCTAAGTGAATTTTATTTGATATGGTCTGTCAAGATTAGAACCAGAAAAACATCTGAAAAAGAAGAACAATTAATATAAACATGCTTATTCTCCTAGGTATTAAAAACATTGTTTAAAACCCACAGAGAAGCCAGACATGGTGGCTCATTTTTGTGATACCAATCATGGTATAGAGACAGGAGGATCACCTGCTTAGGATTGACCTGATCTATATAAGTGAATTTCTGAATTCTAGGCTAGTCAGGGCTACAGAATAATATACTGAATCTGCCCCTCACCACCCTGCAACCACATAGAAAATAAATAAAACTATGCAAAGCATTGTGTAAGCTTTACAGACACTTAACTATGATATAATTTTAGGACAGAATTAAATGATGAGACTAATGTGAGAGAATAGAGAATCTAAAACAAGTTAATTAAAGGACACTTAGGAGTTTCATATTTTAATTAAGATGGCAAAGTGAAGTGGTTTTTGTTGTTGTTGTTGTTTGGTTTTGTTTTTTTCTCCTGTAAGAATAGGTTATTCAAACTGTGGTGCTGGGAAAGGGGCTAGTTCTTTAAAAAGATTGTATTCAAACAAGCAAACAAAAGGCTTCCTGATGGTGAACACAGAAGGTCAGGTAGAGGCTAAGCAGGTGGACAGATAGAAAGACTATTCCAGAAAAATCCTGGCCCCTAAAATGCTCTTTAGTCCAGCAAGCTTTGTCAAAGCTCATATTTCCAGTTATCTTCTGAAGCAGAAATAAATGCACATAATAAATGTTAGGCCAAAAAGTCAGCAGTACTTAGAGTACATCTTTAGAAAGATACAAATCACCTACAAAGACAGGAAATAAAGTGGCCAGAGAAGTGACTACTGACATGTTAATGTTCAGGATGCTTGATAATTGCCAGACATAATCAGTTGAGAAGGTACCACAGAGGAGACCCCATTCAGTGTGGCAAAAGGGATAACTGCTTCAGAATTAACCCTACTGAGGATGCTTATGACTCATGCTCAGAAAGCCATAGCACTTTTTTAAAGTGTGTGCATGTATACATGCTTGTGTGTATTCATATACATTATTCTGTTCCAGCATGTGTGAAGTCAGAAGCTAATGTCAAGATGTCTTTACATGATGACCTCTCCACCCTCCCCTCCTAGGCAGGATCTCTCATCAAACCTGAAGCTTACCATTTTGGCTCTACTGCCTAGCCAGCCAACCACAAGGGTCTACAAATCTTTGTTCCCCAGTGTTATACCTGGGTTTTTCATAAGTTCTGGGAATTCAAATGATGGTCTTTATACTTATAGAGTAATCAATTCATCCACAGACCCCTCTTTCAGCCCCATCTTGCCTTTGATTCTTTCAGGAGATCAATGTAAATGAAGATTTGGATTTTTCTGGCATATGGGAACAGAAGAATAGTGAAAACATGGGTTTTCCCCCCTATTACTTCTCAGGGTACATATGGTGCAGCAATGGTGTCCTTGGCTTTGTGGATACTGCATGTTTGTTGTGCCCTCTACCTGTTGCTAAGGGGCTGGCCAGGTGGCCAGCATACATGAAAGAACAAGTGGAGGTAGACTTTGAGTAAATCTGTGCTCATTTGGTCCACTGGTCATCTAATCTGATGCTTGTTATAACACAGGTCAGCATGCCCCATGACCAGGGTTTCTGATTCAGTCAGCTGGAAAGGAGCTAAGAATATTGCCAGAAAATTCCCAGTGCTCTTTGCTGCTCTTGGCCAGGGATCTCACTTTGAGAATTGCTAGATGATTCAAGTGTCTTAGAGGCCAGTGGAATGGAAGACTGGAGACTCTGTTTGGGTTCCGGGGTTCTTGGGCTTCTCCTTGAATTTGCCAAGCACTGACCATTTTTTTTAGCATCATTCTTATGAATTTCAGTGTAGGTAGGGTGAGCTTGACAGGGGATACCCAGTCTGTTTTTATTGTCTTCTTCCTCTACTTTGTCAGTGAGGGAGTATTAAAGGGCTAGGAGGCAATAATTTCTCCCTCCCTTTCTCCTTCCTCCTACCTCCTTGTGGAACTTAGACACAAGTGCCCTGAAAGTGTTAGCCTTTCCTCTTCTATGCACCCAGCCATTCCCAAACCTTTTTAAAACTTCATAAGTAGTATAGCTGGAAGATTAATGGCCAAGGATAAAAAGCAATTTTGATGGGGTGTGGAGAAAGCCGAGAAAGAAGGATTTGAGGATTTACGTGTTTGATATAAAACAAATAAAATCATCTGGAGTTCAGATACAAAAAGTTTGGGCCAAGAATTTGACCAAATTGCATGAAGGCGCTGATGTATATATCATTAAGCAACATAGAAGGGAAATTTAATACATCATACTTCATACTTAAATACTGAGGATTGAATATGAAAGAGAAATTAGACTCATGCCTTACCAAACTCACCAAATTTGAAGCTAAACATTTAAAGATACCAGAGACTAGAGAGGTGACTCAATGGGTAAGAGTGCTTGCTATGCAACCATGAGGAGCTAAGTTTGGATGTCAGCACCCGTGCAAAAAGATGGGCATGGCCATGCATACCTGTAACCCCAGTGCCATGCTCACTTCATCTTGTGGTGTCTCAGACACATCTGGAGAGAGAAGACTCTGGGGCTTGCCAGCCTCCAGCCTAGCTCCAGGGTTAGTGAGAGACCCTGCCTAAAAGAAATAAGGTGGAGAGTGATAGAGCAGGACACCTGATACCCTCCTCTGGGCCCTGCCCACATATGTACATACACCAAATACACACCCACACCCACACACAATTTAAACAGCACATCAAAGAGGAAAGGCAATGCACTTTAGATGTTACCATTTGGTATATTTCAGTGAAGGCGTGTGTTAGATGAAGAAAATGGCATTGTGGAATGATCACTGTGTGAAGTGTGCTTTAGCTCATTCAGTCCTTATAGGAATCCTGTGGGGCGGCTATTGATCTCAAACTTTCACATAGGGAAAGTGGGGGGGGGGGGAAAGTTGCTTTCTCAGACTCTGCGTTCTGTGTTCCCAGATGCCACGGAGAGCTTTCGGCTGAGAAAATGGAGCTGGTTATGCTGGCATTGACCTTAATCCAAGCATGTGAGATGTTGAGCTGGGAGGATCATGAGTTCCTGGGAAGTTGTAGAAGGAGGTCCATGAGTTTCCAGTCAGTCTGGGTTAGGTAGCAAGACCATGTATCAATAATAAAATTTAAAGAGGTGGGAACTGGTTCTCTTCAGGCGTGGCGAGGAGAGGGAGGAAAGGAATAATTGAGAACAGAGGCTGGGGAGGAGGCAGTATTCCAGAGAAAGAGAATGAATTCGTCTGTGAAAAAAAAGGGCAATGAATGCATCCCAGAGTCCTGCTTGGAGTACTGGAAGAGTGTGAGTCACCAGGTCCCAGGGAAAGCTGAATCATTGGTAGAGACTGGAAGATGTAAGAACCGTCCATTGTCACTTATCCTTAGGGAGAGGATATCATCTACCCCAAAATAACCCTTCCCCCCATTATGAAAGACAGAGAGAATGAAGGTGTTGTCCACTAAGAGCAAATACACTGAATCAAGAAACTCATTTTTGAGGTGTATGACTAGGTGGATGACTTGATCCATAACTGAGCCCCTCAGAGTCTTAGATTTCTCATTTGCACTTCAAATAACCATGTCTGCCTCATAGAATTCATGTGGGATTTAGTGAGACAAGCCAGGTGAAGCATTAAGCATCATAAATGGTATAGAGCAGATTTAATCAGTTTTTTGGTGCATAAATGAGTATATATGTATATATACACATATATTTGCTCAATTCATGTATTTGCTCATTATCTCTGAAAAAGTCTTGAAGTCCAGAGAAATGAGGCCTGTTAACTAGCTCTGCTTGGAGGATAGGAGTTACACCTTTTTCATCAGTTGTAGTTGAAACATTCCAATTTGGGAATCTGGGTCAAGCCATATCACTGTGCATTAATTAATTATAAGTTGCGATTCCAGAAACCTGTGGAAAGATGAGAAAATAGTCCAGCGCCTGCAGTTTCCTTCAGCAAGAAACGTGCCTCTGATCACTTCTAAACACATGGATCTTCACAGATCACTCAGAGGATACATGCAACCTACCTTCAAGGGCTGTCATTGTGATGGTTGATCTTCATGGTGAACTCGATGAGATCTGCAATCAGTTGGGAGCTGGGCCTCCAGCACACATGTGGGGGATAATCTGTATAGGGTTAATTGACATAGAAAGTCCTGTAGACTGTGGGTAGTACTATTCCCAGGCCTAGGATCCTGTACTAGTACTAAACAGGAGAGAATGAGCTAAGCACAAGTGTTCATTCATTCGTTGCTCTCTGCTTCTCAGTTGAGTATGCAATGTGACCAGCTCCTTCAAGCTTCTGCCCATGTGATGTACTCATCAGGACTAACTGTGAGGCAAAATAAACTTTTCTCCCTTAACTTGCCCATGTCAGAGTGTTTTATCAGAACAACATGAAAACACTGAAACTGTGACTCTCTTCTAGAGCAACCTTCATACTCAATGTGCCTCGCTAAAGAAGGTGCCAAGGAAATCTACTCAATCAACCCAGCATCTGGTTCATTTCCTAACAGCCTTGATAGAACTGAAGGATGGGATGTGAAGATGGTTGTACTCATTCATGACCAACCTAGCATTTCTTGGTCATCTTAACATTCAAGGCACTCACTGCCTAAAGGAATAAACTGACCTGCAGGTAGAAAACCATGAGTGTGTGCTGTGCTAGAGAGGAAGGGAATGGGAACTGTGATGGAGTTGACATTCACACTGGTAGGAAAAAGATATATGTGTAGTCCAAGCAGAGTTCAAGGTTACTAAGCTATTTCCTATGTTTGCCTGCTTCATTGCATTTCTGAAACCTTGTGTGGGTTTTTTTTTTTAATTTTAGCTGGACTGAATATTTCAGTCTTCAAGCTGCAGATGGAGATGTGGAAAATGCAAAGGTGAGAGAAAGCATGGTGTACTTGAGGCTGCAGAGAAAGAATTTTTAGGGCCCAGAAGCCATATTTATTTATTTGTTTGTTTATATTTATTTATTTTAAATTTATTCATTTTACATCCTGATCATAGCACCCTCCAGGTCCCACCTTTCCTTCCTTTTCTCCCTCCCTCCTTCCCCTAGTCCTCAGAAAGGGTGAGCCCTCCTCCCCTTCCAACTGACCCCAGCCTATCAAGTCCCATTAGACTGCCTGGATCCTTTTCCTCTGTGGCCTATCAATGGCTTTCCAACCAAGAAGTGATTAAAGAGCGGGCAACAGAGTCCATGCCAGAGACAGCCCCTGCTCCCTTTACTAGGGAACCCACATGGAGACTGAGCCACCTATTGGCTATATCTGAGCTGGGGGCTTATGTCCTCCCCATGCAAGGTCCTCAGTTGGTACATCAGTCTCTGCAGGGCTCCTGGGCCCAGATTTGTTGGTTCTGTTGGTTTCCTTATGGAGCTTCTGCCCCCTCTGGATCCTTCTATTCCCCTGCTGTTTAATAAGACTCCCTGCACTCTGTTCAAAGTTTGGCTGTGAGTCTCAGCATCTGCTTTGATCCCCTTCTGGGTAGAGTCTTTTAGAGGACATCTATGGCAGGCTCCTGCCCTGTTTCTTCTCTTCAACAGAGAAGCCATATTCTTATTCAGGAAGCCTGGCAGAGGTGAAAGTGGAGGGCTGGGCAGTGGTCAAAAGCTTATGGGGCTGGGCCAAGGATTCTATCTCATGAGAATATTTTGGCTACTACTATAAGTGTGCAGGTAAAGTTATATCTGTATAGATGTGGAGAAGAAAATAATTTAGTAGGAGAAATAGGCAGGACTTGTTGGTTGGCTGATGAGGTTGGAGGTATGGTTAAGGGAGTGACTCATTTGGGCTGTGGGTATGTGATAGCATCAACCATCAAGCCGGGAATTTAAGGAGGAACAGAGTCTTGTTCAGAATCCACACTTAGTTTTAGATGCGTTGTTTTTGTCTTTGGACCACTAAGTGGATGCATCTCCTCAGAGAAGGAGAAAAAATGTCTGAAACATGAGAAAGAAATATGGATGGGAAGAAGTGCTCAGTTCCAGGTGCTCCAAGTCCAAGGCCAGGGACTGAGATGGTGTGGTTAACAACAGCACATATGAGTGCGAAGTTGGCAGCTCCAGACGTAGGGTTAACAAGAGGGCTGATTCTGTTTTCTAGAGGAAGAGCTGATGGTTGAACCTGCTGGACCCATTCAGCGTACCACCAGTGTGGCCAGTGTGCTTACGCAGAGTCTGCCCCTTGGGAATCATCTGGAAAGTCTATCTTTTGTTTCATGACCCAGTTCTAGACAAATGACACTAATAATACCCATTCACATCTCAGGATTGTGAAGTCAGGAGCTAATGTATGCGCTGTGCTCGTTATGCAAATATCCTCCTGCACAGGCACGGCAGAATCCCTCACATTATTCAGTCTCCTTTCCTTTTCCCAAGGTTCTGAAGTTGTCTGTAGCAAGGCATAGCCCCTGTGTTCTGTAGTCATCCTAAAGCTTGTACATGATACCTCTTTGAAGCAGTATCTTAGTGGTCAGGCATGTCTTTAAAGGTGCTGGGTGTAAGGACACTCAGCTTAGGTGATTTTCTATGTCGAGATAAGAAAAGGCAGCACTAAAAGCACACAGCACTGGGGCATGGGAGACAGGGGCCGCGTGACTTAGGATGAGCGTCTGTGTATGAATTTCTGCTCAATGAGGATATAAAGTCTGCAAGACCCAGCTCAGAAGACTGAGTGTATCAGTCTAGTCCACAAAGACAGCAGAGCTAGCTAGTGCGCAAGTGAGCAGTACTCAAAGATAATCTGAAGGAAGGAGTGACAATCCTAATTTTTTTACCATCTTGTTTATTCAGACAGTAAACAGGCACGGAATAGCTGCTAACAGCCAGACTCAGTGTTAGCTGTGAGTGGTGCAGTGGCATGGGAACACACCCTGGCAGGCCACCTTCAGGGTCCAGTTGGAGATGTTTGGTTAAGACACTAGCCGCAAATGTAAAATATTCATGGAGGGAAAGGGGAGCCGATCATCTCATGTCCCAAACTTGCCTGTGCCCACCCACCTTTGTTTTATAGAAAACCCTGTGGCTAGGCCCTGCACCTATGAAGAACCCCACAAAAAGCAGCTTGCTCCAGGAAGGAATGGGCCCTGTGGCTCAGCTCTCCAGATAGCAGAGCTCTCCCAGTGTCACTGTGCATTGACTCTTCAACTTGTGACTAAACTATTTTTAACTGACTGTCACCATGGCAGCGCAAGAACCAGGGGGAAAGATGTGGCCTTTCTGGCAGTATTCAGGCTGCTGGCTGCCCTCTCTTCCCTTAATCCCTTGCGTGCTGGGGCCAAGACAACCCACCTCCTACTATCAGAGATACAGATAAGACTTCTCATTGTGCATCTTTGTCTGCAAAATAAAGATTTTAATTTAAGAGAAAACCTTCCCTTAGAAGTCTGTCATAGGGTCCAATTAGATTATTTAGGGGAATGAATGCACCTCTCAATATTAGTTTCTGTTACAGTCTTAAATTACAGCACACACACAACGGTTCTTCCTGTTTCTTGCTTGTAAGCCCCAAACAAGTGTTTCGGAGGTGCTTTATAAAAATCTGGACACAGACAATACCGTTTTCCTTTCTATGCTGATGCTTTTGTTGACATTACTCATACCTGCCTGGGTTTCCAGACTACTTTGATTAGTCCTTTGAGAATTTTGTATTTTTTTTTTTTGTCATCACATTCACCCCTCCTCATTCCTTTCAGATCCACGCCCTCCCCTTATGCATCCATCTTGGTGTCCACTTTTTCTTTTTAGCCATCAAATCCAATTTGTGCTGCCTGTATATTTTTTGGATGTGTGGTCATCTACTGGACTTGTCTGGTCAATTTATCAGAAGCTACACACTTAGAGAAAACTGACTCTCCCTATCCTGGTGGCTCTCTTATACCTTCTGATGCGAGAGGGAGGAATTTTTGCAGAAACATGAACCCTCTAACTTCTTGCATTTCAGCTCCAGCACTTCACCGTTGCCTTTACATCTTGGCGAGCAGGGAATGTACAGCTTCTCATGTTCATACCCTGGATTCAGCCTACAGCTGAGGGTGGATAGACACTTTCGGACTGGATTATTGCTAATGGTGGGAACAAGTGAGGCTCCTTGAAGGACTTGGGTGAGGGCATGGAGGATGGATATTGAAAGAGTCAATCTCTCTGAATCAATCCTTTGACAACATCCCCACTTGACTTCAGAGAGGAGGATGCTGGGGCTCAAGGGATGAGCATGGTGCCCAGGCCTCATAATCAGCAAATAGCTGATATGAGATGTGAGCTCTGTGAGGCGCTCTCTTTCCTCTCTGACTGGCCCTTTGGAACAGAAAAGGAAACAGAGGTCAGGGTAGGTTTTTCCAGGAGAGTCAAAGGTCAACTACTGGTGAGGGGTCACAGCCTTCATGTCAGGAGCCCTTTCTGCCTAGCTTTTCCCATGGCTAGTCAGTGATGGCACTTGGAAGTGATGGTCTGAAGATGTAGGTATGTGTGAAAGGACATGAATCAGGATGTGAGAGATGCACAAAGCATCCTTGAGGTTCAAGAAGCACCTACACTGGACCATGGAAACAACCTAGCACTCAGATTGTAGCAAAGGGCACAAGCAAGGGATGTCTTAGCTCTCTGGCTCTCATGCCCATGGTATGGCAAGCATTTTCCCTGGATGGCCAGTGTTTATTTCTCTTTCCTTCTTCCTTCCCCAGTGAACTTTTGTTCTCTTAGGCCAAGACTAGAACTCAGCTCCTTTTCTTTGGGTCACTGTTCATGCCCTGTGGTCCACAGAGGTGTGTGTGTGTGTGTGTGTGTGTGTGTGTGTCACTATTTAGGGCATGGCTAGGTATTTCTTATTTTCAGAGTTTTTTTTTTTTTTTCTGGTGTGTGTGTGTGTGTGTGTGTGTATCACTATTTAGGGCATGGCTAGGTATTTCTTATTTTCAGAGGTTTTTTTTCCTGGAGAAATTATAATTAATTAAAATAAAATTTGAGTAACTGAAGTGTCTTATAAAATCTAGTAGCCACAAGCAGCTTATTGTGAACTCTCTAGCTAAACAAATGCCATGGCCACTGAGGCCGTAGGTGGTTGTGGGAGAAAAAGCTGAATGTGACCTCTTACTAAGGACAGCAGGCGGTCAGCTGCCAGGGTGAAAACACACCTGTCTTCATACTCATTATAGCTTCTCAAGGAAGAGTTGTCATGACTGGGAAAGAAGGGTTCCAAGAAGCAGGGGCTAGCGAATCACAACAAAGAGACACTTTGAGATGTCATGGGAAATTGATTCACCTAGGACATGTGCCAACAGGGCTTGCGACCTTCGATTTAGTCTGAGCTCTGTAAAAAGCAGGAACCCACATCTCTAAGTTCAGTACAGACATATGTCCACAAGGGATGCAGCTTCATGATTCCTCTTCAGGGAGGCGATAGGATGGGAGCCTTTTCACCTCAGATGCTAAGGTCCTGGGTCATGGCCAACGTAGCTTTGAGAGAGTTAAAAGACAGTGATCTCTAGGGAAAATGCACCCAGCTTTTTTTTTTTTGTGGGGGCTAAGCTGTAAGTCCAACTATCAAGAGAGTCAAGGGAACACACTGTGGGGTCTGTCTGAATGGGGTAAAGGGGACACACTATGGACTCTGAGTGGGAAGATGCTGAGTCATCTATTGCTGCCTCATCCCTGCTCCCCTCAAACCTCCACCAGAGGCAGGACTTGAGTAATTAGGCTCTGTTGTACTTACCCTAGTCTCCTCCCAAGCACGTTTTGGAAAATACTGTTTTCTCCCTTTATAACACAGTAATTTACCCTTTGCAGGGAGTTCAGAGACATGAAACAGAACAAAGAATATAAAATGCCAGCTGTAGGCCAGCTGTAATTCAATTAACCAGAGATGATTACCTCCCCCCCAGCCTTTTCTTTGTGAATGTGTTACATGTGTACATATGTGCCTGTACATATAGAACTGTGTATTTACTCAATGAACATTTTTAGAGAAAACAAAGCATCACACTGTGCTTCAGAACTCAGACTCTATCATCAAACTGCCCGAACTCCAGTTGTGACTCTGCTGGTGGCTCTCACATCATGATCTTTACAGAGCAGGCCGGGTTTGTGAGACGTGGTATCTCCCCGTTGCCAGAATCCGTAGCTCTCTGTGGGTGGTTTTTGCTTCTTGCAGTCTGCGTATACGTCCTTCCCTTCTAGTAGTCACTGCAAATTGGTGCCTCTTTAACTTCCATCTTGCTTTCTTTCCAGCAGCCAAAAACAAACAAACAAACAAAACAAAACAATGTTCATTAAAACATTTTCAAGGACTGGGTTTATGCTCACCTACCATACACAAGGCCCTGGGCTCAGTCTCCAGCACTGCATAAATCAAGTGTGGTAGCATAGGTCTGTATCCCTGCACTCAGAATGTACTCAGGAGACTCAAAAAGTCAAGGTCATCCTTGGCAATGCAGGGAGTTTGAGGCCAGCCTGAGATAAAGGCCTTGTCTCAAAACAAAACAACAAAAACAGATTAAACAAACAAACAAATCATGTTAAAATCTTTTCTACTTTAAGAAAATAAGAAAAACATTTTGCTGAAATATGTGCTTTCCTTCCTAAGGCTGTTTACTCCGACTACACACACCTTTCATCCCCTTTTCTGTACCTCAGACTGGTTGCTGACCTATAAAAACCCCTTGGGCCAAGATTATTAATAACATCTCTATGTTGAGTCCAGCAAGTATCTATGCTTACTCTGACTGCTTGCATTTATCACTAATACCAGCTCACTCTTTTTGCTGTCTCTTCTGACCATACATTTTGTCTTCTGGTCTGGTTTTCCTGTGTCCTCCTCTACCATCTCTCTTTGCATTCTTTCTTACTTTTGCTTTTTTTTTTTTTTTTCTTAGTTCGTTCTGTTTTCTGTGATGCTGGCTGTATTTACCCACATCTGCATCTTCATTACAGTGTAAGTGTGGATGGTTTCCTAATCTCTATCTCATACTGTTTTCCTGAGTCCCAGACTCAGATACCCAGCTGGGCATCTCCGTGAAGATATCTACACAGCCCTGGGATCTGTGTGTCTCAAATGGACCCATTCCTCCTCTTTGGTTTCTCTCTTTGGAAAGAATATGTCAAGACCACATCTATAGTCAAACATGAATGAGCCATCACTATCTCAAAGAAAATCAAAGCAGCAGTTACGTTTATGCTTGAAATTTTGAAATGAGAAACCAGAGGTTCTGTATGCAGAGGCATCTGGCCTTGCCAGTGGCACTATGTTCACAGAGGCTGCCATGTTTTATATTGTCTTCCATGAGGTCAACCTTTACAGATAACGAACACACCTGACTACGAAAGTATTGAAAAACATGCTTCATCAGGAAGGGCTGTGGTCCAAGAAGAGGGTTTGTGGTTCTCAGTACGTCACAAACAAAAAGATTCTTTGAGATCCTTAATATTTTTTTAAAAGGGTAGAAGAATGCTGAGATTGGAAAAGGTAACTCTGATTTCGATTTATCTAGGAATAAATGAAAGAAACAAACAAAGGGTTCAAAGAGAGGAAGCCATATGTGAATGGTGGATATACAGCTGGGAATGGAGGCATGTCTTGTCTTCTCAGGTACCTGCAATATTCTTCTCTGATACTTTGCTGACATATCGTAAATGCCATAAGTATTGGTCGTGGAACACAGGGTAACCCTGAACAAAACACCTAGTTTCCCTTGCTGCTGGCCACTTTGATCACCCATTTGAGAAGCTGTTTAGAGAGCAGTGAAGCAACAGACCTTAACCAGCTTTCATTACACACCGCCACTATGGCAATGATTATTTGCATTGCTTTCAGGAATGTGGGCATATCCTTGTCTGGCTCAATCACCAGCTCTTCTTCTGGATTTTCTTCTGGATACCTTTATACAACCAGAGGGACCTCAGCTCCACCCACCTCACCAACACCATCATTTTCTGAACACACATCCTGTGAGGAGTGATGAAGTTAGGTTATAGATGGGCAGAACCCCAATCATTTCGCTTTCCCCCATACCTCAAACTATGCTGCTTCTTTATCCCACAAATATTTCCAAGTAATATCATAGGGAGGCAGATTTGAGATTCAGGATTTCTGCCTCCACACAGATAAATAAATGTCCTATCTGCCTACCTTGAGCTCCATGAGTTACAGAGATTAAAACAGTCAATCAAAAAAAAATCATACAAACGTCAACCAACCAACCAACACACCAACCAACCAACTAAAACACTTGTTTTATATATAATATATATTTATATATAATAATATTTATATATAATAATAAATATATTATATTTATATTATTATTTAATATATTATTAATATATATTAAATATAATATATTAAAATCTGTTATTCTCTTTGTACTTTCAAAGTATCTTTACCCACACATTTTTGTTTGTTTGTTTGTTTCATTCTTCACTGGTCATTTGGTCAGCCATGGCTGTCTGAGAGAGGAACACCGACAGTGTGGAAACTCAGCCAGTCTAGTATATAGCACTGAGAGAGAAGGCATGTTTATTGTATGTAGACAAATGAATAGAAGCTACATTAGCTAATCTCAGCAGAAGGTTTCCATAGGAGGATACTTTTAGGTTAAGGCCATATTGGTGTAGGAAGTTGTAGCAATTTTTAAAATACTGATGGCTTTCCTGATACAGGGTTCAAATACACATTTGTTCACACAGACTTCGTCAGAACATCTTTGCATTCTGGAAGGCTGAGGATGTGCATTTCTTCAAATTCTAGTTTTTATTCAAAGAATCAGATTTTTATGACTGGCTGTGCTTAAAGCGATGTTTGACTTTATTGGCTTTATTTGAGAGAGTGTCTCTCAAATACTCAGGTCTGACTTGACAATCATTTATCTGCTGGTTTTCCAGGTAAACATTGCGTTGCATGGAAGACATGCCAGACTCAATTTGAAACTGAAAGGCCACCACAAGTTCTCTTCTAGGAGATGGTGAACAGCCTTCAGCACGTTGTGCAATTGCTTCCATTTCCCCACACGAAATATTGAAAGGATATACTGCAGAAAGGTCAGGTTTGCACAGAATTTATGACCTTTATTACTTTGTGCGGTACATACAAATTGGCCATTTGGATGTTTTGTCTTACTCTGAGCAAGTAACTCTGAAGAGCTCATGGCTACCAGTATATTAGCACACGTTACTCTATGGCTTCTGTGTCATCAGCCCAAAAGTTAAAGCAGTCCCAATGGTAAATAACACCTAAGCTTGTTAGAAAAATAGTTTTAACTTTGGAAACTGCTGGAAAAAAATCTCAAAGATCTCCCAGGGTCTATAAGATGTACTTTGAAAATTCAGTTTTTAAAGCAAAAACCTAGATTCATATCAGTCACCCATGTATACCTAATATTCATCTCCACTGAAAGCTTAAAATACCCTAGACACTAATGATCACATCTAATGCAGATTATAAACATATTTTAATGTCATTCAGTAGGAGTTGGGTTGTGTCTGATTTTTATGATTAAAACAATTTTTTTTTGTCATTTGTTTTCGAATCAGGATCCAAACAGCCACACAAGGCATTCTTTGTGTATGTGTGTGTGTGTGTGTGTAAATTGATGTCATTGCCATCTATTCTCTCCATTTTTGTTCCATTTGTTGAAGAAAGTGGGTCATCTATGCTATGAAATTTCATGTGTTCTGAACTTGGCTGGTAGCATCCTCCTAGTGTCATTAAACATGCTGCTCCTGTCTCCTTTAGAACAGGCGGTTGGATCAAGAGCAGGGTTTCTCAGCTCCACACTGTTGACATCTTGGGTGATTCCTTGTTGGTGGGGAACTGTACTGTGTACTGTGCTTTCCAAGCATTCCTGTTTTCATCACAGTAAATGTCAGTACTCTTCCGAGTTGGTGTGAGAGTGGACACTGACTCTAGACATTGCTAAGTGTTCTCTGCTGGGGATGACAAAGACTTTACCCTCAGCTTGCTGAGAATCACCGTTCCAGGATTCTAGAAACTTGGCTAGACTCAAGGTTAGCTTCTGCTTTGCCAAGACTAGGGCATTGGACTGGAGGTACGATTCTGAGTGCTTGTCTAGTGTGTGTAAAGCCTAGGGTTCTGTCTTCAGCACTGTGCAAAACAAACAGAAGAAACGGTACTAGTCACTGGCAAGGTATCAAGGTAGAGTATTTCTCACTGTATCTTTTTTCTTTTTTATTAATTACAATTTATTCACTTTGTATTCCCCATGTAGTTCCCTCCCTCTTCCCCTCCCAATTCCACCCTCCCTCCCCCTTCTCCATCCATGCTCCTTCCCCAGTCCACTGATAGGGGAGGTCTTCCTCTCTTTCCTCTGATCCTAGTCTATCAGGTCTCATCAGGAATGGCTGCATTGTCCTCAGGAGGAGATGATCAAAGAGCAGGCTAATCAGTTCGTGTCAGAGACAGTCCCTGTTCCCATTACTATGGAACCCACTTGGACGCTGAACTGCCATGGGCTACATATGTACAGGGCTTCTAGGTTATCTCCATGCATGGTCCTTGGTTGGAGTATCAGTCTCAGAAAAGACCCTTGTGCCCAGATTTTTTGGTTCTGTTGCTCTCCTTGTGGAGCTCCTGTCCTTTCCAGGTCTTATTATTTTCCACTTCTTTCATAAGGTTCCCTGCATTCTGCCCAGAGGTTGCCCATAAGTCTCAGCATCTGCTTTGATATCCTGCAAGGTAGAGCCTTTCAGATGTCTTCTGTGGCAGGCTCATTGGTCCCTGAGCTCCAGTGTTGTCAAACAGCTCTATTAAGTTTAGAGGTACCAAGTAAACCTAAAAATTCTAACACATATTAGTCAGGGTTCTTTATAGAAACAAAATGTATAGAATGAATCTCTATTATCTGTCTATCTATCTATCTATCTTCATCTATCTATATGGGATTTATTAGAATGGACTAAAGGCTGTGGTCCAGCTAGTACAACAATGGCTGTCTACCAGTGAGAGGTCCAAGAATCCAATAGTTGTTCAATCAATGAGACTGGATTTCTCAGCTAGTCTTCAGTACATGCCAGACCCCCCAAAGACGTATGCTTAAATACTTATGAAAAAAAATGGACTTGCCAGTGAGAGTGAGAACAACCAGGCAAAGAGAGTAAGTTTCCTTTTTATATGCCTTTTATATAGGTTGTCACAAGAAGAGGTAGCCTAGATTGAAAGTGAATCATTCCACCTCAAAAGATCCAGATTAAAAGGTGGGTCTTCTCACTTCAGATGATTTTATTAAGAAAATAATCCATCACAGATGTACCAAGCACTTGGGTTTTAGTTAATTTACAATATTGTCAACTTGACAACTAAGAATAGCCATCACACATATTGAACATGGTCTAGATCCATTATCTCATTGGAAATTGAAAGGTGAGGAGTTGCTTTCTTTAACCACCACCAAAATTCAAACAAACAAACAAACAAAAAACCCCCCAAATGTCCCCTGATCACCTATTTTGTTATCCCCAAATCAGGACTGTTAGCTTTTCATCTCTATGGCAATCTTTATGATCAAGAGAAAAAGTTTATTTCTGTTTTCCGTTTTATGCCTTTCAGCCCATAATTAATGGCAGGAATATATGAAAGAGCAAAACCATTCATCATGTGTTGGAAAGCAAAAATGAGAATGAAAAAGGCAGTAGGGTCTCACTATCCCCCCTTGAGGGAATGCTACCAGCAATCTGAGCACCTTACACAAACTCCCTTTCATCATCTCCCAGTAGCACTTCCTGGGGACAAAGTCTGATTCAACACAGCAGCTTCTGGCGGAACAGGGAACACTTGATATTCAAACTATAGCAAGTACTGAGTAGTGCAGGTATCTATCTTTTCCTTTTATTTACTAATTTTCAGAAAAAATAAGTCAATGTTCTACTTATACTTTTGTTAGCTTTTCTTTCTACATTGAATAGTTTTAAACTTATAGAAAAATTTACAGGAGTCTTTGAAAGGTTTTTTTTTTCTTCCCTGAACCATTTGAGAATGAACTCCTGACATGATGTCCCTTGATTTCTATAGCACACAAGAACCAGATAGTGCAGCCATTAACTGATACTTCATGCAAGACAGCCACCATCATCACTATCCTGATCCATCCCCAGAACACAAATGTCCTCCTCACCTCAATTCACACCAGGCTTAGTGGCTGCTTGAATGTGGGCACTTTAGGCATCTCTGTCCTACAATGTGAGAAGAGATGCTCAGTACCAGCAGTGTGTTGAAATGCACTTGAACTATCGTTGTGTAATAGTTCGTTTCAGAGGTAGTTAGTTTCAGGTTGTTTTCAGTCTGGGAAAATGGAAATTCTATTCCTTTGATATTTTCAATTATATGAAACCATTTTAGGGCTCCAAATTTACAACTAAAATACAAGATAAGTGTAGCTGCTAGAATTCAGAGGAGGCTTGCTTCCTCCCAGGTCTCCCTACTTCTGGCTGTTTGTTCTTAGAGATTAATGTTGTGTTAATTTTTGTTTTCTAAGACCATGACTTCCACTGTAGATATATGCTCCTTTTCAAATAAAAAGATAAAAAAATGAGCCTCACCCAAAATGTTCTGCTTCACTCCATTTCCAACTTGGTGCTATAGCCTGAAGATTGCTTATATTTATAAATTTTCTTTTGTTTGTAACACCATAATACTGATGAAATTACAAAGAAGATTACTTGGGCTCATAGTTTCAGGGGTCTGAGGTTAGTAATAGACATCTTGCTGTCAGAACCCCCAAACAGGTCAGAACATCAGGTGGTGAAATTGTGTGTGTGTGTGTGTGTGTGTGTGTGTGTGTGTGCATGTGTACATTCTCAGGTCGCCTACTCTCTTGTAAACTCTCCAATATTCAACCATAAGTGGTATGCTAATGGCCTGTCTAATAATCATTATCTCCCCAAAAGCTATTTATTTATTTGAGACAGGCTGGCCTTGAACACATGATCTTCCTGTTTTAGCTTCCCAGGTCCTGGGATTCCAAGCCGGCACCATCATCCCAGCAGGCTCCACCCATAAACATCATAGGTTTTGATTCCTCCCTCTTGACTCACAGTGGTGATTAAACTTAATGAAATGATGTCTTAGGAATCCACTCAGACCATAACAATACCATCGTCTCACTCTGGACAGAATTTGGAGATGGCCTCACTCATTTTTGCTTTGTGGTTTTATTGAGGAATGTTTTATATGCTATAAAACTCGGTTGTAAATGTATAATTTAGTGATTTTAATATATCTCAATCATTGTTCAAACATAATCTTGGTTTCAGATCATTTTCATCATTCAAAAACTTCTGCTATGCTCATTCGTTAATGTTTGTTCCTTTTTTAAAAAAATATTTTTTATTTGACAATTTTTGGGGAGAATTTCATGCATGAGTCCTGAGTTTATATGAGTTCCTCCTCATGTTCTACCCTTGAAGTACCCTGTGGTCAATTCTAATTCCCTCTCATCTTCCTGACTTCTTCTTCTCTTATTATTATTGTTACATTCACATACATATGCCTATATAAATAAATGTATCCTGCTGTGTCCTTTTAGTGCTGTTTGGGTGTATATGTGTTGAGGGCTGACTACATGCTGTTAGAACATCTATCAAGAATCTTGTCCTGGAGACAATCAGTTCTTCCTCTTTCAGCAGCCATTAATTGTTTATAGCTCTTCTTCTAATCTCAGTCAACCACTGGTCTACATTGTCACTGGGAGTTTGTTTTCTCTCAATGTTTCATGTTGTCACATGGTATTTTGTACTTTGCTTTTTTCACTTACCATGATGTTTTCTGAGCTTCGTACATGGAGCATGAATTAGTACTTTCTGAATTTTAAACTTTCTGATTTTGTTCTATTGTCTATAACATTTTGGTTGTTCCCAGGCAATCGTGTGTGTGTGTGTGTGTGTGTATGTGTGTGTGTGTGTGTGTGTGTGTGTGTGTGTGTCTATCTGTCTAGAGTTGTAGAAGCTAATTTCAGCAGTCTTCTGTTGATAGACACATGCTTCAGTTTTCCATTTTGCTATTACAAACAGTGATGCAATGGACAGCCAATGTACTGGTAGTCTGTTTCTTTTACTAATGTGTCATTTTTCTGGATTGCTAGACATGGTTTTGCTGAGTGGAAGAGTAATCACATATGTGGTTTGACAAGATATTCCCAAATTCTCTTCCATTATGTTTTGCTATTTTGTACCTTTATCAGAAAGCCATGAGAGTGATTTTACAGACTTCCCATGAGTACATATTAAGTATATAATAGGTTTAAAGTTACTTCAGTGTTTAATTTTTTTCTCCTTTATTTTGTGCCCCCCTCTTTGTTCATCCATCCATCCATTCATCCACCCACCCACCCATCCATCCATGAAATTTGTAAAGTGCTAGGGTGTCACTGGTGAGTAGCAACTAATTTTTTTTTTTTTTATAAGATGACTGCGAACAGTGTGTGGTCTCTGACCAGTCTTGCAAGATAACTGTTACTGGCTAACACTGCTGTGCTAGCTGGAGAAGATACAGAAAAACAGATGTCATTTTTGTTTACACTCTGGTCACCAAGCTCCTCCAGGAAGGCTGTATGGTCCTAAGGCTTGCTCTTGCACAGTTTGCCCAATTTCTGGAGCCCTGAAGTTTGTGATCATTAGTATTTCATTATTTATCCTCCATATCTGTTTCAGAAAGTATAAAACCTTCTTCTTCAAAGATGAGCATATCCCCAAAAGTTCTTCACAAGCTCTGTCTGTGAAGGGCCATGCAAAAAACCTTCTCTCCTGACCACTCATTTCTGAGGTACTGTGTGAAAACAATTGTAAGGTGAAAGGTGAAGGGGAATCTGGATTGTGAAGTTGATTTGGTTGCTGACAGCCAGGGGCATACTCTGGGTGTGTCTGTGGGGGATATTTACAAGCTGGAAGGTTCTCTAATTGATTGTTTAATCTATGAATGAATTCAGAATTGAGTAGCAGTAAAAGCATGGAAGGCAGGGCCTCACTAAAGAAATGGATTGCCAGGGGCACACCTTTGAAGGATGCATCTTGGTCCTAGTCCTTTCCTGTCATGTCTCTCTGCTCTGCTTCCTGGTTGTCATGAGGTGAACATCTGCACTTCATCATGCCATACCACCATGTCAGACTGCCTTAACAGTCTGCTGGCCCAGAAACATTGCACAAGCTAGCCATGCATGGTAACCTCTGAAGTCACAGGCCAAAGGGAAATTCTCCTTTGAGTCATTTGTCACAGTTATGAAAAGTCTGGCTAACAGGCTGTGGATGAGGATGCATTCCAACAAAATTCCATTTGTTAAAACATGCTGTGGAGGAGTTGACCCTCAGCAGCTTCAAAGTATTATGAACATAGAGAACAGATTTTTCTTTCTAAACTCTTTTTTTGTGTGGACTTACTTTATGATACTCTTTAAATAATATAAAAATGGGCAAAAATCCCAGTCTTACAGAAGAACTACTAGACTTTCATAAATGTGAGCAAACACAGTGGAAAACTGTTCCATAAAGTAAAAAATGAGTTCTTCACCTCTTTCATAACAAAATGCAATGTTTTTATCAAAAAAATTTACCTTTTTTTGTGATGAACTCACAAATAAAAATGCTATACCAATCAATTAGGGAATGGAATAATATACAGTGTAAAGAAAAGGAACTCATAAAATTTACAGGAAAATTGATGGTTTTAAGTTAATAAAGTAAGGTGACTCATATCAGAAGGAAAAAAATTGCATGTTTCCTCTTAGATGGGGATTCTAGCTTCTAATGTATACATGTCACTTAAACAGGTAGGTGTAAGTGTGGTATAGAGCAGCTTTAAAACAGGACACCAAGAGAGGGCAGTTTTGGTGATAATGAAAGATGGAATACAGGCGAAAGGACACATACATGAGTATTAAAGAGGATATAAAGCTATTTTTTTCTAGTTTCAGCTCTGTCACTTTTTTTTCTGGTGGATAAATGAATGAAAATGTAAATGTTAATGAAAGTGAAACCTTAAACATCAGTTTTGCATTAGTGCTACTGCTTGGCAGGCCAGGCTTTGGTACACAGAAGAGTGACTTGAAGCAGTTGCTTTCTGCATCCAGCACAGGAGTGATGCAGGGACTGATAATCTGCATTGCTTGGAGCATGTTCCCATTGCTGAGAATGACTCCTCAGACTCTCCGGTGTTGTTTGAAGCTCTGCTGTCTGTTGAAGGGCTTCCAAAGCCGTTCTGACTCTTTAGGAGACGGACTTAGTCATGATATCAGTCAGATTTTGCTGATGCTGTGGTAGTTTGAATGAGATATCCCCATAATCTCAGGAATTTTAATGCTTGGTTTCTAGTTGGTGGCCCTGTTTGGATAGGTTTAGGAGGTGTGCCCTTGTTGGAGGAAGTATGTCACTGGAGGCAAGCTTTGAGCTTTCGTAGCCACGTGCTGTTCTTATTTTTTTTTCTCTGCTTCTTGTTTGTGGTTTAAGTGAGCCCTCAGCTTTTAGCTTCCAGCTACATCCTCCATGAATGCCTGAAGCCATGCTTTCCTGAGATGATGGTGATGAAATTCTAACCCTCTGGAACTGTAAGCCTCAAACAAATAAACCCTTCCTTCTATAAGTTGCCTTGGTCATGGTATTTTATTGTAATGATAACAAAAGTAGTGGAGACAATTGCTTCCTTGGCCATGTCTGCAGGCACAAAGTTTGTTTGTTTATTTGTTTTAAACATAGAGTCTTATAGTGGAGACCAGGCTAATTTGGAACTCATGGCAATCCTCCTGCCTCAGTATTTTGAGAGCTGGAATTATAGGCATGTGCCGTTATGCCTGGTTTCCTTTGTTCTTTAGTCACTGTGCAGAAGTCAGTAGTACTTGATTCATCCACACACAAGTTGGGCCAAGGTAAGCCTGCCCTGCTGTAAGTTCATGATCACTGCCCAGGCTAAGTCAGAAATTCAATCAAAATGCAAGATCTGCCCTCTACACCTGCTCTAAAAAAGGAGTGATTAAAGTGGAAGGACAAGGATAAAGGATCTACGGATAACCTTCATGTGACAGGCTCCATCTTGCCAATATTACCAGCAGGGACATGAAGTCTAAAGGAAGTACCCCAGAGCAACTCCCAAGGAACCTCTGGGCAGCCCTGTCCCTGATGCCGGTCCTCATAGTGCTTCCTGGAGACTGCAAGCAAGGGCTGCATCTCCAGGCTGCTCAGTGCTTGGCTCCCAGTTCCTGGAAATTTACATATGCTAAACTTCCTTTGGAAGAAACAGGGTTTTAAATGAGATTATTTTTTTTTTAAAAAACTACAAGGCTCCTGCAGGACCCAAAAGCACAAGCTCACAGCTTCTAACTAGGGTAGCTAAACAAGGATGCTCCTTGGAGGGAGCTGCAAGTGTGGACTCTATTTTAGGCTTTTAGGAGGAACACGGGTGATCATGACTTCCACTGGATAGAGCAGCTATTTAGGGACATTTATTTTTGTTGAAATATTTGCTGAGTATTTTTATAAAGTACTTTAAATCTGAAAAGACTAAATAGCTCCTGTAGAAGCATTGAGAACAGGGTAGGAAGAGGGCAGCCATAATAGTGTTGCTTTTATGTGGTGGTGACACTTTGGATTCAGTCTTTAATGAAAGGAGAGAAAGGAGTGAAGCAGAGGCGGCAGCATAAATACCACACAGCTTGCTGCCTCTGTAGGCTTTCCCAGAGCCATTTTCCCTGATGGAGAGGACAATAGAGAAGAAGTTTCATGTGGCCATGCTTCTGAGAACTGTGGATTCATTCAGGTCTTGGGATTCTATTTCTTAGGGAGTCACTGTGCTGCCACCTGCTATGGTTACTTACATTCCTCCTTCTACAGGAAAGTTGACCTTAGCGTTTCAGGCACACCGAGCACACGGAAGAGCTAAGATCTAGACCCTAGAGTGAAACCGTCCCTACCTCTTTGAAAAAGACACTGATGCTTGGGCTCCAGCTCATCCAGTTGTACAATTTCTGATGGTGGGACTCAGATATGGGGGCTTAAATTAAATACTCCACATGACTCTATTGGACAGTTTTGCATTAGTGCTACTGCTTGGCAGGCCAGGCTTTGGTACACAGAAGAGTGAATTGAAGCAGTTGCTTTCTGCATCCAGCACAGGAGTGATGCAGGGACTGATAATCTGCATTGTTCTCAAGCTTCCTTGCACTGCTGCTGCTACTGCTGCTGCTGCTGCTGCTGCTGCTGCTGCTGCTGCTTCTCTAGGCATTCCACACTGAGGTCCCAGCTGTAGATCACTTCATACTTGACCAGTTGCAGGAACAGAAGGGCTTTTACCCCTGTCAGTAGCCATAGTGCATAGTTCAGTGAGCCCAGGCCTGAGCTTTTGCCATCTTTAGGAAATGTAAATTGGGCCATGCCATTCCTGAGAGCCCTTCAACCTCAGCTTTTCTATGATTTATGAATGCTGGTCAGGAGTGTATTAGACCTTGCTTATAACAGCTTGTAGGAATTGGATGTAAAATTTCGTGGAACTTTGCCAGCCTGATGTCAAAACATAGCCATTATTTAAAATTTTTATAGCAACTTAACAGTTGTGTCTACCAAAAAAAAAAAAAACATAAGTCCCCAAAATGCATTCCTTTATTGTATATATTCTTAGGGATATAGGCTTGTTATAGCTGTATGGTGGAAATACCATAGAAGGGCTTGGGAATCTCCATAGATCTGCTGGAATTCAGCGAATCAAAACCATCCATGACAGAAGAATCTATACCGTAGAATCATCAAACACATCAAGGCTAAACTTACCAGCCTACTTAATTTGTCTGTATTTCAGGAAGTAAGCAATGGAGGGAATGTTAATAATGTAGATTAAACTTAAAATGAGTGCTGGAGTAGAAGCAAGTTTTAGTTTAATAACACACACATACACACACACACATTTCTCACAAGAATGAGAAATAATCTGATACTAGATCGTGAAGTTGATGCAATGACAAACTTATTAAGAAACAAATTAGTGGTTGCATTGCTTCCTATATTTATAGTTTGATGAAGAAATAAGAAAAGGTAGTCAAGACTGGCTGCATTGTCTTCCTCTGTGGCCTGGCAACGCTGCACCCCCCCAGGGGGAGGTGATCAGAGAGCCTTCCCCTGAGTTCATGCCAGAGACACCCTCTGCTCCCCTTACTAGGGAACCTACTTGGAGATTGAGTCTCTGGGCTACATCTGAGCCAGAGTTTTAGGTACTCTCCATGCATGGTCCTTGGTTGGGGTATCAGTCTCTTCAGGGCTCCCAGGGCTCAGGAGACCTGATAGGCTGGGTTCAGATAGAAGGGGAGGAGGACTTCTCTTATAAGTGGACTAGAGAAGGGCATAGGGGAAGAAGGGAAGGGAGGGTGGAATTGGGAGGAGACAAGGGAAGGGACCATGGCCAGGATACAAACTGAATAAATTGTAATAATAAAAAATTAAAAAAGATAGTAAAAAATCAATAAAATCCTTTGGTGAGAATTAATTAATTACATGGAGGTTACAAAAAAGGACTTGCATATTTTATTATTATCTATACACAGCATACCAGTTGACCTTGATTTTAGTAATGCTTGAGCTGTTATGTATGGGAACAATGCGTATATGCAGATACACATAGCTGTAACCTGCACATTCGTTTTGCCAACCAGAGAGCTCATGGCATTCACCAGCATGCCACTATATTTTGCAAGATGTGTTTTCAACTTCCCTCCCTAGTAAAGATGTGTTTGCAATTAGAAACAGAAGTCTGCATGTGTTCAGGGATTCCCTAATCTGCATTGTAATGTCTACAGTTGATTCTGTGGCCTTTGCAATGAACAGAATTATAGAGAGTAATAGTAGCTGACTCTGAGGACTTTAAGCTCAAAGTCTAGGAAGCCAAAAGGTCTTTTCAGAGGGAACTATTGGAGATTCTGGGCATGAGACACGTTGCTGCATCACTAGTGGAAACCAAAGGCAAGGAGACTCTGGTCTACATTTAATTAAATTTTCTCCTGGGAGGAAATTTAAGACAGTTCCCTGCCTAGCGTTATGGGAAGCTGTTTGTGGGTGTAAAGGTTTCTGATGCTACATTTTCCATTCCTCTACTCAGTGGTCTCCACAGCATTCACACATCACTCAAAACACACTCCTGCTCAGCACCTTCTAGTGTTAAGCCCTGGAGGGAGTTCTGTTCATAATGAGTGAAAGATAAGGTTTGCTTCCTAGAGTCTATTTAGAGAGATACACAAATACAAAGAAATTTCAGGTTCCATCTCTAATCTGGTCTGTCAAAAATCACAATAAAATTTGGTTCTTGTTGGCAGAATCATATTCTTTACACTCAATATTTGCAGATGCTTGGAATATACATTTATAAGCCCTCTCTGGACACCATCTTACAAAGCATTGTTTGCAAAGGCTAGTGCCAAAGGTTCTGAATGGTTCAAGAAAGCTATGCTCCATGATGCGATTCATGTTAGCTCCCTAAAAATATTATGTCTCTAGGTGACTCATCTCAATTCCTGGCTGAATGCAGAAGAAAAGGTATTGCAGGCAATCTTCGCATATATCTCCATTCTTTTAGCACAGATATAAAGAGCTAAAGGGAACATAGGAGTCGTCAGGGAATATTGCTTGTATTCATGGGTCTCTTACTCAAATAAACAAAGAGCAACCTTGTACGAAAACCAACTCAAATGAATCAAAGATCTTAATTTGAAACCTGAAACACTGAAAACATAGGGAATACACTTCAAGATATTAGAGTAGGCAAGGACTTTTAAAATGAAATATCAATCAACAGCACAAGAGTATCAACAGATATCAAACATTAACAGTATCAACAGATGGGGCTATGTGAAAATAAAATATTTCCATACAGCAAAGAACAGTTGGCAGAGTTAACAGGCAGTCCACAGAGTGGGAGTAAAATCTTTACCAAATACACTTCAGACAAGGGGCTAATATTCAAGACTACAAAGAATTACAAAAATTAAATATCCAAGGAGTGAAACTTCCAATCAACAGATGGACAAATGAACTGAATAAACACAGCAGATTGAGACAGATGCTGGGACTTGTAGCCAAGTGCAGGGAAGAACTCTGAGGGTCCTGTGGAAGTGTTAGGAAAAGACTGAAGGACCTGGAGGGGACAAGAACTTCACAAGAAGACCAACAGAGACAACTAACCCAGTCTCATGGGGGCTTTCAGAGACTGAGACATCAATTAAGGAGCATGCATGGTCTGGACCTAGGCCCCCTGCACACATGTAAGCCAGGGGTGGTTTGGTCTTCATATTGGGAACCTGGTGAGTGGAGTGGGGGCTGTTTCTAACATGGACTCTATTGACTGCTTTTAGATCACTTCCTCCTGGTAGGGCTACCTTGCCTAGCCTTGGGGAAAGAAGGTTCTGATGTGGCTTGATGTGTTGGGGAAGGTTAATATGGGGTTTCCCCTTTTCTCAGGGGAAAGGGAAAGGGGAATGGAGAAGGAGGAAATTGGGGGGCTTGAAGGAGGGGAGGGAGTGGGCACCCCCTAGATGTAAAATAAATAAACTAATATAAAATTAAAAAAAAAACAAGAAAGAAAGAAAGAAGACAGGCAGACAGACAGACAAATGGCCAAGAACTACTTTAAAAAGAGTTCAGTATCCCTAGCCATCAGGGAAATGTAAATTAAAACTACTTTGAGATACAACCTTACTCCAGTTATCATCAAGAAATTTGACAACAAATGTTAAAGATGATATTGAGAGGGAGAAGGAAAGAAGAAAAGAGAAGAGAAGAGGAGAGGAGAGGAGAGGAGGGAAGGGGAGGGGAGGGGAGGGGAGGAGAGGGAAGGAGAGGAGAGGAGGGGAGGGGAGGGGAGGAGAGGGAAGGAGAGGAGAGGAGAGGAGGGGAGGGGAGAGAAGGGGAGGAGAGGAGAGGAGGGGAGGGGAGAAAAGGGGAGGAGAGGAGGGGAGGGGAGGGGAGGGGAGGAGAGATGAGAAGAGAAGAGAGAACCCTTATTCACTTATTCACTGTTTGTGGGGAGTGCAAATTAATACAGCCATTGTGGAAATAAGTTTAGGTATTTCCAAAATATATTTTTTAATTTTTAATTATACTTTATTTACTTTGTATCCCCCTCTAGTTCCCTCCCTCCTCCTCTCCTAATCCCTCCTTTCCTCCCCCTTCTCCACACACTCCCCTCCCCAAGTCCACTGGTAGGGGAGGGTTTCTTTTTCTTCCTTCTGATCCTAGTCTGTTAGGTCTCATCAGGAATGGCTGCATTATCTTCCTCTCTGGTCTGATAAGGCTGCTCCCCACTCAGGGCGAGGTGATCAAAGAGCAGGCCAATCAATGGGGAACAGAGCTAAACAGAGAATTCTCGACAGAGGAATATCGAATGGCAGAGAAGCACTTAAAGAAATGCTCAACCTCATTAGCCATTAGGGAAATGCAAATCAAAACAACCCTGAGATTTCACCTTACACCCATGAGAATGGCCAAGATCAAAAACTCAAGTGACAACACATGCTGGAGAGGTTGTGGAGAAAGGGGAACCCTTCTCCAGGAGACCCAGCACCTTTTTCTGACCTTTGTCTCACAAATAGATGGTACACAGTCATGCATACAAATAAATAAAAAAAAACAAGTCTTATTATTATTATTATTATTATTGGGCTGGAGAGATGACATAGAAGAGCACTTGCTGCTCTTTCAGAGGTCCCAGTTTCTATACTTAGCATCCACATGATTCGACACCCTGTCTGTAACGCCAGTTCCAGGGGACCCAACGCCCTCTTCAGGCTTCTACAGGCATCAGGCATGCACGGGATACACATACATAACATGTAGTCCATGCATACAAAATTAACAAGAGTGTAAAATTTCTCATTTTCTTGAGAATTTTACACAGTGTGTTTTGATCACATTTGCGCCTCCCTTCAGTTCCTCTTAGGTCCACACTTTCTTCCCATCCACTCACTTTGTGTCCACCCCCCTCCCCCCTTCCCGCTCGCATCACTTTCGGGGTGATTAATGCCTTCCGAGGAAAGTTCTTCCTTATACCTGATTTGCATCTTTTCTTTAGTAGTGTCTGGTCGGTCCTGTATTATCGGCTTCAGTCGTTTTTCACAAAGTAAGAAACAGGGATCTAGTTCCCTAGTCTACATGTGGACATCTACCTTTTTTAAACATGGTTTGTTGACAGAATATGTATTTCTCCAATATATATTATCGGCATCCTTGTAAAAAATAATCAGGTGGGTATAGCTGCGGGGTTTGTTTCTGGGTTCTCTCGATCATTCCACTGCCCTACATGTCTATTTTTTTGTGTCAATCCCATAATGTTTTTGTTACTATTGTTCTATAGTAGGACTTGAAATCAGGTATGGTGACCTCTCTAGCATTGTTTTATTATTATTATTATTATTTAAATCTAATTCTGGATTGCTTTGGCTATATGAGTCTCTTTTCACATAAGTTTGAGAGTTTTTCTAGTTGTGTGAAGACTGTCATTGGAACTTTGATGGGGAGTACAATGAATCAAAAATGACTTTGATGATATACCCATTATCACAATATTAATTCTGTCAATCATGAGCATAGGAGGTCTCTCCACTTCTTTGTGTCTTTGTCAATTGTTCAGTCTTTTAGAAATCTTTGAATTTTTTAGTGGTTCTTTTACTTTTAAAAAGCTATTGTGAAAGGGATTCTCTTTTCAATTTCTTTCTCAGAAAGTTTGTTACTGGCAAACAGAAAAGATTATGGTAGTTTTAACTGTTTATTTTTGTATCTTACTACCTTACTGAAAATGTTCATTGGAACTAAGGGTTTTCTGCTGACATCTTTAGGCTATTTTAAGTACAGGGTATTGTCATTTGTAAATAGGATTAGAATTGCTATCATTGCATTTCATGAGTTCTGGGATCTTATTTTTTCATTTTTATTTGATTTTAGGAGTTTTAAGTTTTTTCCTCTTGATTTCAATAATTCATTCATCATTCAACAGAGTGCTGTTCAGCTTCCACAAGTCTGTGTATATTCTATATTCTTGTTGCTTTTTAGTTTTATTCCATTGTGATCAGGTGAAATACAAGAACTATTTACATTTTTTGAAAAGTTTTTTCTGTATTTGTTTTCTTTTTGTATTTTGTATTTTTATTAATTACAGTTTATTTACTTTGTATCCCCCTGTAGCTCCCTCCCTCTTCCCCTCCCAAACCCACCTCCCTCTCCCTTCTCCACCCATGCCCCTGTCCACTGATAGGGCAGGTCTTCCTCTCCTTCCTTCTGATCCTAGTCTATCAGATCACATCAGGAGTGGCTGCATTGTCTTCTTCTGTGTCCTGGTAAAGCTGCTCCCCGCTCAGGGGGAGGTGATCAAAGAGCAGGCCAATCAGTTCATGTCAGAGACAGTCCCTGTTCCCATTACTATGGAACCCACTTGGACACTGAACTGCCATGGGCTACATCTGTGCAGGACTTCTAGGTTATCTCCATGCATGGTTCTTGGTCAGAGTATCAGTCTCAGAAAAGACCCTTCAGAAAAGTGCCCAGATTTTTTGGTTCTGTTGCTCTCCTTGTGGAGCTCCTGTCCTCTCCAGGTCTTTAACTACTGTATTTGTTTTCTGAAACACGTTCCACTTTAGAGAAAGTTTCATGGATGGTTGAGAAGAATGGCTGCTCTGCAGCATTTGGGTGGAATATACTGCAGATGTCTGTTATATCCATTTACTTTATGGTGCCATTTAACTCTGATGCTTCTTCATTTTCTTCCCCTGTGTGACCTATTTTTTTTTTTGTGGGAGAGGTATTTAGATCACACACTATTATTGTGTTGTAGTCAATGTGTACCTCTATATACAGTAGTGTTTCTTTTACAGAATTAATTGCATTAATGTTCAGTGCACATATGTTTATAATTATAATAACTTCTTGATAGACTGTTCAGTTCTTTTAATATTTGTTTGGGGGCTATTTTGTCAGGTATTAGAATTTCTGGAACAGCATGCTGTCTAGTTCCATCAGTTTAGAGGATCTTTTCCCTTCTTTTTAATCCTAAATCTGTTTGTCTTAGCCACAGAGTTGTATTATTACAGCCAAAAATGCATTGGTCCTGTTTGTTTTCTCTGATCTAGTCTATAGTTTTTGGTCATGAATTGAGACTGTTAGTGTTCAGAGTGATTACTGAAAAGTCTGTTTTCATTCGTTTCATCTTGTTTCTATACTTTCTTGAGCCTATTGATGTTCTAGTGCAATTTAGTCTTTCCTGTGGCTTCATGGATGTGTTTATCTTTCTCCTCTGTGGGTAGAATTTTTAAGAGAATCTTCTCTAGTGCTACCTTAGTGGTCGTAAAGAAGGGTTTTTTTTCTCTAGTTACAAAGAATAGTTTTTCTGGACATAGTAATATAAGTTATCAGATTTTATTCTGATGGTTTGACTTGGTATTTCTCTAAGCTTTCAATATCCTCTCTTTGTTCTGTGTATGTAGAGACTCAATTGTAATATGATGTGGCAGAGGAAAAAATTGTTTCTGGTCTTGTCTGATTAGTGCTTTAAGTATCTTCTGTATCTGAATGGCCATCGCTTTCCTTAGATATGGGAAAACATCTGCCATAATTTTGTTGACTATGTCTCCTATGCTTTTAGCTTCAAATTCTTCTTATATGTGTTTGGTTCATACTTTTAACCTTTTCATGATGTCTCATAAATCTCTCATCTTTCTTTTGTGCTTTCTTATTATTTCATCTTTGCTATATTATACTTAACATCTTAAGTTAGGCATCTATGCTATACTAAGAATGTTCTAATTCATCTATCTTGTCTTCTAGTCCTAGTATTTTGCTTCCCATTTGATTAAACTCTATTGGAATGAGGATTTCTATTTTATTTTATTTTTGAGATACTTTCTGATATTTTTGTTTGGTTACTTTTTATTATCCCTGTCACTAAAGTTTTACTTTCATATCTTATTTTAACATTCTCATTTAGTTCAGCTGTTTGATTGTATTTTCTTTGACTTCATTGACCGGATCATTTGTGCTCTCTTATTTCATTGAACATTCTTATAGTCATTCATTTGAATTGTCTAGGATTTCATCTAATTTACTCATTGGATAACTTACTGTGGAATCAGTCATTTTCAGTGAAGTCATGTTGCTATGGGCTTTCATGCTTCTTGTGTTTCTGTATTGAGATTTATGCATCTAGGATTAAATTGTTGGCTGAGTCTTTTTTAAATCACTCATTCTTTCAGTGGAAATGACTGCAATACTCAAATAGAACTAGACTGAAGGAGGGTTGAGGTGTTAATTTGTCTGCACTGGACTAAAGATGTAACTCAGAAATTAGATCTTCACCCAACGACTTCAGTGCAGCAGGCTCAATCTTCAGTACTATACTGAGAGCAAAATACTATCTGAAAAAAAAAACCCACAAATGATAGATAGGCCCACTATGAAAAATACAGCAATAGTCAGTTACAAACAAGCGCCCCCTTCAGCTTTAATACTTGTTTTTATAGTACAGAAACTCAGATAGTACTTTGTTTCCTACTATGAAAGTTGCTGGATAGATATAAACCAATGCCCATGCTTGGAAAGCTGAGGCAAGAAACCGTTAACTTTAGGTCAGCCTGAATTATTGTAAAAGCTTATATCAAAAAGAAAAATGCAAAGATAAGAACAGTATGAGAGACAAAACTGCTCCACTGAATTGGCATTAGGTGTTACATATGGAAGCATAAAAGGAAAGAGTCAGGTGGAAGTGAAGGGTCTGTATACAGTCTTTGTGGTGGTTTTGTGGGTGATAGTGCCCACCCATCTCTTTGGTTTGTGAGTGCTTATCAGTCATCTGGGTGGTTCTTGGTGGAGTCAGCTCATGTGTGCTGAGTTTGTGTCTACGGTTCCAACCAGATTTCCACCATGCTGAATACTGTGTGGTTACAGTTTAGCGTTACCCTTCCCCACTCCATCTAGAGGGATCTGCAGGCAGGTTTTATAGCTGTATGACACTCATTCTTGGTTCCCAGAGTATGCTTCTCAGGAAGAGGATTTTGTGTCTAGAGTCACCAAGCTACTGATTCAACATAAGTTTTTAAGATGATTTTCTGTGTTGAGAAGAAAGCTCATATGTGTGTGTGTGTGTGTGTGTGTGTGGTGTGTATGCTGCATTATTTAAAATGGAAACTTTGCAAAACCTTAATGTAAAACAGAGAATTGGTTAAAGAAAGTTTGTGCAAATATTAAAGTATTATGTAGCCTTTAACAATGACAGAGAAGATAGCATGTAATGATACAGAACTAGTATATAAAGGGATATAAAATTTATTTAAATTAATAGGTTTGTCGCTAACATTTTAAAGACAAGAGGACAATTTAAGATGAATATCTTATGTATGGTTTCATTTCTTTTATGTAAATTGTATTGTGCTATTTAATATAAATGTACATAATCTCTCTTTCTTGCAAAATTTTAATAACAAACATGATAATTACACTATCCATTTTTATTTTTGATGAGGACATGATGATTTATTTGGAACCAGCAGTAGATCAGACCAAAGAACAGATTCTTTTTTTCAGACTCAGCTATTCATAATAGTCTTGTTTTCCATATTTCCAGGACCTCTTCAATGTGATCCATTTGAAGTAAAATATATTTAACGATGAAGATGGTTGTGAGATCTATTGCTGGGGAAGTTTTGTCATAAAATATTGAGTGACAAGTAAAATTACTGTCCACTGCTGGTGACATGTCCAGAAAAGGAATTATTTTCTCATCAAAACTTACAAGTGGATTTGTGGTTTGTAAGAGCATGGGCTTACCCAGGGAATAGGGCTGTGAATCGATTCTTCACCTGGGCTGCCTGGCTTTTGGTCTCGATAAGGCTGCTGCTTCCCCCAGCTGCCTCTGGGGAGCCATGCAACATAGATTGGAGTTGCTAGGTGCAACCATGAAAGAGACTCTGTTGTTTAAAACTGTCACTCTGGAGACCAGAGAATGGAGAGCAACCATAAGTCAGTAAACCTAAATTTAACCTTCCACAAACTAAAGGTGAGAGACAGCCTGGGATATAGTTATGAAGAATGAAAGGCCCTGGTTTTGACAAGCCATGATGTGCAAGCATTAGGCTGGGTTGAGAGAGTGACATGCGCGGAAAAGGAGGCTTCATCCTCAGTTGCCAGAAAACAAGTCTCGTCAACTGGGATTACCCTGGGGTGGAACACCCTGAACCTAGTCTCTGGGGCAGACACAGCTCCAGAGCCACGTGCCAATATTGATTATGCATTTTGTCATCGTTGCAGTCTTTTCCTTTTCCTTTTCTTTTCTCCCTATGTTCACCTGTTTGTTTGTTTTTTTCTTAATTCTTGTGTCTGTTTTGTTTTCAAGAGAAAAAAATTTTTTTTTTTTGTGTATCCTTGGCTGTCCTGGCACTTGCTCTGTAGACCCAGAAAAAGACTGAAATTTTGAAACAACAACAATAACAAAAAACCAAATAGAAATAAAAAATTCAGTGAATCAAAAGAAAAGCACAATGGAAAGCATCACAAATAGTCTTGACTAAGCTACAGAAAGTTTAACAAAGATGGAGACAAGGTCAAGGAAATGGTACATTAAAAAACCAACAAAGAAAAAAAAGTTACCTGACCACATCATTCAAGAGCTATGGAATATACTTAAGAAATCAAATCTAAGAATCTGTGGAATAGAAGAAGGAATTGAGATAAAAACTAACGGCATAGAAAATCTAATCAACAAAATTATAATATAATGTCTCCTATATCTAAAGTTCTAAAGAGTTCTAAAGAGATAGAACTCAAAATAGAAGCATTTAAAACCCCAATACACATGACCAGATAAGAAGCTCTGTCACATATTATAAAGAAAATATCAAAACACAAAGAAAAAATATTAAAAGTTGTAAAGGATAAAAGCTAATCCATTTACAAAGTCAAAACATCAAATAAGAGGAATCTTTTGTAATCAGCACTAAAAGCCAAAAAAAAAAAAAAAAAAAACCAAAAAGAAATGATGTATTTTAATCTCTGAAAGTAAATCCTGCCAACTAAGATGGCTGTACTCAGCAAATATCTTTTAAAGCTAATGAAAACAAGGATGCTATAAATAAGTATAATCTGAGGCAGTTTGTGATCACCAAGCAAGCACTAAAGATGTTTAAAAGAATGCTACATACAGGGGTTGTGCAGAGAAAAGGACAGTCTCAATCTGAAGAGCACAGGATAGAATAAATTTTGGAGTACGGTAGATGAACAAAAGACAGCTAGAAAGAAATCCATCATATTTGACACAGTAAATCATCAACTTCTAATATTAATAAGAAAGCAAAAATTAATCTAAAGCACGTGGAAGAACAACCAATAAAATTATAGATAGAAATTAGTAAACCTCTCTTATTAAGTAAACTTAAATGTAATGACCTCAAGTCACCAATAAATTGATGTAGACTAGCTGAATGAATAAAAAAAATGTGTGATCTATGGGTTATAGAGATGGTTCAGCTGTAAAGATGCAAAGGGCTCTACCAGAAGACTGAAGTTCAGTTCCCAGCACTCATGTCATGTGGCTTACAACCACTTATAACTCTAGTTTCAGGGGATCTGATACCTTCTTTTGATTTCTGTGGGTGCCTTCAGTCATGTACACACACACACACACACACACTTTAAAAATAAAATAAGAATTTTAATAAAACACAAGATCTAGCTATCTATTGCCTCTAAGAAACAAATCTCATTGGCAAAGACACCCACAGACTGACAGTCAAAAGATGAAAGTAAATCTGTCAAGTGAATAGAAGCTGAAAATAGGCTGGCATAGCTATTTTTAAATCTGATAAAGTATACTTTGAATCAAAATTAGTCAGGAAAGAAAGTCACTAATAAAAATAACAATTTAGAAATAAAGAAAAATAATTGTAAAGATATATGTATCAAACATTGATGATTCTGGTTTGATAAAGTGTACACTATTGGGAATAATATGTCAGGTAGTTCTGATAAAAGTAGTGGATGATTTAAATACATCACTCTCATTTTTAGATAGTTCGTATCAACTAAAATCCAAAAAAGAAACTTCAGGGTTAAACTGTGCCATAAATATTGAAATTAACAGATAACTCCAGAATATTCTATTTTGCCTATACTAAATGCCCTTCTCAGCAACTGTAGAAATTTCTCTAAAACAGACAACATTTCAGACTACAAAGAAAAGTCTTATAAAATACAAAAGAATCAAAATAACTTCTGGCATCTCTCATCAGATCATATTAGAGTAAAATTTGAAGGAAATAGTAAGAGAAACTGCACAAATACAAGAAGCATGAACAATACAAACTATTGACTGGCTAGTGGATCTTTAATAAAACCAGGGAGGAAAAATTTAAACCCTCCAAAATCCAACAAATATTAGACACATCTTACTAAAAGTGTTTGGAATGCAAGTCTGTTCTGAGTGGAAAGTGTGTGGTTTTGAGTGCTTACCTTAAGAAGCCAATGACTGGATAGCTGTATGACTCAGCTGGTACCAGCACATGTGCTTGCTGCATAAACCCGATACCTGAGTTTGAACCTTTGATCCCATGGTAGAAGTAGAGTCCTGAAGTTAGAAAGTTGTCCTCTGACCTCCATATATGCATAAGGCATGTTTACACACACACACACACACACACACTCACATGGAAAGAGGGAGAGAAAGAGAGAGAGAGAGAGAGAGAGAGATGCATGTGTGTCTCTAAAATAAGTAAATAAATACATTTTTAAAATTCAGAGGTATCTCAAACAAATAACCTAATGATGCACCTTAGAAAAATAATACAAGACAAATTAAAAGCAGTGGAAATTAATAGATAATAAGTATCAGGGCAGAAATTGATGAAATGGAGACTCAAACAACAATACATAAATTCAAAGAGCCACTTATTTGAAGGAAAAAAAAACACCTAGCCAAATTAGCCAAAAGGAAGGATGGAAAGTCTCAAATTAATAAAATAAGAGATGAGTAAAGGGAGGTTACAATACATTCTAATTGCATCATTCTAATTCTAATGATCATTAAGCGATACTTTAAGAATCTGTATTCCCTTAAACTAGAAAAATCCAGCATAAATAGATTCCTAGATGCATATGATCTACCAAAACCGAATGAAGAGAATCTAAACAACCTAAATAGATTCATAAACAGGTAGCAGTATTGAAATAGTAACAAATCTCTCCCAACAGAGGAAAACCCAGGACCACTGAAAAATTCTACCAAACTTCTAAAGAAGAGCTAACCCCAACATTCCTTTAATTGTTCCATGGACTAAACAGAGAAGAGACTCCCCTAAACTCTCTCTATGAAACTTGGATTTCACTGATAAGGACATAACAAAAAAATGAAAATTTCCATGCAACTTCCCAATGAACAAAGATACAGAAAGTTTTAACAAAATTCTTGGAGACGCGTTAAGAAGGTAATATACCAAGTTTCTTCCATCCAGGGATGTAAGAATAATAAACTTATAGCAGTCAATAAATGTAGTACAAAACAGAAACAGACTCAAGGAGAGAAATCACATGATTATCTCAATAGATGCAGAAAGGGTTTCTGACAAAGTTCACTATCCCTTTACACGAAAAGTCCGGAGGAAACCAAGACTAGAAGAAACATATGTTGACATAATAAAAACTTGGCACAAGAAACTAATAACCAAAATTGTACTAGCTCAGAGAAAACCTGCAACTATTTTCTCTAAAAATCAGAAACAAGACAAGAGTGCTGATTCTCTCCATTCTTGTTTAATTTATTGCTTAAAATCTTAGTAGGACAAAAAGAGAAATAAAAAGAATACCAATATAAAAAATGAAGTAAAATTACCTCTGTTTGTAGGTGACATTATTCTATACTTAAACTATTCTAAAGATTCCATCAGAAAACTCATAAATTTGAGCAAAATATCAGGATTCAAAATCAACATACAAAACCCTGTAGCATGCTGGAGAGATGGCTCAGTGCTTAAGAGCACTGGCTGAAACCAGGTTCAATTCCTAGCACCCTCATGAAGGCTCACAACCCTCTGGAATTCCATCCCCCAAATGGTCCTCAAAGGCACTTCACACATACAAAATATTAAAAATTAAAAAAAGTCATAGATTTTCTTAATGCCAATAATGAACTTATTAAGAAAGACATGAAGAAAGTGAGAAAATGATACTATTCACAACACCCTTAAACTTATTTGGAAATTAGGTCAGTGAGATGGTTCTAGGGGTAGGACACCTGCTGACAAGCCTGATGACCTGAGTTCATTTCCTAGAACCCCATGGTAGAATAAGAGAAAAAAAATATATCTTCTTACCTCTACGTGTGCTCTACAAATGTACATACAGAATAAATAAATGTAAAAAAGGAGTTTGCACAAGAATGTCATTGATAATGAGAACTTTAAGACAGAAAGATAGTTTTTCTCTGGGATTAGCAGATTCCATATTGTGAAATGGCTATATAACTTAAAGAAATGCCTACTCCTTAATTGTGCTACAGAGCCATAGCAAGCATCATGGCCCCAAACAGACACATATAATAGTGGAATAGAATGGAGGACTACAGATAAACTCCCAAGGCCACAGGCACCTAATCTCTGACAAAGGAATTTTAAAACCCAACATTGGAAAAAAGAGGCAACCAATGTTGCTGCAGCAAGGGGCACATCCGTGTGGAAAGGAGTGAGGAGACTTCTAGCTCTTTCATCTTGTGGAAACGTCAATTTAAAGTGTCTTCATAAGACCTGGAATTGTAACACTGTTAGAGGAAAGCAGGTATGACACATCATGATATAGGCACAGTCTACAGGGCACAAAAAGTGCACAGAAAAACAAACAGACAAACAAGAATTGACAGACCTAGTGGTCTAGTGTCTGGCTGCAGGGAACCAGCAATATCTAGGTTATTAAAATTTTATTGCTTTTATTAGTAATTAGTTTTAAAACATTTTATTGTTGTTGTGGTTAATCAAGTAGGTCCAGTACAAAAGGTTCTTGTGTAAGGAAGTGGCTGTATTATTCACTGACAAGTAGACTTGGAGTAATTTGCAAAGAGGCTTTACTTCATATTGTCACATATGGCATTGATGACCTAAAATAGAAGAACACACACACAGGAGATGGGGGGGCAGAGACTGAGAGACAGAGAGAGATAGAGAGAGAGACAGACAGACAGAGACTACTAAATCTTTAGCAGGTCCCATCTGCAAAAGCAGACAATATGTTTGTCTTGTTCACAGCTGAATTTGAGCACACTAAAGAGGGCATATTCATGTCACCCAGATTCAGTGACTTTTCCGGAAAAAAAAAGTCTTTCAAATATCCTGGGATATTACAAAAATTGGTTTAAAAATATTTGTAGATTAACGACTAACAGACATACCTAACATGTAAATAGACACAGTAATTTATCTTATTTTACACAATGGAAAACTGGGGCAGGAAGAGGTTCAGTGCTTTTTGTTTTATGTTTGTTTGTTTTGCTTGTTTGTTTTTTCACCAGAGATCCCACAGTTAGTAAGGAATAGAACTGAGATTCAAATACAGGCAGTTTGTCTCCACGATCTGTGCTCTGACTAACAAAATGTACTGCCTTAGGGTGCAAAGCAAAGATGTGAAGGATACATTTGCACATATAACATAAAATGCCACTTCCTCATTGAAACTTAGGAAAAATACTCATTGAATATTTTGAAATGGCCATATAAATAGACTACAAAATGAAAATTATGTAAACCAGAAATTCAAATATAGCAAAATAACACCAGTTATAAATAGCAAAGATAATGTGTGAGAACATGACATTAGTTATGATGAAGTTCAAAGAAGAGTAATTATGAAAGGACAGTTTGTAACTGGAAAGCCATAATTTGAAAATATGAAAAAATAATCTATTTTTCTCTAAGCAAATAGTACTCAAAATTGACTCAATGAGAGTCAAAGCAAACAAACAAACAAAAAAAAACAATAACAACTCCAGCAGCCATCAATGCTTTTCAAAAGATAGTAAAAAAAAAAATCTGTCCTTTTAAAATATATCAGGCACAGATAGTTTTTGAGGGTCACCTAAGAAATTCTCAATAAATAGATAATCATATGTTAATAATTTAAATATCTATGGGAGGAACAGGAATGCTAGGAAGATTTTGTTTTGGGTTAGTACAATGCTATATTAAAACTCAATGTGAGATCAGCTATTCCTAACAAACACCAGTTTATTATTAGGAAAGGAGAAAACAACCCTTACATAAGTAAATAACATGAATTCGGCAGTATGCTGGCATGAAAGAACAGACACGGTCACATAGAGTTTGCAGACTGTAACACAGCATTGTCAGAGATAGCAGAGATATTTAAATAAATAGCCATAAACAGCACTCAAGTCATTACAAATCATGGGAACTAAATAGAAACTTGTATGTGAGGTACTATGGAACCACCAACCAATAAAGGCACAGTAGGAAATAATATTTATGTATTTAAAGACCAGTAAAATTGGTAGACGTCTAGTAAGTTTGGTTTTAAAATAAGAAGATAGGGTACTAGAAAATGCCAGCAGAGAATATTAGGAACTCAAAGAGGATTTTCTCAGAACAGTATCAGTTACACACACACAATGACAAGGCAACACTTCGAAACTTTGTGCTGGAACATTGGACATATAAATGAGACAGATAATTTTCAAGGAATATAGAAATTACTAAACTTGACTCAAAGAAGTAGGACATTTTGGGGTATGATAAATAGATGCTACGTGTGCATATATATTTAGAAAAAAAAAAGTAATCTTACATCTGGGAAGAAGACTAGTGGGGAAATGGCGCTACAGGGCTCCGAGGAAGGAGACACCCACTTCCTAAATAGAGCACTCTGCTTTGAATGATATCGAGTAGCCATGAATTGATTTAGTTAAAAGACAGCAAAATTTGTTAGTGATGACTTCATGGGAAGTCATGGGAAGAGGGAGGATGGAATCCGGGAGTATGCCATGTGGGAAACATCACAAATAATCAGATTCTCGTTCCTCTCAATATTGTGGACTGTCATCTCGAAGACACCTAGGAGTTTCTCAAAAAAAAAAAAAAAAAAAAAAAAAAAAAGGCAGGCAGGGCCTTAGGAAGACCAAAATAGACACGAGTTCGAATTTCTAGGAGTGCCAGGCTTTGCAAAGGACCCTTCAAGTCTCCAGACCCCAGTGTCTGCCCTCGCTATGTCATGCTCGCAGGGACAGCAGGGGCTCTCAGACTTCTGCCAAGTTGTTGAGCAAGTCTGGTTTCAACTGGAGCTGAGGGAAAGGGGGCGGGGCAATGGCTCCTTTTCCCACTGCTGCAGGTAGGCACCTCCCCCCCTCTGCCCCCTCCTTCCAGCTTCCTCGCTCACACCCACCCACACAGCCCTCTCCGTTAGCGGCTGGAGAGCCGTTCTTGGGCGCCAGCGGGCAGCAGTGGCTTGTCAGCCCTAGAGCCAGCCAGCAGAAGCCAAGCTGCAGGACCAGGCTGCGCAGGAGCTCTGCGGCCGGCAGCACCAAGCTGGGTAGCGTTCTCACGTTTCTTTAATACTTCTTTCTCTGATTAAACACCTCTTTCCCCTTAGCCGACACAAGTTGGAAGAGCAGAGAGTGGTTCGAATAATTGGCACAGAGGTTTCATTGATGGCCCTTGAAGAAGTTCCGAGCAAGGCATTCATCGGCATCCACGAGGATAGATGGGGCTAGCCCAGCTTCTGGCCCTGCTTCAGATGGCCAGAGCCCTTTGCTCGCTGGCCTGAAGCCGCAGGAGGAGGTGCTGTGGACGTGATGGCACTGTCCAAGTCCTGGACCAACATAGCGTCGCTGGCTACGCAGGTAAGCAAGCACCCCTACTGGGTAAGTGCACCTCAAGGGCTTTCCACTGGTCACCTAGGTGAGACCAGAGGTTCCTCAGAAGTAACTCCGGGTTTTTTAGGCAGGGCAGGAGGCGGGGCTTGTAGGAGAGAGTCTGCTTTTACCACAGGAAATTGTGAGAGACTGAAATAGAAGGATTCAATTTAATATATGTATATATATATATATATATGCGTTAACGTGTGGGGATGAGATGCGTAGGAGACAGGGATTTTTGTAGGAAATGGTTTCAGGTGGGGGCTGGCTGTTAGGCATCTGGGTTTTTACAGGAACTGAGGCGAAGCCTTACATTTTTGCATAAACCTGTGAGGAGTGGGCAATGACAAGATCTGATTCTGAAAATGTGCAAAAAAAACCAAATCGAAAAGTGTATGTGTCTGAGAATTTCTAAGAAATAATGGGAGGAGCATTTATGGCTCTATCTCCCCCGACCCCCCCCCCATATTCGGCCTTCAGGAAGGTGCCCAGCCACACCGATAGCAATGGACGCCCACACACCGGGCGCGGCGGTACCCCAGGTTTCAGCACCTTGGACAGAGGCACCCCGCCCCCATTCCCTCACCCCCGCAGCGTTAAGCCACTGGCTCTGATCAGCTCCTAAGCTGCTACCTCCATCAGTGGTGGGCGGAGACTCCCTGAATTTGGCCAGATAGGGCTCTTGAATGGCAAAGACAAACGTGGAGTTCAGTTTTTTTAATCCGCTTCTAACTGCTTCCCATGACTACAGAAGGAAGGGGCGGAGTGCAAAGATACCCTTCCAAGCTTCCGCAACTGCTGCAGCCGAACCAAGTGGCCTCCTGAGTTTTGGAGGGTGTATTCAAACTTTCCCAAGTACTTGTCATTTATAAAGAGCTTACAGTGTGCCAACACCCAGTGCCAAACGTTCTACATAGATTGTATAATTTTATATACCATGACAGTTCCATTTGCATGATATTTTTATCCCCATTTTTCAGAAGAGAAAAACTGAAGCAAGAGAGACTAAAAAACTTGACCAAGTTTATACAGGCAGAGACTGCTACAGCTGACTGAATCTGAAATTCCACCCCAGCCTGCACACAAGTGGAACCCTAAGTCTGAGCAGAGTTTCCTCTGTGAAACAGCTTTGAACTTGAGGTTTCAGGGGACAGAACAGGGATCACAGTTGTAGCACTGTGCCTTCGGACAAGGTTACTGCATGTGTTTGAATGAATGCTCTGTGTTTGCTGCTGTAGCTCAGTTGGTAGAGTGTATGTACAGCATGGTCAAAGCCCAGAGTAAGACTCTCAGAATCAGTAAAATCAGGCATAGTGGTTGCATGCCTTTAGTCTAAGTATTCTGGAAGGGAAGGCAGGAGGGTCAGAAGTTCAAGGCCATTCTCCTTTACATGTGACTTTGAGGCCACATTGGGATATATGAAAGCCTAGTTCAAAACAAACAAACAAACAAACATGTCTGTAATTTTAGCATGTTTCTCTTCCCTGGCAGAAATTGTGTGTGTGTGTGTGTGTGTGTGTGTGTGAACATCTGTAGAACTTTAGTTGTGGTTGGTGTCATTAGTAAGAAAAGAGCAGGTAGATGGTAAAGCTATAAGGCAGTAATAAACAGTACTATTACTGACTTCAGAGCAGGTCAGGGCTCCGCGAAAACAATGTGAGACGGGCTTAATTCAGTGTAATCATCACGGAGGATTTTAAAAGCAGAACTTTCTGTAGGACATTCTCATACTGCCTGTCATTTGATTCTTATTACAACACTGAGAAGTGTCATTTGGCAAAAGGACACTTGACCTGAATTTGAATTCCTTATGTATCTACCTGGAAACCATTTGTTTGTTTTCTTTTTTCATGAATTTATTTACTTATTCAATTTACATTCCCATCTCTTGCATCTTTGTTTTGCAGTTCTCCTGACAAAGACTGGCACTTCCTTAGGAGCTTGGACTTTGGCAATTTCAGCACTGAAAGTATTTAGGCAGATAGTATTAACATGTGACAAAGAAGTGGGGACTGCATCAGACTCATATTCACTTGCCAGTTTTTTGATTACTTCCTCCTGGCAGGACTGCCTTGCCAGGCCACAGGGAAAAGGAAACTCATTCCTGATAAACTTGATGAAAGGGAGCTCTCTTGATGAAAGGGAAAGGGAGCTCTCATTTTCTTCAGAAAAGGTGAGGGGAGTGGGGGAAGGATGCAGGATGGGATTGGGAAGGGAAGGGGGATGAGACTACAACAAGGATGCAAAGTAAATAAAAAAGAAAAAGTCATGTGACAGGGATGACTTCTAAACTACTTTTGGATCAACTTAATAAATGCATATTAACTATATTCTATTTTGGGTCACAATGAGCTCAAAACAAAATTTAAAGATTCACAAGATACCAGGTTTATTATACTCAGTGGTAGTTAGAAGAAGTAGAGGGAAAACAAGATAAAGCTATAGCTGGAAACAAATGAATACAAAATGTATATTTAAAAGTCCTGCAAGCCCACTCTGGTCAGTAAGAACAAAATTTACCTAAGGCTTTTCAGTAAGGCATCAATAATTGTGAAACCACTCACAAAATGTCTATAGACCTTTCTGTTTTGCATAACGACATCTTTCAGACTATGGAAATATTTGCTTGTGTGATGAATAAGGGAAGATATCTGGAAATTTGATGGACCTGTGACTGAAGAAAGTAGCCATAAAGTAAATGACATTATGACATTACATCTTTACCAAAGTAACTGCTAGTTACATAATTTATGATAGCTCACTTGACTATACGCACCTTAAACTTTACCAAAGACTCTGGATTTATTGTTTTATTTGAGCCTTCTGACAACTTTGAAGAGGTTAGCAATAGGAAGTGAAAAAAAAGGCAAAATAATGGCAAGATGGCCTTTTGCTTTTATATGCAAACCCCTGTCCCTATATAACCCAGATAAGCAACAAATGTATGAATAAGGCTAGTTTTAAGACTATAGAAAATGGCAGCCCCTTCTCATGCTAAACAATGACTAATCCTCCTTAATATATTCAAATCCAATCATTGAAATATCATGTCATGGGCTGAAGAGGTGTCTCAGCAGCTAAGAACACTTGTCTTCCTTGCAGAGGACCTGGGTTCTATCCTACATACCTACAAGTAGCTCACAGCCGTTCCACATCCTCTTCTGACCTCCTTAGGTACCTGGCAAGCACATGCTACACAGACACACATTCAACCAAAATATTCATGCACAGAAAATAAAGTCAACAAATCTAAAAACATTTAAAATGCTGTACCAGTCAAACCAGTCTCTCTCTCTCTATCTAATCTATTTGCAGCCCGATACCAGCCTCCCTCACTCCTCTTCTCCCAGCCCCACCCTCATGCCCCTCCTCTCATCTCCCCCTTTCTTCTCAAAGAAGAGGAGACCCTCGAGACCCTGGCACCTCAAGTCGCAGCAGGACTAAGTACATCCTCTTTCACTGGGGCCTGACAAGGTAGCCCAGCTTGGGGAAAAGGATCTAGAGTCAGAAAGCCCATCATTTTTACTTCCTATTTTTAAATCATGAAGCAATATGACCGTCTGAGCTTAAAAGAAACATAAGACTTGTATAGCTTTATAGACAACAAAATAACAGAAAGACTTCAGGACAAAGATGGTACCTATCTTCCCTCTGTCATGCCAGTCAAACAGCACATGATAGACCGTCTTCCCACCATCAGGTGTTCTTAGCATTCAGTTCATGGGGCACAATAGAAACAAAGCTCAAATGAAAGGAAACTAGGGATTGGTTGAGTCTCACATTGAATTTATCACTGGTCAGTTCTTTCTTGCTGACTTCTTTCCAGCTTCACTCATCCTCAGCCTTTGCACTGTGGTAGCTCCAATTCTCTTCATCTCCTCAAGGCTCTTATGTGGCCTCCCAGATTTCTGATCTGTTCCTACCCTCTCACCAATGATTATGTCACCTTTTCCTTTACAGTTCTCCACTATTTGACATTTCCACATACCAGCATCTACCTTCAGGACAATAGTCTAAAGGGTGTTGCCTATCATACTAGTTAGCTCACTCTATGGATGTCTGTGCCCTTTCACTCCTGACCCTGTACCTCAAATCTCTCTAAATTTCTGGGCTATGCTACCCTTTTCTTTATAAGCCAAGGTGTGATGTTATCCATATTTTGGTTCAAGAAACTTCTATTCCTTTTTTTTTTTCAAGAGCTATCCCAATTATGTGGTTCACTAACAATCCTTTCCTAATCTGTATCCTTAGTTTCTTGTGGTACTCTTCTCTCCCTGCTGTACGTTTGTCTTCTATTCTGGGACGTACTACACCAAACTACCATTGCTTCACATAGAAGTCAAGAAAATGGACTTTGAGGTGAGACTGGCAGATGTGAATTCTGACTCTGCAACCTCCTACTTAGGTGATTTTTAGATAAGTGGCTTTATCTTCCTAATGCTCATTTTAAACTTCAAGTTAAGAAAGAAATAAAATTACTTTCCATCTCATGTTATGGTTGCAGGGACTAAGTGGCAATGCATAAAGACATTGTCATGATTCAGCATATTGCTTGGCACATGGCAAGCACAACATAAAATTATTATTATTACCTTCCTTCTGGATTGTAAATACCTGCGTTCCATAATATCTTTAACATCATTACTGACATAAATATACAGACTATGTTTGATGATGAAGAAATAAATGAATAAGCAGATAGCATTGGTACTTTAGCCAGGACTTAATTATAAGTATCAAAAATTTTAACTCATATAACTAGAGTCAAAAACATACTAATTAATCAAAAGTCTTGTAGAGTTCATTTTCTTATACTCCAAAAGCAAAAGTGAGTAAATAAATAATATAAAATGAAATCAGAAAAAAAGCAAAAAATTTCTCTCCAACTCTTCTCTAAACTTATTCGTCAGTTCACTCAGTCAGTTGCAATTATCTGGGAGGTGGTTGGGGATAGACATGGAAAATGGTATGAACTATATTCAGGAAGTTAGCTAAAGCTCTACCTGACCTTTCTGGAGGAATATCTCAGTCTTTCTCATAAAAACATCTGGGTTCCAAGATGCTTTTATGTTGCAGGGCCTGTGAAGGCTTTTCTCAAAAGTAATGGTGTTATTTTGCCTATTTTATTGGCCAGCTTCTTACACATATACCAGGATAGGAGGATTTTGTATCCATGGTTTACACTTAGCCACAAGTATCAACCTAGGCATCGGATGACTGGGTCAGAGTGTAGATTTTAGTTTAGAATAGTGGTACCTATTCCATTAGGTTCCTGATGGGTTCTGACTTCCTGCATCCTTTGGATTGTCATTCTGTGTAACATTGGGTGGTACCTTGTGCTTTGGTTTGATTTTCCTTGAATACTGATGAGGCTGAGTACTTTTGATAATCACATAAAGCTCATGGGTCATTTGTGTATCCTCTTTTGGAGGAAATGATTTGGAGGAGTTCTTTATATAGTCCAGGTATGAGTCATTGTAATTTTACTCAACTTTCCCTCTTGGATCTTGATTGATTTTTCTCTTGATTACAAAGGAAGTAACATTTGAGCTGATGTTTGGAGGATGATGAATAATTAAAGAAGAGCAGGGAGTCCTTAGAGTTAGAAACAAGAGCAGTTCCAGGAAGGGAAAAAAGTGGGCGTATTTAAGAAACACTGACATTTCAAGGTAGGCAGACTGTGAGAAGAGCTGGCATTGCAGGGATGACTCTGGGAGGTAAGTTGGGGTCAGAGAAAAAAGCTTTCATGATGAAATGAAGAAAAGTGTTTGCATTGGTCAGTGCTTGGAAATTCTGCTTTTGGTCTCCAGGGCACAAAGACCTAGAAGTTTATTGAATATTGAACAATTCAAGACTTTAAAATAGCCACCACAGGTAGCACAGCATTAAGGAGACCATCATAACAGCAGGAGAAAGAGAAAACACATACACACACACACACACACACGAGAGAGAGAGAGAGAGAGAGAGAGAGAGAGAGAGAGAGAGAGAGAGAGAGAAAGGGAGATATAATAAAAACCAACAGGGTATTAAAGGAAAAAAAGATGAGGATGGAAACAGAAATATAAACATGATATATCAATTTTCCGATGTCCTCAGATGACAGCAAATTTTCAGAAACTCTTATAGAAAGATACAAGCACGACTGCAGCAGTTTAGACTCACGGTGTTCAGTGTGTTGTGAGGAATACACCAAAGCAGGAAGATAGAGACAGGGCTGATGGTGCTGTTATTTTTAAAGGAGAGTGCTTCCAGAAGGAGTTGGGATGGATGAATAAAATCTCTTTTTCTTAATGTGGTGGTGATGGTGATGGTGTGTTCATGTGTATGCCTGAGTGTGGAGAGGCCATAGATCAACCTTGGATGTTATTCCTAAAGAAGCATCCATGTTTTCGAATTTTGAGACAAGGTCTCTTACTAGGACCCTAGGTTCACTAATCAGGCCACCAAGCCCCAGAGAAACTTTTCACCAAATTCTTCCCCGTCTCTAGGATTATAAGTGTGTAAACATGCCCATCTTTTTTTTAATGGGTTCTAGGGATTGAATTCAGGTCCTCATGCTTATATGGCACAGACTTTACAGACTAAGCTATCTCTCAGGTACCGGTTTTCTTTTTTACTGCATTAAACTTTTTAAAAGAATGTGCACCTATCTCTCAACTTCAGCCAAGAAAGCTTTGTCTTCTAATTCTATAAAAAACAGAAACTGAGATGCTGTTGCTTTGAGTAGGATAGGAGGACAGAGATCATTGTGGGTTAGATGAAGAGGAAACCATAGGCCACCAGCTCAGTGGGGGCTAGATAGCCAAGGTGTCCATGTGAAGAAGTCATTCTTGTAGACACGAATAACCTAATTGGTACCCATAGGCTGGCCAGGGCATTCATGCTGGCCTGCCCATCCCTCCCTATTTGAAAAATGCATTTTAAGTACACAGTGTGGAAGTTCTGAGTCTATGGACTAGATAAGTCAAATGAAGAGAAAGAAAAACTTGATTGTGACAAACTTTGGTGAAGGAACTTTGGTTTTGTGTGAACAAAAATTCAACACTGTTCTTCATTCTTTGTCATTTATCAGTTCAGCAAGTGAGAAGGATATAGCATGGCATGGCAAGAGCTACTGTGAGTTAGACAAATGAGAATTCTGACATCTGCTGGGAAAATGGGAACTAGAGCCTGGAAAATTATAGTTATAATGACTTTATTTTATGTATTTGTTACTGCTTTATTTCTATGATCATAGTGATACATATTTATTTTAGGAACACAATAACAACAACAAAATGACTCCCTCCCTAGGTAGGCCTATTACCTAAAATAGGGTTCAACAAATCAGTGCATTTTATACTAGCTTTTCAGATGTACAAAATGCTTTTAATGATTTTTTGTGAAGTAGCCTACTCATTATGTGTGAATCACTGCTAAGTGCCAAGGATCCAACAGTGAATAATAAAACATATGAATGTTTATTTCCTAAAGGAACTTAGATTTCACTATTTGTGTTAACTGAGCAGTCAACAAAACCGTATCTTGCATTTTAAAAATAGCTATACTGTGTTCATTATGCTAATTGATTTTCATATGGCCAGGTGGTTTTGTATGTATATGTGCCTGTGTTTTACACGTTTTTAGGCTTATTCATTTTATTTTGTGTGTGTGAGTGTTTTGCCTTCATGTATATATGTGTACCTTCATGTATATATGTGTGTGGTGCCCATGAAGGTCAAAGGTGTTGGGCTCCGGAGACTGGAGTTATGGATTATTGTGAGCCACGATGTGGGTTCTAGAATTCAAATCTGGGTCCTCTGCAAGAGTAACAAATGCTCTTAACCACTGAGACAATGTTCCAGCTAGGTGTTTTATGTACACTATCTGAAGGAATTTTCAGAATAACCCCAGGAGGTAGGTCACTATTATTTTCATCCCCATTTATAGATGAAGAAACTCACTCTTGGGTATTAGATAATTTAGTTCAGGCAACACAACTTGGAATCAGGCTGGGACATGGTCATACCTAGACTTCGACATAGCCATGCTGCATAGAGTAGCAGTAAATTAACACTTTTCCTTCTTCCCTTGCTAGGTCTGATACCCCCTGTGGCTCAGAGATCTTAAGTTACAGCCACCATGATGGATGATGACACTGAGTTGAGGACTGATGGAAACTCTCTCTTAAAAGCCGTGTGGCTTGGGAGGCTTCGGCTGACCAGACTCCTTTTGGAAGGGGGAGCTTACATCAATGAAAGCAACGACAAAGGTGAAACGGCTCTCATGGTGGCCTGCATTACTAAACATGTGGACCAGCAAAGCATTAGCAAGTCTAAGATGGTGAAGTATCTGTTGGACAATAGGGCAGACCCTAATATTCAAGATAAGTCTGGCAAGACTGCACTCATCCACGCTTGCATCAGACGGGCCGGGGGAGAAGTGGTGTCCTTACTGCTAGAGAATGGAGCAGACCCCAGCCTTGAGGATCGAACTGGGGCTTCAGCTCTGGTTTATGCAATAAATGCAGATGACAAGGATGCACTGAAGCATCTCCTTGATGCCTGCAAAGCCAAAGGTAAGGAAGTGATTATTATAACAACAGACAAATCATCTTCCGGCACCAAAACCACCAAGCAGTATCTGAATGTCCCTCCTTCACCCAAAGTGGAAGATAGACAGTCGCCACCACTATGTGCGTCTCCTTCCGACATTGAACTGAAGGCTCCTGGCCTGGGCTCTTCACCCACTGAGAAGGATGATGACTTCTTCACTCTTCATACAGGACACCAAAGTGGCTGTAGTACTTCTAAGGTCCTTAATGAGCCTGGATCACCCACAAGGAAAGTGTCTAGTCTCAAAAGGGCCCGTTTGCCCCAACTGAAGAGGCTCCAGTCTGAACCCTGGGGCTTGATAGCTCCCTCTGTGCTGGCAGCCTCCACACGCCAGGATGAAACCCACGGGACAAGCACAGACAATGAGGTTATCAGGAGCATCAATGACATGTCCTTCCCTAAAAGAGGGCCCCTCTCCAGAGCCAACAGCATTGACAGTAAAGACCCTACTCTCTTCCCCACAGTCCAGGAACAAGTTTTGAAGGTTCCAGCTTCAGCACCAGCTTCCTGGAAAGCAGCTTACGAGAAAGGCCAGGCTTCCCACCCCCGTATGGTCAGGAGAGGAACGCTTCCCGTTGACCAAGAGAAGGGTGGGATGTGTCCACCAGGATCCTCAGCTCTGAAAGATCCAGCATCTCTCAAGCTGTTGGAAAATGACCTCTATGACTTAGATGTACAGTCAGGGGCTGACCCACCCAACTCCATGTCCCTTGAGTCAGGCAAAGGACCTTTAGATAGAAAGAAGCTCAACAGTTCTCACTTGTCCCTTTTCCATGGCTCTCGGGAGTCCCTGGATGCTGTACCCAGCACATCTCCCAGCTCAGTGCGCCGCAGGCCACCTCATCTTCTAGAAAGAAGAGGTTCTGGAACTCTCTTGCTAGACCGCATTGCTCACACGAGGCCTGGCTTTCTGCCCCCTTTAAATGTGAATTTAAACCCACCTATCCCGGATATTAGAGCCAACAGCAAGCCAGCTTCCCCACTTGCTAGTGGCTTAAAATCTATGGTTCCCGTTGCTCCAAATTCACCAAAGAGAGTTGACTTGAGAAGTAAAAAGAAACTCCTTCGAAGGCATTCTATGCAGATCGAACAGATGAAGCAGCTGTCTGACTTTGAAGAGATCATGACCTAGGCCCCATTTAAAACAGTTCCCGCCTCCATCTCTAATCTGTAGAACAAGAAAGGAATCAAGGTTAAGCAACAAAGTCCCACAGCCCCCTTTCACCCGGTCATGGCGTGTGGCAACATCAGAAAACATGGTGACAGAGTGTAGCTTCACTTCTGAGACAAACCCAAGGGTTATTTCAGAGCGCCACTTCTGAGATAACCCCTGGGTGGTGGTGTTGCTGCTGCTGTTGTTTTGCATTCTCAAAAGAGCTCAGATTAATTGGATTTTGGAGAAGTAACAGGAATAAAAAAATATTCTCCTAAGGAAATACACCATTGTAGTTGGAAGGTAACCATGCAAGGGTAAGGGTTGGTATTTTTCTGCCAGAAAAGCAGAGAACATAAATTTAAAATGTGAGATTGTATCTGGACTATGTCATTTGTAATCTGTAAAGTGCCTAAAAAGAAAAGGAAGCTTTCAAAATTTCCTGGAATGTGGAAAAATTAAAAAACACCTCCAAACTGCTATATCTGAACATCTTCTCTAGGGTGAAGGAGAAGCAAAGTGTTCCCGCATAGAGGAGGTTTTGGCATGTGGGTCCCGCCTCTTGCTGTGCTGTGAGCATTGTCAAGAAGAGTAGGGACCATTCAGATTCCCTACTAATATATTTTGTTGACATACTAAATCCTCAAATATCACATCTCTGTGTGTCTGCTCTGGTGTGCCACAGTAGCAGGTGACTCAGTGATGAGCCTATTTCTAGAAAAGAAACCCAAGATACCATACAGGCTCCATGTTGATACTGTGTGGAACACTCTCTTAAAAAAAAACATAATTAATTAAGCTGTACTTGAACATGATGTAACTAACCCAACAGACCTACAAATGTTTCCTAATTATCCTTAAAACAGTTTTGGGAGATTTATGGAAAGCATAATGATAAATGACTATGGGTGTGTACAGTACAGCCCGTGAACCTTCAGATAGAAGCTGCAAAAACCAGTTCAATTTTTTTTAAAGCCTAAACATTTAATGGGGTGAAAAACCATAATTCCTCTTCAAAGATATGAGTAATTTTAGAGCAAGCTGGTTTCTTCTTTACCTACATCATCTAGGTGATGGAGGATTTATATAAAGTGCCTGGACAGGTCTTTCAAGGCATGAGCAAAACCCACAGAGGAAGAGGGGTAGCACATTTGGCAAACAGTGGCTACATTATAAGTGAGGAGATTCCTGGTTTCCCCCCACTTCTTTTCCTCTCATGCTGCTGGGGTGTATTTGTTTGATAGTTAAGAAGCTCAGGTGTCCCTGTAGGTGGCATTCTGCAGAGGAATAACCAGCCTTTGAGAGTGACATACTAGTGTTTGCACCTCTGCCTTTTCATTTTCAAGTGTTTGATTTTAGGGAAGTAGCAATACTACCCTGAGCCCCTGTTACATCAGCTGTGAAAGGGGATTCACAATGTCTAGGAAGTTGTGCTAAGGGTTAAATAATGCAGCATATAGAAGTATCAGATTTTGTAGCTGGCATGGGTATAAGTCATTGGATAACAGGTAGCTACTCTTTAAGCTATTTCCTGAGATCCTGGAAATCTCAAAAATCCCAAGCAGTAAATGATGTCCTATACAAAACAGAGTTAAGCCTAGCTAAAAGATTCCAGAGTCTCTATGAGACCCTCAGTGACTCTAAAAAATATCAATTCCTAAAATATCATTTGTCACAAAAAAAAACCCAATCACCACAAAAGCTCTATATCTTACACCATTTCTATCAGATCATATGAAATTTATCTACGTATTTCAAAACAGTTGCTAGTAAATTTATTATCAAAACAAACTGTTTATCTTTTTCAAAAAGGATTCCTTTAAGGCAAGTGCTTACTGGATCTCAGAGCTTTTGGCACATGGGGCTGGTAACGATTGTGGGATGTATGCCCTGGCCACTGCGGAATCAATAACAACATACCTAGAACTGTTTAGTAGAGGACACTCTGATCTCCAAATTATGACAACTAGAAAGACCGTAGCCATGTCAAGGTGTCTCCTAGCAACAACATTGCCCTGGTTGCTCACCAGAGTTTTAAGAAATCCTGCATGTGTTAGAAATATGCCATGACCCACAAAGTGAATTGGAGGTGTGGCCTTCAGAATTCTTAGCAAATGCACATGAACAGGAGTATTAAAGGTCTTGTACTTTGCAAGAAAGAAGGCATTATTAGAAGAAAAGTACACTAAGAGAAAAATAGTGAGCGTCAGGTGCTACATAAACTTGGTTTAGTGTGGAAAACCCATATGCTTTTCAGAATTGTTTAGTAGTTCTCACCATGTAGACATAACCACAGGCAAATAGCAACTCTAAATTCATTAAAGGGAGAATCATAGAGACAACAGCTGCTTTCATCATGTCAACACACACACACAGACACATACATGCACACGTGTGTACATTCACATACGCATGCATACCCATACACACACAAACACATATAGAGACACACACAGACAATGCACATTTCAAGTACATTTTAAGCTGTGATTAGTGCTAATTAGAATTAACCTCTGCTGGTAGTATCTAACTGTGAGGATTTCAAGACACTGCATAAGAAAATTTCCTGAGTCTTTGGCTAAGATCTGGAAGCCTAATTTATCCTCAGTAGTAACTGTGGTACATTCATATTAGTTAGCTTAGGTGAAATGCCAAATGGGAAATTGCTCATTCCAAGTAGTTGGTCCATTGAGCAAATACATAAGATGAGATATTTTCATGCTGGTGTCAGCCAGTTGTGACCTTTCTATCAGCCTTTCTTTAGATAGTCATCAGGGGAGCATGTTATCTCATCACTTCCCGGTGATGTATTAGTCAAGTTAGACTGTCACAAGCTAGGCCAAATTATTGCATCACTGGCCATGCCTAAATAAGCAATCTTGTCCATGTCAACGGACTTCACAGAAACATTTACAAATTGCTTTAGATTCATACATGCTTTCTAGTCAGGGGCTAGCATCTCCCTCCAGAAATCTAATCACTCTACACACCAGCTTCAAACTATAGCTTTAATATTCTATCCACATTAGTGTCTGGATTGTTCCTAAATATAATTTAGAAAGTGAACCTGGAGTTTAAAGTCTCAAACTTTGGTTTAATTTCTAGACATTCCAAAGCTTTTTTTTTTTTTTTAAGACAAATTCCTGTCAATGCTCTTAAGATGTACTCTGTAGATGACACCTTGCACATGAGGGCTGTATGCGACCTTAGATGGCACCTTGCACATGCAGGTAGTAGATGACCTTCCTGCTTTGTGTACGATGGTGCTTCTGAGGTAGCCTGTGCTGCCTACCCTGTTTCTCTGTAGTGCTCTGGTCTGGTCTCAGGCAGAGAGTGTGCACAAACATGTATCCAACTCTGCAATGAAACCATCTAGATGTTTCCAAGATGTCAATAAATGATGTATTGCAAACTTTCAACACAAATGACTTATTTTTGTCCCTCAGAGACAGTTCAAGGATAAGTATTATCTCTGTTACACTTTCTTATCTTTTAAAGGCAGAGCCACACTCTGCTTGAGCTGGTGTATGTTCTCTAAGATGGTGTTGACAGGCTGACCGAGCGACATCAGCTTCAGCAGATACTCAACATTCACACAATTGGAAAAGCAAGCTTTAAGCTATGTGAACATTATGGCTGACTTCTCTCCTGTGAGAAAAGAATTTAATTAATGAGAATACGTGTTGCCACTTTTTCAGATGAGGAATCACCCCTGTTGCTTAGGATGATCAGGACTGCTTGCTATCCCCTCAGAGCTTTTATCACTGCATACTTCTCTCTGGGTCCTGGTATGTGTAGTGTGTGGGGTGTGTGTGTGTGTTGTGTGTGTGTGTGTGTGTCTGTGTGTTCATGTCTGAGCATGTTCATTTAGTGTACATGTTTATATGCATGCATATATGTGTACATACGTGTGTGCAGTGTGTGTTCATGCAAGACCATGTGTGTGTGCTTGTGTTTGAGTGTCTGTGTGTGTGTGTGAGAGAGAGAGAGAGAGAGAGAGAGAGAGAGAGAGAGAGAATGCTGAGTCAGAGTGTAAGTTTACAAGAGTTGGTTCTCTTCTCTTCCTTCTACCATTTGAAGCCAATGGATAGAGCTCAGGTCATCTGGCTTGATAGCAGGTGCTTTTTTTCCACTGAGCCACTCCGCCAGTCCCAGGTTGTCTTTAACGTGAGGACTGTGAGAATACCAGCAGGTTTTTGTTTTTTCTTTAAAAACGACAGAATTATCCCAGAATTCATATCAAGCAGCAGTGAGCTGGAAATAGCTAAACTAGGTCTGAAGAACAATAACAAGGAAGATCATGGTACCAGATGATGAGACTTAAAAAGCAATAGTTATTGAAGCAGTGTAACATAACGAAGTAATACCTAACTGACCCACAAAACCAGAATAGATCAGAACCTCAGGGAGGTGTAACAGAGATAACATTTCTGATCAATAAATAATGCGGGGATAATTTGTTTTCCACTTAAAATGAAATAAAAGGTGAATTTGGATCTTTATTTCACAGCACAGACTTAAAATGTGAATAAAAATACTAGACTAGTTTTCCTTTTTTTTTTGTATTTATAAATGAAATTGGCTTATATTTTTCCTTTTAAACAATTCTTCATCTGTGGATTTGAAGTCCCACAAGAAGTTATATGTTGAAAACATGTTCCCTACTCTGCGGTGCTATTGGGAGATGGGGCTTAGTGAAAGTAAGTACTGACACTACATCTGAAGGCAATAAAGGGGTCGCTTTATCTCTGCCATCTCCATCCATCCCTTCCCCGCCCTCTCTCTGTGTTCTTTTCTGCTGCCATGAGGTAAGCAGCTTAGCTTTACTGAGACTTTGAGAAAGTGTATTCTCTTTTCTCAGGTATTTGTCAGGGCAAAAGAACCAACACAGTCGGAGTCTGATAACTTGGGCATATTCTCTTGTTTTTGTATTCTCCCAACAGGTTTATCTAAATTGGGATTGAAATGATTCTTGGTTGTGTGCTCACTCACAGGACTTTTTAAGATGTGGACCTCACTGGTGACTGTCCCAGCCAGTGAAGACAGCCTGTGCAAGCATGGATGCATATATGTGCAGAGAGCCGATTCTTCTTATATAGTATTAAGGACATCAAGGCATAGAAAGATTAGGTGATTTTCCCAAGGCCTCCCAGCTGGGAAATGTTAACCTGGGATTAGAATTTAGGCAGTTTGGGCCTAGATCCTCTCTTGTTTGTTTGTTATCAGGTACTTGAACCTTAAGTTTTTAAGTACTAATTGTTTTGTTTTTGATGATATTATGATCTAAGAAAACACTAAGTCTGAGGGGGTCAATGAATTGAGATTTGTTTGGGCACACATATCTGGAGGTGGGAAAGTTTAGCAGAATGGTGATGGGAAGGGCCCCAAGTTGCTTTACCTCACTACAGAAAGCAGGGGATGAAATGGGAAGAGTGAACACCAGGGAATGGATGTCCTCTATCAGCTAATCTCCTGGAAACTCACAACTCTTTTCAAGACATCAGAACCCTGCTATCTAAAAATATTAAGGGTCCCATGCCTTTTCTGTGGGTTACATTGGCAGCTGTTTTTTTTTTTTTCATGTGAGTTTGGGCAAGGACAACCCAGTTCTAAACTGTAGCATTTATTATATTTACTTATTGGATATATGGTTTCTTAGATTGGGCTCATGAAATTCAGGGCAGGGATTTGGGTTGTTGGGATTTACTGAGGCGTGCACTTCAGACACCTTTCTAAGGAAGGTGGGAGAACAGGACTGAGAAAGGGGAACGACCCAGGGAGGATATTGAAAGGACCTGGGTACAGCCGTGTCCCTCTCTGGACCCCAGATTAGACACAGAGTACACCTAAACATCAATTTCCAAACACAAACCAAATACAAAAAAGATCCTTTATTAAGCAAGCAACAACACAAGGAGGCTGGATCTGAATTCAACGGTAACAGCTGCAAATATCTTTGCAAGTGTTAATTTTAAGAGGGGAAAAGGGGAAGTTAGTGTTAGAATGAGCTAAGATGGGTTGGTAGGTTCTGATTGGGTATTTTAATTAGGGTAGCCAAACGGGGAACTTGATTCCTGAACATTGGTGTTTTGATAGTTGGACCTTGGTGACCAGCCTCAGCAAAGAGTCATGTATAATAAAGTGGCCAAATAAGGGAATAGACTTTAAGAATGTAATCTACTGGTTTTGCAAGGGAGAGGGAAGAGGGAAGGACAAGATCTGCCAGCGCCATCTTTGGAATGCTTGGGGCTGCTAGAGCCTTTCAGATATAACCTTCAGGGAAATATTGCTTGGCTAGATGTTCAGAGATGGGCTGCAGAAATAACAAAAATACAATGATGTTATTTTTCTGCAATGCAAGGGGCTCAGAGCTGTCATTCTAGCTTCTGACAGTGACAGATGCAGACCAAGGAAAGAGGTATTTATTCTCCTATTGATTTGGGAGAAATTTTAGGGCAAAATAAAGAAGTGAACAAACTCATTGGTGGACACAGCTGAGGCAAGTGAGGGGGTAAAAGGAATTTAGACAGGGTCTTTAATCAGCACGGGATATTGAGAACTAATCTTTCTGAATCAGACTTAAAAGTTATATTTTTTCTAAGAAATTCATTTTCCTCCTAAATTTATCACATTTTGGAATGAAATTATTCATAATGATGTTTTGAAGAAGATTTCCAAATGTGCTGTTTAATTTTTGACTTTCTTTAAACCTCACGAAAGAGTCTTGTGAAGTATGAACAGTTTCAGTCTGGTAAAGTCCAATTTATTGATTTGTTCTTCTGTTACAGTTTGTGATTTAGGTCTTGTATTAATTCTCTATGAAGTTCAAGCCATAAAATCTTTGTTTTATGGTTTCTTCTAGAAACTTTGTGATCTTAGGCTTTATCTTTAGATCTACATCACTTGAGTTAAATTGTACTTATGATGTAAGATGAGGATTTAGGGTCACTTTTTTTTTTTTTTTTGAATTGTTGATAGCCAATCTTTTTGGTAGTATTTGTTAAATAAATGACTGTTTTGTCTGTTGTTAAAAGGCAGTTGTCCACATACATGGTCAGGTTCAGTTATATATATATATTTTTTTCTAGAAATTAATAAATTAATTTTAAAATTTTATTGGGAATGCAGCACATGGCCTTCAAGAGCCAATACAATGTTGAAAAAGAACAGAGCTGGAGGGTTATTTTTACATGGTTTCATATCTTATTAAATATCTCTAGTAATCAAGAAAATGTGGTGTTGGCATAGAGATAGACAAACAATGGGGCAGATTAGACAGACTGGGAATAGACATATACAGAACACAAGAAGTCAGAAAAAAAAAACCTGAACTATTGGCATACACTAGAACATGGATGAGTTTTAAAATAATTACGGTGAGTTTAAGAAGGCATGCTAAAAAGAGTGCTGTTATATAATTCCATTTATTCAGAATTCTAGAAAATTATGATATATTGGGTAGCGGAGGTAGAGAGGGATTATAAGATAATAATGTGGCTTTAGAGTTGATGTACATGCTTATTCCATGATGGTGGCAATGGTCTTGTAGGTGAACACATCTGAAAACTTACCTAATTAAACATTTTAAATATGTTACTGTATGTAGGTTATATCTGAGTTTTTACCAAAATGTCTTTATAAGTCTCCCTTTGTGGATGGTCCATTAATGTTGATTTTCAGTTTGACAGGATCTAGAATCACCCAAACCTTCAGGCACACCTGTTGGGATTATTTAGACTAGACTAGCCTCTGGGGATTATCTTGATTAGTTTTAAGATAGGTTAGAAGACTCACTTTCAACAAGGTGACATCATTCCCTAGGCTTGAGTTCTAGATTGCAGAAAAAGGAAGAAGCTAACTGCACAAGAGTGTCCATTGTTCTTTTCCTCCTGATTGTGGATGTGATCTGAGCAGCTACTTTGCAGTTCCTGCTGCCTTGACTTCTCCACCATAATGGACTGCACCAACAACAGTAACTCAAAATAAGCCTTCTCTTCTTCAGGCTGTCATTGTCAGCGTATTTTCTCACCACAACAGAAAAGAAACCAAGACACTCCATATATTGAAGGAAGAGTCCAATAACAATTATATAAAGGGACAATTATAATAAATCAATGTGAAGTGTAGATGAGAGGGGAGGAGGTTTATAGAGGCTGTGATTAACAACGGGTCTCAAAATTGAGTTGGCAAGAAACAATGGCCACAGACAGTGTCGTGGAGTTGGAATTCAGAGAATGACAAGAGAAAGAAAGAAAGAAAGAAAGAAAGAAAGAAAGAAAGAAAGAAAGAAAGATAGAAAGAAGGAAAGAAAGGAGCCAGAAGACCAGGAGACCAAGAGTCCAGGAAGGCAAATGGTAAAAAGGACCAGTGTAATCAAAATGGCTGGATTATATATGGAAGAGCCCTGGGAGAAGAGCAGGCCAGTCCCTGGGCTGGAGAGTTCAGGTTAGAGGGTGGGGTATGCTGGCTATACCTTGGACCAGGTAGAGATTGAGGAATGCTAGGAGAACCTGGCAGCATATCAAAGCATCTTCTTTGATATGCTAATGAGCACCTTAGTTTTCCATTGGTCCTGAGTCTGAGACCTAAAAGTCACCATCACAGTCTATGAAGCCCAATGGAACCTTTTTACAGCAGAGGCGATGGCAGGAGTGGGTTGGGACGAAGGAGAGAGGTGATGCCGAGTCAGGATTTTGATGAACACTGCGCCGCACAGTCCCTAAGCAGGAGAGTGGCATGGTGAGGCCCTTCATCATTTCTTCAACCCTGATTTCCATGCATTCTCCCTGTAAAGCTGTCAGAAGAAATATCCCATAATCTCCTGGCTTGAGAAACAGACTGATGGGGAAAGTTACTTTGGGGCACCTCCATTTCTGGAATGTTGTTCTCCTGTCAGTTTTGGCTTCTTGGTTCTTTGCTGTTTGCTAGGCTATGTGATGATTTACAGAAAGTATCTTTAAAATGGTATTTTTACTTTTTTTTTTTCTTTTAGGAAGAATGTGCATTTAGATAGTCTGATCTGCCTTTCTCTGGAAATCTAAGCATTTGTTTTATCATAATCAGCATTCTTCGTATGACTAATTTTACTGAAGATGGCTAGAGGAGATGGAGCATGTACTGGCTAGTTATATGTCAACTTGACACAAGCTAGAGTCATTTTGGAAGAGGAAAAGTCAGTTGAGAAAACACCCCACACTTTAGATTGATCTCTGGGATCAATCTCTGTGATGCATTTTCTTGATTGATCATTGATGTGGGAGGGCCCAGCTCATGTGAGCTGTGCTGCACCTGGGCTGATGGTCTGGCTTGTATAAAAAGAACAAGCCAATAAGCAGCACCCCTACTTGGACTCTGCTCCAGTTATTGCCTCCAGGTTCCTTCCCTGCTTTCCCCTGGTGATGACTTACAAGCCTTAAGTGAGCTAAACCCTTTCCTCTCCTAGTTGCTTTTGGTCATGGTCTTTTTCTCACAGCAATAGAAACCCTAATGAAAATAGACTTACTTAAATGACTGGGATTTCTGTCAGCCTGGGAACCTGAGTGATGACGTGGGGACGTCTCTGTTCCCCAACCTGTGAGAACTATAAACAGTGACTGAGAATAAACCTTATTTTGCTAAGTCATAAAATTTTGTGGGTTTTTTTTTATGGTATCATAGTCTTTCCTATACTGACCAATATTCAGAATGGATGTTCTCTTTCTCTCTCTCCCTCTCCTTTTCCCTCTCCCCCTCTCTCCTACCCTCAATTTTTTTCTTTCTGAAAGAAAAAGCTCTCTGATTGAGAAAATGTATGTGATTAGAGTGAGCAAATCTAGAGTGAGCAAATCTTAGGAACCACCTCATTTGTCCCCTCCCTCAACTTCCAGTGCAGAGTTGCAGATACTTACTTTGAAAGGAAGAAAAATGTAAAGCAAAAAGAGTTATGCAGACACAAGTTGGAGGATTTTAACAATTCTCCACATTGTAATTGGGAGACTAAATGAGATGATTTTTTTTCAAAGCCTAGGTGTCTCATGCTTCACAGGTAACAAATGAAATGTCATCATGCAGCTAAGTTGTACTTTCCCCCTACAATTCAGGACACATGCTGTTAAGATAGACTCTCACAACTAAATATTGAACTGCACCGGTTGTTTGTGTAGGAAAAAGAGAAACTTTAATTGTAGCAACAAATCAATGGCAAAGATACATCATTTGTTTCCTAGAACCTTGTAAGAATATCAGCAAGTGAGCAAAGAACCAGTGGGAGCATGGAAGCTGCACGGCAGAGGTGAGGGGGTGAATCCTGAGGGATCCTGGAGACTTTGGAACTGTGATGTGTAATGGACACTGTTTGAACTATTGGTGACTTGTTTGATGTTGCTTACTGTCTTAGATCCTTTATATATGTTACTGATAAAGTTTTGTATTCAAATATGTGTTATCAACACAAAAAGCTTGAGGCCATTGTCAAGGAGCTTCTTGTTTCTCTTCTTTGAGAGCTAGTTTGTTGACTAGTCTATATAATGTGAGGATCACCTTCATAAGTGGTCTGTAGAATCTCTGTCCCATCTCTTTCTGACATTTTGAGCAAATTCACAGCTTTGGAGCTATTTTGGGTAATGAAAAAAACAGAAACAAAAACAGTGACGTTTCATGAAAGTTGGAACGGATGTTTTACTCCCAGTGTTGGGAATTGAACCAAAGGCCTTGCACAAAGGCAACCACTTTGCCACAGAGGTGAATTCCTAAGATTTCAAACTGCATTTCAATGAACAAGGTTGAACTCTATTGAACCAGTGAGAAAAATAGAAGTGGCCTCATAGAGGAGCAGGGATTAAGAAGGTAAGTAGCCAAATGCATTACCAAAATCATGCTGTGGGAACCATCTCCCCAGGATGCAGGCCTGGCACTCCAATGCCATCAGTATTCTCTGTCTTGCTTGAGGCTTTGAACCAGTTTATGACTCACAGGCAAAAGCAACCAACTGGCAGAGCCTGTGGCACACACTCAGATGCTTTGGGATCAGAGAACAGGGATAAAGAATATCTTCCTCCGCTTGGTTTGCTGGTAAAAGGCAGAACAGTTTCTTCTAATACAAAGAATGTTTAAATGCATGACACATACAAACACAATTGTTCTGGAGAAGTTGGTAAATCCCAGAGGACAGCAATGGCACCACCACACCCTGTTATCTAGCTTGCTTTCTCCTTTCTCTGTTTAGTTTGTTTAGTGTTGCTTACAGTTTCATTTTCACTAACTTGTTGGTAAAGTGTCTATTTGGTTTTGTCAGTCCACATAGTGACTACATGTATTTGATTATTTTTGCTGATTTACAAGTTGACATTAAAAAAAAAAAACCTAACATACAAAGTATCAGGTGTTCTTACTGTATTTTCCTGATATTTAATTTTGGTTGACCTTTCCTTCCCCTGCTTTTTTCTCCCTCATCTTCCTATTTACTTCACCCTCCTTCAAAGCCTCTTCCACCATCTGATAGGCCCTTTTCTACTTTTATGGCCTCTACCAACACTCACTTGTACATAAACACACATTTGTATAAATTAGAAGCTAGAATCTGAATTTGAAAGCCAATACACAGTGCTTGCTTTCTGAGCATGGCTCTCCCCATTCGACACAATGTTTGAAGGTTCCATCCATATTTCTTCTTCACCAGTTGAATTTATGGATAAATGCTGATTTGCTTTCAAAATCCTAGCAGCATGCTGGAGAGTGCTCCTGCTATGTGGGGTAAGGACAAAATGGCACAGATAAGCCATTTCAAATTGCCCATTTCACCTTGGTGCACTTATTTACCTTGTAAAATTTTATAACTATGAAATCACACACTGAGAAAAAAATTATAGAACATAAATGAATGATTCAACAAAAATAATAGTGTGAATCCCTGAGGCACTCTTAGATAACAGCCTTAACTTTCTGTCTCCCCCTGCTTCATGATAGCCCAGTTCTGGCTTTTATCCTTCTAATGCTCATTCCCTTCTTTTTTTTTTTTTTTCCTTTATCTTATCTTACTTGAAATTGAATGTGAATCTCAACTGTAATAGTAGAAATTGTAACCCCAATTTGAAAGGAAAGGTGTGTGTGTTTGTGTGGATGTGTGTGTCTGTGTGTGTGATATGTACATATAGATGTGTTACATCATGTATGTGTGTGAGCATGCTTCTCCGTGTGGGTGAATGTTAGAAGAGAACATCGGTGTCCTGATCTGCCACTGTCCATCTTATTCCTCTTAGACAGGGTCTTTAACTGACCCAGGGGGTGAAGTGGCAGCCACTTCAGCACCCTATAGATCCTCCTGTCTCTGCCCTCCACAGTGCTGGTGTTAAAGGCATGCGCACAGCCACGCCAGGGTTTCTTTCTGTGGGTGCTGGGATCTGAAATCTGAACCTCATGCTTGTGAACAAGTGTTCAGACCCATTGAGACGTTTCTCCAGCTCCAAAGGGAACCATGAAGTTCGGTCTAGTTTTAACAGATGTTAATGGCAGAAAGGAAATTATCTTATTTGTGAGCCACTAAGAGTTTGTTTTAGGAACAGCTATTAAATTTTGTCATATGCTTCTTCTGCGTCTATTAAGATATGAATTTTTAAAAAGGGATTTCACAAGTTACTTTAGGAATAAGACAGACAGATGTTGTTATAGTTTTCTTTCAGATTTTCTTAATTTTAGGATTTTCCAGCACATATGATGGAATATATAGTTTCAAAGGCACTTCAGAAGTTGACTAACATTATGTTCTGTAACTCAGCTCATGAATCATCTCTACAGCATCTTGAGTATATGGCTGTTCACCGGTCTCTGCTTGAGTATATGCAGGGGTAGAAATTGTGCTACCCATTTGTTCTCTTCTCAGGAGAATTCCAGTTCCCAAAAGAGACTTTTTATGATCAGCAGAGACACACCGAAGTGTCATTCATGTCCTTTATAATGATCCCAGGAGATAGAGGCAGCATGCTTGTTGAGGAAGCACAAAGCCTTCAGGACTGTACAGATCTGAGTTCAGCCTCTGGCTTAGCTATTGATGAGGCAGGTGAATTTGAATATTGCAACAGATGGTGGAACAGTCCCTAATGCCTCCCTTTCCCTAACAGCTCCCCCTTTACAAAGGGTCTTGAAAATTCCTCACCTTAGAGGTGGACTTTATTTCTACCTCTTCTTGTGTCTAGGTCAACTTTAGGCCTGATCGTCCAGTAAATGTATACAAAGTGATGTTGGAAGAATTCTTCAGTCTGGCTCTTAGAGAGCTATCTGTGCCTAGATCCTCTCGGGATGCTTCTCTGAGCATGTCACATAAGAACAGTAGCCTAGCCTACCAGTGGTGATAAAAAGATGCTTGAAAGAGAAACAAGGTATTCCAGCCAATAACCTGCATCTGCCCCAGACATGCCAGTGGGGTCATCGCGTACCGCCCAGATGGACTCTAGTTGAATGTAGCTTCGTGGGTGATCCCAGGGAAGACTTCCTGAAGCTCAACTGCCCAGCTGACCCACAAAATCATGGAGATTATAAATCACCGCTGGCTTGAGCTGCTGACACACAGAAAAATTGAAAAACGATAAGTGCTACTGAAATAAACATCCTGAGCTCCTGCTTATTCCTTGTCAAATAGGAACAAACTTATTCATTAAATACATGGCTGCTAGTGAGAATTAATTAGTATAGACTATGCTGAGCTGGACAGATAGGTGATTGCGTGTCAGGTACATTGTTAGAGCCAAATAAATGGTTGCTGTTATGTAAATCTTTAAAGCTAACATTCCCTTTTGGTTTTTAATTTTCCACGCTAAGTCCTTCTTCCTGGGCATTCCCTTGGGTAAGTGTTTACGCTGCCGACCTCCTAATCACTGTCTTTGGCTAGTCCCTCAATTTTGTTAACACCTCTTCTAAAATAGCATAACACACGCCACCTGATCATTACCTGTAAAGGGCAATAATTTACTTTATCAAAACTCAGGCATTTCTCTTATCTTATGCAGTTTGATACTCAATCCAATTCTGTCTGCTCCGACTTAAACAGCTGTGAAATCATGCCTCCTCCTCTGAACTTACACAGGTTTTTGTTTGTTTGTTTGTTTGTTTACTTAGAGGTGGACTCTATTTAACCTTCATATTTAACCTGTGGAAATTTCTGTTCATTGTTTTTTGTTTTGTTCAATTGATTCCTCTAGTTAGATGATTATAACTTTCATGTCCTCTTCATTAAAAATGTTAAGAGCTGGAGAAGAGATGACTCAGTGGTAATGAGCACTTCCAGAGGACAGAAGACCCCAGTTTGGGTCCCAGAAACCTCACCAGAAACCTCAACCAAATGGCAACTGCCTGCAATTCCAGCTCCAGGGATCCAAAGCCTCTGGCCTCCTTGGGAACCTGCTCTCAGATACACATACATGCACATATGTACACACACATAATTACAAATGTAAAATAACATTAAGTGGGGCAGACAGCGAAGGAGCCTCAAGGCACAGCACTCAACACCTTTTCCACATCTAGCACCGAGACAGTACACATTATTGATAACTATATTATGGGCGATGCTATTTCACAACTTACAGGGTGCTTTCACACACATTAGCTCCTTGATACAGGATCCAATATGGCCAGTGGCAGTGTATGTCAATATTACCTATGTGGTAGTATATACGAGCAGTAAAATTCTTTGCTAAAATCAAGATTCATCATATCTAATAATGTTCTGTGAAATAAGTTTTTTTATCGAGCAGCAAATATCGTAACATATATTTTCTTTTTGTTTATGGGACTATGGTGAACATAAAAAATCCTATTATATGTGCATATACATATACATAAAGGATCTATCTATGTCCTTATTAGAGCAGTAGTCATAAGACAGTAAATCAGTTTGTCGTTAAACTCTTTTGAGAAGTCAAAGGGGATGACAGATTCTTCCCCAAAGAATTTTCATTGTGACCCAAATGTGAAAACATAAATGAAAATTTTTAGATGCTTTTATTTTCAGAAGGGAGTCTCTGTGTGAGAGAACCTGTTTCCCCTCAGAGCAGGTGTAGCTGGCTCTGGGGTTTAATTTGTTGAACACTTTTTTTACCTTGGGTAGGAGCGGGGAATCAAGAATCCATTGCTTTCCTTCCCTGCGTTTCCTTTTTTGTTCAGTTACCCTCCTAGGTACTGAGTGTGTTCCCTACGTCCCAGATTTCTCGGGAGACTTGGGAGACAAGTGACAGCAAGTCACTAAAAGAGCTGGAGGAACACACGGAGAAGTACTTGCCGCCTAGACCGGTGACAGAACCGATCCGCTTCCAAACTCAGTGCTGCGCAGGCGCAGCGACCAGAAAGGTCCCTGGCCGGCCTCTCCGGTACGCGGCTGCGCGCTGAGTCGCAGCGCTGCCGGAAGCGATGTGCTGAGCTCGCGCCACGTCTCTCCAGGGGGCTCCTCCCAGCTCCCTGCTGTCTCTGTCTTCCAGCCGCGGATGAGCGGACCAGGCCCAGAGCATCATGGGCAACAAAGGTCCGCGCGCTTCATCCTTCCAGATGCTGCTGCTGCTGCTTCTGCTCCTGCTCCGGGCCGAGCGACTGTGGGGCGCCGAGCTCACCTTCGAGCTGCCGGACAATGCCAAACAGTGCTTCCACGAAGAGGTGGAGCAGGGCGTGAAGTTCTCTCTGGATTACCAGGTGCGGTCCTAGCCGCGTCTCACTCGGCCACTGGCGCGCCGCCATCCGGAGAGGTCAAGATTAGCCACCAGAGGCTGCTGCGGGTGGGGGATGGGGATCGGGATGGGGAAAAACCTAGACCAACGTTGACTTCTCCCTAAAAAGAAAAGAACCCACCCGAAGTGGGCCAGGGTGGTTGGGGAGTTAGGCAGGCTACAGGTGCGCGCCTAGGGTGGGGAGGCCTGTCCCACCCATAGACGGGAATGACCTCCCCATGAACCTTCCACTCTATGAACGCCAGTATTAATTAGCTGGGCACAGGCTGACAGTCTGTCTCAACTGTCTCTTGGGCTGCTTATTTTGCAGGTGCTGAAGCCAGCAGCAACAGTTGGAGTTGGGGTGAGCTAGCAGGAGTTTAAGGTTTTTTGGTTTTTTTTTTTTTTTTTTTTTTTTGAAAGGAAGGTTCAGGGCAGACTTTGAGCCCTGGTAGTGTTCATCAAGAAATTCATCTCTCCTTTTCCCCGTGTCGTGGCTACCTGGCTTTCCTCTTTTCTTACCATATGGCTCTGCGAAGTCCCCTAGGGTTAGTGAGCAGGTCTGGGGTGGAGGGATGAGTGAACAAGACTTCTAGAAATGAGGTGACACAGACAGTCCAAATGGTACACACTTCTGCGGTGGGAGCTCTGAAGGACACTTCTGCTTGAACACAACAACAACCTCACCAGGAGTCACTGGTGAGGCCTCTCTCACATCTGTGAACAACATGCAGACTGTGTGTAGGTGCCTGCCTCAGCACAGGCAGCCTAGGAACAAGAATAGCGTTCTTAATGATGTGGCCAGGGAGGCTCCAGAAGCCACTGGGGGTAGGCATTCCCCATCAACGGGGAAGTCTATCATCATCAAGGAGACAGGCCTCTGCCATGTCTGGGAGGGGGTTTCTAGGTTAGATTGAAGTGGGACGAGCCACTCTTAAGTGTGGGTACCACCATTCCTTGGGTTGGGGTCCCAGGCTCAATAAAAAGGAGAAAGCCAGCTGAACATCAGTATTCATCTCTTCTGCATCCAGATTCTGGATGCCTGTGACCAGCTGTCTCGTGCTCATGACCCAGTGCCTTCTCCCCGTGCCATGATGAGCTGTACCCTCAAATTTATTTGTGAGCCAGAATAAACCCTTCTCTCCTTGAATCACTTTTGTCAAGTGTTTTGTCATGGTGACAAGGATAATATTGAGCACAGTGGCCACTGCCTCTTATTTAACTGCTCAAGCTTGGCAAAATGGGAAGTGCCATGGCATTTGTGTTAGAACATGGTGAAGGTTAAAGGATAGAATACTTAGTACGATCACTGTTGCGGTCAGCATTTTGAAGCCTTGGTTGCCCCGCAGTAACAGCATGCTTTCTCTGGTTGCCAGGTTATCACGGGAGGCCACTACGATGTGGACTGCTATGTGGAGGACCCCGTGGGAAATGTCATCTACAGGGAGACCAAGAAGCAGTACGACAGCTTCACGTACAGGACGGAGGTCAAGGGCGTTTATCGTTTTTGCTTCAGTAACGAGTTTTCCACCTTCTCTCACAAGACCGTCTACTTTGACTTTCAAGTGGGTGATGAGCCCCCCATTCTCCCAGACATGGGGAACAGGGTCACAGCTCTCACCCAGGTGAGTGGGCACAACAGCGATGAAACTAATGGAACCCTCCTGCTCTCAGCATGTTCCTGCTTTCCTGTCCTTGTCTTAGCTGATGAGCAAGAATCACCATCTAGCCGTAAAGGACTCCATTCCCCTTCTGGTCTCCTGTTTTTAGCCAGAGCCCTCTCATATGTGATGCTTTTCCTCTCCGCCATGCCAACAGTCTTTCTCTGACTCAGCACCTCTTTCAAAATGATGTCATGTACCTGTTTGCTGTGTGATATACTCAGATCATGAAGACCCAAGTCCTGCTTCAGGAGTGTGTTGGTGAGGGTAACACAACCTGCCATGACATCCACATGTCAGTACACTGGGGTCTCTTCTCAGAATGGTCAGGAAAAGGCTGGATGGCCACTTGGGAATCCAGGCTCTTTCTTTTCTTTTTCTCCCTTCCTTCCTTCCTTCCTTCCTTCCTTCCTTCCTTCCTTCCTTCCTTCCTTCCTTCCTTCCTTCTTTCCTTCCTTCCTTCCTTTTTTCTGAACTTAGGACCTTGTTCATACTAAGTACATGCTCTACTACAGAGCTATGTCCTGAACCCAAGGCTCTTTCTCACCATCCTTCTCCCATCCCTCCAGCTTCAGAATTCTATGCATCTTGATAGGAGAAATGAGAAAGACACAGCTGTCCCTTCAAAGGCTTGGCCTATAGTCACACACATTACTTCCACTCATGTCCCTTTGGTGAGCACTTGTATAGCAAGTTAGGAAGAGAGGATGGCTACCAAGGGTAGTCTCTGAACAACAAATCCACTGTGGAGGAGAAATCATGGCATTTTTGGAGGATGGGTAGTTTCTATTGACCCCCCCCCCGCCCCTGGCTATCAATATTATTGACTAATCCCAGCCTCCATCCTAAGCTCTCCCTCTTTTATTTAAGCTTCTCTTTCCTCCTACACGTGGGCTGGGCTTTCCAAGAGCCAGGACTCTGGTATCTATTTATCTTTATATTCTTTGTACCTCAGTGTAAGAGGCATTGCACCGGAGGAGCTCACCAAATGTTCATCTTATGACTTATCAGCATGGCCCCGGGAACCTGTAAGACAGGAATAACCATCTATGCTGTACTTACTTATTTCAGGACCAAAGCCAGAATGTCTCAATTCTCTAAGGAGGCAGACCTTTTCCCTGTTTGCTCTCTGAGGAGACCATATATTCTTTTTCTCTGTGGCTCATGTCCAGTCTTTTACCATTTCTGGACAGTTAGAGGATAAAGATGCATCGCCCAGTACAGTAACTACTGTGTAGACTTGGCTGTTTAGATGAAAGTTAGAAGATCCATTCGAAGGTACAGATTGTTCTCTTGGTCACTGATGAAACCGTGGAAGTTTATGGACTCCTTGTACCAGTGAGAGAAAGTGAGAGAGAAAAGGTTAATGAGTTAGAGCAACAGAGAAAGACCTTTCCCAGAGCCTTGGTTCCAATGTGATACTGGTGCAAGGAGGAGGGCAGGTGGAATTTGTGAAGTTCCTCTTTCACCAGCCCGTTTTTCAGTATCACATGGGTCCCCTTTTAGCCAGTTCCTGTTTCCCTTCATTCCCAGAAGCAAGCTAGGTCATTATCTAACTGAAATTCTGTGGTAACAAGACTTTTGTGGTAGCGCAAAAGGGAGACCCCAGTGGATGGGGATATAGCATGCATTTATAGCTTAAGGGAGTGCTCTCGAGTACTTTGGGGAGGGCATATGCCATGTGTCCTAATCATAGGCTATGATTGGGATATGTCCCCCCACCTCTGCCATCAGGGGTTCATGTGCTGGAGGCTTGGTCTCCATTTAGCAGTATGGAAAGGTGGTATATTGTGCTGAAGCATCAGGCTAGGGCAAAGGGCCGGAGGAATTCCTAGTCGGTGGATCCAGTGGCCACCAGGTTACTGAAATGAACTTGGAGAATGGGTTTCTAACTTAGAGAACCAAATGGGCCATTCCCTCCTTGGTACTTAAAAACAAAATGCCTGTGAATTTATTTAAATGAAGGCATGTGCGTGTTTGCACACATTTACATGTATACATACATACACGCACACTCACAGCCTATGACTGTGAACACACACTACACGTGTGTGTCTTTTATCCACTTTTCCTTCTAACAATGCCCTTTACTACTAAGTTCTCTGGCTTTAGCATCCTAAACTTCCCCTAAGTCCACTCCTGTCCAGCACAGGGGTCTTCTTAGTGGAGGTCTTCATCTTTTGCCAGCGCTCTGTCAACTGTAGGGCTCTCTGGAAGTGGAAAGCGAGGAGCAGCAAGTCCATGTCGACTGCTATGGTCTCCGTGAACTAAAGGGCTTCTTCTGGTGGCTGACAGTGGAGATATCTTTTGCCATCATTTTCTTTTTTGGTTGTGAATAATTTATTATTGGTGTTTTTTTTTTTTTTCTGTGATGGCATTTTTGAGTTTATTCTTCCTATCTTTTTTGCTTGTGTAAACTAGCATACTCCATTCCTCTTTATCTCTTTGTTTTCTTTTTTCTTTTTTTTAACTGACTGTCATAGAAATACTCTTCAACCCTTTTTTACTTCATTCTGAGACTACGTTATAGTTTATCACACTATATAGCATACGGCAGAGCTCCAGGGACTTGGATCTGACCTGGGTGGTGAGGGAATGAAGAAAAGACAAACACATAGACACAGCGAAAGAAAAGTTGGGATTGGGTGGTCTGGGCTCTCTGGAGAAGCTTCAGAACCCTGGAAGTTCAGTGTGTTTGCTGTGTACAGTTGAACAGGAAGGTGGGGTTGTTGCACACAGCTATGCAAGGAGGTTTGGTTATTAGTCAGATGAACAAAGAGGTGTGGTTGTTACATACAGTTGAACAAGGAGGCAGGCTTAGTTAATCTTGAGAGGAGCAGTCTCTGTAAGGCACAAACTTTAGGCTATAAAGAGCTGGGGGAGAAAGTTACAACAGAGATGTTCTGTGTAGACTATCAACATTTGCACTGGAGCATGAGGGAAGGCTTAGCCGTTTCTCTGCACTTAGCCCATTTTCTCATAGGTCTAAGGCAGTGGTTCTCAACCTTCCTGTGCGGGGCCCTTTAATACAGTTCTCATGTGTGGTGACCCCCAACCATAAAATTATTTTCATTTCTACTTTATAGCTGTAATTCTGTCACTGTTAAGAATCATAATGTAAATATCTGATATTTCCAAATATCAGACAATCCCTGTTAAATGGTCATTTGGCAAACAAGAGTCGTGACCCACAGGTTGAGACTACTGGCCTAAGGCTTCGGAGTCCTTGACATGGCTGTGCCCACAGCAATGGAGCACACTCACTCAGGACTTCATTCACTCAGGGCCCTTTTCTACTAACCCGTTAACCTTAATCAATTCTATTTTGCATTTCTTTTTTAAAAGATTCATTGTTTTATGTGTATGAGTGTTTTGCCTATGTGGATAGCTGTATATATAGTGCCCAAGGAGGTCAGAAGAGCATCACAGCCCCTGGAACTGGAGTTACAGTTGTGAACTGCCATGTGGTTGCTGAGAATCAAACCATGATCCTATGCAAGAGGAACGAGCAGCCCATGCCTTTAACATAGGTTTCTCCATTTATCCAGCCCTCCTGTTGCTTTTTTTGTTTGTTTGTTTGTAAGCCAGTGGGTTTAGTTAGTTAAGATTACTTCTAATCATCATAAAAGGTTATTTATTCAAACTGGATTACTTCCCAATCACTGTTCCTCTCCCAGCAACAGTTAACATCTATAGATTCTCAGTAAGAGGCTGGGTCTTGTGACTCCCTCCTCCATGACAGAATGTTGACAGGCCCAGTCTTGTGCAGGTGATCACAGCTTCTGGAGTGAGGACTCACGCTGTTCAGCAGGCCTGATGCACTAGTTGTCCATTGCTGCAGACATGGTGGATGAATGCTACATGCATCTTTCCCCTCACAACTCTGGGTGATGAGAGTCTGGGCAGACTTAGTATAGTTCCCTGCTCATAATCTCTCAGAGGTACGATGGAATTGTCAAGCAGGCTGTGAGCTAGAAGAGGAAGCATCTGCATTCTTGTAGGCAGGTTGATGACCATATTCCCTTCTCTATGGTCATACAGCTAAGGACCCTGTTTCATTGCCAACCTTTATGCTGTCAGCCCTTTGAAACGTTTTGCTGATTTTTGTAGAGGTTACCTTCTTCCAGCCAGAGTGAGTCTCTGCTGTAAGGGCTTGTGTGAGTAGATCAGGCCGCAGGATCATCTTTCTTCCTGTCTTAAGGTCAGCTGTTCCAAGTGACAGCAACCACAGGAGCGGTAGCTCCCAGTGTCTTAAATTCCTGGGGAGGGAGCAAGGACTGGTGGTGGTGTTCCAGACATTTGCAGAGATGTGCTTACGATATGGACTATTTTAGGAGGCATGTGAAATTGGGAAGTTGTGTGTTATTTGTGAGCATGTGTGTGTATGTACATAGCTGTGTGTTCATAGGTGTTTGTGTTTACACATGAAGCATCAGTCATACAGTAGACTAAGCAGTGGATTCAAAGTCCTACATAATTGTGTCTAGTTCGCACTGCTTGTTAATTAGCCTGTGTGTCTCAGGCAGTTCATGTAGCCTCTTTGAGCTCAATTTCCTCATCAGTTAGGATAACTAAGCTCTGATCTGGCTTGTCTGAGGGTGGTGATGGTGTCTGTCAGGACATTGTAAGGAATAAATAAGAGACACAGGATAGGGCTTGCACACATAGGCTGATTCTGTCATTAAACATGTATGATTGGGTGTAACCGTCTCTGTGCTCCCCGCAGGTAGAATTATGAAGCCTCATGAAGTGCTTACCACAGACCCCTTGGATCCATCAGTAGAATATGGCTGGGTTCCACACTGCCTGACTTAGGGTTAGCAACTGACTACTTTTCTCTTCCTGCCTAGATGGAGTCTGCCTGTGTAACTATTCACGAGGCCCTGAAGACTGTGATTGACTCCCAGACACATTATCGCCTGCGAGAGGCCCAGGACCGAGCCCGAGCTGAAGACCTTAATAGTCGAGTGTCTTACTGGTCTGTAGGTGAGACCATTGCCCTATTTGTGGTCAGCTTCAGCCAGGTGCTACTGCTGAAAAGCTTCTTTACAGAGAAACGACCCATTAACAGAACGGTCCACTCCTAACTGTGCAGTCCATGCCACAGCCCCTCAGACCCTGGGGTCTCAGGTTTCTGCAGGGGTGGGAACATGACACAGGGTGAAAGGAGAGCTGCAGGGAGAACAGAAGCCACACTTTGCCGTGTGTGTACACATCTGATCCTTGCACTCCAGCAACTGAAGCTCACAGAGCTCAATAATCTGATTGTATTGTGTGTGTAACATTAACCAAAAATGTTTATGGGTCAGCCTAGGGATTGGCCACTATGGTGCAATGATCCAGTATCCAGTCTGTGGGAGAACACAAGTACGTAGGCTTCCAGGGCACCTTAGGGTTCTGCCACTGCTCCATGATACCCGGGTCATTAGGTTGTTGTATTGGAGGAGGAGAAAGGAACTCTGAGTTTGTGTCCTCTTCCATCTGGAGAAAGAAACTGAGTTCTGACCTTCCTGTCATGGGTCTCTCTGTACCTGAGCAAAGCAGGTCTAGCCTGGAAGAAGTAGGGTCAGCCATTCAACCAGGACTCAAAGGGAGAATGCGTGCCCTTGGTGATCTGTGTCTCTTGGAGGCAGAACTATGCTAATAAAAACCAAAATTTGAGCACTCTAGAGGGCTGTGCCTTTATTTCTTTGCTTCAGAGGAACTTCTAGCTTAATGAGGATCATGGTTGTGTATGTAAACTGTGTGAAAGAGGAAGTGGATGGCTGTATAACAGTATGGCGAAGAGATGCGGAGAGGAGCCAGCGAACCATGCCCCTCCCAAGGGGATGGCAACAGGAAGACCCCTTCTCATTTCTGTCACTCACCTGGCTGTGCAAAGGCTGTGTGTAAATGGTTTCCACTGTTAAAACAACCAAGCCGTCTACATGATCTGCCTCCTCATTTCCTGTTAATCAGATGTCATTTTTCTGTTTAGGGTGGCATCACACTTCCTCTAATGCTTCTCTGTTAGGAATTAATGCATACTATGGAGTCTGTGGGTCTGGAAAGAAGATGGGCTGTCCGTCTAAAAGAAAGCTACAAAGGAATCTGGAAATCCAAGCTGATAATAACACATTCTGGGAAAGTGGGCAGCACAGTCCTTTGAGAAAACAGGTTGGAAACCTTATTATTTAGCTTGATGGAGAAGAAGATTTGTTTTCTGTGTGGTTTTGTCTCTTATTTTGAATTTAAGTGTTATGTATCTCTAAAAGATTGTTTTATAAACTCCAGGGGAGAGTGAGAAACAGTCAACTTTAATATATCTGCTACCCAGATTAATAAAATGCCTGGGCTAATGCTTTTTTGTTTTGGTTTTTGTTTGTTTTTTGAGATAGTTACTGCTATGTAGCCCAGGTTAGTTTCCAGCTCTCAATCCTGAGTGCTGTGTTAAGTGGTGTGCACTACCACATCTAGCTGTAACCTGCACTTCTTAGATGCTCCCTAGCTGTGACCCTCGCCAGTCCCAGCTTCTGTGGGAACCACCAACTTGAACATTTTGTTCTTCAGTCACTGAGGAGGCCCAGGAGTCCATGCCATTGCTGGAATACAGCTTCTCATGTGATTCTTCTTTGAGAGAGGGATGGGGAGGAAGGGAAGAAGGAAGGGAGAGAGGAAGAGGGAGAGAGGTTCTCCTAACTTTTAGAAAAAAAAAATAGAATTGCTATTACACCCTTTATTAATATTACCTCATTTGACTGTCAAGAACACAGACTAAGGGAGACACTGTCCCATTCATTCAGTTTTGGAAATAATGTTTGCAATGCAACTTATAGTTTGTTTATTGTTTGACAAATATTTTTGATCAATTATACACTAGTAACAAGTTTAGTAATTACCCAGTCTTGAAGACATAGTTTTTAACCTGTTGAATTTTACAGTTCTTCAGCCAATGAAGCAAAATTTTAAATGAAATAGCTTTAAGCAGATTAGTAGGATACTGCAAATAATAATTTCAAACACAGAAGACATGTGGTGTAGAAGAGATGAATGGGAACATGAATATAGGGAGGAAAGGGAAAGCTGGAAAATCTAAGCATGCACTAGATGGAGGATCTGAAGTCACTGATGCATCCAAATAGTCATAAATGTTGACAAGTTAATGCTTAAGCTCTGTCTTTCAGAGCCCTGTGTTCATTATGAAAAGGTTTAGATAGGAATTTTAGAATGTGTGAGACTTTATGGTTTCTCCAGTCTTCTTTGGGTATTCAAGAAAAAGAATAGAAAGCACTTCTTTGCTTCAAGCCTGGCCTCCCTGGGAAATACTCCTATTTCACATGTTGGAAGAGGTGTTCAATGTTGCGTTTGAAATAACTGAAATACTCAGTTATTTTGGCCCCCAGCTCTACCATGCATCATGGAGAAGGTGATGAGCTGCTTGCTTTGAGCTGTCCTTATTGGCGAGGTGAGAGTATTCTAACTGGACAGGGAGTTGGGCCATAAACATCACTGTTGAGCAGAATTCACTCTCTTCCAGCAAAAATGTATTTGAGTTGAAGCCTGGATGCTGCTGACAGGTGGATCTTAAAGGCACATCTGTTCTTCAGCTTACCCAGGAGACTGAGAATCCCTATGGGAAGAGGAAAAGACTTCTAAACTTCCTTTGAGGGTTAACAATCTCAAGGGGAAGAGAGGCTTTTAAAAACCGAGGGCTGGGTACATAGAAGGTATAAAGTTGGCACATTGTGTCTGAGTCCTGCAGAGGAGGGAGAAGAAATAGAAGGGGAAGAGAGGGAAATGGAATAAAGAAAAGGGAAAGAGATCCAATGAAATGAGAGAGATCCAATGAAATATGGTATGTTTCATAGCGTATGTTTCCAAAACAAGTAGAGTTTCTGCAGGGATATTTCTAAAGTATTTATGAATTTGGATAGTTTGGGACTGTCCCCAGTACTGAGAATTGGCCTGAGGCAGTAATTCTGGCTGCTCTAGGTCACAGCCCTGTACCAGTCATACTACTGCAGTGCATATTTGAGGCTCATGTGTCATTCCTGTCAGACCCCCTCCATGGGACCACACTGAGTAGACATTTGTTAAAGTACATTTGTCTAAACGGAATAAAATTATGAGCCTCCTACCAGGTATCAGATTAATATATTCTAAAGGTTTTATTCCTGAATCAGTGGGGCATCTGGTCTCAATGGTTCGAAAGAGAATTCAAGGGGACAGACATTAATACAAAGCTATGAAGTAGCTCAAAGACACTGAGACAGGCTTGCCAGTAACCCAGGAGGATGTACTATATAGAGAAAACAGTTGCAAAAATAGCTCAAGGTCAAGGTTGGAATTAGATGGTCGGGGGGGTATATAGAAATATAGAGGTTTTATTTTTGTTGTTTGCTTTAAACATACTCTTCCTTTCTCAGAAATCTAAAGTGGCTGTTGACTTTTACTCTCAGCATCCAGGGAGTGGCACTAGTGTCTGAAATCAAGCAGACCAGCTGTTCCATTTTTCTCTAATTCCAAAAAGAGTCATCCTCTGGTCTTTCCAGGCCTGGGCTGCGAAGAACTTACTGCCATCTACTCTTGGGATTTCACCTTAATTTTATACTGCTTTCTGCCCTTAATTTCACTCTGCTCAATAAATAATAAATCTTGCTCAATTAGAATGGGAAGAAATGGAGGATGGAAGAAGTAAGGAAAATCAGTTGTTGCAGATTCTGGTTGCTACAGAGGAAGTATTTTTGCCTGGCTTCCATCAATTTTTGCAATTCCTAGTTGGGATTGGCAGTTCAATAGCTTTTCTTTGCTCATCACTGGAGTTCCAGTGGTCATGGGCTATACTACTTTGGGGGATGGTTCATTTTATCTCAATACAAGTAAGGCCTTCAAAATAAAATAAAATGACTGCTTATTTGGGGTTACCAAATAACCCTCCACCTTACCCCACCCCCTGACCATCCCCTTCTTTTTCTCTACGAAGATCCCATGTGTTTGGGGGTTTGAGTAAGACTTCTAAGCTATAGAAATACAGGGATGAGTTTGTAAATGGTTTACAGCATTGTTCTTACTTCTCTGACATTCAGAGACAGTGAGGCAGCTTCTGTCGAGGCTCTCTAGTGCATGCCAATCAAAGTATGCTGCTTTCTTTTGTATTTGTTTCAACAGCAGCTTTAAAAAGTCATGTTTCTTAGGATTTCTAGGTGTTTCAATAAGTAAAGTGTTTGCTGCCAAGCCTGAGAAACTGTTCAACCTCTGGGACCCATATGATAGAGGGAGAGAACTGACTCTCATAGGTTGTTGTCTGACCTCCACATGAGTGTCATGGCATGTTTATGCCCTTTCCAGGATTCCCATATACGCCCATGCACGCATACACATGTGTGTACATGCTTTTACAAACAAACTAAATACATAAATGATTTTAAAAGTCATCTTTCTTGGCATTTGTTTCCATAGCAAAGAGGAATAGTTAGAAATGAGATAGATGGCTGCTTTGTGTAATACAAGAGGATAACTCAAGTGACAACACATGCTGGCAAGGATGTGGAGAAAGGGGAACACTCCTTCATTGCTGGTGGGAGTGCAAATCTGTACGACCTACTTTGGAAATCAATCTGGCACTTTTGCAGAAAACTGGGAATAGCCATGTCTCAAGACCCAGCTATACCGCTCCTGGGTGTATTCCCAAAAGATGCTCCACCATACAACAAAGACATTTGCTCAACCATGTTTATAGCAGCTTTGTTTATAATAGCCAGAAACTGGAAACAGCTTCGATGTCTATCAACTGAAGAATGGATAAAGGAACTGTGGTACATTTATACAGTGAAACACTTCTCAGCCATTAAAAAAAATGAGGAAATCATGAAATTTGCAGGCAAATGTATGAAACTAGAAAAGTTCATCTTGAGTGAGGTAACAGACCCAGTACATGGTATGTACTCACTTAGAAGCTGATTTTAGTCATATAAGTACAGGATAGACATACTCAATACACAAACCCCAAGAAGTTAAGTCTGATGGTCATCTTAGGCTTCATGTTGGCCACTATTTAGGGGAGTGGGACATATATCTGACATGGACTATGTTTCCTGTTTTTTGATCACTTCCCTACCAGGCCACAGGGGAGGAAGATGAATTCAGTCCCCATGTGAATAGATGAGCTGGAGTGTCTGGGTAGGGGAACTCTGCTTTTCTGAGGAATAGGGGATAGGGGATGTGGGAGGGAGGGTGGAACTGGGAGGAGAAGAGGGAGGAGCCTATGACTGAGATGTAAATTGAATTAATTAATAAAAAAGGAAAAAGTCATGACCCTCTCCAGGATCATTATGCAACCCGATTACAGCCTAGTTTATTATATACCTTGCCTTTAAGAAGAGAAGAGCTAACTACATTTCAGTTAAAAAAAAGTCACCTCAATTTATGAAGACATATTTCTGGTAATTAAGATACTAACTTAAAATGAATCCCTTGCCCTGCCTCCAGACAAGATGTTCCCTGCCGTGTTCTTTTTCTTTTAATTTTATTTTTCTTTTTAGTTACATTTTGTTAATTCTGTGTCCCAGCTGTATCCCGCTCCCTCATTCCCTCCCCAACCCCACACTCCCTCCCTGGTCTCCTCCCTGCCCCTTTCCAAGTCCACTGATAGGGGAGGACCTCTTCCCCTTTCATTTGACCCTGTTTTATTAGGTATCTTCAGGGCTGGCTGTAGAGTCCTCCTCTGTGGCCTAACAGGACTGCTCCTCCCCTGGGGGCGGGGGGAGTCAAGGAGCCTGACCTTGAGATCCTGTTAGAAATAGTCCTTGTTCCCCTCACTTTGGAAAACTATTTGGTTACTGAGCTACCACGGGCCACATCCGAGCAGAAGTTCTAGGTTATATCCATAGATGGTCCTTGGTTGAGTGTCAGTCTCAGAAAAGACCCTGTGCCCGGATATATTTAGAGCTCCTATCCTTTCCATGTCATACTAACTCCCCTTTTTTCATATGATTCCCTGCACTCTGCCGAGGGTTTGGTTATGAGTCTTAGTGTCTGCTTTGAAACACTGCTAGATAGAGTCTTTCAAATGCCTTTTGCGGTAGATTCCTGTCATACCTTAAATACACATCTCATTTGTCTTTCTAAATGAGGATTGATCATCTTCGCCTGTGTCCACTTTCTTGATTATCTTCTTTAGGTGTGTAGATTTCATTATGTTTATCATATCTTGTAGGTCTATATAACCCTGCCATGTTCTTGTGATTTGCTGAAGGAACATAGTGGTGGGACCAAGTGACAGGGATTGGAACCCTGATCCCAAATAAATCTTTCCTTCTTTAAATCAATTCTTGGAGAGCTTTTTGTCACAGCCATGAAAAAGTGCTTAGCACAGATGCACTTCTAGTGATAGGGAACTCAGAGCCTGAACCAACCATCTTTGGTAATCAGGCAAGGCTTCTAGTGGAGGGATTAGAGGAACAACCCAGCCACAAAACCTTGGACCTACAATTTGTCCTGCCTGCAAGATGTGCTGGGGTAAAGGTGGCTCAGAACTTATGGGAGCGGCCAACCAATGGCTGGTCCAACTTGCGTCCCAGCCACAACAGGAAGCCCATGCCTGACACTGTCTAGAGGGCCAGGAACCAGAAGCTGAATAACCCAGAGATCTAGGATAGAACCAAACACAACTGGAAAAAAAAAGTCAATGAGATGATTCCTAATGATATGCTACTATAATTATAGACTGGAGCCTAGCATAGCTGTCATCAAAGAGGTTTCATCTAGCATCTGATAGGAGCACATACACACTCACAGGCAAACTTTAGACAGAGCTCAGGGAACCCCATGGAAAAGAGGGATGAAGAATTATAGGAGTTGGCGGAGTCAGGGACACCACAAGAAAATGACTCACAGAATCAACTAGCTGGGACTGATAGGGGCTCATAGAGACTGCTGTGACAGTTAGGGAGCCTGTATGGGTCTGACCTAGGTCTTCTGCATATATGTGGTGGTTGTGTAGCTGGATGTTCTGTGGGACCCCTAACAATGGTAGTGAGGACTGACTGACTCTTTTGCCTGCTTTGGGGATTCCTTTCTTCCTACTAGACTGTGTCATCCAGCCTTGATAGGAGGGTATATGCTTAGGCTTATTGCAACTTGTGCCACATTGATATCCCTGAGAGATCTGCTCTTTTCTGAAGGAAAATGGAGGAGGAATGGATCTGGGGAAGAGGGGAGATGGATGGGTGAGGGAGGCCTGCAGTAGGGGTGTAATATATGAGAAAAGGATAAATAAAGAAATATACAACCCTTCCATAGGAATGTTGAAACTATGTGGATGAAAAGCCTTTTTAGAAAATATCAACCAAGCGAAAAAGAGAAGACATGACCATGACATCTGGCAAACAGAACTCAAAGCAAATTATCACAATAGGCTGGGGTATTACACACTGCTTCATAGGGGCTCATGAGAGGAAGGACAGGTCAATGGATTCAACTGAGAAACAGTACAACAGCACAAAGAGTCACGGAGGCGGGGAGAGGGGCCACAGTGACTCATGCATGAAAACAGATTACCGCCAGAGCTGCAGAAATTATGAGTCATCGTGTGTACGTGCAGGGGGCCAGGTAACAGTTTCTTCGCTCAAATGAAGCAGATGAGCTGGAAACAGGGATGGAGAGACATTGGGGCACATTTGAGGTTTATTTTACCATACTTTACCCCACTCTACGATATTTTAAATTTTCTTTTGGGCCAGCAAGATGGCTCAGCAGTCAAAGTCAAAGTGCTTGATGCCTAGGAGGATGACCTGAATTTGGCCATGGAACAGATTCTCACAAACTGTTCACTTATCTTCACACACGCATCCTGGACACATGTGCCAGCTACCACCCCACACTAAATAAATAAGTAAATGACAACCATATGTTTTTCTGTTCACGACAACTCAAAATTAGTATTCCTACCAATAGTCAAATAGTGTATTGTAATAAAAAAAATTCTAAATAACATGGCCAGTATTGGGGAGGTAGGAATGGCAATATCCTGAAAAGTCAAACCTTCAGCCCAATTTTCACTTGCCACACTCTCCGCTTCCTGTGAGGGTCAAGGTTGCCTGCTCTCGTCCAGAGACATTGCCATTTCTTACAGACTATGGCCTCCTAGAACACAATGGGGCGAGGCTCTAAAAGGCAGTCTCATTTCATTTCTGTTGTTGTAGCAGGGGCCTGTATGGTATGGTATGTGCTATAGAGTCAAGTAATTTATTCTCTGATTCAGTGCTAGAGAGTACTTGTTGCTCTTGAAGAGACCCAGGTTCAATTCCCAGTACCCACATGGTGGCTCACTACCATCTGTAACTCCAGTTCCAAGGGGATCCTATGCCCTCTTCTGACTTCCATGGGAACTAGGCATGCACATGCTACACAGACATACATGCAGGCAAAACACTCATACACATAAAATAAAATGGAAAAATCTTTTTGTTGTATTGTGTTGTGTTATTTATTTGAAAAAGGAGCCTTTGAATCCCAGGAGTGATTCAAAAGAGGCAGGCTTCCTGGTAGAAATTATAGTCAGTTTGAAGACACCTAAGGAGAAACCTGTCTTCCGGTCACAGGAAGGACATCAAGGAATCCCTAGGGACTTTCCAGAAGTGGCCAGGGGAGGGGCAGAGAGATTTGTACCAACAAGGCCCTCTATCCATCGTGTAGATAACTACTGTTCCCACAGTAAACAGAACAAGCTTTTAAAAAGCAGAGAAGCCAATTCTTGGTTTCCATTGGCACTTTGCACTTCAGGAAACAGTGACACAGACAGAGTGAAGTTACTGGTCTTTAGGGAATGAGAAAGAAATGATCAACCCAAAATGAGAAGTGAGTCATCTATTGAGGAAAACTGTGGAAACTCAATTCTTGGACATATATTGGGAAAAAAGCCTAGAGTATTGTGTAAGAGAAACACAACCTAGTACAAACCTAAGATTATTTCGTTTGTTTTTATTAGTGTCTGACTATGTCCCTGGTTGTCCTTGAACTCGTTAAGTAGATCAGACTGGCTTTGAAATTGCCATGCTCCTCCTGCTTCTTCCTCCTGAGTGCTGGGATTACAGGCATGCACTACCAGGCCAGATCCATATATCAAAAACCTTGTAGTTTACATGTGAAAGCTGCATGTAGGCAGCCTAAAATTTGAAGAAATTCAGGGAATATAACACACAAAAACCATTCTTGAATGAACTTCCCCAGAAAAAAACTCTGTTGAGTCAGAGTAAGCCATTATATGAAATGTGGATAGATCCTGAATATATATATATATATATATATATATATACACATATGTGTATATATATGTATATCAGTTATGTGTTATGAAATTAGAAGTGATACTATCTGGGGGTGGAAGGGAGGGCTCATGCATATCAGGGAAGAATGTATAGGAATGAATATGATCTAAGTATATGACATAATTAAATGAAAATGTCTGTGTGAAAAAACATCACTGTGTCAATGATTATAAACCAATAAGAAAAGGGCAGCTGGTGAGCATGCATTTTATCTACTAATGTCCATGGACAACAATGAAAAAAAACATACTAAGACTAAATTTTATAAATCTTAATAATTTAAGCATAGCAAAATAGAAAGTTGAGGAAAGACAGGGGTAAGTATAAATATTAATCTTAATTTTATAGAGGGTTTAGAGTAATACTGTTGTGGAAAATTTTGGTTATCAATATTTGCTGTTCTATATAATTATTATGGCAGTTAATATTTATTCCACTATCAATCAATAAAAGACAGATACCTGACACATTTTTTAATAAACCTTAATCCACGTGGGGCTGGGCAGATATTAACTACTTTGTTATCTCGCAGTCCTACATGCCATGCCATTTGCTCTAATCATTCCTGCCTGAGTTAGTTCCCATCCAAAATTCCATAACACTTGCACATGGTTCCCATTCGGGCTGCTTTTCTCAAGCTACACAGATCCTCAGAGCAGGCTCCTCCCAGCCTCCTCCTCCTCTCTCCTGTGGACTCTCTTTCTCTCCTGTGATCCTCTTGTCCTCCAAGCCCTTGAGCCTTAGTTCCACCTACCTCACGTCTGCCCTGGCCAGGTGTGTAGGCAACTTTATTTAGCCAATCAGGTATAATTTTGGAGGCAAGGTTACACAGCAACATTTGGGATACGTGATAGTCTGCTCGTAGAAGACAGCAAACAGACCTCAGGGAGCAAAATAATTAACCAAATACAAAAGGGCCACACGATGCTGTAGCAATTTTAATTTTAATGACTAATTAAATAACTGATTTTAATAACTAGGGAAAATCAGGATCAGTTCCTGTTCTACTCCAATGCTAGTTCTACTGCTTCGTTTTCAGTGTCTACTCATAATGGCTTTCTGAGGCAGAATCTAAGCATTCCCTTTTTGTAAATGAGAAACACAGCATACAACCCAGGGCCATGGGGCTAGTAAATGTAAGGTGAGGAAAACTATTTATTTATCTTTTTAGTGACTAAGTTGCTAAGATTAGCTGCAGCCACTCCTGATGCCATCTGATGAAGGATGTCTTGGTCAAGGACAAGGATGGTCACTGGAATTGGGGCAGTCAGCCCTGCCCTTTCTAAGTCTTGTGCCACAGAGATGGCCACATTTAAGCCTTGGATAGAAAAGTTTTGTCTTCTGACTATGATCATAGTAGGCAGATGTTAAAACACGTAAAAGATAGGGCCCCATGGCTGGGTCAATAGTAGGTAGAGTGTTTGCAAACACTTCATGCACAAGCATCAAGAGCTGAGTTTGGAAACCTAGAACCCATATAAAACCCAGGGTCTGTGCACTTATGTCCCTAGAGCTGGTCAGCTAGCCTAGCCAACTTGGTGAGCTCTGGGCCAATAAGAGTCATTGTCTCAAAAATAGATGGATGGTGACCGAGAAACGACAGCCAGTGTTGTCTTGTGGCCTCCACATGTGCACGTGCATCTGCATACACAACAGACCCACTAACCTACTTCCTTCCAGTTTTGGAGACTGGAAGCCTGAGGCCTTTGTCTGTGGCTTGCAGATGACTCTCCATTCCCTATGTCCCTACACAGTCTCTTGAAATGTATTTTTGACACAAATATAGCTCAGCTCATGAGCAGTGGTCCTGAGGAGATGTCATCCAACTCTTTCAATCTACGTTGCTTTAAAAATTAATTATATTCTAATCAGCATCACCATTTAATCAGGTTTGGGTATTTCACAGCATGGGTTAATTGTCATGGCTCCTTATCTCCTTTATGAAATATTGACCTGTACAAATATGCCTAGAGGATGGAGACGTTTGATAATGACCCAGTTTTGACCATCACTTGGGAGCTGTCTGAGAGCTATGTGGTGATGAGCAAGTCACATAGCCTCTTCTTTATGAGCCTCAGTTTCTTCACTTGTAAGTAGATATGATATTAAGGGACATGAATAAGGATGTTCATTGTAGCGCAGTGCATGGGATGAAACATCGGGTACAATTCAAATGCCCATCAGGAGGGAGCTGGATAAACAAACTTTAAATGACTTACATGTGGGAACGCTTTATTGTGGTTGGAAATGAATGGAATGCTCCCCACGCAGCTGTATGAAATGATACCGAAAGCATATTGAAGAGTGAAAAACATTGCAAAGTGTTCCAGTGTGATACCCCTCATTTCTCACTAAAAGCATGCATAAAACTGTATTCTTATGAGGAAGACATATTTGCGTGTATACATAAATACACTATAAATACATATTAAAGTTATGGAAACAAAGACTGTGCATAATGGTATCAAATGAAAAGTTATCACTGGGATGAAGGATAAGAAATGGGAGTAGGAAGAGCTACAAAGGACACTTCCACTTCAAAGTGGAATGTAACTTTCTTCTTTTAAAGAACTGAGATATATATGACAAAAATATTACCACATGTCAATTCTAGGTGGCAGGTGTGTGGGTGTTTGTTATGTTTCCTTTTGTATTACTTTGTATGGAAAATCTCAAAAGCAAAGTAAACAAAATGGTGGAACTACTACTTGCCTTGTCTCTTAGAAATAAAATATCTGTGGAAGCTTTTAGAAAAGTAAAAACTCCTGTATAAATGTTAGTTCTATGGCTAAACTGTTCCATTACTGTTGATTCCATTCATGTTTATTGCAAAAGTCCATGTTGTCTGGTAGTTCGCAAGTTGGAGTGGTGTTTGCTGTAATCATGATGAGAGCGGCAGTGGATGACTGATGGTGACAATAGGGATGGGAGTATTCATGCTAAGTTGAGCAGCAGAGGCACACACCTTTAATCCCAGCACTCAGGAGGCAAAGGCAGGCAGATCTCTGAGTTTGAGGCCAGTGTGGTCTGCAGAGAGAGTTCCAGGACATCCAGGTCGACACAGAGGAACTCTGACTTGAAAATCAATCAGTCAATCTATCCAACAAAAGGAAGTATTTATAATAGTGCTGGCAATGGTGGTCGTAGTGATGATGATGGTGTCTTGTGTGACGGTGATGGAGGTGGTCATACGGATGATTGTTGTAGTGTTGCTGGTAGATAGTGACAGTAATGGTGGTGATGGTAGTATAGATACATGATGGTGGTTATGGAGCACTGATGATGATGATGTCTTTGGTGATGGAGGAGGAGATGGTGTTGATGATGCTGGTGGCAAAAATAGTGGTGGTTATGGCGACACTGGTGATAGTGATGGAGGTAGTGGTGGGGGGGAAGGTGATATGTGTAGTGAGTAGAATTAGACTTCCGATCTACCTCTGTGCCATACCATGCACCATAGAATTTAATAGTTTGGGGGCTTACTAGAATATTTAGCTCTAGTAAGACTACACTTTTCAAAGGTGGAATGACTTTGAATGACTGAACACTCCTCAAAGCTCTGCATTTCGGGTTATAATTAGTTTTTTCTATAAATACTTGGTGATTTTTTTTTCTTAGTATTTTCTTAGAACTGCAACAATGTGAGAGATGACCACAAGAGGACAGCAGAGAAACACCAATAAAGCCCATCTGTGTCTCCAGACTGATGGGCACACACCACGTTCTCCACTTGGGCTCTGTCCAGGGAGAAGCATGTCCCTCAAGGGACTCATAATGCCATCCCAGGACTATTTGAGGTGTCACAGAGTGCCATAGAATTTAAGAGCTGTTTAGAGCCATCTGTTCAATGCCTTCAGCCTTAGGGAGGACATCGTGTGTGTGACTTAATGGGAAACCTTGAGCCAGAACCACCCAGATGGGTCCCTTATAAATATACAGGCCACAAAAAACAACCATAAGAATGTTTTTTTTTTAGAATTTTTAAAAATAATTTTCTGATGACCTTGGGAATAATGTATGTTGCAGGGGAAAAAAAAGATCTCTTCATGAAGCAAATAGTCAATGTGTGTTAACTTTAGTATTTCTTAAATACAAAGTCTTTTTTCTTTGAAGTTCTCTCTTTAAATGCCATCACTTGTTCTAATTCATCTCAGTTATTATGTCACTTGTAAGTGATAACACTTATTCATTCATTTATTTTCAATATGCTAAACTGCTGTATAGAATGATATCAGCAAGAAAAACAAACCATCTATTCACACACATATTTATTCATTGAGTACTTCATATAGGCAACTATTTATTGTGTGTATAGGATGATAAAGGTACGGGTTCAAGGCAGGACATGAGGATCAGAAAAGGCTTTTTAGAAGAGGTAGCCCCCGTGATGAGACTTGAAGTAGGGAGTCATGTGATAAAAATCAGTGGGAACAAGGCACAGAACTTTTCCAGTGATGTTAGGAATGGAAAGCAAGAACTTTCACGGGCTAGACCACTGGAGAAGTACAATGGAACCAGCTTTATGATGGACAGTAAAAATGTAGAAGAGGCAAGGCAAGCCAAAGAGTCTTGGCATAATGCTAACAGGGAGATTGGGCTCCATCCTTTGGAATGTTTTCAGTAGGTCAGCATGGCCAGGTATAGATTTTCACAGCACTGACACTGCTGCTGTGGAGGCGATGAGGGGAAATACTGTATAGAGAATTGTTCAGGACCTACCAAGCTGAGGAGGTGGAGAACAGTAAAAAAAAAAAAATACTGGAATTCATATATTCCTTGTCCTGTACCATACAACAACAGTTCATCCCCAAACAGCAGATATTTTCCTCTCACCGAGATGGGTAACTCAATAGAACACATAGTCTCTATGTATGGTTCTCATACAAAAGTGATTTTGCCTTTCAGGGGACATTCAGTAATATCTGGAGATGTTTTGGGCTGCCACACACACAACCAGGGTGTAAGGGAGGGGTCAGTGTTGTACATCCAGAACAGTGTTGTACAGCCCAGAACAAAGATGCATGTGATCAGAAGATCTGCAGTATCTAGTTCAAAAAGAGTGTGCAAAAATAAAACAAAATACAAAGGAAGAAAGACCAAGGAGAAAACACTTAACACTTACTGAAGAGCCGGTGAGAATCACAACCCAACCCAACCCAACATTAAAGATGTGTGTGTGTGTGTGTGTGTGTGTGTGTGTATGTGTGTAGGTAAACATTGCAATTTTGAAGCAGGGATACAAGGTTTAAAAATAACATAAGAAGAACTAATGCTAAACATGCCTGGTGAGTAGACAATGGGAAAAGGGCTGTTAGAAGACAGCTAGAAAGCAGAACATTGAGTCTCAAAGCAAAACCTAGTTCTATGTTATATACAAGAAACATATACAGAAAGTTGGAAATAGGAGTAGCAAAGGTGCCCACATAAACAAAAAGAAGGACAGGACAGGGCAGGTAGCTCCGCTGGTAAATTGTTTGTCTTGCAAACACAAGGAGGTGATTTTGACTCATGGCACCACTGTAAAAACCTGTTTGTGGTGGTATGTGCTTGCAATCCCAAAGGTGAAGACCTGGAGATGGACAGCAGCCCTGCAGCTCACTGTCCAGCCAGTTTAGCCTATTCAGTGAGCTTCAGGTCACACGGAAAGAAAAACAAGGTGAAGCATTCCTAAGGAGCAACATACCTGAGGTTGCCTCTGACTTCTGGCTTCCATAGCACCCCCTCCCCCAATACAGACACATGAATGCACATAAACAAATACCTGCATATACAAACAGACACACTAAAAAAAAAACAGAGAGAAAAATGTGTAATTGATTTTCTAATGCCTGACTTAAGCATTTTGGCCTTTGATGCCTGTGGAGTTGTACAGACAGCCCTGTTAGGGATAGGCAATAGTCCTGGTCAGTTTATCATCTGAAAAATGTCCACAAAGTCTTAAAGGAAGAGCAGAGAGTCCTGAATGTTTACCTGGGCCTCAGCATCATTCAAACACTGGCCTGCATATATACTTTTCCAAGAGCCCAGCAAAGAGGGTGAGGGAGATCAAGGGAGATCAGAGTCAATGACCTGTGTCCAGAAGTGTGTCACAAGGGCTTGCTTTTTAGGCAGAAATGTTGTGGATGCTTAAGACATTGACTGCTGTGCCACAACCCTAACATACTGATTTTTATTTATTTGTTGACATGAGCCCCAAAGGAAAGGAAAATATAAATAATGATTTTTTTTTGAGACAGGGTTTCTATGTGTAGCCTTGGCTATCCTGTACTCACTTTGTAGGCCAAGCTGGCCTCAAACTCACAGAGATCCACCTGCGTCTGTCTCTCCGAGTACTGGGATTATAGGCGTGTGACACTGCACCTGGCTAAATGGTGATTTTAAACATACAAAATTATCTTTACTTCTAGTTAAGGTGATTCTTAGTGTAGTTAACCAAAACCCTATCAGAATTAATAAAAATACAATAAGCTGATTGGTGTATATATACACACACTCACATGTATACAAACACACATGTATCACACATATGCACACAAACAGTACTTTTCTATAATCAGAGAAATTTAACATAAAGAATACCTAATGCTTTTGACAGCAATATCACAAATATTTTTACCACTGGAGGAAAAATGATACATTTAAACATATTTTTTAATGTGCTAAAAATTTATGGAACAAATGACTTGATTGAAAGTCAAAAAGAAAGTTATAAAACACTAGCCATATCTTTTCCCATTTGGGAATAAGCACACACACACACACACACACACACACACACAGATACAGAGCAAAGCAGAATGACAGAGACAGAGAGAGACAGAGACAGAGACAAAAAGACACAGAGACAGAAAGACATAGAGAGAAACACACACACACAGAAAGACAGTGAGAAACTGAGACAGAGAGAAGGAAAGAGACAGAGACAGAGAGACAGAGTTTTATTCTGAATGACAGATCAGGTGTGACTTGCAGATTTTGTTTTGGTTCATTCCTCATTTGTATTTTCCACTTTAAAATAAATACATATTATTGCCTAATAAAACAAAATCTAAGGAAGAAAATAACACACACTCTTTACTGAAATGTCCTCAGTTTTGTCTGCCCTCATATTCACACATGGCCACTCACCTTGAACAATGACTCCACCTTCCTCTGGAACTCCTGTCAGGGAAATAATGAGCTATACTGACAGGCTTGAGTCTACGGTTATAAAGCCAGAACATTTACTAATCTATCACCTTGCTTATACAATGGATTGTAGATGAACTCTCTTCATTTCTTCTATATAGACTGAAAAAAAATGTGTTATCACAGGAAAAAGGATTTTCCATGAATAATTGGGATGTATTCTCAGGCATTTAAAGATGAACAGAGACTCATGGCGCCAATGATTACACAACAGAAATGTGTGAAGCTCTTGATTTGCCTGATGCAAAACTCTCAGTGTTATTGCCACCAATTTCTAGAAAATGAAAGTTATGATTTGACTGTTCTCTGAGGCCAGCAGGGAAAAATGGTCAGGGAGGACTCTGGATGCTTCATTCCTTTTTTGACAGTGACTTCAGCTTGAAGAGATCTCAGAGGAAGTTTTAGAAAAAGGACAAAAGCCTCAGTGCAGTACCATGTAGGTTTTTTTCTAAGCCCTGACTGGAGTCCCCAGGCATGGAGCTTATAAGGAGCAGGCTGTGAGATTGTCTGTGAGAGCTGTGTGAAGAAAGAGCCTTTTGGACCCTATATTTTGTCCATCTGGGTTCAGACTCCCAATATGAACACCTCAAGGGGGAAAAAGCCAACAGTAAAAAAGCTCAAAGAGAGGTGCCCAAGGGAAAAGGGCTTTCTGTGGGAAACCGCAGGGCTACTTGATCTTTCCATCACGTGCAAAATGGAATCACAGTAAAGATTTCATAACTCTTAGCTCCGAATAAAACAAGGCTACTCCCCGAGAAAGGCTGAGCTCTACACTGAATGTATTTACTGTCCAGTTCCCCCATCACATCCATTTTGGTTCAACTCTACTTTTTTGGGGAGGGAGTAGTGATGCAGGAGAGAGGCAACATCATATTACCCTTGGAGCTAAATAGCTGTCATTGATGAGTTAGTTCTTCTTCCTGTGGTGGGTCAGGATGGGGATCAGTGGGCTATCAGGTGACTTGCTTACCTTTACCAATCCATGTTTTGGGGTTTGCACGCTCACATCGTACTAGAAACACAGGAAGCCAATCGCTTAAAGTTTTTGTAGATGCCTCATTATCAAGGACTTCAGAAAATGAGCTAGGACATCCCATCATTTACGTGACATTTCACAGTGCATGAGGTCCGGAAGTCAGATTTGATGTATGAGAAGCCACCTTTACTGAGCTGTTGAGCAGTTACTGTATAACAAACACATATCACCAAACTGATGAAGAGGACCCACAGAATGACTTCAGAGCCTGAAAGTGGTAGGAGTGGTGAGGATAGGCCATCCAATCAGGGTGACTTGTAGTGAAAGAACTTTGTGACATGTTAGGGGATAGCCTGACTGATGAGACAGGATTTTGTGCAGAAAATGCTACACCACTCACCTAAGTGAATGACACAGCCAGAAAGATGCTCAGACTCCCAGAAAACCAGTCAGCCACCAAAGGCAGAACTTTAGTTCCAAGATGGCTGGGGTTTAAAAACTGATAAATGCCACAACCAGTTATCTATATTTCCTTGGCTACACTGAGTATCTACTCTAGGACTGGCAAACCTTCTATGATGCTAGACTTGCAGGCAGCAAAAGGAGGCTCGTGGGTTTTCACTTCTTTGTGCAGGACTCAGAGCTTGGGGTGGAAATGCCAGCAGGTGGGAGCCATTGACAAACCAGATCAGAGGAGCCAGCCTCCCCCCTCCCCTGTGTGGCAGGCCCTCCTCCCTCTCTCCCAGCCCTTTCTGAACTGTTTCCATCTGTGGCTTCCCGAATAGCATATGCTGCCCACAGTTGCAGTTAGCTTTTAATGGATTAAGTGACAATGTTCAAAAGAATTTTAAATGAGAGGTTTAATTTTAGACGTCTGTGCTTCAGTAAACATCATTATTACAAGTTGAATGTCAGAGACATCAGGGAAGTCACAGTTGTCTCATCCAGCTTCTTTTCACTAGCAGAAGGAAGTGGCCTTTGTGGGACATTCTGATGAGCTGTTTTCTTGTTTCCTGCATGGCTTGGGCAGCCTTTCCACCCAGGACTGACCCAGAACCATGTGATATTTTTCTGCAATGATGGAACAATTGATCAGGATTTTATTAAAAGGAAGAGGAAATGGAGTAGGTTTTAGAGTGATTAAAGAGTTTCCCAACCACAAGAATTTTCCACCTGTGCTATTAGTCTGAGTTTTCTAAAGAAGCAGAAATAACAAAACTAGTAAAAAGGTGTTATTAGACCTGCTCGCAGGGTTAGTCCAGGTAGTCCACCAATGGCTGTTTCACAACAGAAGGGCTGAGAATCCAGTAGCTATTCAGTCATGAGGCTGAATGTCTCAGAAGTCCTGATCTAATGCTGGCATCCAAGAGAATTCCTGGAGAGCCTCTGGTCTTTGGTCTATAGTGGGATACCAGCTGCAGAAACAGGGTAGATGAATTTGTCAATGAGAGTAGAGCAAGCAGGCAAAATAGAGTATATTTTGATGATCTCCACTCCCACTCCTCCCCTTAACTCCTCCCAGACCCATATCCATCTCCATGCCCTCTGCATTTGTGAATTTAATCTACCAGAGCTCAGCAATGCGTGAAGACCTGTGTGGAGGTGTTCACTGCAGTGTTATTATGACTTTCCAAACTGAGAACAATTTAACGCCTGGAAACAATTTCAATATGGTATGCCACACCAACTGAGAAATGCTAGACAAGCATTAAAAAGGAAGGACATTTATGTGTATTCACATAAACGTATGTATGTGTTTATTCAGATAAACACAAATTCATAAGGAGCAGACAAATGTGATCAGTATGTCACATGAAAAAAGAAAACAAAATTTCAGAGTGGAATATATAGTGAGAGCCATGTATACCCCCCTCTCTCCCTCTCTCTCTCTCTCTCTCTCTCTCTCTCTCTGTGTGTGTGTGTGTGTGTGTGTGTGTGTGTGTGATGCAGGTGTGCATGTAGAGGCTGGAAGTTGATTTTGGGTATCTTTCTCCTGGGTCCTGCATGTTATTTTCAGAGACAGGGTCTTCTGTTGAGCCTGGAGCTCGCCAATTAGCTACACTGGAGATCCAGAATAGCAAGGTAGAGGAGTTCTCTGGCTATATGGTGGTGAGTGACAGATAAGTGGCTCCAGATTTGGAACTACTGACTGACCTCTGACTTAGACCTGTCAAATTCCAGGGTTATTCTCAGCTGATGAGATCTGGCTAGCTGCCTCCAAAGGAGGGGAGGGGGTCTCTCTCCTGCTCTTCCTGGCTTGAGTCCAGCCTCCTCTGCCTGCAGCTTATTGGAGACAAGCTCTCCTACCTTAGCATCTATTTCTCTGTGCCTTTCCTCACCCTGGGGTTGTGGCTAAACTATCTGAAGCTTCTCAACTTGTGGATCTTACCTTCTCCTTGGTCCCTGATGTAGCTTAGCTTTTTTTTTCCCATTAATTTATTTAATCACTTTATAGCCTGACTGCAGATCTCTCCCTTCTCTCCTCCCACCCTCCCATCCCTACCCTCATTTTCCCTTCCCTTCTCCTCAGGGAAGGGTACCATTCCATTCTGGCACATCAATTGCAGCAGGACTAAGCACTTTCTCTCCCACAGAGGCCATACAAGATGGCCCAGCTAGGGGAAAGGGATGCAAAGGCAGGCGACAGAAGCAGAGACAGATCCTGCTCCAATTGTTAGCGGGTCTACATGAAGACCAAGCTGCATATCTGCTGAGTCATAGAACATGACCTGAATAAATAAATAAGTAAGTAAGTAAGTAAATAAATAAATAAATAAATGGCTTTCTCCCTTCCATTAACAGATGTTGGCTATAGGCTTGCTGTAACCCATCTCTATTATTTTGAAGTATGTGGTTTATATCACATGATGAAAGTCTCTCTAAATCTTTTACCATGAAGGGGCGTTGGATTGTCAAAGGCCATTTCTGCATCTGATGAGACAATCATGTGGTTTTTGTTTTGCAGTCTGTTTATTTGGCAGATTACAGTTAGCGAGTTATGTGTGTTGCACTATCCCTGTATCTCCGAGAGGAAATCTACTTGATCGTATGGATGATCTTTGATGATATTGATGTGGTCTTGGATTCAGTTTTCAAGTATTTTATTGAGCATGTTTACATCTCTGTTCATAAGAGAAATGAGTCTGTAATTCTCTTTTTTTGTGAAGTCTTTGTATGGTCTGGCTATCAGGTGAGTGTGGCCTCATAGAAGTAATTGGGCAATGCTCCTCCTGTTTCTATTTTGTGGAATAGGTTGAGGAGCATTGGTGTTAATTCTTCTTTGAAGGTTTGCTATAATTCTTCTCTAAAAACCACCTGGCCCTAGACCTTTTTGGTTGGGAGACTTCTAATTACTGCTTCTATTTCAGTTGGGATTCTAGGACTGTTTCAATTGTTTATCTGATCTTAATTTAACTTTGCTAGGTGGCATGTATCAGTAAAATTATCCATTTCTTTTAAATTTTACAATTTGGTGGGGTGCAAGTTTATTGATTTGTTATTTTGTTGTGGTGGTGTAGGTTTTCCCTACCTCTTTTGACTTGCTGGACCAAGATTATTCATTTATTCTTTGTGGAGTTATTTTTTTGTGGGGAGGCTTAGCCTCTTGAGGTTGAGGTTTTTCTTCTATCATCTCTTACAGAGCCGGATATGTAAACAGATACTGCTTCCATTTTATCATGGAACTTTCTTTTTATCTTGTGATTGAAAGTTTTGCTGGGTATAGTAATCTGGGATAGTGTCTGTATGTGTCCAGTCCCTTCTGGCTTTCAGTCTCCATTTAAAAGTCAGGTGTTATTCCAATAACTCTGCCTTTATTTGCTACTTAGTCTTTTTCCCTTGTAGCTTTTAATACTTTATTTTTTTTCTGTTTGTTTAGTGTTTTGATTATTATGTATTGTGGAGAATTTCTTTTTCTGTTTCAGTGTATTTGATGCTCTGTATGATTCTATACCTTCTTCTTTCAGTTAGGGAAGTTTTCTTCTATGATATTGTTTAAAAATTTTTCTGTGCCTTTAGCCTGGGTTTCTTATTCTTTCTCTATTCCTATTGTTTGTAGATTTGGTCTTTTCATATTGACTCAGGTTTCCTGGGGGTTTTATACATGGATTTTTAAAGATTTAACATTTTCTTTGACTAAGTAATCCATTTGTTCTATCTTGTCTTCAGTGACTGAGATTCTCTCTTCCATTTCTTGTATTGTATCAATGTAAATTACTTCTGAAGTTCCTGTTTGAGTTCATGAATTTTTCATTTATAGTTTCCCTCAGTTTGGCTTTTCTTTAGTTTGCATTTTATATTTCTAGAAGTATTTTTTTTTCATTTCATTCCATTGTTTGTGTTTTCATAGGTTTCATTAATGAATTGGTTCATTTTTTTCTTTAAGGTCCTTGAATATATTCATAATAGCTACTTTGAAGTCCTTATTTTGTGTTTTAAACATATTGCATTTCTCAGGGCCTACTACAGTACGGTAGCTGCATTCTGCTGGAGGTATGTGGCCTTGGTTGTTATTGATTGTGTTTTTGTGATGGTGTCTAGGAATTTGGGTTTGGGCTGATTGTGATTCTGAGTGTTGATATGTGGTTTTGTGTTTGCTGGGTGGGTGGTCCATTTCTAGGTTTCTGTTGCAGTCTCAAGATATTAGTGTATGGTGGCTGTGAGCTTCTTGGTAGGGAGTGCTTCGGAGTCTCTGTCACTGTTGGTCCCAGGTAGAAAATATTTCTAGATATTGGAGGCTGACTCAAAGGAATGGGGATAGGCTACAGTGTGTGTGTGTGTGTGTGCATGCGCGTGCGGAAAAGGTCTACAAGAAGGAGAAAAACTGGATTTGCAATGAGGTTTGGCAGAGACTCCAAGGAGTAGTCAGAGAGGGAGGACAGGATCCTGAAAGTGGTCTGCTACAGGAGTGGGAATAAAAATGAGGAATCAGAATTGAAAGGCAGGAAGAAGAGTGAATATCACCTACCTGATTCCCAGTTGGGTCTAACAAGAGGATCATGCTATTAGGATCACGAAGGACTCTCTGGAGTCTTTGAGGATCTTGGATGACTGAAATTACAGAGAGAAGAGGCTATTTGGAGGTAGGCATTGTTCTACCTCCTATTGGTCATCCTGGACATGGGCTGTACAATTCTGTCAACTTGGCAATTAGAGTTAGAGCTGTATTCCTATCCCATTGCCTTCCCACTACAGTTGCAATTCTGTAACTACCTATGCCTTTATGCTGAAATGTGGGGTGGGATGGGGTTCAGGAAGCATCAGTTTATCAGAGCCGTTCACAGGGTGTGGAGTCCAGGGCAGAATCAATATCTGATCAATGCAGAGATGAAAACCCTTCATGGTTTTGTCCTAGAGCTGAAGCTTTCATTGACATCTCAAGACATGCTGACTGCTGGTGGGCTCACAGAGCTGCTGACACACCGAGTTAATATCAACCATAATTCCAGGTGTCCTTTCGTTTAGCATTTTTATTGTTCTTTTATTGGGTTTTGATGTGTATATAGTTTGTTCCCTGTTAGCATCATTCAATAGGAGAGTTAACAGCTCTTGTAGAACTCCAAGAATCAAATGTCCTCTGGCTATTTGGTCAGTCTGAGCTCAATGACTCTTCTAGTCAGTGTGAGGTGGGTTCTTTACAAAGCTTAGGATATCTGGGATTAGCTATTGGCACAGTCATGTTGGAAAGAACTAGAAAAATTACTGTGAGAATAGATGACAGTTATCCTACAGAATGTCTAAATAAACCAGTTATCTTGTTTCTTCACATACCTAAGTTGAATCTTTCTTTTTTGTTTTGCTTTTGTTTGTTTGTTTGTTTTGTTTTCAAGACAGGGCTTCTCTGGGTAGCCTTGGCTGTCCTGGGCTCAGTTTGTAGACCAGACTGGCCCTGAAATCCCAGTGATCCACTTGCCTCTGCCTCTCTGAGTGTGGGGATTACAGGTATGCGCTCCCTCCTCCCCCGCAACCTGGCTGAATCATTTTGCTTATTTTGTAGGTCTGTTTTTCTAGGTGAGGTAGATGTTTTAGTTTTGGTTTTCACAATAACAAAGCTGTGTGTGTGTGTGTGTGTGTGTGTGTGTGTGTGTGTGTGTGTGTATGTGTGTGTGTGAAGAGAGAGAGAGAGAGAGAGAGAAAACCAACAAAGGAGACTCACTCATTCAATATGACCACATTAGGAAGAAGAAACAAAGAAGTCATGAGCAGGGTATCCCAAGTCTGTCTTTAGGGTCCTGACATGAGGTTTAGGTTTAAATAGAAAGCAAGTAGTATGCATAGCTAAATAGTCCTGGTCAAGATATGGGACTGCCCTCCAAAAACACAAGGTAATTTAACAAGTCAAGTCAGAAAGGTGTGACATCTCTTTCAGGGAAGCAAGGTCTTTCTCTGGCTCGCTGGCACCAGGCTCCAGACTTTTCCTTCGCTCAACAGGAGACTGTTGGGGGAAATTAGTTTGTTTCCATAGTTCCGTAGTCCAAAGGAGAGACACAGGTGCTGCTCCTTTCAGAATGCCTGCCTTCTCAGCATGGTTACAGAGCCCCGTATTCTGCCTTACTCTACTGGAATGCCAGAGTTCATACTAGTGAGCAGAGAAAACAATCAAGTCTTTCAAATGTGCTTTTTTTTTTCAGAAAGCTGGCAATCTGAAGAAAGAAAAACACAATGTCCCAAATGATCTGCCTTTCCTGAGCCATCTCTACTTAGCGTATCTTCTAAGGAATTAGAACAAAGGCAGTTAATCGTTCTGAAGTTAGTCTTCTAGTCTGGTAGTCAACTTTTCCCCGGGAGTCATTTCATGTCTGCTTTTTCCTTCCTCCTACACGTCTTCCTCATCAATACCCCCAGTGGGGGTTCCCACCATATGCAACAGCAAACAGTTATGCTGATGATAATTAGTAAATTAATAAAATTGAGAAGAATGTTTCTTTCTTTTCTTTTTTTTTTTTTTTACCAGAAGGTAAGAAAAGACATATCGTAACTGAAGAAATTTCCCCCGCCCCGAGATAATTTTATAAACTGTCTTAACATTTTTGTTAAATCTAAATACATTTTTAAACATCCTGTGAAAGTAATGCAATTTTTTGGCAGATGAGAAACTTGTCACATCTCTCTCCCTGTCACGGTGTTTGCACACGATACACCTCAAATTGGAGCATCCTAACCCAGCTCAACACAGCAAAGTTCCGATTCCTCACTTCACCATCACAGAGATATCTGCAAGACTTGAAGAAAGAACACAGCTTTAAAGGAGCCACGGTGCCTTCAAAAGAACTCTTCTTGTTCCTGTTTGGCACCTTGAGCGGGGTGGAAGAATGCTGGGTATGTGTGGCTCAGGGAAATGCATATACAGGTTTTCCTTCCTGTGTGTGTCAATAAAACGAGTTTTTAGGAAAAGGCATTCATGGACATGTATGTGATCATTTTCATTCAAGCAGTTGTCAGGCAGATTGTAAGGTCCGCAGGAGGGGCCTTTCCTTTGACTCTGAGGCTCAAGAGCAAACCTTGCAAAGTTCTGTTGCCGGCGAAAGGCAATTCCTACCACCAGGTGGCAGCAGACCTAAAACCCTGGCTAGTCTGTGTAATCGTTCTTGCACGGCTAGCTGAGCAAAGTTCACGCAGACCCATGAACCAGAAGTAGAGAACCCCACAAAGGACAAAAGCTAATGAGACTGTCTTGGCTTTGCTTTCTGCTAACCCAGCTTGGACAGTCCAGGTCATGCACAGTCAGCAGAACAACCTAAAGGTTCACAAGTTCTTTGGAGTAAGAAAAAGGTAGCAGGGTAGCAGGTGATCCTTAAGAACAGTCCTGTCTCCCCCCCCCCCATTTGTGAGGACCAGTTTGCATAGGTGGCACTAGAGTATCCCCTGGTGTGTCTTTGTTCTGTAACAAGTACTGAATGTCATGGAGGCCATTCCCTGATTCCAGAGTGTCCAGGATGAGAGGCCAGGCTTGGTGCTTCTTCAAGATGCCTCCTAGAGTTTTTGCAGCCCTTTTACCTGGCTTTGTTATTTCATAAGATGATCACACATCACCTGCCTGATTCTTTTTCAATGCCTTAAAGGGGCTTGGCACACTGTGCGACTGCACAGTCAGCGGACACTCAACATGCTCTGACCATTGGGCAACTCTGACTTGCTCTTGCTCTTTCTAAAATACCTCCCTCTTCCTCAGAGAGCTCACCAAAATCTTGATGCTATCAGAGGCATGTGCTTAGGAACACCACACAGCTCGCCTGGTGTAGTTCATGCCTGTAATCCTAGCATTCAGGAGACCGAGGCAGGAGGATTGCCATGAGTTTAAGGTCAGCCTGGGTAACATAGTGTACAAGTCATCAGGACTATATAGAAAGACTTCCCAAAAACCAGTTAAAAAATATGTTTTTTACTGAGGCCAACAGGTGATGACTCCTGTTACTAAGCAGGAAGTGGTTATTTTCTGAGCCTCAGTTTCCCCATCTGTAAAATAATTTGCATTGTGCCCAAAGTAACTCCTTAAAAGGAGATTCTGTTTTCAACACCTCCTACAAAAACCAGGGCTTAGATTATCCTAAGGGTCTTCCCTATATCACCTAGGGTGGGTCTGCTAAGGAATATGGGACACCGAGGCCATCATGCAGGCATTCCTTCAGCCTGAAGGTTCACTGTGCTGACGGCTTATGTCTCTGTACTTGGGAACTGGAGTGAAATGAGCATCTTAGTAGGTGCTGTTCCTAGAAGCAGCTTCTTTCTATGAGCCCTATCTTCTCATGGCTGACAGCAGTGTCTGCTTTGACCTGCCACCTGCTGGTGCCCACGTCAGCACAGTGCCAGATTCATAATAAATCTGCTGATGCAGGGTTGGGGGAAAATACTGCTGTGGGCACCTAGTCTACACTGATAGCACCTACTCTGTGAGGGACCTTGACTTTTCCCAGGATGCTAGAGGCCAGTGTCTGCTTTCTGCAGTTCTTCTCTGTATCCAGCTATTAGTTGTCAAACTCCATATCCTGACCCCTGCTTTCTCTGTCACTATAAACTTCTACTAGCATTGACAGCACATGTGACCTGTCTGCTACCATGAGGCTATATTCTGACCATATCACATGCTTATTGAGGAATGCTTTCAGATATGGGGACAGGGAGCCTCCTTTCCATTAAATATTATCTTTCTTGGGTACCATATGTTCTCATTCCTACCCAAAAGTATATTCCTTCTTCCCATTGACCAAAGTCAAATGCAAGAACATCAGTGAGGTTAAGAACCTTTTCAAAGACCCTAGTTCCTCCCAACATCATCACAGTATCATCTTTCAGGAAGATCACCAAGTGAAAATCACCTATTCTAACTGTTTGTGGGCCTTCTGTGTGAGCTCTATGAATTGGAGGGTTAAATTTTTTTTTATTCTTGAGTGAAACAACATCTTAAGTTATATATAGCAGATGAAGCCTGAGAGAAAACACAAGTCCTTCACAAGTTCAAACCAGAAAGAATCCTAGCATAGAAGGTAAAGCAGGCACAAAGTCCCGCCTCTTATCAAGAAGCTTCAGGGAAACGGAAAAAAGAAATCACTTTTCTTCAATGGAGTGACACCAGCTTTATCAACCACACTTCAGCGAAGACCATATACCCAGGAGTAGTTGGGATGATTTTGTTTGTTTGTTTGTTTATTTGTTTTCTCTCTGTGTATGTTTTCTTGTAGTTTTGTCTCTTGTTTTGATTTCCTTTTTCCTTTTAGAGAGAAAAGATACTAGGAACATGAAGTTTGGTGTGTAGGAAGGTGGGGAGGATCTGGGAGGAGTTGGAGGAAGGGAAAGAATATGATCAAAATATATTGTATATTTTTAATTAACTAACTAACTAATTAATTCACTTTACATCCTGGTCTTAGCCCCATCCCTTCTCACCTCCTGGTCCTGCCCTCCCTCTCTCTCCCCCATCCTCTTTCCCTATTCCTCAGAAGAGGAAAGCCCACTCCTTCCCATTCACCCCAACTCATCAAGTCATATCAGAGCTAAGCCTGTCCTTTTCCCCTGTGGCCTGGCAAGGCAGTCCCTCAGGGGAAAGTAAATAAAAAGCTGACAAGAGAGTCTATGTCAGAGAGATCCTCCATTTCCCCTTATTGGGGCCCCTACATGAGACCCGAGCTGCCCATCAGCTACATCTTTGTAGAGGTCCTAGGTCTAGTCCACACAAGGTCCTTGGTGGTTCTTCAGTCTCAGAGGGCCCCTCTTGGCCCTGGTTAGTTGGCTCTGTTGGTCTTTTTGTGAAGCTCCTGTCACTTCCAGGTCCTATTCTCCTTCCCTCCACTTTTCCACAAGGCTCCCTATGCCTTGCCCAATGTTTGGTTGGGAGTCTCAACATCTGTTTTGAGGTGCTGCTGGGTGGAGCCTCTCGGAGGACAACTCTGCTTGACTCCTGTCTGCAAGCGTAGCAGAGTATTGTTAATAACATCGGGGATTGGTTCACTCCCATGGGGTAGGTCTTGGGTTGGGCCAGGCACTGGTTAGACTTTTCGTCTGTCTCTGTTCTATCTGCTCTCTCTGTGTCCCTACACATCTTGTAGTCAGGGTGAATACTGGGTTGAAGTTTTTGTGGCTGGGTTGTGCCCTTCAGCCTTTACTAGGAGACTTGTCTAGTCAGAGGGTGTCATCTTCCCTCTCTGTGACCCCTGCTACTAGGAGTCTCTGCTAGAGTCCCTCCCATATCCCCCCTGGGAGCCTACCCTGATTTTGGTCTCAAGCTTGTCAGAAAGATGCTCTGGTTCACAGTTTCTCTTTCTTTTGCAGGCCTCTGTCCTCCTGCCCCTGCTCTCCCAAGGTCTGATCTCCACCCTCAAAACTCTCTGTGTTTTCTTTCCTACCTTGTTCCCTCTCTTCTGCCATTACCTCTGTCTATTCTGTTTCTCCTTCTGAGTAAGAGTTAGGCATCCTCCCTTGGATTATCCTTGTTATTTATCTTCTTAGAATCTATGTATTGTTCTATGTTTCTCCTGTACTACATGGCTGAAATCCATTTAGAAGTGAGTACATACTATGAGTGTTTTTTTTTTTCTGGTTCTAGTCAAAATATATTGTATTTTGTAAAATATATTGTATTTTGTATATTGTAAAGATTTTTAAACCAAAATATTTTTATTACTCATTGCATTTTGAACATTATTTTTCCTTTCTCCATCTCCTTCCAGATATATGCCCACTTCCATACCCGCCCAATTTTGTGTTCTTATTTTTTTTTTCTAATGCAAAGAGACCCACTAGTGCTGCTCATATACTCTTAGGTATGTGGACAACTGAATCGTTAAAGGCTCATGGATCATTAAGAAGCAAAATGAGGGTAAGAACCAGGGGTGGTGGGTGACTACAAGGGAACTGTTTTCCCTAAACAATTGGGCAGTTGCACATATGAATTCAGCAGCTGTGACAGCATGTACAGTATTTGCACAAGGTCAAGCCTGACGGAATTACAGCATGGCAGTGGGGAGGTGGTCCTGAGCTCCCTCCCCTGGCTGAGAAGCTATTGGCCACTGACAGTTCCTGGGAGAATGAAAGTGAGTTTCCCTTAATAGAAAAGTTTTGGATCTGTGACTGCCTTTCACCTTATACCATTAACAAACGACCTCTGTGAGTGCCGAGTTAGCTCTTTGGCTTTTCATTTTTCTCTCAAGGTTTCAGCCTAATAATTTTCCATTTATCAGTTCCCTTGAAAGAGAAGCTACTTAGATGTTTTTGTTATTGAATTTAGTGCAAGAGATTGAACTTAGGCCTTCATTCATGCTAAATGCAGACTTATCACCAAGTTGTATCTCCCTATTGTTTGATTTTCGAGGAATTTAGGGGAAGTTTTGTGTAGAATTTTGGAATTATTTGGTCTATTAGCAGAATTGGAAGTTATTGCTAAGCCTGAGTTCCGGGGAATGAAATGAGGCATAACTGGTTTTATGCTTTGGGGGATAGAGCTGAAACTTATCAATAAAATAATGTAATTGCTTATAGCTTCTGTGTGCAGGCTCCTCTGTTAAGTGCCATAAGCAATATAGAAATGAATCTGCTGGAGAGCCCATCCTCCAACCACTGTGGACCAGCTTGGCAGACATTCCACACACTGCTGGTGTAAAGCAAACTATCCTAAAAGGCAGGTGTAGACAATAATCTTTGGAAGCCCACACCTGCCTCGTGGTACTAGGGAAGCTTCAAGCAGAGGAGATTGTCAGCCCAGGTGTGGAAGAAGGGCTATGCTAGTCAGACTGAGGACTGGAGACACACCGAGAGACCAACAGTCAGCAGATGATTTCTTCCAGGGGACACAGAGAAGACTGACGCAGTTGAGCCAGGCCTCGCACACACGCATGCCTTCTCTGCCATGTCTGATTTGTAACAAATCTGGGATTGTAGGTCTGGCTGTGAAGGGAACCTCCCCGCAATACTTAATGTGTACTTAGCTATACTGTTAGCATGCAGAGTTGTACAGAAGAATGAGGAATGTTGATTTCTGAAGATATTTCTATGGGGATGGAGACATGCGTCATGCATATTTAGAATCCCAAGTAGCATTTCTATAGCATATTAGCAAAGGTATTTAAGTCAAAGAATTATTTCAGAGCTGGAAAGATGGCTCAGTGATTAAGGACATATATTACTCTTCCTGAGGACAAGAGTCCTCAGCACAAGAGTCCCAGCACTCACATCAGGAGGCTTACAACTGCCTGCAATCCCAGCTCCAAGGGAATCTGACACCTCTGACCTCTGTGGGCACTTGTATTCATGTACACACACACATCACCACACACATAATTAAACCTATAAAAGTAAATCTTACAAGAGGAATTATTCCAACAACAGCAATGAAAGTGTTCTTGAAGAAATTATTTGACCTACAGATTGTCGGAAACTCTGTGTGGCAGGCCTTAGTAGGATGCCAGGTCCTGAAGCCAGACTATGACTCCTGTGTGTTTTTTGTGACATGTTTATCTTGGCTGTGGTGTTTCTCTGGCTCAGAAGCCTGTGAAACTGACTCATCTTTCTATAGACAACCTGACAGTTTATGGAAAAAAAAAAAGAAAAAGATACAGAGGGGAGGAAAGCTCACAAACCAAGTTTGTGTTTTCAACTCTAACCATTAGTGTAGGAGCAGTTCTTAGATCTATAGCATTCCAGTCTGATGAGCATTCCATTATTCTATTGAAATACCAATGGAAGGATGTTCCCCTACCATTTAAAACCTCACCCACACTCTGCCTCCTGTAGTTGGGGCTACTACAGGAGAATGAGAAGAGGGTTTGGCTTGCTTTCTCTTGCCATGTTGCTTTGGAATTTGAGACCCTTTGTATGCCAGTTGCCAGCACCACCGGTACACTCTTATTTCCGCAATGGTTAAGTGACATCATCAATTCATCATTGCCAGGCGTATTGTTTCATACTTTTAGTCCATATTTGTCTCCACCATTGTTATAATGCACGTTAGTATAGGTATTCAAGCTTCGCGAATGAAACAATGTTAAGGATATAATTGGACTTATTTTTTTCTCACTGTCTTTGTTACTCACTTCTTTCTTTTCTTCCTATCTGTTTTTTTAATTGTCTTGGTAATGATTTTTATGTTTTTCAGTCTGGCTTTGGAAGTAATAGATGCTTTCGTTTATAAATGTTTATATCTAATTTAAATATATCTATATCGATGGTGTATACAGAATTAATTTTATTGAAAATGGAAACTTTATTTCTGCTGTTCACAAAAACATGACAGGTGGCTTAATGCATCATGACATTTTCTGAATACCCACCACTTTTGCTATTGTTATGTAGAATTGTAGTCTACATCTTAATAAGAAATAAGAGATTTAAAAAAGACATTCAATCAAATTTATCAGCATATTTTACCAAACTGTGTTTCATCGTCACTTCTGACACACCTTCTGCCTGAGCTTAAACAGATTCTTTATGACACCTTGTAGTGAAATGTGCACTAGAGTCAACCTGTGAATGTTTAAAATGCCTTTATTTTTAAGGATGCAGTGTCTTTTCTTAAAGGATGCAGTGTTTACTAAGAATAGCAATTTTAGGAAATATGTTCCTCAATAACCTTCTGGCTCAATTGTTGCTGAGACATCCCAATCAGTCTGCCTATTAGCCTGCTGGGAAAATATTTTTTTTTAAGTGTCCACTGATATTGCTTCTGTTTCGGCAGCTCCTCAAGGAGGCAGTTGTCCCTCTGTCCTTGTCTTTCCTATCTAATGTCTTTATTGCTTCATCTCAGTTTTTTTCTTCTTCTGAATTTTAAAGCAGATTCTAAAGATTGCTTGCTGTTCACAAACATTTTATTTCTGCTCAAATAATTGCTACTTTTTAACTTTTATTTGTGTGATACGGGTATCTATGGCTGTATAAAAAATAGTTTCCAAAATTTTGTAGTATAAACAGTGATTATTTTATATAATCCTTGCTGATTTTAAGTCATGTGTTTCTTCAGGGAAATGGCTTCTTGTGGTTTTACCAAGTCTGAGGCCTGAGCTAGGAAGAACTGAATGCCTGGAAGTGCTTTGGCTGTTGAGAGACCAGAATCTTTACTGACATATCTTGAATGTGGGAAAACTTCATGGCCACATTACATAGAAAATTTACCCCAAACATTTATTTTTTACTTCTTCCTGTGGCTTCACCAGTCTCATGGAGATGAATCCCAGTGCTCCCAGCTACACCACAGCTTTATTCTACATACAAAGCTTACATCCTAATGGGACTGAGAAGTGCTGTAGACGTTAAACGTGGGCAGCCTGTCCTCTCCTCTCCGTGGAGCCCACTGGGATGCGATCACCCGCTGCTACTTGTGCTATGCATTTGGATGTCTATAAAGGGTAAGCCAGCCCATCATCTATCATTGGGAGTCAGCTATCCAGTCATTAAAATCTGGACAGATCCACTGACAATAAAGCACTGTACGGCATATATTCTACTTTCGGTAACACACTTTCATGTAACATTGTTTGTTATTAAAAATAGGTCTAAGGACTACAGATTTGTACACTTCAATATACAGAAAGCAGCTGAAAGAGCTATTGAAAAGCTGAGTGAGAGGCTTGTAAAAGGTTGCACAGTAAGTGTTGGATGACTTGAGTCTCATAAAAAACGAGGAATAGAAGGTGGAGCATGGGCAAAAGTGATCAACAATGTGTACATCGAGAATTTGGGAGAAGAGATGGGTGACGAACATCTTAGGGATGTCTTTTGCAAGTTTGGACCTGTCTGTAGTGTGAAAGTAATGACCGATAAAAATCCTAAAGCTGTGTGTGTAAGCACAAAAACACACAGGAAGCTGTGGGTGAGGTGGAAAGACAACTCATGTGAGCCAAGCCCAGAAAAGTATGATACAGAAGATGGAACCTTAGAGCAAATCAGAACAGATGAATCAAGATGAGAGTCAGACGCCCTTGAAATTCCTCCCATAAAAGGTCTAGATACTGGTGGTATCTATAGAGAGTGTCTTAGGAAGTTTCTTCACTTGGTGAAAGTGCGAGTGGAAGGATTATGATGGAGGGTACTTGCAGCAAAGGTTTTGTGTCTTTCTCTTTCCCTAGAGAAACCACTAACACAGCTGCAGAGATGAGTGGTAGAGCTGTGGTCATGAAGCAACTGTATGTAGCTGTATCTAAGAGTAACCAAGCGTATCAGGACTATTTCACAAAGGATGGCAAGAGTGGGAGCTGTGCCCAACCCTGCCACTAACCCTCACCAGCCAGCATTTCCTCCAGGTGACTCCAGCACAGTTATTCCATCGACCCAGAACCGAGCCTTCTGACTCTCACTCTAGCCAAACTGCTTACCCAGATGATCCTCACTTAACTAGATAAGGTGCCAGACCTCACCCGTTCCGAGCTTTGCCCGGTGCCATCTGCCCAGCTGCTCTGTTTTATATGGTGAGGCCAGTTCCCTCACAGGAGCCACAAGTCATGCTAATGCAAGTCACGTTAACGTAGCACTTCTTCGACGGTTATTCCTCCTGTCCACACTGTTTCCCAGTATAAATTCCCCATGGGAGTCTGCCATCTCCAGGAACCTTTTCACGATTAGCTGCGAATCACTGTGCAGCAGGATGCCATTCTTGTCCAAGATCAGGAAACTTTGACCGATTTCATGTTAGCATCTGTCCCCCATGAAGAGCAAAAAGCTGGGTGAACAGCTGTTTCCTCTTACTCAAGCCGCACACTCTCTTCTTGCTGGTAAATCACTGTCTTGCTGCTGGATATTGAGGGCTCTGAACTCTCATATACTTGAGGTTCTAGAGTCTCTCCACTGTAAGGCTGCTGAAGCTGCACTGCAAGGCCACCAAGCAATGTGTCTGTCCAGAGAGCTGGACTGCTCACTCGTAGTCCAGCTGTTTTAAATAGCTTAGGGACTGGGAAAGAAACTTGGACTTTACTGAAGAAAAATATCTGAACACTGAAAAACAGCAATGTGAAAATAATTGAAATTATAAAATAAATTTGAACCAGAAGAGAAATGTTGCAACTTACATTCTGAGCAAATACCAGGTCCAGAAAACAGTGTAAGTTTTAGAATTATTTATTTAAGTTCAAACAAGGGGGCTGGAGGGGAGGAGAGATGGCTCAGTGGTTCTGAGCATGTACTAATTCTTGAGGAAGACTGGAATTTAGTTTCCAGAACCCATGTTGGGTGGTTCACAACCACCTGTAACTCAGGCTGCAGGGGAATAAGATGTCTCTCACCTTTGTGGGCACCAGCACTCACCTGTGCATATTCCTCCCTCACACCACATAAACCCATAAAGAGAAGGAGGAAGCAATGCAATTACACTTAAATAAAAAGGTAAAAGGTTAATTAAAAATAAAAGAATTTAAAAAATAAACCTGACAAACAGAGGTCTGGGGAGTTGGCTTAGTGAGTAAAGTGGTCATTATGCAAATATGACTAAGATTCGTAAGCACCGGGTAGGTGTGGCCACACACTTGTAACCCCAGCACACAGCAGACAGGGGTTCCCTGGAGTAAGCTCTGTGTTCAAATTAGACACTTTATCTCAGATGTAGCATGACATCTTACTTCGGCCTCTGCATGCATGTAAACAGGCATATACATATGCAAAAAATAATTGAAAAATACAAAAAAGCAAGCATCCTGCAGTAGTATAATATAAGAAGATGGATGTTTTACAGTGCCTGGGGAAATTTCTTTTCAGCAATACACACATATTTAAAGTATCCTGTCCTACCTTAGGTTGCTTACACAGTTGAAGGGAGTGTGGGCTCACAGTGGCTGTCTGCATGGTAGACAGGCAGAGATCCCTGTAGTTCCTCATAATAAAATAAACCGGAAGCTCCCAGCAAGGGGGATATAATGGTGGAAGAGCAGAATGTGCATGCTGTGGCTGGCTTCCTTCTTTCTCCATGTTTAGTCTACCCTGGCCCCCAGCTTATTGAATCCTGCTGCACATCTTTAGAGATGGTTCGTCTTTCTCCTTCACTTATTATCTGAGTGACATTGCCTTTGAAAAAATGTCCTTGCTGGCAAACACGATAGCATGGAGCTGCTCTCTGTTGCACCACCCAACCCAACCAAGTTGATCAAGGTTAATCGTCACAAGTCCATCTCTTGTCAACTCGACACCCTGGCCTGTCACCATAAACTATAATTAATATCCAAGTAAAGACAGTGACGAGGGCATCGTTCCATTTAACATGCTATTACTGTCCTGCATGCAACAGAAGACTTATTAATTCTTTCCTTGATCTGGTAGGAAAGTTTCTGCTGGATGCTTACTCTTCTGAAATTCGCTATCTTAAACATGATGAAGCAGACTTATTAACACATCTGATTAGCTCAATTGATGTTATGTGCTGAGTCAGAGGAAAGAAAATGAGGTTATTTGCTTAAATACAGGTGTATACATGTATGGCAGTATTTTTAACAAATAGATATCTTTTTAGCACCAATTTAAAAAAAAAATAGGGTGCAGGTTCAGCTCTGTAGCTGAGCAAGCTTGAATGGTTGGTGTGATGCAGTCTGAGTACAGTTGTCCCATGCTGTGAGGAGAGTTCAGACAAGTTCCAAAGTCACAAAGTGAATTTAATTTAATTCTGGGAAGTTCCAAGATGTACCTGTGTGTACCATATCTAAGGGGCAGAAGATGAGAGACTTGCAAAACCACTGCATAAACAGGAGGCTAGAGCCAAAACACTGGCTGACCTTGGTGCTTCCTGCACTGGAGGGAACATCCGGAGAGTTGGGGACAATCAGATCAAGGTCCTCCGTGGCTGTCCTGGTGCAGGAGTCATGAACTATGAGCCCCCTGCCTTTTCCACATACTCTAGTGAGTGCAGGGCCCTGGGTCCAGACATCAGTTCATCTTGTTAGATGGAGAAAAAAACCTGAGGATATGAGAAGATTGAGTTCCCACTCAAACAGTCACTGGGAGAGAAAATTCAGACTCCCTCTTTCTTTTGTTCCTTTTAGGTCCTCATTATTAGACACCCACCTCATTGGGAGGGCTATCTGTTTTATTCACCAAGTAAATGTTACTTTTTTCTGGAAACAGACATGTGCGAAAATAGTGTTAAACTAGATATCTAAGCATTCCACGGCCCACCTAAATTGCCACATGAATTTAGCCATCATGAGACTGAACATGTTTCACAGTCATATGGCACTAGCCTAGAATATACCGGTCTCTAGATTTGATCTCTACTGTTGCAAAACCAAACAGAGACCAAAAACTATCACAAACTGATGGAGTGAGGTCTGAGTTTAGGGAAGGCAACCTGCATTACTCATTCTACCAAAGTAAATGTTAATCTCATTCACAAATGTCCTCACAGAGGCCCCTCAGATTATGTTTGAGCTGTTGTCTAAGCTCCCTATGGACCAGTCACATTGACAGAATTAATCATCCCACTGACCAATCTGGTGTGTCCAGGGTTCAATTTTGGAAGGCTTATTTAGCCCATGTTTCCATGAATCAAAAAAGGAAAAAAAAAAAAAAAAAAAAGACAGAGAAGAGAACTTGAGGCTCAGGACCACACAAAGTGTTCAAGGGAAATAGGAGTTCAGAGTTTGGGGGGTGGGTGGGTGTTAAAACAGAGAGAGATAAGAGCTGGAACGTTACTCAAGGAGCATGTGCTGAAGTGACTTGGATTCTGTGCCAGGAAACATGTCCTTTTCCCAGCATGTAATTAAGAACTCCAAGCAATGAGGGTGCACTCAGATTTGCATTTTAGAAAGGTCTCCAACCTGCCTTCCTATCTTGGGCCTAACGCTCCCGGTATTCATTACTGAAATGCCAGCCTAAATGGGCCCTGGAAAGGCTAAATAAAAATTGTATCTGTGAGAATTGTCAAATATAACCCTGCTCTTATCTGTAGTGACAGCTGAAATCAGGGATGTGCAGAGCCACAGTGGCTGGCATGGTGTGTTCTTCAATCCCATGGAGACAGACTCTCCTTTACTAGGTGAACTCCATTTAGAGCCTGTGGCACTTCTACAATGAGGATTATTTTGAGGTAAACCAGGTCAGGAGCTGCTCCCTCTGGCCCTTGTTGTAACTTCTGTGACTTCCTATTGCATCAGGGATGCAGTCCAATCACTCTACCCATCCTCCTGGCCATGCCTAGCTTCCCTTTCTCTCTAGCCTTTGTCTTGTGTTCTAAGCAAAGCAGCCACTTTTTCTCTGTTCAACCTCATGTTCTTTCTAGTTCTTTTGGCCCCACCCTTTCCTTGGCCTGAAGCATTTTGTCTCCATTTCTCAAAGCAAGGGTTTCCTCAAGTCTTTCAGGTCTAAGCTTCAGTGTTGCCTCCCGCAAGGAGTTTTCCTCTGACTACATTATCAAAGCAAGTCACCTGTTTATATTTTCATCACAGTGTTTGCTTTAATTTTTTTCTTGGCTCCTTTGGTAATCTGTAATTGTTTCACCTATGACTGCATTTAATTACCTCTCATCTTCCTCCCCTGCTGAAATGTAGTACCACAAAGGCAAGGATATTGACTTGTCTTGCTTACTGTCAAGTATCTACCAGATTGAATACTGCTTAGTGAGAAATAAGCTCCTGATAAATACTTGCTGATTAAATGAGCAATACCAAAATGATATTCAGTCTGAATTTTATGAGAGCATCCTAATTATCACTACAGTTAAATGCTCACAATTAGACATGACCAAGAGGCAGAAAATGGGAAAGGGAGAAATAATTGCAACATTGTCCAATTATATCACTTTTACAAATATTAGCCTATCTAATGAGAAATGAGTAGGTCATCTGGAGACCCACATTCTTTTGCAAGAGATTGGTATTTTCTTCTGTATGTCTAGAGAAGGTCAGATTGTTTAAGGTGAAAGGACCCTCTACTTCCATTCTCCAACAATGGAGTAAACATTCATGATTAGTAACAACCATGTCCAAGTAGTGAGCAACGTCTATGTCTGAGCACATGACATAACGGCCAGATTGCATTTGTAGGCACTGTAATTTACCTGGCTGGAAGCTAAGACTCATAGATACCAAATGCCTTCCTAAATGCTGAAGGTGACAACAGCGAACTCTGAACTCAGGTCTGCCTACTTCAAAAGACCACACACCTTTTACCAAAACCATGTGGTGTAACTACTGCCAGACAGCTTGGAATTTGTATTGTCCCTTTTTATGGATACATCTCTGCTGCATTTCAGTCATAGAGTAGGTATTCAATAACTATAGTTGAAAGGGATCAATCCTGAGGGACCAGTGTTTTCTAAAAGAATAATAGTTTGGGATGTGTTCTGCAACATAACAGCTATTTCACAAATATTTGATGTTAATTTTTTTATTTAGGAAAGATAGAGAGAAAGGTTTTTGTTTGTTTGTTTTGTTTTTTTTTTTTTTACACAACTACAGGAAAAAGAGGCCTGCAGGAGGACCGGGAGATAGGGGAAATGTGTGGTTGTTTCTATCTCAATGGTTCTCTCCCGGGAAGGGCTTTTGCCCCTAGAGGAGATTTGGCAGTGTCTGGAGACAATTTTGGCTCCCATGGGTAGAGGTGAAGGATGCTATAAACAGCCTATAAATTCAGAATAGCCCTTCAACAGAACAGCACCTGTCCAAATGTCAGTAGTGTTGAGACTAATGAGGAAAGATGCAATGGTGGAGAATGGGACAGGGTGGAGGAGGTCCTTCACGTTTCTGCCTGTGCATTCAATGCATGAGAAAGAAGGAGGGTGAGAGGATAAAAGCAGGGGCAGAATGGGCAACGATCTTCCTGTCAAACAGTTTTTACAATGGAGTACGTCAGGTGCCGATGTTTCATACCATTGTCAAGTAGATGTGGTCACAGACTGAAAACCCACCAGTAGGTTTTCAAACCGAGTTGGGAGTCACTTTGCAGCAGACACTCTTCATTAAGATTATTGTCCTTGATTCCTCACTGAGGAATGGTGGGAGCTAGGAAAGGAGTGTCTTGCTTGCAGTCCCCGAGAAAGAAGAACTTTCAGTAAGCACTTATGGGATGGTGACTTACTTTGAGACATGATCTCAAGAGAGCAAAGGGAAGGAGGAAAAGCTCATCAGGACTGCACTTTTGAGTTGGTCACTGCTCCACTGAGACCTAGGACACAGGGCCGAGATGATCTATGACTATGTCTAGAATGTGGATTTCTGTGCCACTGAACAAGAAGGAAAAGTGATACTTCATTGGCAGCAATCCTTGTCCCTGATTATCCAGACACATTGGACACATTCTGACATCACTAGGCATAGTGTTTAGAATGTGTCCACTAGATGCAAAAGTGCAGAGTACTTGTTGTCTGGCTTTTGTTTTGTTCTGGTCAGGGTTCCCCCCATGGAATGCTAATGTTCTTCTAAGTCAAGGTATGACATGGGGTTGAGTTCTGGGTGAATTCCCATGTTGAGCCTGCAGAGAAACCCAGAGTCAGACAGGAGGAGCTCTGTTGTAGCCTAGACTGGGCTGTGTCAGGTAGTTTATGCGTTCTCCAGAATTCCCAAACCTTGATCCTGTGGCTGCTTGACTTACCTCTTTATCCCAATGAACTCTGCACCTTTGCTTCACTTGCCATGTAGGCTGGGACTTGCTGCATTTGTCCTCTTACCATTATCTCCTGATGCAAAAGAACTAAGAGTATACCAGCCTGTCTCTGTGTCCCACATATACCCCTCTGAGACCTTATTGCTACAAATCCATTTTCTAAGGACCATCAGGGACAATATACTTTGCCAATGTGGTGGTTGTTTTCCTTACTTTTTAATCAATTGGTACATGATTCCAAAAATGCCTAGATCATTGTCTTAAAGTCCCACTTCAGTGGAATCTCAACATGCTCCTGGTTAAGCCTCCCCCTAGATGTAATCTCGACAAGCCAATTTAGTTATAGAAGCACATGCTTTGCAAGAAAGTCTTTGGGAATGAAGGGAGAGATATCATTGCTACTTCTTCCTTTGGGATTCTGGAACAAACACATTTTACATGTTGGGACATTACTGTAGGTGTGGCCCTTGGTGTGTAGCACAGATAGTGCATTGTGGAGGGAAGACACTAAAATCTACAGGTGTTGTCCCTAATCAGCCTCTTACTCAGTCTTTTAAGAAGACTTTCATTGTCTTCCTAGGATGACCACAACATAATCAAATGTCTCCTTTTTCATTTAAAAAAATTCTTTTAAGTGAAAGAATATTATTTAAGGTGGTTTTGTGCCGGCCTAATGTCCTGTGACTCCTTGCAGGGGGCTATCATAGGAGGTACATTAGGTAAGTAAACTAATTTACTGTATGTGTTAGGTGATGATTTCAGTAAGGTTGAGTTATGGTACACTACAAGATGGAGGGGACTGTTATCATTATCCTGGTAACCATGATACATGGCTAGTGGTCTTAAGAGATTGTACCGCATCAAAGGCCCTGTCTGACTACAGAGGGAGTTATATTGTATTGGTGAGAGAAAGCCCAAGCTGAGGCCCATTTATAATACCTATTCCTGCTTCTGTGCCTTCTCCATTTGTGAGCCATTGCTTAAGCACAGAAGAGAAAAGCTGGCTCCTATTGACGAGACAGAATTTGGTAATTGAACCTCCCTTTGTTGTGCATTTTTGGATGGGCAATGATGTGAAACAAAATGCTCCAAACTGTGGGCACAGGGCTTCCCATTGAGGTTCCCTATGAACCTCCTTAGACCTAATTATGAGCATAACATTTCCAGTGTAGCTTAGTACATGCAAAAGCTCTCTAACTTAACAGTTGTTCAAAATCCCAGTAGGAACCCAGGTTGTTGCGTAGTTTGCCAAAAGATATCCTTAAATGGGAAGTGGTTCTCTGCTTCAGATGACATGGTTTAGACCTAGAGAGCTAGAGATTTTAGCTGCAACTGTCCTGTTGTGTTTGCCAGAAATTCCAAAGAGCATCCTAGATTGCCATAGTTTTTCCAGCCCTATTAGATTTTTCCTATTGGGAATGAGTATCTTGGAACTTGGTACAAATTCATGTGAGCTTGGTTCTGCTAGAGAATCCTCTTTCATTTTTGCCTGGCTCAAAGTAGGAACACTTCTAATACATCTAATAATTGGGCTGAAATAATGTTCTCAAGGGCTCTACATGATTCCTTTGGGGGGAAAAAAAAGAAAAACAAAACCCTTAAACCTCCAAACAAACACTATCACCCCCCCCAAAGAACATATTGAAATACTTTATCCGTGTTAATGTGGGCAAGAAACAACAACTTACATTGGAGGGAATGACAGATTCTTTGTGTGGCGGTGGGGAGATTCAGGCAGGGTTTTCCTGTGTAGCCCTAGCTCTCCTGAAACAAGTAGCTCAGGCTGGCTTGAAACTCAGGCATCCAACTGTTTCTACCTTTTAATGGTGGCGTGTGCTACCACATCCAGCTTGGATAACAGCTTCTCAGTATGATATTTTTGTTGCTTGGATGTCAGAGAATGGAAAGGGGTAGTTAGAAAAGGAGAGGGAGGGAGGTGGCAGGAGAACTTACAGAAAATGGTTCCCGGAAGGCGGAAACCTGGGTCTAGTTCTCAAACTGGGGATCTTTGCTGTGTGGCTGGGTGTAAGTCACTTGAATTCTCCCTTACTCTTGATTTTTCTTACCTCTAAAACGGAATTGGTGAGAATTCTTGCCTCTCGGGATTGTGAGACTCCAAAGGGGAAAGGTGCAGAGGTGTCTCTGCAAGGGACAGAGAAAGCAAGTACCCAGGTCCCTATATTTATATTTTCACCCTGCTGGCCATCTCCCCTTTGGTCTCTGTTAACTACATTTCCCAATACAATGAAAGCTAGGAACGTAAAGGGGAACTCAACATGACATAGATTTCCTTGTTAACTCAAGTACACGCTGCCCTCAGAAGCATGGGTCTGCATTTATTTATTTATTTATTTATTTTTTCTGCAGCATTACTAAGAAGGCTACAAGAAGGCCCTGGTGCCTAGCAACCCATATCCAACTGTACTGTGAATCCTGTAACAAGGACAGGGCGAGAGGTTGCATATACTGGTGCGGCTAAGGCATTTCTCAGGAGCAAAGGCTCATTTATGCACTGTCAAAAACCTCTGTTTAGCTCTCCACTTCAGGGTTTAAATAGTCAATGCCAACCAAGGCTGTTAGCCAAGGGATGTCTCTACAAGTCTCTATAGATGAAAACATTATAGAAAATCAATGTACAACCTTTATTTTCTATTACAATTCAGGCACACTGCCCCAGATACAACCAGTGAACCAGGCGATAATGATTAGGGCAGCGACGAGTGCAATTCAGGCTGTTTGCAAATTCAGAAACGCTGCTCAGTGCTCACGCAGATGGGCCCACTCACCATTAATTTGTTAGATGATTATTCCCCAAACAAATCTCAGTTTTCTTCATGTACAGGCTGAGATTGTTAAAGCAGATTTTAATACATGGCTTTCAAAACTAATGTTCCACACACTTTAACTGAGCATTTGGCCAAATAAAAACACTTCAAATATTTTCTCCAGCCTTCTGTTTTCATTAGAAAAATCTTGATTTGTATTATAGGAAAAGATGACACTTACCCCCCGTGCTTTGTTGACAGCACATACTATGGGTGAAAATGTGTTAACAGTGGAAAAGCCAAGCCAGGTTCTAATTTGGCTGGAATTGAACTTTGAGTTCTACTTGGCTTCATGCAACTGCCGATGAATCATTTTGCTGCTCTGAACTCAACTTTCCCGAACTGTAAAATAAGCCATATCATCTATAAGAAATTAGGACCTTAGCTGCTCTCGGAGAGATAAAGCAATTACCCGGGAACAAGTTTTAGGACGTTTTGTGCTGTATCTGATTGATGCTGTGCTTGATTGGACTGGTACTTTTCCAGGTACTGTGTATACTTTTTTTTTATCCTATGAATTTTACACAGTAGGCATTTATCACCTATTCACCATGCAAACAAAAAAAGTGTAGTAAGTCTATGGACTATAAGGCTATACATTCCCTCCCCAAAGGAAAGCCTGTGATATTATTTGTAGTCCACAATTCTATATTCTTAGGATGATTCATGGCAACCCCTTCATTTATCATCCTTACAAACTAATAAATAAGATTTTAAATATCCTATCTTTCTAGCAAGCCAAGTAAAATGACAGATGAAGCATTCCATTCTCATTCAGGTCATTAATAAGTGTGAAAAGGGCCAATTCTGTTCATCAGAATGAAGCATCCATCCTTATTAGTGGAGGCACAGGAGATGGTGACACTGTCATCTAATTGCATCTTCTTAATCTGTGACAGCACTTGTAGGGGCATCCAAGATGTGCCCAGCCAATGACTGTCTTTGGGTCCAGGACAGCAGACAGGATTTCTATTGCCATCAAATGGAAATTGGTTTAGTTAATATAATAAATTATACCGCTAACTTAATTTAACAGGAAATGCCTGCCTTTTGGGACCTCTGAAATGCTGGACAATTCAGCACATGTGTTTAGACTTTATGTTACGGGAGGGGGGACGTAGAAGATATGTATGTGACGTGCACACACATTCTCATAGATGTGCAACAGATAGAGACTGCGCCTAGCACAGGAAGAAGTGAGATGATGAAAACTGGCGGCAACATCCCAGAAGCACTGATTTGCAAGAGATTCAATTTAAGTTATAATTTCCCAAGTCAATCATACCAAATTTTCAGGACCACGTTCTGCATTGTAAATAAGAATATATTGAAAGAAACATGCATATTTATGTCAGGTGTGTGTGTGTGTGTGTGTGTGTGTGTGTGTGTGTGTGCGCGCGTGTCCTTCAGAGCATCCTCTTTGTATTTGTTTTTCTAATTTAAAGCCCAAGAAACATTCTGGTTGTTCACAATTAGCACTGACAAAGAGATTTGTAGCATCTCAGGGCCGATAATTTTTTTTTTTTTTTAAATCAAGTAAGACCTGTGGAAAGAAACAGTTGCAGAGAGATTGGGTAACTCACCTGGTACCAGGTAGACATAGAAGGGCAAAGCATAGAACCTGTTCCATGTGCTTAATGCTTCTGGTGAATGAGGAAACTTTCTGGCTATGGGACAATAATTTGAGGTAAAGGAAAGGTCAAGTTCTTCATAGAAGAGGCTGAGAAAACAATAAAAATAGAGGTTGCAGATGGAAGGCTTTATCCTAGGCAGTTCCTGTCTCCAATTTCATTATTTAAATGCTTCCATCTTTTTGAATGATGATGCAACTCACAGAAGGGATATAGCTGTGGACCTATGCTGCTTCCAAAGAACTGCATCATCAGTAGCTCTTTAGAGCTCTGATTCACCCTGCTATTAGACCACCAGAGGCACACGGCAGATGCTCTGCAGAGCCCAGTGAAGGGGTTGCTGCTCTACAGAAATAATTGGGAAGCTCGGATCCAAGACTCTTTTTCTAAATTAATTATTTATTTACTTTATACCCCAATCATAGCCCCTCCCTCTGCTCCTCCTGTTTTCAATTTTCACCCTACTCCCTCTTCCCCCTAGATCCCTCTCTTCCCCCTCAGAAAAGGGGATCCCTCTCTACCTTCCCACCCAAGCACATCAAGTTGAATCAGGACTGAGTGCCCCACCAGGAGGGAGTAATCAAAACGCATGTAAGTGAGTCCTTGTCAGAGACAGCCTCCTATTCCCATTACTAAGGAACCCACATGAAGACCAAGCTGCCCATCAGGTACAAATGTGTAGGAAGCCTAGGTCTATTTCATGCATGGTCCTTGGTTGGTGCTTCAGTCTCTACAGGCTCCTTTGGGCCCTGGTTAGTTGGCTCTGTTGGTCTTCTTATGGAGTTTTATCTCCTTTAGGTTCTTCTATCTTTCCCCTAACTCTTCCACAAGGCTCCCTATGCTCTGCCCAATGTTTGGCTGTGGATTTAAACATCTGTTTTGATCCTTTGCTAGGTAGAGCCTCTCAGAGGACATCTATGCTAGGCTCCCATCTGCAAGCATAGCAGTGTGTTCTTAGTAGTATCAAGGGTTGGTCCTTTCCCATGGGGTGGGTTACAGGTTGGACTAGGCTTTGGTTGGACTTTCCCTCATTCTCTGATCTATCTTTATCCCTGTACATCTTGAAGGCAGGTGGAATTTGCAGTCAAAGTTTTGTGGGTGTGTTACTGTTCCCCTCCTTCTACTAGGATTCCTGTCTGGATAGAGGGTGGCTTCTTCAGTCTCCATGACCCCTGCTACTAAGGGTCTCAGCTAGAGTCACCCCAATATCCTCCTAGGAGCCTACCCTATGGTAGGTCTCTAGCTTGTCGTAGAAATGCCCCTGTCCAAGGTTTCTCTTCTCTCTGCAAGCTTCTCTGTCCTTCTCCTCAACCCCACTCTCCCCACATCTGATCCCCACCCTCATTTCCCTTAGCATTCTCTATCTTATCTTGCTCCTTCTTTTCAAGCACTCCTCTGTCTATTATATTTCCCCTTCTCAGTGAGGTTCAAGCATCCTCCTTTGGGTCCTCCTTGTTATCTTTTTTGGGTCTGTAGTAAGGCTATCTTTTACTATATGGCTAGTATCCACTTATAATCGAGTACATACCCCATGTGTCTTTATAGGTCTGTGTTCCTCACTCAGGATGATCTTTTTTAGTTCCATCCATTTGCCTGCAAATTTCATGATTTCCTTGTTTTTGATAGCTGAGCAGTATTCCATTGTGTAAATGTACTACAGTTTCTTTGTCCATTCTTTGGTTGAGGGACATCTGGGTTATTTCCAGTTTTTGGCAATTATGAATGAAATTACTATGAAGAAAGAGCAAATGTCCTTGTTGTATGGTGGAACATCTTTTGGGTATAAACCCAGCAGTGGTATAGTTGGGTCTTGATGTATAGCTATTCCCCAGATTGATTTCCAAAGTGGTTGTATAAGTTTGTGCTCCCACCAGCAACAGAAAGGTGTTCCCTTTTCTTCACATCCTTGCCAGAATGTACTGTCACTTGAGTTTTTGATCTTAGCCATTCTGATGGGTGTAAAATGGAATCTCAGAGTCCTTTTGATTTGCATTTCCATGATGACTAGTGGTGTTGAACACACATCTTGGTTGGAGTAATTATCTTCCAAACGCTACAGACCCAGGATGATCTGAGGAGCGGAAACTGGCACTGAAAGGAGTCTTTACTTTGTCTCAGTTCATAGTCATTATTATTATTATTTTTTTGGTGCTAATTATTGGCCATAGGTTATGTGACAAACACCGGAACAGTATGGTAGAGTAGACTTCATATATTTTGTGTTGGGATGAGAAAATATATGTAAGGCTTGGACAGCACTGTCTTAGTCCCTTTTGGGGTGAGGAAGCCTAATGTCACTTTGTCATGACTCATAGAACTGGACACACTGAACTATTTTAATTTCATATTCTTAAAGTTTTGTCAGGTCTCTTATTTTTAATAAAGCAACCAATAAAACATCTTAATATATTAATAAAACTTGAAAAAGCCTACAAATTTGTTCAGCTTAGATATCTGTATTTCTTCATGAACAGTTTCATGGTTATACGTTATTCTGATTTTGAGATGAATTTAATTTGTTATTGTCTTTCTACTAAGGGAGGAAGCTAGATTCTTTGGAAACCATAAGTCAAAGTCAACAAGAGTAGCATCTAAAACGTTTTCACAGTGGAATTAATTAGAGGAAATCACTGATGAATTTGGGTCAAGGCTCTACCCAGTTGGTGAGTGAACACAGGTAAAGTGAGTGCAGGTGTGCTAAGACCAGGATCTCGAGGCTGCTGCTCTTTTCCTTTTGCGTTGCATGGGGTGTGTGTCTGTGTAAGCCAGCATCAGAATAAAAGCAGTATTCCCTAAAATATGAGACCCTGACTTTTATTCCAGGCTTGTATGTTGAGAATATAGTTGGAAAGCTGGAGACAGCTGACAGGGATTCCATGGTGTGGTGAGGAAGTAACTTCTTCCTCCTCCAGTCTTTTTTTCTGGTCTTCTTCCTCTCACAGCAAGGTGATACTTTTAGAGAAACTTTTGTGCAAAAATCTTACAACTGTTATGTTTTCTTCTCCATACATTTTGGTTCTTGTCCATGTACTAAGGGATTTTCTTTGCATTTGGTTTCTTCAGTGTTTTTTAATGCCATATCATAAAGTTGTTTCTCTGTTTAAATGTCAGTCCTACTGGAGTGGACCAAGAACATTTCACCTGAATTGTGGGTACCGTATTTTTCAAAACCCTCCCTTTAGCACTACAAATTGTTTTCTACCACAGATAAAGCTGTTTCACACAGCTTGGTATCCTACTCTCTCCTTAAAAAAATAAGTCTTGGGATTCTTAGTTCAACTCAGAACTGGCAGCTGGCATTTGTATTTCCAGTATTTCTTGAGTTTCTTACCTGACACATCTGGAGAGAAGGAACTGATTTGTGATGGAGCAGGTTTCTTGGACCCAGGCCAGTTAGCATCAGCTGCCTGTAATGAGAATCTCAGCTTTCCAGCTCTGTCATCTCTTTCCAGGTGACACAAGTCTCATTTCTCCTGAAGAGACTCACCTTATTAAAAATGGCTTCATGCTCTGATGGGACCATTCCTTCCCTTTCCCCATTAGAGATTCTCCCAACCTCTTATGGACTTTGATCTTCAAGGTGAATAGTTGTGAGGGGGAACCCATTATGGAAATAGCTTGAGACTCTGAAGGAAGTAAGAACAGAAAGTGCTAAAAGTGAGCAGTCTAACAATATACCTCTGACTGTCACAAACTCAAAATGGTCTGAGGGACGGATGAGAGCATGCTAGGTGGCTAATGAAGACCATACAAGAACAGACATCTCAGTCTCCAAGAACATGTACTGTAATCTACTGACAGAGAAGCCACTGATCTTCTGTTCTCAGCATTCCTCCCTACCCATCTGAATACAGAAATGGCCTGTGACACTGTATCCAGAACACCAGAATTTATACTACTTGTTAAGACAAATGCTAACGAATAAAGAAAAGAATTAAACTTTCAAGCTGTGGTTTACCCAAAGAGCCAATGATCCGAGAAGCCAGTGGGGTCTTAGAGATTGTTCAACCTTAGCCAGTAGGCCTTAAAAGAAAGGAAAAGGCAGTCAGTCATCCAAAATCAGTCTTGTCCTACTAGTTGAGTGGTCAGCTTTGTCCCTGAGATTCATGTCCTTGGTGACGCTTTCCTCCTCACCTCATCTATGTAACCTTCATTATCTTCTGTCTGGGCAACTGGATTCAGAGACTCACCAGGATGCTGAGTTGGGTTAGTGTGGGCAGTCTCAGTCTTACTGTCTACTTTGGTGAAGTTTAACTCAGAACAACAAACGAATTAAATATGTGTGCTTGCTAGGCTACTCACAATATGTATATGTGCATATTCTTTTCAACAACATGGAGTTCAAATGTATCTTTAGGTATAGAATTATAGAACGGCTTCTATCTGTCCTTGTGGTCCTCTGTCAGTGCTAACCACCAGTGAACTTTACCATGGGATCTGGTAAATCTGCACCTTGGCAGGGAACTTTAAAATCTCTGTTGTGGAGCACTGTCCTCTGGGTATGACATGGCAAACTTGAAAATGAAGCAGCTGTGATCTCTAGCTGTAAAGTTAGCTGACAAGGAGATTCTGTTTATGCTGCTTTCAGAAAGTTGTCGTCACCCATGCTGGGGTGGAACTATTTCATGTGGCAGCCATTCTGAGGTCATCCATACTTCTGTAAATAAGCCCAATAAGCTCACTGGTTTAGCTGGACTAGGGTGGAATTATTTCTTTGGTTCATCATCAGTGCTATATCTGGGGTGAGTAGATGTTTGTTTATATCTCCCTTGGAAAAGTAGCAGAATATTGATCTGCCCTTGGGCAAACAGTTGGCAATCATAGGTAACCCTGAGTGAGCTGAGCTGGACATGTTCATTCCATGAGCGAGATAGTATCCTCCAACTGGGCAGTTGCCCAATTATGTTCGTTTCTTGATGGGCTTCTTTTCTTTCATGTGTACTCCAGGTGAGAAGATTTGAGTTTTGAATATTGCTCAGTCCACACAGTTCAGTTTTTAGCAGGCACAAGTATATAGAATACAGTTGAGAAAACTGTTAACTTAAGCACCTGTCTATTGAACCCAAGTAGGTCCAGGTATCCCTGCAGGCAAGTCTTATTAACTACAGTTAATGACTCTCTCTAATCAGCCCAGTAGTTCTCCACGAGGGTTGGGCTGAGAACCCATGCATGGTACTTGTAACCTGTGGTTCCTGCAGACAAGCTTCCTCTGCGCTAAAGCTGCAAGGCTTTAGTGTTGAGCTCAGATGTCAGTGGCCTCTGGAAGGGTTCTTCCTTCATCACTAGTGATCTCTCCTTGGCCCATTTCTAGTGTCTTCTTTCAGCTTCCCATGACCTTTCTATTAAGCAGGGGCAAGAGAGTTTAAAAATCTGTTTGTTGTTACAGGCATAGTGGTCCCTGTTTGTTTAATTTCTTACTAAATCTTCTAGGTGACGCAGAATTCTTTTTTAATTCTGAAAATGTGAGGTAAGCACACAGCCGGGCCAAAGAGCAAGAAACCAGGTTTCTCTCAGACGGAATCCTTATTATCAGGCAATTTGGGGTGGTGGTCTGGGTTAAAAGCCTATTCCTGGTAGACACAAGTTGATAGGCTGAAAATGGTGTGCAGGGCCTTGAAACATATCTGTCCCTGAAAGTCTCAATACTGGATTATTGGTGCTCTTCATACAGTTTATCTACATACCTCATGAAGTTATACAATACAAACAAAGATACACTTTGAGCTAGTCATAGAATTATCATATATTTTAGATTAATAGCATCCAACTTGATGACTTATTTTGATGTAATGCCAAGAACAAGCTTAGTAACTGGGCAGAGGAAAGACTCATAGTATGATTTTTTTTTTTTTTTTGGTGATAAAAGACAGCTAGGCTAAGAGATGTTTATGGAAACAACTTAATAGGTGTTGCTTGAATCCCAAAAGTGATTGGCAGCCATGTAACTACTTGATTCACAAGAGGCTTCTAAAATGGTGACAGTAGCCAAGCCTAATAGTGATAGCTATATTAAAATAGTGCCACACCTTTTTGTTGTGAGGTATAGTTTTCATATTCAATTCCTTCACTTATTTATAAGCTTTTTGGATGTAGAGATGGTTTAGTTTCTTCTTTAGGGATCTGTGGTGGCTAATGGTCATTGTCAGCTTGCCTGGATTTAGAATCACCTGTGTTCGGTAGTAAATTCCTTCCAATGGAAACATTCCCTCCAGGATGCTGATAAGACTCAGGAACTAAGCAAAATTTCCAAGTCTCAGAGAGCGGGGACTAAAGGATTCACAAGACTTTTCCCTAAGGCTGTATAGGCAGTATCAAATGCTAGGGAGAGGAGGTTCTCTGAATGGCCAGTTGTCTGCCAATCATCCAAGGACCCCAGGGAGGGAGCTTTCATGAGTCCTCACCCATTCTGGGGTGGGGTTTCTGGTGAGGCAGCTGCTTTTAAGTCATTCATGATCTTCTAAGACAGTGGTTCTCAACCTTCCTAATACTGTGACCATTTCATACAGTTCTTCACATTGTGGTGACCCCCAACCGTAAAATTATTTTCACTGTTACTTCATGACTGTAATTTAGCTACATTTATACATTGTAATGTAAATATCTGTAGTTTTTTCTATGGCCACAGGCTATCCTGTGAAAGGGTAGTTTGAGGACCAGCAGTTTGAGAACCACCACTCCTGGTCTCATCAGGACTGGCTGCATTGTTTTCTCTGTGGCCTGGTAAGGCTGCTCCCCACTCAGGGAGAACTGATCAAAGAGCCAGTTTCTGAGTTCATGTCAGAGACAGTCCTTGTTCCAATTACTAGGGAACAAGGTACTCAGTACCCTCTTGGGCACTGAGCTACCATGGGCTACATCTGTGAAGGGGTTCTAGGTGATATCCATGAATGGCCCTTAGTTGGAGTATCAGTCTCAGAAAAGACCCTGTGCTCAGATTTTTTGGTTCTGTTGCTCTCCTTGTGGAGCTCCTGTCTCCTCCAGGTCTTTCTCTCTTCCACTTCTTTCATAAGATTCCCTGCACTCTGCCCCAAAGTTTGGCTATGAGTCTCAGCATTTGCTTTGATATCCTGCTGGACAGAGTCTTTCAGAAGCCCTCTGTGGTAGGCTCCTGTCTATTACCTGTTTTCTCCCTCTTCTGATGTCTCTCCCATTTGCCTTTCTGAATGAGGATTGAGTATCTTACCAGGGTCCTCCTTCTTGCTTAGCTTCTTTAGGTGTACAGATTTTAGTATGATTATACTATATTATATGTCTAATATCCACTTATAAGTGAGTATATGCCATGTGTGTCTTTGTGCTTCTGGGATACCTCACTCAGGATGATCTTTTCTAGTTCCCACCATTTGCATGCAAAATTCATGATTTCCTTGTTTTTAATTGCGGAGTAGTATTCCATTATGTAAATATATCAGAATTTCTGTATCCGTTCCTCCAATGAGGGACATGTGGGTTGTTTCCAGCTTCTGGCTATTACAAATAAAGGTGCAACAAACATGGTTGAGCAGATGTTCTTGTTGTTTACTTGAGCATAGTTTGGACATATGCCTAGGAGTGGTATAGCTGTATCTTGAGGTAGCACTATTCCTAATTGTCTGAGAAAGCGCCAGATTGATTTCAAAAGTGGTTGTACAAGTTTACATTCCCACCAGCAATGGAGGAGGGTTCCCCTTTCTCCACATCCTCTCCAGCATGGGTTGTTATTGAGTTTTGATATTAACCATTCTGATGATGGGTGTAAGGTGAAATCTCAGGGCCATTTTGATTTGCATTTCCCTGATAGCTAAGGATTTCTTTAAGTGTTTCTCTGCCATTCTATATTCCTCTATTGAGAATTCTCTTTTTAGCTCTGTATTCCATTTTTTTTAGTTAGATTGTTTGATTTGTTGCTGTTTAACTTCTTGAGCTTTTTATATATTCTGGATATTAGCCCTCTGTCAGAGATAAGGTCAATTAAGATCCCAGTCTGTAGGCTGTTTTGTTCTGACGACAGTGTCCTTTGCTTTACAGAAGCTTTTCAGTTTCATGAGGTCCCATTTATTGATTGTTGATCTTACTGCCTGTGCTGTTGTTGTTCTGTTCAGAAAGTTGTCTACTGTGCCACTGAGTTCAAGGCTCTTCCACACTTTTTCTTCTAACAGGTTTAGTGTGTCTGGTTTTATATTGAGGTCTTTGATCCACTTGGACTTTAGTTTTGTACAGAGTGATAAGTATGGACATATTTGCATTTTCTACATGTAGATATCCAGTTATACCAGCACCATTTGTTGAAGATGCTATCTTTTTTTTTTTCCATTATATGGTTTTGAAGTCTTTGTCAAAAACTAGGTGTCCGTAAGTGTGTGGCTTCATTTCTGGGTCTTCTCTTCGATTCTATCCACAGTGTGTTTTTTTTTTTTTGTTTGTTTTGTTTTTTGTTTTTTTTTCAATGCAGTTTATTCAGGAACCTTGAACAATCCTTGGACCCTGGGGAAAGCCAGCCCACAGCTTAAATAGCCTCTGGGTAGCCAACCCAGGCATGCCACGTGGGCAATGCAGATAGGTCCACATATATGGAAGCAAGCCAGATCCTCAGCCTTAGCCAAATGTGGAATTGTTCGTGACAGAGAGCACTCACCATCGGGAAGGTGGAAGGCGGAAACCAGCTCCATCTTTAAGGCATAGCATTCCGCAGCTCTCTACAGTTCCCCCTTTTTGTTTTAGATGCATCAGGCAAGAGTAGAGGTCTGATCTCTGATATTAGAAATAAATTGGGACTTTGTACCGATGTTCATTTAGGCGTCATCCACCCAAAGAGCATCAGACCCGTCCGATACCTTTTTCTCAGAGGCGGGACCTGGGGCATCAACCCGCATGCAATCAGACATGCTCTTCTCTGGGTCCAAAGTGGCTGACCCTGAGTGCAGTGCTTAGCCTCGCATCCTGAGCGTATCATTTTAGCTTTTTATGGTATCCAACCATGCTTGGGGAGAATGTCCTGCTTCAATGGCTGTAAAGGCCTGAATGATCATGGCTGCATCACACTGTTGTGAGACTCTAATCTTGCATATATACCACAGGCAAACCAAGGAGACCAACACCAGAAGGCCTGCTAACGCTCCCATGCCCGCCCATTCCTTCAGATGATTCATGGCTGCAGCAATCCATGTTGATAATCCTGTGGCTAGTCCTGCATCCACTCTGGTAGAATTTACTGTGACAATGGCCAGTGCTGCAAATATGTCTAAACAATTGTCGAGCTATATTTTAGGTAATTGGACTGGAGAATTCGATACTACGATGGAGCAGCTGAGAGTGGCCATTGTCACAGTGTGTTTTTTAATTTCTAATTTGCTCAAGCCAATACATTCACCTATTACAATGAATGCATACTACTAGAACAGTAATTACAGTGATTATAATTATTGTGAAAATTAATACAATGAAAAATTACAATACAATCCGGGAAGACTGCAAAAATAAGATAGAATTGCTTCTGAAAGTCAACACACAACTGTTGAAGTGTTAAGACATTTTCAAAGGTCGACTTCAGTTCTTTTCTCACGTCGTGGGAAGGTGGCCCTCTATGGGTCACAGTAGCCTGAACATCACATCATAAGCAACAATGACACAGACGTTACAGTGACCTGCCTGACAATACACTGAGTGGCCAGCAAAGGAAGGTTTCACACACATGTTTTCTCCTTCCAAGTCCAGGAAGGTTTTTGTTCCTCCTGCAAGTTTGTCACTGTATCTACCTGAAACCTGTTTCTCCTTCAGCCAGGGCAGAAGTTCTCTGTGAGATATACAGCACTTAAACTCCAGTGATGTTGAAATTCTAAAGCTTCCCACCTCCTGCCTGTACTTTTGGCCTCCAGATTGACAAAAACGAAATAGATTCCATCCTTGATGAAAAAAAAATAACAGCCAGGCAGCACAGGCCTTTTTTGAAATTTTATGATCATGCACATTTAATAAAATTATTGTTATAGCTAGATTTCTTTTTTTAATTTTTTTTCTTCACAATTTATCCATTATATATCTCAATTGAAGTCCCCTCCCCCAGCTCCCCCCATGGAACTTCATGAAACTGAAAAGCTTCTGTAAAGCAAAGGACACTGTCAACAGAACAAAACCACAGCCTACAGACTGGGAAAATATCTTCACCAACCCTACATCTGATAGAGGGCTAATATCCAGAATATATAAAGAACTCAAAAAAGTAGACAACAACAAACCAAATAAACCAATTAAAAATGGGGTACAGAGCTAAGCAGAGAATTCTCAACAGAGGAATATCAAATGGCAGAGAAATACAGCACACACCTTTAATGCCAATACTGGCAGGCAGAGAGAGTCGGGCAGATCTCTGAGTTCCAGGACAGCCAGGGCTACCCAGAGAGACTGTAGAAGAGGAGAGCTTCTGAGAGCTATGACATGACTGTGTGGCACGAAGAAGACATGGAGAGACACCTGCTCTTACACATCCCATGCAAAAGTAGACTTTCTCTAAGGAAGACAACATACCCTAGTCCAGAGCTGACACTCCCGTGTTTGGAAGAAAGCAGGAGAGAGCGGTTGACCTGGTTGTGAGGGCTTGTTCAAGCCTGCTTTGATGTTTCGGGAAAGAGTAGAAATCTGAGTTTATGGGGACACACTTAGTTCAGTAAACAGCTTTCACCAGAGGGAAGGGGCAAGACCAGCACCACAGCAGCCTGGCAAGCGCTCATCTCTCCAAGAAAGTAAAACATTTCCCAGCCTCAGCCTGTGTCTCATCCAACCTGGTGAACTGTCTCCAGCCACATTTCTTAAGCAGAACTATCTCTTCTGTTCACAACCAGGTAACATCACTTAAGAGGTCCCTTCCCAAGTAGAAGAGTCAGGTATTTCAAGACAAATTTCAGTCAGAAATGAACAAAAAACAAAAATCAGCATGGAAACTAAAGTAGAAAAGTAGGGCATAGAACCAAAAAATAAAACAAACAAAAAACAAATCTTTCCAACCATCTAATTAAACACACAAACAACAAGCCAAAAAATTTAATGGAAAAAAAAATCACAAAATTGGGCTGATTTTAAGTCATGGATTCCAAAATAAATGTAACAAAACAACCTCATATATAAGCAAAGCTCAAAGAACAGAAGAGAAAAGCAAGGAAAAAATGCCCTCAACAATCAAAAAAGATAAGCATGACCTAGGCTAACACAAGACAGTGGCGAAGAAGTAAAACCATTGCAGAACTGAAGTCCCAACCAAAGGACAATATGTTGATAGAACCTCAAAGGAGGATAAAATTTCAATATTGATACATTAAAATGTCATATGCCCTTTGCCTCAACAGTTATGCTTGCAAGGATTTTTCCTCCAGATATTTAATCACTAATGTGTGAAATGGTGTGCACAAGGACATTAGCTGCATCAAAATTTCCAGCAGTAAAAATCTGAAAATGATCTGGGTATCAAATGAGAAAAAGTCATTAAATAAAGGATGTGACCTACGCACTGGAATGTTTAACAACTATAAAGGTAATAAGACCAATGTATAACCATCCAATCTGTATAATCTCAAAATAAAGTTTAGGAAATGAATAAGATAGCTTTAGAATATATATACTATATACATATATATACACATATACATATTTATATATCTATAAATATAGTTATACACACATACATGTACATATTCATATATATATGCTGCTTGGGCAGCAAAGGAATTTATTAGAGAAAGTCAGAAGCTGACAAATCAGTAATCAGGCTAGAGAATCAGTTTGGAAAATGCATAGAGATTAAGGAACCTGGAGGAGAGAAGGGTGGCTGAAATAACATATATGTATGTATATATATATATATTTATAGTGTGTGTGTGTACATGTATGTATAGATATATGTATACATACGTATATGTGTATATGCACCAATATATAGTACCCCTCAAAATGTTTTAGTGGTGGCAAAAATAAATTTGTACTTAATATGTAAATAATGTGCATAGGATAATTGGCCATTCGATAAAAATAACACTATGTTAATTGGCTTTTATTTTCATAGTCTGCTTATGGAAGGGCATATAAAAAGTTGGCAAAGTGGTTTTCCAGGAGAGGATAACTCTTTGGGTAACTAACACTTGCTGCAAAAACTTTATAGCATTGTACCTATAACCTATTCAAAGCAGTAAATACTTTATCAAAAAAGTGACACTCTTTTTCATCTCTATGCCCCTTCAGTCTTCACGCCATTCTGGATTTAACTGACAACCCTGGGTTTTCAGGACTTTCTTGGTGTCTATCTCTCCCAGTGGAGAGTAAGGCCTTTTAAAGCAGAAGCCACATGTCTCTTACCCACTCTCATGTCAAATAGGCCTCTGTGACAACCCCTGCCACCCTCGCCCAAAGTAACAGCTTAGATAGGAAGCCACAAAAGAGAGCTCCTGAAAATAAGGGTACTGAAGTATAGCTTTCCACAATTGATGCCTTCTGGCAGGGGTGCAGGTGGGGAAGGAATCACTTTTCTTTAAGGGGCTGGTCACTGGGAGTTTGCCATGCTCCAATGAGTATATGAGCAACACAAATTGGACTTGTGTTTTTTGTTCATTTTGTTGTTGCCGTTTTGTTTTTCTTGTTTTCTTTCTTTCTTTCTTTCTTTCTTTCTTTCTTTCTTTCTTTCTTTCTTTCTTTCTTTCTTTCTCTCTTTCTTCCTCCTCCTTCTCTCTTTCTCTTTCTCTCTTTCTCTGTGTTAGGAGAGGCAGACCTGGGAGGACTGGGCAGTGAGTTTTATCGGGGTGCATTATGTGAAATTTCCAAATAATAAAAATACTATGTTGGAAAAAAATGAGGCAAATGAAAAGCAAAGAGGAAATGCCATAAAAATTGGGACATAATTTGTCCTGTTAAATGCTGTATTTTGTGATGATAAAGGGGGATTTAATTATTCAATTATTTTCCAGGGACTGAGAGATGGCTAATATTATGTTTCTCTTCGGTAGAAATTGTTTATTGTTGGATTTTAAGTTGCATTCCTACTTTTCAAGTCAATAACTTAAAAGAGGATAAGGTAATATCTGTAAGTGTCTTGTGTTGCTCCAACAGAGCATTGATGGAACACCAAGATACATTACATATTCCAAGAGAAATATGTACCATATAGAGAATAAAATTTGTCTTCCCAAACTTAAAAATAACAACAATAAAAACACACGGTAAAAGACACGGGACAAGTTCTAGAGCAAATCAAATATTTACACTTGTTCATAACAGTAGCAAAACTACAGTTACAAAGTAACAACAAAATAATTTTATGGCTGGGGGGGGGGTTACCACAACAAGGGGAACTGGATTTTACAGGATCACAGCATTAGGAAGGTTGAGAACCACTGTTTAAGAGTTAGAATTTTTTAGAGTCATCCCTAGTCTGGTGCTTATGAGCAATATGACCCTGAAGAAAGATGAAAATATCTCATTGTGTCAACATCTCACCTGTGAAATGGGAACAAGGACATGGCCTGATTTACAGGATTTTTGAAAAGATTAAATAAGTCCTAGGACAGATGTTCCAATATAATATGTTCTATATAACCGTTAGCTGTTGGTGATGCCACTGCATTCAGGTGTACTCAGCGTGTCTATGGTATGAGTAGATACATGCTACCCTGTGGTCTATGCTGACAAAGCTGCCTTTCTTTTGCTTAGCTCAGAGATGGTTTTGGGTGAAGTAGGCTTGGCAGCAGCCTCAACATTCTGAGGTGATAGAGTACATGGTTATTTCAGCAGAGACCAACCTGGAGACATGTATCTTTGTGCCAACCTTAAAAACAGTCTTGTTTATCTCAAAGATCCAGGGAACTCAGGGGAAATAGTGGGAATCTCAGAGGAAGGCTTGGTTTCCAGTCTGATGGGGAGGTCAGGCTTTATCTGATCACAAAATACCACTCACAGCATGAGCAACCCATGCCAAGCATCAAGGGAATTTTCATAACTATTTGTTTTTTTCTGGATCAAGTTTCCTTTCATTGACTTCCGTGAAGACAATAACATTTAGTGTACTGATTTTAAGTTATAGTTTCTTCTTGAAGTTTAGCCTAGTGGAGGAAATGTCAGCTCAGCATTTGACAGTGCTGATCCCCCTTTTCCAAACAACCTTGTGAAGTTTTTTTATTCAGTGAATGGTTTTGTTCACCCATCTGTCACCTCACGATAAGAAAACAAACAAACAAACAGAACTTCTTTTCATGGGGGACTGCCCAGATGGAATTCTGTAGAAATCCAGAGATGAGTCTGCAAACATTTGCAGAGTACCTCTTACACCTTGGACTTTGTGCTTTATTCTTGAGGCTTTCAAGTGATTTGTTTGAAGTAATTTATACAAGAGCATCTAAGTCATGAAGTGTTTATGGAGTGCTTATGCTTTAGGCACTGTTTTCCTGCTTATTATATATTGACCCAGATCTTCAAAAAGTCATTGTTTTGGCTTCCCAAGTAAGTCCCTTGATGTTCTTGAATATTTGGGTGCTGTTGAAAATAAATAGAAGAAAGTCCTAGCTATTTACTTCAGAGATTCAAGTTCTTAACAAACACTTTATCTATGAATGCCATGCCAACATGAGGAGGAACTATGGATTTCCCTTAGCATACTGTATGGCTATGGTCCCTTTTGGACAGTACAAATTAATAGGTAGCGAGAATGTCTTGTTCCCCAATGTACATTGCTTGACTTTTCCCCACATATCCTTGTATCAGGACCCCAAATCTGATTCTCTTGCCCTTCTCACATTGTGGAATTAAATACGGCATGGGAAGACCTCTTTCTCCCTTCTCTGATTCCTTCCCTTATCTCTCCCTCATGATAGCTCATCAAAAAATCCTACTCATTTGATTATAAAAGGCTAGAAGCTGGGATGTTTAGGGACTCTCTTCTGTACATCCCAGGATTCTTAAATGTCATAGCAGCATAAGACTCTAGAAACATCTAGTGCAAACATTCTCATCATGGAACAAGTGAGGAAACAGAAGGCACCTGGCTCAAGAGTCAGAGATGATAGAGTTGGTCTGGAAGAAAAGCTTCCTGCCTCTTTCATCAGCAGACCACCCTATGGTACATCTGCCATCTAACATAGCTCTGTATCTGTAAAGAAGGAAGCAGTGGGTACCCTTGTGGTCCTAGGAATGCCGTTCTTACACTCTGCATTCCATTACAGGTTAGGACACCCATCTGGGAATTCCAGGGCATGAGGATTTCCAGGAGTGCAAAGCCAATCCTTCTTGTACTAGGCAGTTGGGATTCTGAGTTGCCATCATCAGACACTGGCTCCGCCTGCTTGGGTAGCAAAGGAATTTCCTGGAAGGAACCAGAAGCTGACAAATTGGTCATCAGTCTGTAGAAGCAGCTTGAAAGTGCACAGAGACCAATGAACCTAAAGGAGAGAGGAAGGGTGTCTGAAATACCACGCAATGCCATGCCACAAGAAGGGCCTGTTAAGACCCCATCACTTTTGCAGCTTTCCAGGCCACTGTGTCATAGACACCACAGGGTGTGGAACAATGTCTAAACTTAGACATGTGGCTGGCTTCAAATTCACAACCTCAAGCAAGAGAATGGGATTGACCAACTGAGGCTACCTGTGTATACTCTAGCTGCCAAGGTTCAGAAGTGCAGACATCAACATTTCACAATTTCAGCTTCCTCCAAAATATGATAAAAAAACCTGGACAACCTTACATGGCAACGGTAATGATGTTAATAATAACAAGCATCCTCTGACCTTCCAAACACACCACCTGTCTCCTGCTGGACTCAGGGAAACTCCTGGACAGTGTGGAGGTGCCCTGGCTGTGAACCTGAATGCAGTGGAGGAAATTCAGTGAAGAATCCACTGTGAGCCCTGTGCTGCATTGGAAAGAGCTCTGTTCTATTTTTCGGACCTGTAGAGTCTGGTTCAGAAGCTTATAGCTGATTCTGAGCTTCATTTGCATGATCAGCAATCTGCTAATATCAGTCCACTGCTGGGAAGCTACTCTGTTCAGTGAATCCAAATTGTATGTCTCATAAGCCTATTGCTGTACATTCTTGACAGTGATGAATATCCTCTGGGAATAGGCATTTATATCAAAACAGTTTCATCAGGAGGTTAAATTAGAGGGTAGAAAATGCTTTTTTATTATTTGAAACCAGTGTCTTAATCTCTAAGATTTCTTTCTTTCTAATACATATCCATTTAAGTCCTTAGACATAATACAAGACTAGTGAGGTTTAATGGGATGGGACCTGGAAAGCTTCAGGTAATCCCGTACTGACAGATAACAGTCCTGGAGCCCACAGGAACTGTGAGGACTCAGGATTCTCAGTCTGCCCAGAAGAGCAACAAAGGGTGCTGTTGACCTCTGACCTTTGTGCTCATGCCCTTAGGATTGTGCTACCTGACATTTTCAGCCAGCAAGCAGACAATATCTCTCAGGAGACAAAAGGAAGCCACACTTTTCCCTTTCATATCAGAGGAGAGAAAAGTTTCCCCTCTCAGTAGAGTCAAGATTTTGCCTAGATCTCTAAGATATAAGGTCTTTCTTTTCTTCCTTTTCCTTTCTTCTTCTTCTTCTTCTTCTTCTTCTTCTTCTTCTTCTTCTTCTTCTTCTTCTTCTTCTTCTTCTTCTTCTTCTTCTTCTCCCTCCTCCTCCTCCTCCTCCTCTTCTTCTTCTTCTTCTCTTTTTGTCTCTTCTCCTCCCTTCCTCCTTTTCTCCTTTCTTTCCCTTCATTTATTTCTTTCCTCTCATATCTTCTTTTCTCACCCCCTTCACTCATCTTTCTTTCTTTCTTCCTTCCTTTTGCTCTCTTGCCACACACATTGCCTGGATGTCAATAATGAAGAGTACACATGCATTTATTTAATTTTTCTAGATCTTACAAGTTCTCTGATTTCACTTTTATACTCTTGGAAACCAAAGCTCAGGAGAGACTGAGTGAGAAATAGTATCAGGTGCCTATATAGTCACCACACAAGAAGATGATAAGCCTATGTCTATGTCTAAGCCTATGAAGATGCTAAGCATACTGATGCTAAGCCTATGGTCTTTCTAATACTGAAGTATATCTACAGCACATCCAGAGAAAATCTAACTATGATGGACAATAAAAAGTATTCATATGTGAATGAGGGTGGATTTTGCCTATCCCTTGAATTCTGAGTTTGCTAATTTCTCTTTGTCCCCATCTTTCCTTTGAAAAAATTATATATATACATATATATTTATGTATATATATATATATATATATATATATATATGTATGTATGTATAATGAAAGAAAGTAGAGAGGGGACAGGAAAGGGAATATGCAGAAAGATTTAGTTATGTATTTAGAGAGATTCTGGGGCATATTAGAGAGAAAGAGTTTGAAAGAAGTGAAGTGAGAAGGGACTAGGGAGAAGGGAAAATGCTAGTCTCCAAGAAATCCAAATAAAGAAAATGAGTGTTGATATGTATCCATTGTGTGTGCTTCAGTGATTGGGACATCTATGGAGGCATTGTATAGACTCCATAGATTAATCAGTTTCATATACCTCAGGTTCTATGTAAGTGTAACTACCCATGTTTCTCAATTCAAATATTAAGTTCAAGTAGAGCATTTATAAATGATTTTTTTATGATCTGGGTAGCAAGGTGAGTGGTATAGAAAAATGACCTTCTTAGATAGGCACAAAGCTGTATGTATGAGAGTGTCTAGTTTGTACAGGGAGGCAGGGTGAGGCAAAATCCCAGCCTTTTTCCACTGGGTACCCACTACCAGAGTACCATTTTTTTTTTAACACATAGACTCTGGGGAGACAGTTATCCTAAGCATATGTCATGCATGAGGAGAAGTATGATGCTGCGTAGAAGACAAGTGGAGTTTCGAAAGGCCTGAAGTCATTTGAAGGGTAGATGTAGAGAATCCAGCTAGACCCGAGGCAGTGCAGGCTCAGAGACAGGTACTCTACTCTATACTGTTTAAAATGTGAAAGTTTATACTGTTTCAATTTTCCAAAAATGTGACTTTGTTTTTTACAGGGAAAGACGTGAAATCAAACAACTCTCTCTCCCCATTCTAAGCTTTAGGCTTGTTTCCTTATGGATTTTGGTCTCAGAGGTGCTCTTTAGGAAGACGTCGTAGGCGAGAATCCTTAACAAGTCAGAGTCAAGGAACAGGCCGGCGCTGTCCAACTTCCCATCCCAATTGCTTCAGTTCTCAGGGTTTTACTAGTCCTGGCTTTGGGACAAAGTTCTGCTTGCTTAGATCCTCAATAGCTTACCCTCTGAGCTGGGAGGGCAACAAGGCTGCCACAGCATTCAAACCTCTTCAGTTGTCCCCAGATGGACTCCTTAGGCAGCACTGTCACTAATTATTCCTTGCAGTTGGGTCTCTCTCTGCCCACCTTTGCCTCCCCTATAAATTAACAGCTCTTTGTTACTCTGAGAGAAAGCTAACTAGCTCCACAGAACGTTTGGACATTTATTGTTTACAAATTTAGACCACATAGGCAAACAAAGTACAGTGGATTAGATAAACTTCATCTTTATTTTACCCCTTCGGATGCTTTTGTCTTCCCTAGATGTGTTTGGTCTCGCCTGGCATTAAAGTAATAAGGGCGGAATTCTGGGAAATCTAGCTGGCAACTTATTACCACATAAAGGCTTTGTTTTTAAAGTATCCGTGTTTTAGCAGGTTCACTTTTAGAGCACGTTCGGTCGCTTCCAGCCATAGCACGAAACTCACACAAGGAAGCTGCCAAGGAGATCTGCGCTCTCCAGCCCCCACCACCTCCCAAGGCCACAATGCAGACAGACCACAGGTCACAAAGCTAGCCGGGTACCTGCATGCGGCTGCACTTTTGGAAAACAAACAAACAAACAAACAAACAAAAACCCTCCTATGATCCAGCGAAAGGGCACGACCCCTTAGCTATTTGTTTCCCAATAGTAGTAGTAGGGTTTTGTTTTTTTTTCTCTCTCCCTCTCTTTTCCTTTTCTTTAGATTCCGTGAGTCTGACACTATGACTACGTTTTTGTACTGGAAATCGCTGTTGGTGTGACTTTCCCAGCAGAGGAAGACGATCTGATCTGTAGAGATGGTGGCACCACGGGCAGGCTGCTGCGCTTCAGTCCCACTGCAGCACTGAGGGTGACTTGGGAAAGGCCTCCAGTCCTGATAGATGTAGCCAATTGGACTTTTGGAAATATTCCTCTGTGTGTGTACGTGTGTTTTGGGGGAAGGACTGGTCACGTGGCCTCCAGTTTCCCCAATCGAGGTACCAAAGAAGCCAACTCGGGCCAGGAGGGGAAAAAAAAAATCACTGAGCCAAAGGACTACTTTTGCCCTGGCCTCCCTAAGCACTGCAGAGTCTGAGGCCCCGGCAGAGCGAGCAGAGCGCAACCCGAGAAAAGAAGAGCGGCGGACACCGTTAGCTTCTGCTTCGCCACTGGGGGCCGCAGTCACCTTCAGGCTTTGGGAAACAGGGAGAAGCAAACCCGGGGGGTGGATCTGGCCCTTAGGCTCCTTCCAGCTCCAGCCTCTGCTTGCTTTTGCCCCGGCGGAGCAGGCGCTACCCAGAACGGTGCAGAGGCTTTCTCAGGACTCTGGGGGTGCTGGCACCCACTCTCTAGGTGGCTGCAGCCTCTAACAGGGCACGCCCTCGGCGCTATTGCCGCGCCCCTCCCGGGTCCGCCCCTCCCGCCCCAGGGAGCGCGCACTCACTGCTGGAGAGTCCTGCCTGCCTTAGCTCCCCAGGCAGGGGAGTCGATGGAGAAGCCAAACTGGGTCTCCGGACATTGCATTCCTGGCCGGAGTTGCCCACAGTGTCCAAGCGCGTGACGTGGCGGCTCTGGCTGAGCCTCGGAAACCGAGGTTGGGGCCGATCAGGACGCTGAGGCCGCATCCCCCGGCCGCTGAGAGCCTCGGCATCATGCAAGTGGGCACTGGCTGCCGACAGCCCAGGAAAGCCCGGGTGAAAACCTAGGCGGTTCTGAAGATCCCGACCCCGCGCGGTGGGGGCCCCGGAGTCGCCAGGGGTGTTGCCCCAAGTGCAAAGCTTAGCCTACCCTGGAGCCTAGGACTTCTTGGCCAGGGAACCTTCGGGAAGCACGGCGTTGAAGGCCCTGTAGACCCCCACCCAGAGGCACTGGAGACGTGCAAAGACGGCTGGGAGCCAAGCGCCGGAGCAGCCTCGGAGGTAACTTTGAAGAGCGGGAGACCGGTGGGGACCGGGAGCGCACATGTGCAAGTGTGTCTGTGTGTGTGCAAGGTGTGATCACTATGTGCAGGCTGCTAGACACACAGAGGCGCTGTGTAAAGTCCTGGGTTGCTGGCGCTCCTCCCAGGCTCTGCTAGGTGCCCGACTGCGGGTCACCTGGGAGCAGGGACCTTTTACGCTGAGCTCGGCACTGTAGCGGAAAAGGGGTGTGAGTGTGCATGCGCGCGCGTGGTGTGTGTGTGTGTGTGTGTGTGTTTATGTGTGGTGTGTATGTGTGCGCGCTCGCGTGTAGCAGGTGCTAGGCTGGCCGTATCTGGTGTGGAGGGGAAATAGATGAAGGGAGAGAGACAATGGCCAAAGATCAGGTAGTTCTGGGCAAGTTTTCCCGGTTGAGAATTCGTTTCAGACAAAGGTGTTTTTTTTTTCTTTCTTTCTTTTTTTTTGGGGGGGCGGGTAGGTGAGCTGTCAGTGTGAAAAAACCCCAACATACCAGAGGCGCAAAGTAAAGTGGGAAACTGGCAAACCCCAGAAAACCGACCAGTGTGTCCATCCTTAAATTGGGATTTCCAGCCACCTTGATGTGGAAAGAGGGGCGTCCTTCCTCCAGGAAACGTTCAACTTCACCTGCCAGAAAATACCAAAGCCAGGCCTTGCTGGCGAGGGGCTTGAGTTCATTCACACCCTCACTCGCCGCTCTGCAGCCTTTCCCACCTGCTCTGCCACCATCCCTGCCAAGTCCGGTACTCTCTGAGGCCACCAAACCAGCAAAGTAATCATTGGTCCTCTCCGCAGGGGTGCGGGGGAGCTTCCGGGAGGCACTGGAGTAGCTTGCTGGAACAGCATTGAGGCTAGCATTGTTTGTGGAGTAGTGGCTGTATTCAGAGGTTGTACACACTGAGGTGGGGGCGGGGGGGAGGTTGGTAGTGGTGTTTGCGGGTGGGACAGTCTTTTCAGTGGAGATTAAGTAACGTTTGCCAAAGGCCAAGAGGAGGAAAGCCATCGAGTCTGTGCTATAAAGGACACAGGTCGGTTTTGCAGAACTCCCGTTTTCTTTTAGGGATGGGGTGATTTAATTGGGGGCTGGTGGGACCATGGCAGCTGCCCTTGCGGCTGCGGTTAGGGGTTTGACTGGCTCTACTATGATGTTATGCAGCATGACATGAAGAATTTCCAGGAGTAGTTGAGCACACTTGACCGGTTATTTACTCCAATCTCTCTGCAAACAAGCTTCCATCACCACGTCTCCTGATGAAGTCTTCCTTGCAGGTAGAAGCAAGCTATACTTGCTGTGGGCATAGAAGCTTTCTGAGATGAACTCCATGCCAACAGCTCATTGACAGCCTGGGAACGGGGGTATTTCAGGGACTGCTCAAATAAGAGTAATGGGACAGAGTTGAGCGGCTGGCCTAAACGGCCCCTGAACAAAAAGAATAGGATTTCTTTTTGCGTATCAGAGGATAAGTGTAGAATGGGAAAGGCTGGCATGTCTGCAAAAAACAACCAATTTAGAGATTTTTCTGACGTACTGGAGCCTGCAGGAAAAACCTTAAATGTCTAGGAAAAGTCTGGTTCTTATTGTGTGTGAGACATTTTGTATAGATCTGCAACTATGTGAAAATGAATGTCAGTTGCCAGGGAGAGAGCTGATCAAACAGTTCATTTGCATTTCTGATGAATTTGGTGTGTGAAAGTGTTGCATAGCACTTAATAGTTGGAAGAGAGACAAAGGTTTCATTGTTAGTGTTGTATTCCTTTGGAATTTTGGATGTATAATGTCATCATTTTCTTGGCCAATGCTGGATGCAAAATTAATGTGTCTTCCACCATCTAAAAACTCCAGTGTTCCCTTTGAAAGATTTGTGCTTCTGGCAAGTTGTCTGCTCTGTTTCTGCCCATAGCACACAGAATGAGTATGGGAATCTGTTCTTTGCTTCTCCGTCAAACAAGCTCTTTGGAAACCTTGGACAACATGAAGCAGAAAGCACGGTTGCAGTCATGGCCTGTGCATGGGGAGGTAGGATGTGAAGGCAAGGAGGAGGAAGGGGGAGGCCCTGTTTACTGCTCCAGCCAAGTGGCAATGCGTGTTCTCAAACAAGCTGGGAAAAGGTTCCAGATTCCTCTGTGAATACGGTGCTAATGCTCACTGATTAGCTTTTCCCGCTGACATTCAAATGTTTGTTTTTGGAGCTTACCCTGCAGGCTCAGTGTAAATTAAAAGAAAAAAAAAAAAGAGGGATATTGAACTTAAGACAGGCAGAGGCAGCTGTATGTTTCTAATTCATTGTGCATTTTGGGTAATGCTTAACTTTTTGCATTTTTTGCAGCATATGCAATACATATAGATTGAGAATAAAAAAAACATTATTGAATCATGTCCTTTTCCTCTGTCTTAGAACAGAGCCCTTTATATTAGGCTTACGTAAAATTTAAGTGGATGAAACTGATTAAAAATAGAGGGAGGGCCACGGCAGCCTGTTCATTCTCAGTGTGGTGTCTGGCTTCCTTTGGAGTGCTTAAGGACTTCTCAGAACACAGTTTGTGAGTCACTGTGAGGCTTCTCTCAAGAATGTGGCACACGACATCCTTTCAGCATTCCAGATGAAATGTTGTGGTCTCCAGCTTAACGTTGTCAGTGCACCCTGTCCCTTTCACCTGCACAAGGTCCTTTTTAACCAAACAAGAAGCACATACCTCAATGTGGTATTTATACTCCAAACTGACTACCTTGCAATCATGTCTCATCAAGCTCTATGGGAGTGAGATGAGCTGAAAAGACCATGTCATATAGCTATGGCATACTGATTGATTTTTTAAAAATATTCATTCAAATTAAGAGAATGACCTTCAGCATGGACTGTCGGTTGCATGTGTGTGTGTTCATGTAAGCGTGTGTGTGTGTGTGTGTGTGTGTGTGTGTGTATGACTTGATGTCACCATTCCAGCATGATTTATTGAACTATGTGGCTTTTCTGGTGCCCTGAGTGTTTTTCCAGGCCCTCTGCTAACGAGAGCTTTTATGGCAGACTTTTCTATTGCCTTGGTGGGGCTTTCCAGTGAGTAATCTACTGCCCTCTGGCTTAAGAGTCCTCCTCAGTGAAGCCCATTCTCTGTGCCCTTACTCCCACTCCCTGCCATTTACTTTGTATTTGGTAATTTTAACCTGCAGTGACCACTCTGGTGTGATGGCCACAATGCAGGATCTGGAATGACCCTGGGGCTCCACAAAAAGGATTGTTTCATGCAAGATGGTAAGCATGTAGCTTTACGAGTATCCAAGAAAGTCCAAAATAAGTAGCTGAGAAAAGAAACCAACATAAAAGGTCAACTAACTTACAGGGACTGGAGAGCTTTAGAATGTCAGGGCAGCTTAAGTGGCGGCAGCATGAGAGGCCACCGTCGGAATTGAGGGAAAGGTTGTTGGAGGATCCATCAGAGCTGTAGAACTGAAATCTTGTGACTATGTGTGTGGGGCATGGATAGGTTCAAGGGGTGGACAGGTAGAAAGTATGTGGAGAGTGTGGGTCCGGAGTATGGGTAGAGTATAAGAAGGTAGTGGATAGGAAGGGTATGGGTAAATGGTGTGTGGGCTGTTGGTAGGTAGTGGGTGGGGTGTAGAGTGTAAGATATGGGGAGGGTGTATGTGTAGGAAGTGGGTAGGGGGTATGTGTTGGTATGGGTAAGTGGTGTGTGTTGGGTAGGGGTTGATGGCGTGTGTGTACAAGGTGTGGGTAGACGGTGATAGTTAGGTGTGGGTAGGTACTGTGTATTGGATATGGGAAGTAGGTATGTTTGGGGTTTGGATACTAGTGTGTGTGTGTGTGTGTGTGAAGTGTGGTCTATGGCTACGGGGAGGTAGCATATGGCATGTTAGGTGGCTTCTACCTCACCACCTAGAGGTTCTACCATCTTACACTGCTAGCTCCACAAACTCATGACCAAGCCTTTAGCACAAAGTTTTGGAGACAATTTACCTGAACTATATCAGGAGGTAAACACCTCACAGTCCTTAATACTTTTCTACTTCACAAAGTATTTTTTTTGCTTATGTTTATAAATAATAAAATAATCAAAAAAATTCCTGTTCTGTTCTGCTTTATTTGTTACATGTTTTTTCTTTGCCTTCCTTCCTTTGCAAGCTGACCATTTTTGTTTTGTGTTATTTATTCCTTACTAACTTTTAAGGTCTCTTGTTGTATGTTACGATTAATATTTACTAATAATTATCTTTTAGTAATGCTTGCTGTTAATCCTAAACAGCTGTATAATCAAATTACCATACAAAGACTGGTTTATTTAGTTAACCTAGAAGATAATGCTGGGCAATAATTACTCCCTCTTAAACCTCCAAGCCCTCATAGTTTCCTAACATTTAGATTATACTTGCTTTTTGTGATATATTAGGTCCAGTCCATCTCTCTGTTTCATTCCAAGATCTGTTCCCTGCTCTCTCTTCTAGCTCTCTCTCTCTCCTTTTCTCCTCCTACTTTTTCCTGTCCTATGGCTCTTCCCCCTTGATCAACTTTGTGGCTAGTTGCTTTATTTTGGCCTGTTTACACATAGTTGAGACAGGATGCTTAGGACAAGTATCACAATGTAATATCCGGATTGAAACCAGAAAGTGGAAGTGTGGGGGGGAGAAATCATCATTTGAATGACCAACGGTAAGGTGTATACATTTCCAAAGGAACATTATACCAACAGTCTCTCAGTAAGATACATGAAGTGTCTGCTTCCTGACTTTTCCAGACTTTATAATGTCTAGAGACTGGGTGACCAGGCAATTTTCACTTTATCTAAATGAATGTGCTATTTTCTTACTGATTTTGGTATTTGGGATCTTGTAGAATATTCTTTCAGAATCTCAGATTATCTAACTCTTGACTCAAAACTTTTGCCTTTTTGTTTCAGATTTTATTTACAGGCCAAGAGTAAAGATGAAGTCAATTTTTTTAAACCATCTGCTCCAGTAAAACTTAATCAATATGCCACTGACATATTTACTTTTATCAAACAAACCACTATCTTGTGCCTTGAAATGCCATCTCCAGCATATGCTGTATCCTGACCTACCTCTGCATCTTCTGCTTGTCCTTCTGTTCCACTGATTTATTTAAGATTTAATAGTTAATTACCTGAACTGTTTTCCATTTTGACGAGGATTTTTAAAATATGTTTTACAATTTCCTTTTATTTATATGCATGTATGTTGCCTGTGTGAACATATACTACATGCCCTAGGAGACCAAAAGAGGATGTTAGATTCCCTGAAGCTATGGTTACAGTCAGTCATGAGTCTTCATTGTGGGAGCTGGGTAAGGAATTCGGATCCTCTGGAAGAGCAGTGCCAGCTCTTAACCAGAGAGCCTTCTCTCCAGCTCCACCAACCGGAATCCTTAATTAGTTATCTTCAGCAAGTAATTATTTTGTGTTCCCTTTAACGTGAAGGGCTTTCCTCATAAAACAAAACAAAGAAATTAAACTGGCAAAACCCAAGTAGTAACAAAACAAAAAACAAACACGTTCCGCCAGTTTTTTTTTAGTGTCTGTTGCCTTTGTAGAGCCTTATATGTAAAACTACATTAGCTCCACGTTTAACATGTCTCAGCTAAAAGGGGTCAAATAGAAACTTAGTCTAGTTTTAAATTTTTATTTAGTTTTGTTTCTTTGTTTGTTTTGACACTGGGTCTCCTGTAGAGAAGGCTGGTTTGCAACTTTGTAACTCAGGTTGGCCTTGAACTCCTGACCATACTGCTTTAGGTCTCAAGTGTATCACCATGCCTAACTTTACTTTTTTTTTTTTCAAATCATTAAGATGAATACATAAAATAATCTAACAGGTGCCCATGGCAAATGAGATTTCAAAGGTGGCAATGGTTGTCATTTTTGCTCAAGTGCCTGGTGTTTGTTTGTTTAAAGAAAAGGCTGTTGTAGTTTGTTGACTTTTTGTTGTAGCCACCTTCTATTCTTCCCCTTGGTGAGGGAAGATGCCCACCCCCAAAAGAGCTGAATAGGTGGCCTGTGATGCTGGGATAGACAATGACTTATTAAGAAACCCAGTGAAGCCAGGTGCAGTGGTGCATGCCTGTAATCTTAGCACTTGGGATGGCAGAGGCAGATGGAGGCCGCCTGGTCTGCAAAGTGAGTCCAGGGCAGCCAAGGCTACACAGAGAAAGCCTGTCTCGAAAATACCAAAACAAACAAACAAAACCCCCAAGCAAACAAACAAAGAAAAACCCAGTGAGTACTGCGTACTGCCAGGGCTACATGGGATTGGGCTTGGGAGCAGTGTGAAGAAATGGGCAATGGGAGGCAGGGTCTGTAATATCTGAAGGTTCTCACAGGAGGGCATGATTGGCTTGTTTGAATACATACAAGGGCTGAAGAGAGCCGAACCCTACTATGGGTACGAACTGCACTGTGTCGCCCAAATAAGGAAGGTTGTCTAAGGGAGCTTACCCATGGGGACAGAGTAGGAGCTTGTGGTTAGGTTATCCCAGGCTCTTCTGACTTCACCATATGTCAAAGGTAGTCCATAGAAGAAGCCTTAATTTTAGGACTTTCACTACATCTTTCTTTCCCCTTGTCCCAAGCCTGCTGTTTTTATTTCCTTTGTGCTTTTATATATTCTTTCAATATGACACTCCTACAATGTATTTGGGTTCTGTTTTAACTTACAATGATGATGTGATAGATCTATGTGGAAGCTTATTTTTCCTACACATTCTTTATTTTTTGATGTTTATTCTTAAGTTTATTAAAAATATATGGATTCATGTTCTGAGGAGTTTCTAGTCAATTCCTCCACTACACTCTTCTAGTAAAAGACTACCTGGGAACAGTTCTATTTATTTGTGAACCCATGTTGGTGCTATATTTTTAGCTTAAAAGAAATAGTGTTTGTTCTTTAGAACTTTAATTTATTTTTAATTAAGAACTTTATTCTTAGGTTCAGAGTTCTGTGTATAACATTGTTTAAATATTTTACTAAGAGGCTAATTTTCTTTCTTTAGGATCTGTGTGTGTGTGTGTGTGTGTGTTTGTGTGTGTGTGTGTGTGTGTGTGTGTGTGTGTATATGTGTGTGAAAGAGAGAGAGAGATCTCAAGATGAGATCATGAGTTTGGCACATTTTCTATCTTTTGTGAATTTTTTTCCCATCATTTAAAAAATAGTTTTCTGAATCCCAAATACTTTTTTTCAATTTGAAGTCTTCTCTTCTACGTTACTATAATAAAATAAAAAAAATAGTTGTAGTACATACGTAATATTTGCCAAGTACTGCTACAAAAATAACTCAGTCCTATGCGACAGGTGCTAAGTCATCCATATGTTAAAGCTAAGGAGACCATAGAGCGAGACTTGTAAGCTATGTGAGTCACATATCTACAGGACAGAAGAGCTTAGATGAAAACATGGGCAACTTTTCCAGAGTCTGTGATCTGTAAGTAGTATGTTATTTTACCTACAGTGAATATGAACCACATTCTGACATTGTTTAAGCTGATATGTCTGGTTTTCTTTATATTTTCATTATCTATGGAATTATATTTGTGGGATTATATCTCTTACAGGTAGTATTTGGCTGTTTTATTTTGCTTTTTAAGAATACAGTTTCAGAGTCATTGCTTTTAACTGGCAAGTTCATACTCTTTATATTTATTGTGATATGCATTTAGAAACAATTCTGTCCTCTGGTTCAGAAGCCCTACGTTAAATACCACAGTTTATTTCTGTTCTTTAAATGACCACCTGTGATGTTTTCTAGTGGATCTTAACTCATCATCCAGACTTATTTGACTTCCCTCTCCTAATCCAGGTAATATAAGGAAACTCACAAAAGGTTTAAATTCTCATCTGGATCTGGCCCTTTTCCATTTTGCTTGTTAAATAAGTCATCAGTCATTTTATGTTTTTTCAGTATTGCAATCTGTTTGTTTTTTAAAAACTGAATTCAGTTTCTTCCTGAGAAATGTGAATGACAAACTCTTTAGTCCCTTTAGCTTTTTAATTCCTAAATAATACCTATCTCCTAACAGAAGAATGAACATTTTCTTTAGCATGTTAAAATTTTTATTTCTGTTTATTGACCTTTGTTTTTAATCTTGAAAACTAAGAATTTTAAAATTAAACTTTTTTTTTTTTTTCCAAACCAGGTTTCTTTGTGTAGCCTTGGCTGTCCTGGACTCGATTTGTAGACCAGGCTGGCTTCAAACGCACCCCCTACACACACACACAGACACACACCTGAGTGCTGGATTATAGGCATGCATCTCTGCACCAGGCTTACAATTCAACTTTTTTTTTTTTTTAAGCAAAAGCTTTCTTTTTCTTTCTGGAATACTTCCAAGTTTCAATATGATGTGCTTAGGTATCTAAGGATAAATACCTTCTAATGTATCTTTGGAATTTATGTAAGGTTTTGCTTTTCTTGTTTTGTTTTTTGCTTTCTTCTTTTTAAAGGTTTGTGTTATAAATTCTAGAACATTTCTAGACGTTAGCATCTTTATACGATTCTCTTTCTTTTTTCCTGAAACACCTATTAAACGTTTTCTGAAACGTATCCTTCTATGAGTATGTCTTTTAACCCCAATTTTATGCCTTTTATTTTTGTTTTGTTAGTCCTGCCTCTGCTATAATCCCCTAGGTCTTCCTAATCACTGGATTTCTCCTCACTTAAGTAGCATATTACTCAATTTGTTCATTGATTTTTTAAAGAAATGATTATTTTTCTAAAAATACAATTATTTGCTTTCCAAATTATTTGCTATGTTATCAGTGTTGTACTTAGATTACCTATTTTACATATGTATGTCTATATACATTTGTGATGTATTTGTTTTAAATATATTTATACCTCTTAAAATTATGGTGCCCTTTTGTGAAATTCTTGAGCTTCAAATTCTGCTAGTTATTTTGTGTCTCCAGGACTTTTTTGTTCTGTGTTTAATTTTTAAAACATTTACTACTATTTCCTCTCTAAGACAGTGATTTTGTACACCTGTGATTGCCCATGGCAGTTTTATAATTTGGTATCAAAGAGACTGTCAGCATGGAACAGGCTTTGATTTCTTAGATTAAGAATTTTTTGTACCCCAAGGCAACAACTTTAGCCCCAGAGTATTTATGGTGTTGAACTTGTTTATATTTCTAAGATACACAAACCATTGTTAAATACAGAACCTAGGCAGAGGGTGACAAATGCCTTTGTTTCCTGTTTAAGAAAAAATTATTATTGTTATTTTTAATTAATCATTTAAAAAAGTAATTACACTTTATTCACTTTGTTTCCCAGCTGTAACCCCCTCCCTCAGCTCCTCCCGTCCTACCCTCCATCTGTTTCTCCTATGCCCCTCCTCCAGTCCACTGATAGGGGAGATCCTCCTCCCCTTCCCTCTGACCCTAGCCTATCAGGTCTCATTAGGACTGGCTGCATTGTCTTTCTATGTGGCCTGGTAAGGCTGCTCCCCACTAAGGGGGAGGTGATCAAAGAGCCAGCCTCTGAGTTCATGTCAGAGAAAGCCCTTATTCTACTTACTAGGTAACCTACTTGGACAATGAACTGCCATGGGCTACATCTGTGCAGGAGTTCTAGGTTATCTCCACGAATGGTCCTTAGTTGGAGTATCAGTCTCAGAAAAGACCCCTGTGCCCAGATTTTTTTGGTTCTGTTGCTCTCCTGTGGAACTCCAGTCACCTCCAGGTCAATCTGTCTCCACCTTTTTTCCTAAGATTCCCTGCACTCTGCCCAAAGTTTGACTATGAGTCTCAGCATCTGCTTTGATACCATTGGGATAAAGTTTTTCAGAGGCCCTCTGTGGTAGGCTTCTGTCCTATTCCCTGTTTTCTCCCTTTTCCATTGTCTATCCTGTTTGCCTTTCAGAATGAGGATTGAACATCTTACCAGGATCCTCCTTCTTGCTTAGCTTCTTTAAGTGTACAGATTTTAGTATGATTATCCTATATTATATGTCTAATATCCACTTCTAAGTGAATATATACCATGTGTGTTTTTCTGCCATGTTGAGCATTTCCTTGAGTGTTTCTCTGCCATTCGATATCTTCTATTGAGAATTTTCTTTCTGCTCTGTAGAGGAATATAGAATGGTAGAGAAGTACTTAAATGTTCAATGTTCTTAGCCATCAGCGAGATGCAAATCAAAACAACCCTGAGATTTCACTTACACCCATCAGAATGGCTAAGATAAAAAACTCAAGTGACAACACATGCTGGAGAGGTTGTGGAGAAAGAGGAACCCTCCTCCACTGCTGGTAGGAATGTAAACTTGTACAACCACTTTGGAAATCAATCTGGCACTTTCTCAGACAATTAGGAATAGCACTTCCTCAAGATCCAGCTATACAACTCCTGGGCATATATCCAAAAGATGCTCAAGTACACAACAAGGACATTTGTTCAACCATGTTCATAGCAGCTTTTTTCGTAATAACCAGAAGCTGGAAACAACCCATATGTCCCTAAATGGACGAATAGATACAGAAATTGTGATACATTAACACAATGGAATACTACTCAGTAATTAAAAACAAGGAAATTATGAAATTTGCAGGCAAATAGTGGGTTCTAGAAAAGATTATCCTCAGTGAGTTATCCCAGAAGCAGAAAGACACACATGGTATATATTCATTTCTAAGTGGATACTAGAACTATAAGATAGGATAAACATACTAAAATCTGTACACCTAAAGAAGCTAAAAAAGGAGGACCTGGGGTAAGATAATCAATCTTCACTTAGAAAGACAAATGGGATGGACATTGGAAGTAGGAGAAAACAAGAAACAAGACAGGAACCTACAACAGAGGGCCTCTGAAAGACTTTACCTAGCAGTGTATCAAAGCAGATGCTGAAACTCATAACCAAACCTTGGGCAGAGTATAGGGAATCATATGAAAGAAGGAGAGTTAGTAAGACTTGGAGAGGACAGGAGCTCCACAAGGACCAAATATATCTGGGCACAGGGTTCTTTTCTGAGACTGATTCTCCAACCAAGGACCATGTATGGATATAACCTAGAACCCTTGTTTGGACATAGCCCATGGCAGCTCAGTATCCAAGTGGGTTCCCTAGTAAAGGGAACAGGGACTGTCTTTGATATGAACTCAGTGGCTGGCTCTTTGATCTCCCCACCCCCAGGGAGTAGCAAACTTGCTAGGCCACAGAGGACATTGCAAACATTCCTGAAGATACTTGATAAATTAGGGTCAGATGGAAGGGGAGGAGGACCTCCCCTATCAGTGGACTTAGAGAGGGGCAGGCAGGAGATGAGGGAGGGAGGGTAGGATTGGGAGGGAATGTGGGAGGGGCCTACAGCTGGGATACAAAGTAAATAAACAGTAATTAATATAAAAATAAAAAAAATTAAAAAGAGAATTCTCTGTTTAGCTCTGTACCCCATTTTTTAGTTGGATTACTTGATTTGTTGCTGTTTAACTTCTTGAGTTGTTTATATATTCTGGATATTAGCCCTTTGTCAGGTATTATTATTATTATTATTATTTACACTTATTCACTTTGTATCCCAGTTGTAGCCCCCTCCTTCATCTCCTTCTGGTCCCACCCTTCCTCCCTCTTCTTCCTCTATCCCTATTCCCTAGACTGCTGATAGGGAAAGTTCTGCTCTCCAACTGGCCTGTTTTGGCCCAAAGTAACTGTCACCCCTTTTCATTCCTTAATTGCAATTAGATGGAGAACAGTTTAATGCACTCCAAGTTCCTATTCTCCACCTTGTGATGTCTCTTCTACTTCCCTTGTCCTCCAGCTTCAATACTTTTCTGCCTCATACTGTGATTTCCAGCTTAATCTTTTCTTTGGGTTTTCTGAGCATTCATATTGCTCTCTTACAGGTTTAGCATTACATGTTAACAACAAAAAACTTTCCAGCAACAAAAATGCTTTCCGGCATTTCTAGAAGATCAGAATGGGGGCGCTCTCTCCACCATGTTAAGAATGTACCTTTCCTTTGGATCTTGGGATAGGTTTATAACCTTTTGAATTCTGAACTAAGGTCTTTAAGCCCAGGCTAAGCATTTCAGGTCCACACTGCTCTAATAGCATAGCAGTTACCTTTCCAACACTTTAATGCCCTCTTCAGCAGATCTTTAAGGAAACACTTGGGCTCTCCTTCCTTTGATTTGAAATTTAAATTAGGGGTAACACAGAATGCAAAAGCTCCAGATCTCTACTCTGAGGCCTTTCTTCTACAGTCCCGAGTCCATATCTGCATTAATTCACAAGAAAAACTACCAACTTGAAAACAACAACAACAACAAACAATAAGCCAGGATTTCCAGCTATGCTGCAGATAAATTACCTCAGTGTGCTTTTTATCAGTGTGAGGTGAGAACATTGTGGCTACTTCATTTTGTGTTTTGTAAAGGCTTTGGGGATGCCTTAATATGAATACTTTACAGCTGACTCTTGTTAATCCAGTCCAAGGCTTATGTTATTCATTCTCAACAGATTTCCGAGTTGTTAGTGACAGAGGGATGATTAGACCTTTAAAGCATCGAGTAGGAATGATATTCACAGAAGCTTATCTTCTGTCCAGAGATCTCACTCAGCACTCCTAGAGACAGTTACTTACTATCTTCTGCTTTATTTTGATTAAGATCAGTGTCAGCACTGTGAGCACTGATGTCCCAGGTGGAGAAAGGGCAGACATTCACTTCAGCCTTGTAGGCTGTGTACCAGCCTTTATCACTGCTAGAATGTGGCTTGAAAAGTAACAAGATAGCACAATGTAAAGGGGAAAACTCAAGTATCTGGTTTCTGCTCTTTCCGAAGCTGTAGAATGTTGTATAGTGAGAACAGCCATGGACCAGGAAATAAAAGAACCTGGAAATCTCCCCTTGTCCAGGCACACCAGGACTTCTGAAAGCTAGAAAAGAATGTGGATCCCAGACAAGGCATCCTAGATGAGGGATAGTCAGCTTCATCCTAGTATTGTCCTCAACAACAACTACCTTTGGCAGTACCCCACTCCTACGTCCTGTAACCTCCTTCCCTGCAGCATCCTTCCCTAAGACAGCATCCTGCCTGTCTTAGAGAACTGTACTACTGTCACAGAGTACCCAGGACTGGTTAACTTATTGAGAATGTTAATTTATTTCTCAGGCTCCTAGAAGCTAGGTGGTTGTATGAAGGCAACAGCTTCATTAGAATGTCTAGTGAGGGCATTCTTGGTGTACCCTCAGCCTGGCAGAAGAACAAGCATGTGTCTGGCTGTATGAAGTGCCTTTCAAAGAGACTCCCAATCCCACCCATGAGACACTCCACGGCCAATTGTTTCTTAAAAAGCCCACTTCTTGATTATATCTCAATTTTGAAGACATCTATTCAAAGTACAGCATGCCCCACCTAAATCCTACCTGCTTGTCCATTCCTTCCCCCTTCCTCATCCTGATCAAACATATAAACTCTACTCTGTTGACCTGAACCTTCTGTCCACCTTCCTTTTGCCTGGAGCACTTCTTGTCTCTTCCTTCTGAACTTAAAACATCCACCTCTTCAGTCTTCTAGGCCAGTGGAGATGGTACCATTTCTACAAAACTGTCTTCTCATCTCTCTTTTGGTTGGATCCCATCTCATCACCAACTTAGGCACCCTGATTAAACTCCCCTGGCCTTTGGCATTCACCATTGGCATGTTGTATAGAAGCTTATAAAAATCGGGTAAATGTCAGGAGCTCTGTCTTCAAGGACAGGTTCTACCACTACGTCCACACATGCTCTTGAACAGTCAGGTCAGCATCTTGTCCCCAATTTCCATATCCATAAAATGAGGACCTTTATTGATGATCACTGTAGCCTCGACCATCACTGATCCTAAAGACTGTTTTCTGCCCTGACACCATGAGCTCCAGAGAGAGAGTTGTGTTAGCTTTTCCAGTTGATCATAGCACAGTGTTGCACACATTATGGGTACTTCAGAAGTAGAGTTTTGTGTTTGCATGCCTAATTCACATTCATGTGTGTGCACATGTACACAGAGACCTAGAAGTTGACGTAGACTGTCTTCAGTTGCTCTGTACCTCACTTTTTGAAATAGGGACTCTCACTGAACTTGAAGCTCACCTCTTTGGTGAGACTGGCTGGCCAGCAAGGCCCTGGGATCTAGCTGTCTCTGCTTTCTCAGTACTGGGATAACAGACATACACCAACCACTGGGCCTGCCACTTAAAAACATGGGTTTTTAAGTAATAGACTGACTTCAGTTATTCATGCTTCTGCTATACTTTATCAGTTGATCCACTCCCAGCCTCAGAAAAGGGGGCTGTCAGGCTTAATGATAGGAGGTAAGACACAGGTACACAGGGTGGGCACCAGATAGCAATGGCTGGGGAGCAGGCTGGCCTGGGAGTCATATGTGCTGGGAACTGAGCAGACATTATTCCCACTCACTGAGTAGAAACTTCATGCTTGGCTTTCAGAACTTCCCCGTGGAATGAGTTTATGCTCTTTCTTCCTTTTTAATAAGGGTTGAATAATGATTCCCACAACCAGCTCGTTATTTTGCCTCTGAGATGTGTAATCTAGGCAGAGGCAGTAACTCATGGGACTAGTGAAGGCCCCTGGAAATGTGTGATTGAGAATGGAGTTTTCCACAGTGGGAAATTAGCAGGCTTTCAAGAACTTGGGAATGAAAAACTAGGGAGGCCAAAATTACGCTCCAGGCAGGCTTGTCTTACTCTTTATACACACTGGAGTCAGGGTTCAAAGTTGATGTCACATAGTAGATCAGCCCCACAGAGGTCTCATCCCTCTGCTTCATCTCATACAGACATATTTTCTGCTTTTAATACAAGGTTGAATCTGGTGCAATGTCAGAAGGCTTTGGGCCTCTTATTCATTTTTGAACATCAAGCAACTTAGGTATTTTCTCCGGCTAGTGTAGTACTTGCCTACCAGATCTTCAGTTTCCTCATCTGTCAACCGAGGATGCTCTTTGTACCCTGTAGAGTTGTTAGTGTGGTCAGGGAAGCAGCCTGCCAGTGGCTACATATTGCACACTGGCTCCTGCTGTCACCCAGAGTGCCTGGGTGCTGACTGTTCAGCACATCCCCCCCTTTGCTCCCGTTCCTCCCTGGGTGTCTTGGAGTTTCATAACAAATCTTACAGCTTCTGGAATGATTGATCATCCTTTGTGTGTGTGCCTCCTCCAAGTGCAGGGATCTGTTTTCATCCACAGGTGTTTAATGCCAGTTGTATGTATGGTGTAGGTCTGTGTTCGTGTGGGTATGTACACATGTGCTCTACTCTGCTTTCTGTTGCGGCGATAAAAGACCACAACCAAAAGCAACTTGGTGAGGAAGTACTTCATCTTGTAGCTGATAGCCCAGCGTGAAAGGAAGTCAAGGCAGTTATTTTAAATAGGAGCTAGGAGGCGGGAACTGAAGCGGCAGAGGTCACGGAGAAATGCTCTTTACGGTCTGGCTCGCCATGGCTCGTTCAGCTTGCTTTTCCTAAAAAAAGTAGCCACCTGCCTAGGGGTGACACCACCCACGCTGGGCTGGGCTCTCCCACATTAATTATTAATTAAGAAAATGCCCCAGAGGCTTGGCAAAAGCTCATCCTGATGGAGGCCTTTTCTCAGTTGAGGTTCTCTCTTCTTCCCACATGTCTCTAGTTTGTGTCAAGTTGATAAAAACTTGCCAGCACAATGTATAGGCACACATTGTTGACCCTGGGTTTACTTCCTCCAATCACACTCCACCTTACTTTTTGAGAGAGGGTCTTGCACTGAACATTGAACTCATTGACATGGCTAGGCTGGCCTGTCAATGGACTGCAGAAGTCTATCCAGCCCCTACCTCCGAATTCCCAACACTGAGGATGCATTTGCACACTGCAGTACCCGGGGTTTTTTTGTTTTGTTTTGTTTTGTTTTGTTTCGTGGGTGTTGGGTATCCAAACTCAGATCCTCATGTTTGCACAGCAATCAATTTACTACTGAGCTGTCTCCCCAACCCTCCAATGTCAGTTTTAATAATGATAATAATAATAAATGACCCAGGCTTACCCATAGCATTTAAACTTTCATCAGGAGACAATGAGTCTTAGATTTGAAAATAGGTTTTGTTTTTTGTTTTGTTTTGTTTTTTTTTTTCAAAGAGATGTTTTGGAGATACATTTAAGCCAAGTAAAGCATCAGTGAGAGCTGGGAAGGCCTCTCTGGGGAGCCATATCTTGGGGCTTTCCTGGGAAGTACATGGTGCACACAGCACAGAGTAAGCTCAGCTCAGTAGCCCTGGGTTTAGATCTTATTGCTCTCAGTTGCTGCAGCCCTGTAAGTTCCCCAGTCCCATTTCCTCATCTGTCAGGGAGTAATTGTGAAAGTAAAAGAGGTCTCTTAAGGTGGTTACAGGGATTAAAGTAAAAAATTGCTGTGAATGCGATTTGTGCCACCAAATCCATAAAATACGATATGCATTTGCTTCATGCTATTCTCTAAATTACATTCATTTGTCCTCTGCTCCGATAGCTATACCCATTTGTTTACTTCAAGACCAAGCGTGACAGGTTGTCCTCGCCTCTAGCAAGCCAGAACATCCTGACACAGAATGTTTTCATCCGAGGGAAGCAAGGGCTGGGGCAGGGCAGCGGCACTGTGTGGGTGAAGTCCGTCTCCTGGTGGCTTGTTCCTAGCAGGAACAAAGCCTGTTAAACTTTATTTGTTTTTTTTCTCACGCAAGTAAGGGCTAGCCATGAGTCTCCAGTCTTTCATGTCAGAGACCACACTGAGATTTATAAAAGCCTATTAGGAGCAGCTGCCCTCAGGACATAGAAAGAGCCCATGGCCTCCTGCTACTGAAGCATAGTCTGAGGAAATGAATTGCTTTTGTTAAAAATGAGCTAGACCTTCCGGAACAGCGTCGGTTTAAAAATCGATGGCAATTAAAACATGTCTAGTGTTTGGGGGATAGAGTTTTTCTGGATTAGAAGTCACTATGTAGACCAGGCTGTCCTGGAACTAGCAGTAATCCCCCTGCTTCTGCCTTGTGGGAGTTGGGATCTCAGGAGTGTAACAAATTTGGCTTCGATGGGCGTTTTCTAGAAAGCATGTGCTCAGGGTCCTAAACGTGCAGTGGGTGTCACTGATGTATCTTAAACCTATGTTCGTCAATAGGGAGTTTTTTTTATAGAAACTTTATTCGACTGGATGTTTTTAATTTTCCTGTTTCAGAATAGTGGATGCCATGATTCTCTTTCAGTTCACCCTCCTCTTCCCTGGTTGAATTTAATGCAGAGATGGCAGGTGTACATATAGCATGGATGCACCCAGTGAGGTGGGCCCACACCTGCCAGTGGACCTTTGGGATTGAGGGCTGAAGCTCTCGTTCCCTCCCTTAGGAAAACACTGATGTGGCCTACAGCTGGTATGGGAAGCACGGCTTCCTGGCCCAGGATCCGCTAGACGTCTTTACGGGGCAGCCATCAGGGTGGCCAGTGTGGGAACAGTCTGCAGTGAGGTGCCCATCAGGAAAACAACAGAACGAACAGAAAGCAAGCAATGTGCTCAAAAAAGGCAGACTAGGCTGGCCTCCCTGGTTGCCAACTGACATGGGCCACTGAGGCTCACAGGAGCTTGCAGGCCATTTTTGTTTTGAGTTCGGGGCTAGGGGCAAGGTCTGGAGTGGGACTGACTAGGGGCTTTGCATTTCTCCCTCCATGACCTGCAGAGGGACTGCAGCAGCACCTGTCCAGGGCAGTCCTCCTCTGTAGGTTTGGCTGGTCAAAGCCATATCATATTATTATTATTATTATTATTCAATGATTGCATAAATATTTGCTTAGTGTAGTAATTTTAGAAAAAGTGAAAAATTATGAAGAAAAAGTTGTTTACAAACTAAGAACAGTGTTAGGGATTTTGTGAGGGAAGCAAGGGAAGATCAGTGGTCCTCAACCTCTACGTGGCAACTCCTTTGGGGGTTGAATGATTCTTTCACAGGGGCTGCCTAAGACCTTTGGAAGACATAGACATTTACATTACGATCCATAACTAGCAAAACTACTAGTAGCAACAAAAATAATGTTATGGTTGGAGGTCAACACAACACGAGGAATTATATTAATGGGTTGCGGTATTAGGCTGAGATCCACTGTTCTAGATCATTCTATAGGCTTTGGTTATTACACAGACATATATATTTGTCAAAATCAGCCATGGTATTGTTAATATTTGTGCTCTTCATTGTTTGTAAAGTTTATAGAAAAAGAAAATCAAAATCACTATTGAGCTTGTAACACTGACATATGTCATAATTTATTTAGGGGCAAGAGTATAGATGCCTGCAAGTTACTCTGAAGTATATCTAAAAAAATCAGATGGCTTGATGATGGATAGATATGTGATCAACCAAATATAGTAAATCGTTAATAGTTGGATCCAGATGGTGAATACGTAATTGTTCACGATAATATTCTTTCAGCTTTGCTGTAAGACTGAAAATTTGCATGATAAGATATTGAGCTAAAGAGAGAGCTGTTTCAGGAAAAGATCCATATTTAAAACCCAAATTTAACTACTATTTACATTTTAGTGCACATCATCTTCTTTCATTTTAGTTTCTAGGAATACATAATTTCATATCACGAAGATCTTACTTTATGGAGAGTTATTTTCATATTCTTTACTCAGTAATGTATCATACTTTTATTGTAAAAGTTTTCTATAATTTTGAAGTTAAGGCATCATTGGTATGCAATAAAATTTATACTTTTAAGTGTGTCATTCTGTGCACTTAAACACGGCTACCACAATGCAGGATATCGTTCTAGATGATTTCTCCGTGCTGCTGCTGGCAACTATGGATCTACATTCCAGGATGGGAATCAGATAGTACAGTGTGTGGTCTTTCTGACTCTTGCTTCTTTCATGCTTTACTCGTGCTGCATGTTCTAGCATTTTTTTGAAGCTGATAATTTGCATTATAAGAACGTACTTTTATGAAATTTTAATGTCCAGTAAAGCTTATTGTGTGTTATAACTTGTTTTATTTATGTATTTCTTATTATTTGGATATTTACAGTAATCTTGTTGCTATTATGAATACTATATAGTGAACATTGTCATGTCTAATTTTCATTGATGGTTTCTTTGAGGTAGATGCCTAGGAAAGGAATTACTAACTCAAATGTTGTGAATATTTTAAAGCTCTGAAATATTTTTAGTCATTAAAACGTTTTCCTTGTTTTTATTCAGAGCTATCTGGACTTAGAACCTTGCTGCTGTTTCTAACTGTCTTTCCTCCCTTTCTTTTTATTGCCACTACAGAACTGACTGATGGTCCAGTGTAGTCAGGGAGCTTGCAAATTCTAAATCATGGAGGCCAATCAGGAAGCTTCTCTCTTTTTGGTGAAGATCTTAGAGGAACTGGACAGTAAGCAAAATACTGTTTCCTATCAAGACCTGTGCAAGTCACTGTGTGCCCAGTTTGATCTGTCTCAGCTTGCCAAACTGAGAAGTGTGCTTTTCTACACAGCATGTCTTGACCCCAACTTCCCAGCCACTTTATTCAAAGACAAGATGAAGTGCTCTGTTAATAATCAGCAGTCAAAGAAAATCATGGTGGCAGCAGATATTGTGACTATCTTCAACCTGATCCAAATGAATGGGGGCACTGCCAAGGAGAAGCTGCCCACCAGTGGCCACAAGGTGCGCAAGAAGGAGGCTTCCTTTGAGTCTTGCAGGTCAGACACAGAGGTGTGCAGCCCAACAGTCTGTGAGCCTCTGAACTGTGAGTTGAGCGAGAGGCCCTTCAGCAGAGGCTACCCTACTAGGCAGTCATCCAAATGCCGGAAGATGGACTGCAAGGAATGCCCACAGTTTGTCCCTGCATCTGAGCCCAATTTCCTGTTGGGTGTCAGTAAAGAGGTGAAAAACCGGGCAGCCTCTCTGGACAGGCTCCAAGCCCTGTCCCCATATTCCGTGGCCAGCCCTCAGCCCTGTGAGATGCAGAGGACCTATTTCCCCATGAATATTGAGAATGAGTCCATTTCAGATCAGGACTCTCTGCCCATCAGCCAAAGCATCAAAGAGACCTTCATCTCCAGTGAGGAACCGTTTGTAGTTCAGTCCTGTGTTCAGAAAAGGAACATCTTCAAAGAAGACTTTCACAATCTCATGACTGTATCCCCCAGTTTGGTGGGTCCCACTAACAAAGCAGAGGGGGATCATGGGGAGTCCCAGAGTCAGAAGGAACTCCACAAGCCACCCTTCTTCAACCACAGCTTTGAGATGCCTTACCACAACCAGTACCTGAATCCGGTGTATTCCCCCATCCCTGACAAAAGGCGGGCAAAGCATGAAAGCTTAGATGACCTTCAAGCCTCTACCTACTTTGGACCCACTCCAGTGATGGGAACGCAAGAGACCAGGCGCTGCCCAGGGAGGTCCAGTAAACAGACGCCATGGCCAGCCAAAAGCTGGAGCCTAAATACAGAGGAAGTGCCTGACTTTGAACGGTCTTTTTTCAATAGAAATCCCTCTGAAGAAAAGCTACGCTATCCAAATTCTGGCAGCCAGACACCCAATTTCTCAGGCCCAGACAGGCATCCAGCTTATCTGGTGCCAAAGGATCAGCAGAAGGTTCTCCCTGTTAGCTATGCAGTGAAAACAAATGGACTCAAATCTAAAGAGATCTCATCCCCCGTTGACCTGGAAAAGCATGAAGCAGTCAAGAAGTTTAAAGACAAAAGCATCAGCTGCACCAGTGGCCAGCATAGCTCAGACACCAGCAGTGTGGGTACCCAGACAGAACAGCATGTGCTGGATCCCCCCAAGTGCAAAGACTTGTGTACTTCAGGTCAGGCCAAATACAGTGACAGGCATGCCATGAAGCACTCGGATGATGACTCAGAAATCGTCAGCGACGACATCAGTGACATTTTCCGGTTTCTCGATGACATGAGTATCAGCGGTTCCACAGGAGTGATACAGTCATCCTGCTACAACAGCACTGGCTCCTTGTCTCAGCTTCATAAGTCAGACTGTGACAGTTCACCAGAGCATAACCTCGCCAAAATCACCAATGGGGTCTCCAGCAGCAAGGGAGACAAATGTAACCTGCCTGAAAATGTCCACCACTCAGAAGAAGAGTTGAAGACCAGCGTGTGCAAACTGGTTCTTAGGATTGGTGAGATCGAACGGAAGCTGGAATCACTGTCAGGGGTCCGAGAGGAAATCTCACAGGTCCTTGGAAAACTCAATAAACTGGATCAGAAAATACAGCAGCCGGAGAAAGTGAATGTGCAAGTTGACCTGAACTCCTTGACCAGTGAGGCACCTTCTGATGACAGCGTCTCTCCTAGGGTCTTCCGTGCACACAGCAGTTCTCATGGACCCAAGCTAGAGAACAATCCTGACTGGTGCTGCTCTGATGCCAGTGGTAGCAACAGTGAAAGCCTGCGTGTCAAGGCTTTAAAGAAAAGCCTCTTTACCAGGCCATCTTCCAGGTCCCTGACCGAGGAGAACAGTGCCACGGAGTCCAAAATTGCCAGCATTTCCAACTCTCCCAGAGACTGGCGAACCATCACTTATACCAACCGAATGGGCCTCAACGAGGAGGAGATAAAAGATGCAGGTCCAGCTGATAACAAAGACTGGCATCGGAAATCTAAGGAGGTAATGGAAATTTAAGTTCTCATGACTGGTTTCAGCGTTGTCACAGTTTCAGACATTCCATGAGAAGCCTCGCCTCTTTCTGGTACCTGTGCCTTGCTGGTTCCCCTTCCAGAATTGGCAGGCTCTGCACATTAGAACAGAGAGGGCAGCGCGAGCAGCCTGTTTGTTCTGCCAAGGTGCCAGTCAGTTGGGTGGAGCTCATGCTGGGATGTGCTGACAGTAGACAGTGCAGTTGGGTTATTGGACAGGTGGTGTGAGAAGGATTTCACAAAAGGGGGAGTGCATCAAGGAAGGCAAGCACCACCAAGGTTATCTTCTTGTCCTTGCTCAAGTACTGGGATCTGTACCAGGCAAGCATGGAGAGAGGCTTGCTAGTGTCCTTGTTGTTAGGTCTCTTGCACGAATTTTGTTGCATGCATTATGCTACTTTTGAAAATGTGATCTCTTTCACTATAAGATAAATACCTGGCTGCTAATAATAAGAAAACAGTTTTATTGTTCCACCATGGAAGAGCAGCCAATCAGAAACAATGTCTCCTTTTCCTCTTTGGTTCTTTGTTTTTCCTACTAATGGGTGCTCTGCCCTTCTCATGTGAGTGTTTTTGACCATTTATCAAAGGCCTCGCTCCACCAGCACTGATCCATGCCTGTCTATGTGTTCAAATATGTCCTTTTTCTGTCCTGTGGACATTGTTCCAGTGGACATGCATCTGATCCCTTTACTCTAGATAAGTTCCAGTGGTTTGTCTTTGCCAGGATGATGCAGTTTCAGTCTTGTAGCTTGTCTTCTTGAAAATCTCAGCTTCTGTGGTCAGTGGACAGGCTTTCAAGAAGCTTCCCTTCCAGGGTCCCTAAGAACTGGATTATCAGTGGGAGAGAGTAGTAGGATGGGCTTCAAAGGTACTGAGTCAAAGAAGAGGTGTGCGTTTCCAAGTGATGTCAAGAAGGGCAAACTTAAAAATACATGGGTTTGAATTCAGGGTAAAGAAGGAGAAAATTGAAGGAGCATTTTTTTTTTTTCAAATCTCTGATCCCAAAGAAGCCCTTGTATCCCACGGTGCTTTTTCCCTCCTACATCTCTTGCCATGGACACTAAGCTAAGGTCAGATTTCTGGAACCCATGTGTTTCTAACATTGAAAAATGATCATTAGAGGACTCACATGGTTAGGAAATTGTATTACCAAACCAAAGTGAACCAGCCTGACCTCCAAGGCTTCACCAAACCAGCAAGACTAGCTACAGCCTTAAGTAAGATCCAACTTGAAATGCCTCACATTAAACAGCTAGAGTCTGAAGGAAGCCTTCTGTACTGTGTGGCTGTTTTCACTGTGACCTTTCCTCTTGGCATTTGCTAACTCTAATTCATGATCCTTGTTGGGGTAACCAGCTTTGGTCTCCATGTCAGCTTTGATCCTGTGTCAGAAATTGCTGAAGACGAAGCCCTCTTAATGTTCTATCATGATGCCCAGGTCTCAAAGTCTTTGGGTCCCAGATTAGGCTTTCCATTCTTTTGTAGCTAGTGTTTCTTCTTCATTTCTGTTGTGGAGGATGGTCACCATCTCAGCAATCTTCCCAGTGACAAGTACCACCTGAGCTGTGGCTCACACGAGCCCAGTGTAGCTGCCAGCTTCTACGTATTTACCTTTTGTGGTGTCTCTTACATCTCTCCTTTGTTTGCCATTTGGCATCCTCTAGTCCAGCTTTCACACCCTACTTGGGGCTTGGGGACTCACCCTCCATCTCCCACCTCATTTCCTGGGCCACTTCTGTATTCATTTTGAATAAAGGTGTGCAGTGCCTCTGCTTTCCAAATCCCTTCAAATTTCCTTTCTGTCAGTAAAAAGTCTCAAAGTTCTACTCTCTCTGTCTGTCTGTCTGTCTGTCTGTTTCTCTGTCTCTCTCTCTCCCCCTCTCTCTCTCTTTCTCTGTGTATGTATGTGTGTGCACGCACGCATGCATGTGGGGGTCAGAGGACAGCTTGTAGGAGCTAATTCTCTTTGTCTAAAATGTAAGTCCTGGGAATTGACACCCAGTCATCAGGCTTGGTGGCAAGTGCCTTTACCCACTGAGCCTGAATTTCTATACATACTTCTTTCTAAGCAGAATGCTGTACTTTACCCCAAATCCTGCTCTGCCTTGATTGGTCTACTTGTATTTACCACCAAATACTATGGCCATTAACTCAATCAGTTACTCAGTAAATTCTTGTATAATTCTTATGGCCAGGCTTTGTTATATGATCAACCTGTTCTTCACATTATTCCTAAATCAAGATAATCTGGTCTATGTCTGTGTTTAGGCAGAATGGCTGGTGCTGATGTCTGCATTCTCTGGCTTCTGTGTTTTGTGCACTCCTCAAGGCCTCATTTTCACATATCTGGACACTTCTACAGGAATCATTGCTCATCTCTGACCTCTAGCTTTCACCTCTCTTTGTTCAGATGTACTGGGCAAAGCCATTTACTGAAACATATATATTCTGTATATACTGCTATCTCAGAGGATAAACTCATCAGAAGAACAAGTCCAAGTCTCAGTGAGATGTCCTAGCTCTGTCATTTCCTACCTATGCAGATTGAGTCTGTCTCTTAAGCCTCTCTGACATGATCTTTCACATCCACATTGGGGGTAAATTCAGTCCTGATGCTGAAATGTTAATGAGAAGGTGGTATGAGATGCTGCACATTTGGCACCAGGCAGAGTGATGGATATCCTGTCAGCCCAGTGACTACCACCAAGGTTATTGTCATGGGAATTTCTTATATCCCCAGAGTTTTGCAAGATCTACTTACTTTAGGAGCTCTGTAAGGGCTGGGAGATGATACGTGAGCAGAATAAATAAAACCAGTGGATCCTTTTAGGAAATCCTGGATCTCGATGAGCTACAAAACAAGAAGAAAACCCATCTTGTTTGATTTACCTAAATCTGTGCCATACCCCTGATGGTTTTAATAGCTGATTTTCACACATTGCCTCTGATCATGACCCGGTTGATCAGGTGTGCTGATATGTGCTGCTAGCCCACATCCAGGTATGTGATATGCAGACTCATAGCCACATACATTCGCTCATAATGTGTCCACTTGTCACACCACCTCCATTCACATTATTTTTGCTTTCTCTTTCTATTACTTTTGTACAGAATGCTTTGCTTCCCTTTGCTGTATCACTGGTTTCTATCCATTGGACGATTCATGGTGGAGTTCCCTATCTATTACTACCATTTTTGCTGAAGACAGGAATAAAAGACAAACAAACTTGGAAGAACTCAAAGACCAGTGGAGGAGACAGGCTGTCAGACAAACAGTTACAGTTTAGCATGCCAAATTCTGGCTGAAGGGCCTGTACATAGTCTCATTAGACCGCAGAGATGAGTACCATCCCATTTTTAAGGGAGCCCTTGCTAGACAGTAGTCTATGTGAAAATCTCAAGGTGGATATAGAAAAGATCAGAGGCTTTGTTCTTTCAGAGTCACGAGAATAGAGCAGACTGTGATATGTCTCAAGGCTCAAAGACATCATTTTCATCAAGCCCTTTTAGACAATCCCACTCCCACACTGCCATCCAAGCTGCCCTTTTATCTTAAGTGATGTACAGATGCTTTGGAAGAACCACCTACCACCATGGACAGTCCTGCCAGAGACTCCCACATGTGATTTCCAGCTTAGCTTCTCCCTTCCAATGCAGGTTCTCAGCAATGCTTTTAGGTAATCCCATGCAGAATGACCTGTGTCTTTAACTTACTAGTTATAAAATGTTATAAAATGTTATAAAACTCTAGTTATAAAATGGGACAGAAAAGAGGACGTCAAGCAGAGATTCCAAAACTAGCTTATTAGGTTTCAAACCTGAGTCAGCTTGGTGTTCAACTGTACAAGAAGGTGGTAAGGACTGTGTAAGGATCAGTTTATAAAGGACTTCCTCTTGATGAGGAAACATTTGGCCTTGCTAGTATTAACAAGATCAGAAACTGTTTTTAGAGACGTCTCCCCAAACAGGAAAACTTTGCATGAGTTCGTAAGTAAATCGATATTGCTACCTGGGTATCTGCTGGGGCCTCGTTGATAAAAGGCTGGCTGGCTACTCAAATGCACTCTGAGACCTGATGTCATCTCTGTGGCTTTTCTGGATGTCTTTGTGCTTCTCTGCAGGCAGACAGACAGTATGACATCCCCCCACAGCACCGACTGCCCAAGCAGCCCAAAGATGGCTTCCTGGTGGAGCAGGTGTTCAGTCCTCATCCTTATCCTGCCTCCATCAAGGCCCACATGAAGAGCAACCCCATGTATACAGACATGCGGCTGACTGAGCTAGCTGAGGTTAAGCGGGGCCAGCCTTCTTGGACCATAGAGGAATATGCTCGAAACTCTGGTGACAAGGGCAAGCTGACAGCTTTGGACCTGCAGGTGAGCCTCACTGTTCCCGGGTGGGAAGAGCCCAGCCATAGACTGTGGATAACGTAAATCTGGCCTCTCCCTCAAACCAACTCCCTGGGTCTCTGTCATGGAATTCCGAACTTTAATAAACAAGAGAGCAGAGAGGTCTGTTTTCTTTGTAGCTGTTGTTTTAAACAGGGGGGTTTATTCCTTGCCTATTTGACCATAAATCTTTAACAACAAGGGTGCTTGCTTAATACGTTTGTTGGCCCTCTGATTTGCTAATGATGCTTTTAAAACAAAGTGCAAATTCTAATCTTTGCTCACAAGACCTGAGCCAAACTGTTTAATGCAACACAAGCTGATTTCTCCTTCCATATGTAGCACGTGGGATAAGCATGTTTGTGGGAGCCAAGCTATGGATTATGTTTCCATATGGAGCCACCCCAGGTAAGAGTCATTCCTGGAAGGTCTTTGAATGCCGTTATGGCTAGAGGGCATGCTTTTCTGTTCACCCACCGCAGGGTTGGGTTTTGGCTGCACTTTTATTTTGGTGGGCAGCTCTAAGTGGTTCCAGTCACAGCACGTCTGTCTATGTTTCCACATCACTGCAAAGGAATCACCATGGGCACCTGTGGGCTTAGCTGTGTGGACAGTGAGGCCATGGTCCAAAGGGGATGAGTTATCTCCAGACAGCCCACGTTTCTGAAGTACGGTTGGTGAGAGCTGTCTGTAGACCCACTATGACAAGCCTTTTGTGTCATGGCCCTGCTCTAAACAAAGAAGGTATGGGGGTGCAGCATGTGGCAGAGGAAAGACACTGGGTTTGAAAAGCACCAAGGCCTAACTCAAAGCTTTTTCAAAACACTGTGTGACCTGGAGCACTTATTTCACCTGTTTCAGTTTTGGTTGTCTCACCTATGAAATGGGCATAAATGGCATTGTTGTGAGAAGTGGAAAAAATACATACGAAGAACCTGGCACCGAGTAGGTATTGAGAGGAACAGCACTCAGGAGTTGGTAGTGGATGCTGCAGTCAGTCAATGAACATAGTACTTTGCATATCCATCTCTTGGTTTCCAGACACAGTTGCCTGTGAGGCAGGCATTGCTCTGACCATCTCCAGCTCACAAATCAGGAAACCATGAAAGCAGGAAGCACAGTGAGTTGGCTGACGTCCAACAGGTCTGGATCTACAGTGGACAATTGGACAATAAGTCTCCTGGTCTTCCTTTTCTCTTCCCTCTGTAGCATTTCTCTTGGTTGTTGCTAGGAGTTTAACAGAACTTCATCTTCCACAAAAGTCTTGTAATCACACTTGCATAGCTTAATTGCTAAATGGTAGAAATTCAAGGGAGCTCTGGCCCAGTCCTAGAAAAGTGGTCTGTGGTGACAACAGGAACATTCTAAGCTTCCCCCTCATCCATCCTACTCAATGTATATAATATCCCCATGAATTCCATGGGCCACTTGCCCCTTTGGGCTGCTGTCACCTTCCTGATGACAAACAGGCTAGACTGTAATGACCTTAGTCTCCCACAGGCAGACTGCTGGGCAATTATATGTGGCATCCTTTGATCAGTGTGTCTTAGGTTATCATAACCTATCAGCCAGGAAACACTCAGAATTAGACATGGCTCAACAGGTTGTAATGACCAATATTTCACCCTGCCCCGGAGGGAATTTTGAACACAGATCCTTAAAGTTTAGGAAGAGGGAGCTGAGGGGTTTTGCATTTACAAATACATGGAAAAATACGAAGATACATCTGGGTTACGGAGCTTAGGTGATTCTGCTTAACAGTGGAAGGACAGAGTGTCTGGTCACATGTTCTGAGGGGATAGAGAGCCCATTGTCTGGTGATGGTTTGATAGCAAGGCAGAGCAGACACTGGAGGCAGGTGGTACACCAGCTCATTCAGTTGCATTGCTTGGTAGAGATTCGAGTGCTATTCCGGGTTAGCTTGGGACCAGGTTTCTCAGGGCCCATTTTTGTCCATCTATAAATCCCTAAATGATATCCACTGAGGGAATAGGCACTCGTGTAGGCCTGGCTTTGTTTTCATCACTTGGCAGGCCTAATTAACATGTGAGTATGTGTGTACTGTCCCTGGAAATCTGGGTATTACCTGTCTGTGTTGTGGTGCCATTACAGCTTGAGGTTACTGGGGAAAAAACTAATTAAAAATAGTTTATTTCATAGGCAGACTCTTAACCCATAACAAAGTGTAGATACTTATGGAAGGAGGCTGATTTTCTTCTCTCTGAGATAAGGAGAACAGAGCACAAAATGTACTGTACCTGTGTGTGTTGTATCCCTTCTGGGCAGCTTGGGAAAATTGGGGAAAAGAGCAGCTTGTTTTGGCCATAATGACAAGAGTTTGTCTTCAAGGTTATAGGGCAAGGAAGGCTGTCTGTCTAGCCTTCCACCTAAACCTAATCTTCATGGGCATGTCATTCATATTTTAGGTCAGTACCCCAACGAAACAGGGCTATCGTTGGATCCTTTTCTTTCTTCTTGCGTGTCTATTCAGCTACTGAAGGATTTTCATATCAGGGAGAGCAAGTGGGGCTCAACTGTGTCCATGAAAGTCAAAGCATGCTGTCTCTCTCCTCTCTCTGTCTCACCTCTCTTTCCTCTCTCTCTCTGTATGTGTGTATTGGTATACATACACATGTATATGAATTGTGTGTGCATGTGTTTACATATGCATGTACATATGTAAGCCTGTGTTTGCATATGTGTGTTTTTCGGTGCATGTGTATGGGAGGCCATGACACAAACATGACAACAGAGATTCTAAGTAGGAGAGCTTAGTCACTGCAGAGCTGTTTAGATCAGCTCTAGGGAGACTCCTGAACTCCAGCAGTGGACAATAGATCCTCGGAGTTTCTTACCAGGTCATCTACAGGCTTTACCTTCATTTAGAATATTCTGGTTTACATTAGAGGTATTGTGGGTGGCTAGAACTGCCTTCTGCCCTTCTATCTAGCTTACAGAGTTCATAAACAATGTTAAAGTCAGCCATAAATTCCAGTCTCTTGCCACTGTACAGTGTTTTCCAGCCTGCCTCACCTACCCACTGTAGCACCAGAGTGGTTCCAGATGATCTGTACATGAGTGGGTTTGACTACTCTGATAACCTTTTTCTTCGGACATCATACGTAACATTTCATACAGTTTTTACATGTCATCAAATGGTATACTCACTGGATTCTCTTAAGTGATTTACAAGTAGAAAAACCATTCTGAGTGGGAGGACAGAGACAGGAGCCTGACTGGAACCAGCCTGTAGTCCACAGTCTGAGGATGCCTCCCTCCAAATACATGGCAGTTATCAACAGGGAAGTGATGAAATCTTGAGACTGAATGGCAGTGGGTTGTCGGCACCCTGCAGTAAGCAGAAGGCATGCCCAAAGGGAGGCTGGGAAGTTGGTAGAGGGGATCACTCACTGTAGTGTGAGCAGGTCAAGGTCCAGAAATAGCCAGTGAAATACCCAGAGGGCAGCACCGAAGAGAGAGAAGAGCTGTTGCCTTTCTTGGATCTGAAGGACCAAGGGCAGGAGCAGGAAACTCACCATGACCCACAGCTCTGCATGTTAGAGTCTGGTTGAAAGATGCAACCCAGTGGGAAGAACACTGGGAGAAACATCACTCCACTTTTCTCTCCTCTTGTTTCCCTTGACTGAGCCTACTTTGTGGCTCCAGGAGGCACAGAACAAGGTGCAGAAGGAACTGTCTAGAAGGGCAGGTGGGAAATCATGAGCATGCTTTAGAGTCATTACTACTCCACCAACAGTGTGCCATGGCTGAGCTATCTCAGTGCTGCAAGCCTGGGGTTTGTTTGTTTGTGGATTTGATCATATAAAACTTTAATGTGCTCATGTTTATAAAACTTAAACAATTCAAGAAGCCTTCTCACAATGGGTATTCGGCTTGTGATTTAGAGATTTAGGTGGCCTCACTTGGGATTGTAATGTGTTGTTGCCTTTTTTTTCTAGGCACGTTATTAAATGCTTGCCATAAAACAGGAACATAGCTTTGCTTCCATGGAAATAGATTATAGCCATCAATGTGCAGTGGGGTTCATGAGAAATATAGGTTAAATATGAGATTTCCTCTGTAGACAATACATTAATCCTTGGTAGGCATTTGCTGTAGGAGCTGGCTTTGGGGAAAGTGCTACTTGCTCTAGAATCATCACCAACTAGGGTGGGGACAGTCTGCTATGGGTCTGCAGTCCCTGACTTTGAATAGCCTTCTAACCTGTTCATGCAAATGCTTGAAATGGAAATATTTTACATTTTGATTAAGCTGGAGGTGGCTTTGATTTTCAGTAGAAGCTTCGAGAAATGAGCTGACTGAAAATTACAAGACAGTCTTGATTCCAGCAGATCTCTTCTTAGAGACTTCTGGTAGAAAATATTTTTCAATGACTTTTCTTGCTTCTCTTATAGTGAAGCCCAACTACTCTTCTTGGTCACATACCCTTGAAGTTGAATCTTGTTTGTTTTGGACATTTTGCTTACTTATGTAGAGATGGCCCTGGGTTTCCCTATGTAGAAGCTCTTGTGTCAGTTATAGTGAGGGAGGAGCCAGTGACATGTGATGTCTGGGATGGGTCCTTGGCAGCCTATTGCTGGCACAGACCTGGTGGAGGAGCATTTTATAATGCTATCATTGCTAGACACCAGCTGCAGACAACTTGTAAGTGTTCCAGGATTGACAATCGTCAGGATGTCTGAGACCTGGTTTCAAGCATTAACCACATTTCTAACATCTTCTCTTTACTTTTAGACCCAAGAATCTTTAAACCCAAACAACTTAGAATACTGGATGGAAGATATTTATACTCCAGGCTATGATTCATTACTGAAGCGGAAAGAAGCTGAATTCAGGAGAGCCAAAGTCTGCAAGATCGCTGCTCTCATCACTGCTGCTGCATGCACGGTCATTCTTGTCATTGTTGTGCCCATCTGCACTATGAAGTCCTGAACCTGTGGACTCAGCATTACATGCAGCTCATGACTCCCATTGTTTTCCTCTGTATTTCAAAAGCTCACCCCAGTGTGGCTATCAGTTTCCTGAAATAGAGACAAATCAGGATACTTTTCTATAGTGCTGACGGCCATCTTCAGAGACTATATACTCTGGGAAGAAATCTACCTAGCTGTTAAGCTGTAAGACATAGTTACACTCTGATATATTTAAAAACATATAATATCCTTCTCCACATAAGGAGTGCCATGGATTATCAGTAAAAAAAAAAAAGTTGGATTCTTTAATTTTGATGATTCATGGTGGGCATTAAGTTATACAGAACAGAACTAATACCTGTTCTTTGGAGGCACTGATGGTGACACGAAGACGAGAAAACCAAAGGGGTGGAATCTGTTTCTTTGAGACTCTAAGATTGTTGTCGTCGATGTAATTGGATGTGTCTCAACAAGAATGTGGCTTCTCTTCAGACTTTTATCAAGGGCTATTGACTTCCTTATTGCCCTTCTGTCATTGTCACTATAGAACATCTGAATCACTGCAGCTCTTGACAGCAGCATTCTGAAACTTCTTCTTGGGCCCAGGAAAGAAAGAGCTATACTTCCAAGCCAAGCATGATATGCAGAATTCTCTTTTTGTAGAATGGGCCGAGATACTCAGGATAGGCAACCTTTCTGTTGTCCCCAACATGATGTGGGGAAGCTTTCCATTTGGGATATGCTCAACATCTGAAGGTCATAGCCACCCCAAAGGATCTACTGTTCTAGCTCTGGCATGTGGCTCTGTTCCTTGTTTTTCTAACTTTTAGTGGTATCTGACGCTCTTCTCCGAAGAGTTTGGAACTTGTCCTTGTGCCTTGAAGAGCAGAGACAATGGTGACACTTTGACATTTTAACTATAAACCACAGTTTCTGTCCACCACTGGTGTCAACCATTTTCAGTGGCTTTAAAACGATTTTGAATGCGCATTCAATAATGTGATAAAGGTACTAAGGTCTCCTCAACTACAACAACATCTACTCCAGAGTTTTAAATATTTGTCATCAGTGCAAAAAATAATACATATTTAATAATTTATCTATCTACATGTCTAAATACCTGATTTCTGTTTATTCTCTTCATTGCTAAGTAAGTTGAGAGCAAGATTTTTTTCAAGTGTACAAGAAGCTGTTGTAATTTTTATTGGAGTTTGATATTTGTTTCCACCTGATTGGTGCTTTGACAATAATTGGGCAGAAAGACTTCTTATCAACATCTGTGTCTAATGTCTTACTCCAGATTGAAGAAAGATGGTTGTCAGAAATGAGCAACCTTAAATTCATTTCACAACAAAGTGGAGCATACACACATCTTGGTAGTAAGAATTATCACTTTGGAAAGTATGCACACTTTCTGTAAGTGGAATCTGAAAAGCCTTTTAATTTCTAAAGCAATAGGAGTCCGGCATCCATCCTAAATATTTCCAGCTAATGCTGAGCTTGCTGCACCAGATCCTGTTGTCACTGGTGAAGAATAGTCAGTACATTCTATGATCCTAACAGATGGGGGATGGATTTTCTCACCTGTAAGGGACCTGTGTTTTTAGAGGTCTTCACGCTATCTATTTCTATTGATATGTTTACTAATGGATCTTCAATTAGGTGACTGAAACTTAAGCCTTAGAATGGAGGATTTGTGGTTGAAAAATGACTGAAATGAGTACATAAGTACATGCATGCAAACACACACACACACATACATGACTGTTGTCAGAATTGTAGTCTTTTGGTGCTCTGTTTTAGATTGGGCACTTCAAATGAGGCTGTCTCTTTCACTCCAAAGAGGATGCTAGATTAGGTCCTTTGAGGGTCCCTGCTGCACCTCCTCCTTGTTCACAATGACTGTGTACCACATGCTGGTGCCGCTATTCCACATCCACACCACATATTAAGCTATTAAGGAATAAGAAATAGCAGTTTTCAACCTCCTGGTCTGTGATTTGCTGAACAACAGACATGTATACTTCCAGGATAATAAAAAAATCTGGTGAAATCCTCACCTGACTCCTCTGTATTACAGTTGGACTTATGGGAGCCAAGTAGAACACCCCTGATAAAACTGCTGATATAATGAAGCCAATCACATTTCATCCATTGCTACTGCCCTGTGGTAAATCTGTTTCCAACGGGCAGTGTGTGAGTCGTGTGCCTATTAGGGAGGGCATAACTAGAAGCCTAAGCCATGCACAGAAGTGAAAGAATCCTGTAGAGTTTTCTAATACCTTTTTCATTTCTGGGGAAGTAGTCAAAGAAATACGACCTTGTTCTGTGTCCAAGTCAATGCTGTCACACATTAAAAGCAGCTAGACCCAGTGATAATCCAGGAACTGGATCATGAAGGACAAAGTAAGGAAGGAGGTTTTCTCTGGAAAGTGACCACCTTCAGGCAAATCGTACCAAGTCTGGTGTTGAAGGACCACACCTTTGCCATACCTAGGAGGTCATGGATGCCCTGAGTCCCAGAATCCCTAAAATATTATATTTATAGTTATACCCCCTTTGACCTCAATTTGATTTTCTTAGATCCTAGACTCACTCTGGCTCCTTTAACTCCTCAATTTTCATAACGAAGGAAGAACATTTACTTGACAGAAATGTATGCATCTCTCACTATAATATGCCCCCTTTATCTCTTGTTGCAATGCACCACCCCCTTTCCAAGGCAAAGAAGACTGACTGGCCTTCTGTTCTGAGTGTCTTCTTCTATTACTTCATAATTTTTACAGAAAGTATATGTTTCGTACCCAAATCTAAAGTCACCACATGTTACTAATCACTTCATTTTTGTTGGCTCTCTTTCTTTAATATTAAAAAACGAATCAGATGACCGTTGAGGGATTATTTTGCAATCAGATGTCTATAGGCAATGATGAAATTCAGAATCATCTCATATTTTTACTGATCTGAAATTGTTTAAACACAGCCTTGCAGAAAAAGCAATTGTCAATCAAAAGAACTTTTCAGCTCTCTGATATCAGGCATTTTATTCCAGCACTCCCTTGTTTAAACTACTGAAACAATGAAGCCAATCACACATTATCTGCTGCCAGCTAATCATAAATTGTTTATTATTTTAGGGCATGCAGCCATGTGAATAATACCTGCAAGGCTAGCTTAATAGATATGCTAAAGCAATCAGTATTCCAAATATCTGTACTATTGTTGCCATTGTCTTAATTCCTTGTCAGAGTTAGGCAGTGTGGATTTTGTGAACAGTGACACCTTATTTGTTTGTTTATATTTTTGCACAAAGCCCCTCTGTTAATGGTTAAATGGTATGAGAATTTATAAATGTTGGAATTCAACATACTTCCTATTATTAATATAACCAAACCTACAAGAATATCGTGGTCAATTGTGTGAATACCAAATAATTATATACTGTATATTGTACTACAGAAATTTGTATTTTAAGGCAAAGATTTGAGTAATTGTTGACATAACTGAAGAGTATGAGATATTTATTAAGTAACAGAAAGAAATGCAGCAACCTTCCTTATTTATGCCTTACAAACAATAGAGTGTGAAATGTAAGGCGGAGTTCTATGTGAAGACCCTAAAGGGATGGGTTTCCTTGAAGGCAGGGATTGTGACTTTCTACGTTTGTTCTGTACAGCTCTCAGCACACTCTTGGTGCTTGATAAATGTTATATAATACCAACGACTAAGCACATTTTTAGATCCTTTTTCAAATGGCTCGTGTAAAATTTGGTTAATGTTGGTTTGAAGCTATCATGTAAAAATCTGCCTCTCCAAATATAATCAAAATAAATGGAAAATATGCAGTAACTTGTGGTGAGATTTTATTTTATCCGTAAACTAGAGGGTACCAGTTTATGAACATGTTACACACTGTCTGTCTTGATTCTTTTGTCTCAAACTGAATGATTCTGAAATAAAATATCAAAATATGTGAGCAACCTGATTCCCTTCCTGTCTCACCCCCACTAAAACCTCACAGAAAAATCACCATCAGTCACTCAGTTTGTTGAATGTGAAGAATATCTCCAAAAGCAGTTTCCTGTTGTTTCACAACCACGAATATATTATTATCTACCTATTCTTTCTACTGATGAATGGATTTTCAGGTCCCACTTACAAGAGTACTGTGGTCAATTGGAACAGACCCACAATTCCGGTCACTATGTGCTGAGAGATAGACATTGGTGCTCCTGGGGGAACAGGTTTGGGATTATGAATGTTCTTGATTTACTTTTTCTTGTAACACATATGTTGGGTCATGTGAGATGCTTTAATGCTAGGTTAGAGCACAACGCTGAAGACCTTCTAAATACAGTTCTGCAAATATGCCCTGTTACTGGGTGGAGGCTCATTCTCCACATCCTTCCTAAGAGTGCCTAGCATCTCTTTCTTTCTAATGAGTAAGTATTCTGTGGTATATCACTATTTTCAAAATTATTTCCAGGCCGGAGAAATGGTTCAGTGGATAAAACACTTGTTGCACAAGCCTGAAGAAATGAGTTCAAATTCCCAGAACCAATGTAAAACTGTTTATGGTAGCAAACATCTGTAGCCAGCCCCACTCCTCCTATTGTGAGATAAGGGATAAACACAGGTGAATCCCTGGACACTCACAGGCCAGCGAGCTTAGTGTACAGCATGGTGCTAAACAACACAGATCCTGCCTCATACATGGTATATGTTCAGGAGTCTCTTCTGGTCATCCTCCATTTCCACGTCTGGCACTTAAAATCTTTCTGCTGCCCCTTCTGCAATGACACCCGAGCTTGGAGAAGGGGAAGTGTGATGTAGATGTTGAGTTAAGGGCTGAGCATCACATGGTCTCTTATTCTCTCTATCCTGACCAGTTGTGGGTCTCTGCCTTAATCTCTCTCTATTCCAAAAAGAAGCTTCTACTGCAATGCTGAGTTTCAGGAATGCACTAATCAATGGGCATAACAATAAATCATTAGGAGTCAGTTTAATGGCACTATAAGGTTTCTATGTTGATTTTTGATGACGTATGTAGAGATGAGAGTAGGAGAGTGAAATCACCATTATTATTGCCTAAGACATGACTTTTTATGTTTAGTAATTTTTGTTTTATGAAAGTGGGAGCCCTAGTATGTTCAGTTTACATATATATATATATACATATTATATGTGTGTATAATTGTTATATCTCCTTAATAAATAGATTATTAATTTGTAAAGGCGTCTTTACCTTTTCTGATAATTTTTTCTTTGAAATTTACCTTATCAGAAATCAAAAAAGCCATGCCATCTCGTGCTTGATTTCCATTCACCTGATATATTGGTTTTTTGTCTTTCCAGGCTGTCAGTGGACATCTTCATTCATGAGGGTATGTTTCTTGGAGACAAGAAATACTTAATTTAGTTTTTTTTTTCTTTTAATCCAGTCACTTAGTCTGTACGTCTCTATTGGTGAGTTGATTCCATTTATACTTAACATTACTATTGAGAGATAAACATCTCAAAGTCCTCTGATTTTGTCGGTTTTCTCCCCTGTAAGTGTTATGGGTTTGATGCTTAACTATGTCGGACAAGATGGGTGCCATCCCACTTGTAATTCTGGCATGAAATTTTGCTCACATGGTGGTCATGAGCTCCTCACCCTCCTTTTTAAAACTTTTTATTAGTTCTTTGTGAATTTCACAACATGTACCCCAAACCTAACCATTTCCCCCTCCCCTTGTACTTACTGTCCACCCTCGCAACCTCCCGGACAACTGAGAAAAAAAAATCTCATTGTAAAAGCTGTAGTATATCACAGTGTTTCCCACAGTACACCTTTTTGTCCACACTTCTTTGCTTGCAAATGACTTTCATTGCAATGACTTGTTGGTCTGGTATGAGGCCTCTGGCTTCTGCTAACCTATTAATACTTGAACCTCACTGGGACTCCTCTAGGATAGAGTCATGGAGATCCTATAGTTTTGTATTGGTAGGACCAGCCCCTTCATGCACTCATCAATGGGGGTAGATGCTGGGGTGGGCCAATTCAAAATCCTGGATCTGTGCTGAAAGGTATCTGAGCTGGTTAGCCCTCTGGCTCTCCTGTTCTCATGGACGTAGGCTGTCTCACCAGCTGCATGCTCCACCCTACCTCACCAGACACAGCTCTATTCTGCTACCCAGGTAAGGTACAGAGCCAGCTTTCAGCTGGTGAGGGACATGGCCAGTTCTCCCACTCTAATGATTCCAGGGCCAGCTTTCTTGTCTGCCATAGATGGCAAGAAATAAGGAGGGAGAGGGCATCTCTCCCTTGTTGGTGCCACTGCCCCGCAGACAAGAGGCAGAGCTGGCTCTCCCACACTCATACCCTCAGGTCTTCTTGCCTGCAACCCCCACATTCAGGGCCAGCTCTACTGTACTGCCCAGGTGAGGTGAAAGGCCTACTCTCCCAAGTGCTGCAGCAGGCAAAGGGCAGGGCCGGCTCTCCTGTTCTGATGACCTTGGGGCCAGCCAGCTTTCCTGCCTGCCATTGGTGGCAAAAGGTAAAGTGGTGGTGGTGGTGGGGGAGGATGAGACTTGGGGACAAGACACATCAATCCCTCACCCGAGTCACCAAAGGGCAGGGCCAGTTCTTTTATGTTCACCCCCTCGGACACCCTCCCTACCCTCCCATCAGGTCAGCTCAACTTGCACTGCCCACTGCCCGGGTGAGGTGAAGGGCCTACATCATAAGCTTCCTTAATTTGTATTCTTCTAGAAACGTCCTTATTCCTCTATGAATTTCAAAGGGTAGGTTTTCAGAACATGGCAATCTTGGTTGGCAATTATTTATTTTCAGGACTCTTCATGCTTTTCTAACTTCTAGGGTTGCCAGTGAAAGACTTGATGTTGTGTGAAAGCCTTGTATGTGATGTTTCTGCCTTGTAAGTGACTTTCTGCTTTGTTTTGTTTTGATTTTTTTAACTTATTGTTTGATATTGTTTCTTTGTGTTTTATTTTTCACATCTTGACAATTACATATCATAGAGGGGGTTCTTCTCTGCTCATGTTTGTTTTGGTGTTTTAAATGGCTCTTGTGTGTAGACGGCTATTTCTGTGCCTAGATTTGGGAGAATTTAAAACAATTGTTTTCTTCTTTTCCTTCTCTGTTTCTTCCTGCCCCCTTCCTTTTTCCTCTAATGCCCTCTTGCCTTTCTTGAGACAGAGGTTTGTGTAGAAGAGGCTGCCTTCTATAGTGCTGTGTCATCTAATAATGTCCTTGAATTTATGATCCTCTGGTCTCCAACTCCAGAAACGTACAACCACATCCAGTTTATCAATGTGTTTATCTCATCTTTTTCTACCCATGGATTCTTGGGCTTCTTTCCTCCACTGTATTTCAAGATTTTAGACATTATGCTCTTGTTCATTTTTTTCCCTTATTGATGTCTGAACACAATATTTTACCAAAGGAATTCACCATCCTCTGAAATTCTTTTTTCTGTTTGGCTGAGTCCTCCTAGAGATGCTGTCTCCTTTTAAAAATTTGAATCATTTTGTTTTGCATTTCCAACATTTCTATTTTTTGTTTTGTTTTATTGTTGTTTTTTGTTTGGTTGGTTGGTTTTTGAGACAGGGTTTTTCTGTGTAACCTTGGCTGTCTTGAGCTCACTTTGTAGACCAGGCTGGCCTGAAACTCTTAGCAATCCACCTGCAGCTGACTCCCTGAGTACTGGGATCAAAGTCCTGTGCCACCATGCTAGGCTACATTTCTGATTTTTAAAATCCTAGTTTCCTTCTTCTTCTAGGAAACAACCTAGGAACCTGCTACAGAGGGCCTCTGAAAGCCAGAAGAAGAAAACAGGAAACAACCTCAGAACCTGCCACAGAGGGCCTTTGAAAGCCTCTGCCGTGCAGACTGTCAAAGCAGATGCTAAGCCTGATGGCCAATTGTCGGGCAGAGTGAATGGAATTTTATGTAAGAAGTGGGAAATAGTAAGAGCTGGAGAGGACAGGAACTCCACAAGGAGAGCAACAGAACAAGAAAATTTGAACACAGGGAACTTCCCAGAGACTCATACTCCAACCAAGGACTATTCATGGAGATAACCTAGAACGCTGACAATGCAGCCACTTCTGATAAGAACTGATAGACTAAGATCAGAAAAAAGGAGAGGAGGACCTCCCCTATCAGTGGACTTGGGGAGGGGCATGCATGCAGAAGGGGGGGGGAGGGTGGAACCGGGAGGGGAGGAGGGAGGAACTTATGCGGGGATACAAAATGAATAAAGTGTAATTAATAAAAGTTAAATAAAAAATTTTAAAAAATCCTAGTTTCCTTGCTGAATTTTTCATCTACGTTGCTCACTTTTTCATTCATATTGCCTTTTTCTCATCTGTTCTACTGACCGTTTTCTGTTTTGCTGACTTTCCTCTCCCAAGTCTAGATTGACTTCATCTGCTTCTTACTATCTACTTTAGGTCATTTCCCACTTTTTTATCAGATGACCTTTTAAATCTTCTGACTTTTTTTTCCTATTTCACTATATTTGTGGACACTAGTTGAGAAATTATGGAGTTTTGAAAGCCACATCGCTTCATTTTTCTTGGCTTCTTGTGTTTGTTGTGTTATATAATACATGCATCTGTGGGTTTATGCATCTCCTACAGCATATATTTTTTTGGGGGGGGTGATGTTTTACTGAGCAGAATACCTTTAAAGTCTCAGTACTTCTCAGTGAGGAGAAAATTAACTGCTTTTGAAGGTGTCGTCTGTTGCTTCTCTTTAGATTATGGAGCTGTATGATAGAAGCTGTTTTTGCCCTACTGTCAGAATCATCCGTCTTGTCCTCCACTCTTCTCATCACATCTTCTGTAGATTCCTAAAACTCTTCCTCTCTTTGCAGTAGAGTATCCTTTTTCTTAATCTGATAATCTCCTTCATTAGCTCATATGAAGACAGCCTTTGCTCCTTTTTTTTGCCCAGAAGGTCTTCCTTTATGCTTATATCTAGTTCCTTGTTGAGTTGTGTTCCATTCTTCTTGATTTGTAGAAATTAATTCTGTATTGTGTCCACTAATTCTTTTCTAGATATACGTAAAAATACTATTTTCTGTCTTGTTAACTATGCTTTTCAATTGTCTTGATATTTTGCTATGAATAGAAGTTCTTAATATTAATATAAAAATAGATAATTTCTCCCATGTTGTTGACAATTGGGTCCTGGTCAAAAAAATCTTTATAGATTCTAGATTCTTGAATATGCTGTAGGCTTCATTTTCTCATAGTTACATCTATGTTTCTGCTGGAATTCTTTTGTACATGATATAAGGTAGGAGATCAAGAATTGTTTTCTTAAACATCTTGCCATGCATTAATCAGGGCCACTTATTAGAAATACCATCTTTCCTCCTTCATGTAAAGCTACTGATTATATGATTTTCTGGACTTTTATTCTACTCCACTGGCTTACTCTTTCCTTGTGTAAACACAACTTCAATGTAACTTTGTTATCCCGGAGGCTTTAACACATGCTCCACTTGTGAAATTATGTCTTGGGGGTGGTGAGGAAGGAATGTATCTGGTTTCCTTTCTCCCTTCCGCTGTTCTCGAATGTCACTGGCTTTCCTGCTTGAGTCATTAAAGAAAAGTGATTATTTTCAGTATGAGTCACAGCATACTGGAAGAAGTAATTAATACTTTGACACCTAAACAGAAATCTGAGACAAGCTTGGAAAACTGTTAGGATAAGTATACAATAGTGGGCAAAAATACATTTTAGTTTTACAATAAAATATTAATAAAATGATAAAAATTAATAAAATATTAAATCAGATGTCTTGATCCAAAGTTCTCATTTAGTTGGACTGCATCTGGGTTGATATATTTTTCTAAGTGCTCTAAAAAAGTGAATTAAAAATATGTAAGCTATGTCATAGGAAAATAAATGTCTGTCTTCCCTAAAAGACAAATCAATATGCAATATGCTCCTGTTAGGCATTTTAATCTATCACTAATTTAGCTTTCTCCATCCAAGTACAAGCAAAAGTCAATACTTGGTTAATTTATTTTACATTATTGAATGTACTTTTTGGAACAGCACATATCACTTCCTAGTTCTCTAGAATTCAGGCTTTGTAATCTCCCACTGGCTTTCTCTAACATGAAAATGAATCATTGAGATCTTGCTGAATTTGGACTTCACTTATAACTTCATTAGTCCTTTTGATGTCAAGGAAAGGAACAAGGTACATATTGCACAAATGTGATACTACATTTAGCTGGAGCAATGGCACATGCTTATAACTCCATCATTTGGAACATGAGAAGGATGACTTCCAGGAGTTTGAGGATACTGCCCTACTAGTGGGTACTAAGACAACCAGGATCGAGACCCTCTCTCAGTCCAAAACCAAACCAGATCCAAAAGCATAACTATATCATAACTGCAGTATCAACCTCTCCCAAAGCAATAAGAAAGTAAGTAACATCATAGTATTAAAAAATAAATTAGAACCTGAAAACAGGAAGGTAGCCTGTGAGTTTCCAGGCAGAACAGGGCTCTGCATTCAGCTTATGGAAGGATGTCCCTGATAAACAGCCTCTGTGAGTTCCAACATGGACTCCAGCTCATCGTGGTTTAATTAAAATCCCTAAAAGATTTATCAAGTTCTGCACATAAAATTATTGTTAGAAGCAGCAGTGCAAGTGTGGTTATTACAAATAGAGCTTCCTTTCATTTGTCATGGAAAGCACTTAATAAATTAGGCCTATATGCTCGAGTGGTCACCACACTAACAAAAGCAGACATGCCATTTTCATGCTGGTTACTCAGGGTCACGTTCCACATCTTAACGATTCTTGTATAATTTCAAGAGTCCCAAGAAGGATCTGTTCTAGCCCATTTTCTGTCGACCATGCTTGATCTATGCGTCTCAACCAGCCTAATTAGCATTTGGTTCTTGCTTTCTTATTGCAGTTCAGTTTCACTATTAACAATGTACATTGGACCTACATACTTCATCCTGACTCAACCCCTTTTCATGCCATTTGACTTGTTCATTTATGTACTTCACTAATTGATATTTATTGAGCAAACAGCATATGCAAAACAATGGGTTGTTGATGAAATGTTGCCTGTGATGCCTCCAGATCCATCAGTCTTGTATATATGTGCCTAGTAAGGTGTTTGCTGAGTATACAGTGATGGAAGGAATGGAGTCTTTCATCTGTCTTCATAACTTTAGTGCTAATGGGTACTTGGACAATAATCAGTCAATGAAGCCAAATAATTTCAATCATAAATAGGTACAATGGAAGCAAAAAAAATGAAATGATGTCAGAGAAATCAATTTGGAGAGGCCAGGGAAAGCATTCTGGAGGTGATGTTATATGAACAACTAAGAAAGAGCATATACAGTGCAAAGGTCCTTAGGTAGGTATGAAGACTGAGGGAAGCATGGGGTAGCTTGAACTTAGTGAAGTAAAATAAGGAGTGTGGGGGTGGAGGGAGGCTAGATGTTTCAGAGTTCTTTTAGGCCATAGAAAGGAGGTAAAATATCACATTAAATGTGAACGGAAGATTTGAAGTTTGTTAGGGAAATGGCATCACCTGCTTGTTGTTAACAGTTCACCCTGTCTTCAGTGTGAACACTAGAGTGAGGGAAGCAAGGGAAAGAAGAGAGAGCTAGTCAGGAGCTGCTGGCAGTAACCCAGGACCTGAGTAAGGCAGTGATCTGAACATATATTTGTAGGTGAAGACAGCTTTACTTGCACTTGAGGAAAGTGAGGAAATTAAAAGCATTAAGGATATCTTTGGTGTTTGAGATTTGAGGAATGGGGTAGATACTGATCTATTTCTTGAAGAAGACATTAGAAGGCTCAATATCTGGGGCTTTAAGACACGTCATGTCTGATTTTTCTTTTCTGGGCTTTTACATGATGGCTTTCTGTATTTTGAATATTTAATAAGATATAAAAATTCTGCATATGTGGAGTATAACATGTTCTAATTCATTTTTATATTTTTTAATAATCAAATAATGGTTATTAGCATATCTACCACTTTAAATCCTTACTGCTTTGTATGATGAATACATTCAAATTCATCCCTTCTTTCTATTCTGAAACACACAGTACATTATTATCAACGCTATTCATCCTATGAGCCTCAGTATTTGGTGGTTGCCAACCTCCTTCACACTCTACACTTTAGTGTATTCAGTGCATTGATCATACTGTATGCTTCCATGTATGACCCAGTATTTGCCATTAAGAATCTCCTCTGCTTTACAGAAGCTTTTCAGTTTCCGGAGGTCCCATTTGTTGATTGTTGCTCTGTGCTGTTGGTGTTCTGTTCAGGAAGTTGTCTCTTGTGCCAATGAGCTCAAGGCTCTTCCCCATTTTTTTCTTCTAACAGCTTTAGTGTGTCTGGTTTTATACTGAGGTCTTTGATCCACTTGGACTTTAGTTTTGTGCAGGGTGATAAGTATGGATCTATTTGCATTTTTCTACATGTATATTTCCAGTTAGACCAGCACCATTTGTTGAAGATGCTATCTTTCTTCCATTGTATAGTTTTGACATCTTTGTAAAAAATCAGGTATCCATAAGTGTGTGGGTTTATTTCTGACTCTTCTCTTCAATTCCATTGATCCACCAGCCAGTTTCTATGCCAGTACCATGCAGTTTTTACTCCTGTTGCTCTATGGTACAGCTTGAGATCAGGGATGGAGATACCTCCACAAAATCTTTTATTGTAGAGGATTGTTTTAGCGATTCTGGGTTTCTTGTTATTCCATATGAAGTTGAGTATTTTTCTTTCAATGTCTGTAAAGAATTGTGTTGGTAATTTGATAGGAATTGCATTGACTCTGTAGATTGCTTTTGGTAAGATGGCCATTTTTATTATTACATAATGGAATACTCAGCAATTAAAAACAAGGAAATCATGAAATTTGCATGCAAATGGTGGCAACTAGAAAAAATCATCTGAATGAGACAGAAAGACCTGGAGGGAACAGGAGCTCCACAAGGAGAGAAAAAAATTTGGGCAAAGGGACCTTTTCTGAGACTGATACTACAACCAAGGACCATTCATAGAGATAACCTAGAACCTCTGTACAGATGTAGCCCATGATGTCTCATTGTCCAAGTGGGTTTCCTAGTAAAGGGAACAGTGGCCTGCTCTTTGATCACCTCCCTCTGAAGGGTGTGCAGCCTTACCAGGCCACAGAGGAAGACAATGCAGCCAATCCTGATGAGACCTGATAGACTAGGATCAGATGGAAGGGGAGGATAACCTCCCCTATCAATGGACTGGGGGAGGGGCATGGGTGAAGAAAAGGGAGGTAGGGTGGATTGGGAGGGGACAAGGGAAGCAACTACAGTTGGGATACAAACTGAATATACTGTAATTAATAAAAATGATTAAAAAAGAATCTCTTCAGCATCATTTTTTCTTAAGAAATCTTAGGTGTCAGTCAAAGTCATTCTATCTTGCTCTCAGACACAGTCAGCAAATCTTAGTTGCTTATCACAACGAAGATGTATTTATGTTCCACCTGGCATGCTCTTCATGGTCAAATGCAGTTCTTTTTGGTATTTTCACCACAGGACCAAACTGAATAAGCATCCAGGAGAAAAGAAAGCAGAAGTACAGACTAGTTCTTGGCACATAGCCTAGCACCCACATCTCATAGAAAAGACTAATCATATAGCCAAGTCTGGTGTCTACAGTGTGGAAACAAATTCTTCATTCAAGGAATACAACAAGAGCAATGAGCCTGGTAGGGAGGAGGGCATAGTTCTTGCTGGCTCACATCTCTCATCCTAGAGTTACTAAATAAGAAAAATATCTAGAAGTAAACTTGGAGGCCCAGTAATATGTGGTTGGGCAACTCTATTCAGAATTTTTTTTAATTTTAATTTTTAACAAATCAGTGTATTAAACTATTACATGTCCTCATAATCTGTTTATGTAAAAGTCCTCACAGACACAATGGATATTGTACTTAAACAATCCCACGTGTCTCTAAAATTTATTCAATCTGATGTGAAGCTTAATCATTGCATCTGCACTGTTATGGCATTGCAAGGTATTTAGTACAACTATGTTTCTAGGCTTAAGGCTGGCAAATATCTACTCCTTGACTCTCCTGAGCAAATTTATCATTCCTCAGAATCCCAAGGCCACTAATGTTTGGATCAATGTGAAAATGCACAGAGGAGTTTTTAACTAAGTGTAGTTTTTAACTAAGAATAGTTAGGAATATGAGAAACTGATAAAAAGGGGTGGGCTTTGGATGAGTTGGTTCACTTTTGAAAAATATACTTATAGACAACTTGTTCACTATACCTAGGAACTGACTAAATCTGGGAGGATTAGCAAGACCCTGGGTATCAAAACATCAGAAAAGAAAAAAAAAATGAGAAAGCCACACACCAGCAGTTAGACTACAGGGTAGCCTATAGGGTAGTTCAGACCTTTGCAGTCTCAGTGGGATATGAGGCTCTCTGGGACAGCTGAGATGAATGGACAGTTAGCAATTGTCAACAGCTACCAGGAAACTGAATCCAGCATCCACAGGAAAATGCATAAGGGTTATAATGCTCAGAATTAGACAAATAGACAAATTCAAGGTTGATTTCTGCCATCTGCCATCTTCTGTTTAAATATGAACAAGTCTTATTCTCTCTAGATGTCTATAAATGGCAATAACCCAGATCTCATAAGATTTTGAGAGGATTAAATACAAAACCATACAGAAAGCCCCTGACTCTTACTCAACCAATGTTGATGTCTTTTTCTAATTTGAGGGATTGGAATGGTCCTAGGGAAGACTGAGAGCCCAGCTGTGGGACCTAAGGATCAAGTTAGAAGACAATGACAAGAATCACCAGATAACATGATCCTTAAAGCTGAAAGACTAGGGACCGAGCCACCTGATATTTGAAAGTGTACGTCCAGAGGGCACAAAAAATCATAGTCTATAGAGAAGGTAGAGAGCAGAGAAAAATAAATAGAAAGGTAACGGAAGAACTTGAACTAGCTTTCCAGGAATCCAGCCCCAGATCAGGGATCCCACAGGGAAAGGCTCTGTCATTGGATCACAATGTCAGGAAATGTAAGGAACTAGACCACAGGGGCAAAACAACTTGTCTAGGGCATGCTTGTCAAGGGCAGAGTGCGATGCCGCATTTGCTGCACCATTCACTCAGACCTGCATCTGGTCATCCATCCGTGTGTTCACTCATCCAGTACGAGTGTTAACCGGTAGGCTCAGAGAAAAACAATGGAATCAAAAGACTTATCTCCAGAAAGCTTAAAGACAGCCATGGTAGAAAGAAGTATAAATAAATAATTCTAGTACAATGAGACATGAACATAGGGCACTGGGAGTGAAGAGTCTGTAACTCTGAGGACTCACCCCCCTTCCCCCTAAAAAGAAATGATGTTGGTATCTATGTCTTGAAGGATGAGCAAGAGTTTACCAAATGGTCAAAATGAAAACACTATCCCAAGTTGAGTGCTATTGTTTTTGTAAGTCTTACTCAGCAGCTTCATACGCTATTGGAAAGTGATGGTCTTTAAGAAGTAGGGCCTAGAAGAAGTAAGTGAGGTTGACTAGGCATTGCCCTGGGAGGAGAGAGTGGGTTGCTGATTTCTTCATCTTTCTTTCACATCCTGGCTTGCACTCACTTTTGGCAAGTATCCTGCCATGTGCTCACCACAGCATCAAATGGTCGCCAGTTGATCATAGACTGAAAACTTTTGAAACTATGACCTAAATTAACCTTTTCTCTTTTAAAAGTGATTATCTCAAGTAGTTTGCTATAGCTAAAGGAAACTAACTAAAACACAAAGAAAACATGCTAATACATGAACAGCTATAAAAGAAAACCCGAGTACAAAGAAGTTCAGACATTTTAGAGCAAAGAGCTTTAAGGATACATCAGAATTAGTGAAATGCTATTGTCTTCATTTTGCTACAGAAGACACTGATGCTAGTAGCTTGAATGACCTGTTCTGCACTGACATTTTTTTTTGCCTGCTTTCAAATCCCATACTCTTTCTATTTGAGTACACTTGCCTTAATGATTAGTTTGCAAGTCAGTCTTTCGGGACTCAGAGTAATTTTCCTATACTGAAAATTTTATTTGAACAAAATAGAGTCTAGATATAGATGCAATTACATGTAATTTTAGGTAAAGTAGGCTTTTATACCTCAGGAAAGGACAGATTATCTAGTAAATTGTTTGCACAATTGGCTAACCACTTGTGAAAACTGTAAAAATGTCTTACACTAACACCAAAATGAATTTTAGGCAGTCTAAAGAATTCAATGTTTAATACATTAAGGTGTTAGCAAAAAGAAAAAAAAATCCAGTCAAATAAAAAGGTGTTTCCTAAGCATGACAGGAAGGAGAGTATAAATAAAGGTTTAATAATCTTCTAACATAACATAAAATAGTCAATACCTGCTTACAGCCAGGAAGAGAAATCAACACCAAACTTGCCATTTCACAGTGAAAATATAAAATCCCCTACCTGAATTGCAGCAACAACCTCTCTAGTGTCTCTGCTTTTCCATCATCCCTACAGTTCATCTTCCACCCAAAAATCAGAGTTCACCCTACTCTGATGATAGCGGATGACCTCACCCTACTCCAGGCCCCAATACATTAAATTAAAGTCTGCAGGTCCAGCCAGACTCATCTCTTTGTTTATCCCTTACCTTTATGTTTCTAATGTGCTAAATATGTATTGTCCTTAGAACCCCTTATAGTTGATATCTGACATATCACAAATGGTCTTCTTAACTGCTGTCATCATCATGTCAACTCCTCAGGAACATTCCTTGATATAAAAATCAGTTCAGGCCCAGAAGTCACCTTACATTCCATCACTCATATTAGTTAATTTGTAGAACCTTTGATATGGCCTTTCTTGTGGTTTTTTTTATGTGAAAATAGAATGTAAGTATGGTATAATATATAGCATAAAATTAAGCCCAGAGACCTTCAATGAATGTCTGCTGAAAGGAAAGTAATTCTGTTATTTCATTTTTGCCTTAAAGGTAAAAAACTAATGCATGTTGCTGTTGAAAAGAAATGCTCACTAGGAAAGAGAATCAATGTGAGATAAGAATGCTCAATGGATCTATGCACAAACTTTTGCATATCATCTCAAAGCTTTCCCATGTGCTCTAGATATGACACAAATATGATTTAAAATAGTTCTTTACATGAACACAACACAATAAATCTAGAATCCACCTTTATGTGGCTGTTTGCACAGCTCTCTGCACTTTCAGGGATAAATGTTTAAATTTGAGAATGCATCTCAGGTTAGGCTCTCAAGAAACAACAACAACAAAATGGATCAACATTTGCTGACAGTTTTTTATTGTTGTTTGGTTTTGGTTTTGTCGAGATGGGGTTTCTCTGTGTAGCCTTGGCTGTCATGGACTTGCTTTGTAGACCAGGCTGGCTACAAACTCACAGAGGTCTGCCTGCCTCTGCCTCCCTGAGTGCTAGGATTACAGACATGCACCACTTTGCCTGGCTGACATGTGTGTTGTTGTTTTGTTTTGATTTTACTGGGGTGTTCTCAGGATATGCAACCTAGAGACACAGTGAAGTGAGACTGAGCAGGAGTTGAAGTTGAACCATGATAATTGGCAGCCACATTTCACCCCATCCCAAGAGGCCGTGTTCTGCTTTCACATAGGTATGTAGAATTCATGCCTGTGAAGGGAATGGCTTCAGAAGCAGTTTATTCTAGTGTAGGAGAATGTTGTCTTTGGCTGTGGGCAATACTAGGGAGTATTTCACCTTCTCAGCCCCCAGGGATCCTAGAAACCAAGTACTGACAAGCTTAATACCACATGAGCTTCACCTGCAACTGTGTTCAACATACATGTTATTCAGCTGCATCCTGGTCTGTTCTGGGAGTACATAATGAGTATTTTTCAAGATCCTCCCACCAATATGCTGATGCATACAAAGGACTGAAAACCAACAGGCTAGAGCCTGGAAAGAGAGCTCTGGTTGAGTACCTTAGAAGATGTTGGAACTCACTGATTCTGTGTATGAAATGCTTCCAAATTGATTTGTCTTCCTTTAATAAATACACACATGAAGCCACCTTTGTATTCTTAGAGTCACTTTTTCATGAAAATTAAAATATAGGGGGAGAAGAGCTATGTTTTTAGGTACCCAGTCCCCAAAGACCAATTGCTATTAAGTACAAAAAGAAAATAAGGAAGGGAATCAAAAGAAGAGTCAGGAATATGTATATAAGAATGTGTACGTTGTCTGAAAGACATGAAAAAAGAAATGATGAAGAGAACAGATTCTCAGCTGCCTCTAGGGGGTGTTAGTCAAGACAGCTGTGTTTGGCTTAAAGTTGGAGTGGAAAAGTATCCGTTGCTTATAAATTATATTCATAACTTAAGCATTGTTTAAATTAAACTTTAAAAAGTTTGGATTATATAGTTTTTCTTTCATTAAAGCAACCAATGTGTACTATATCAGTCTTTCCTCTTTTTTCTAAGTTCTAAAAAAATAGATTTAATCATCATGGTTACCATTTGCCTTATTAAAACATTTTAACAGTAGAATAATTTCTCCCATTTGTGCAACACTTGAAGGCTTTAGCCAAGTTATTGATAAAAAAAAAGCCAATTGCAGAAATCATGTCTAGAATGCTATAATTTATATAATAACAAATGGGTGGAAGATGTTTACATATCACCGCATCATTATCTGAAGACAAAACACATCTCTAAAAGAACAAACCAAAGAGATTAATCTTGTTGGAATGATGGGAATTATAAGAGGGTAAAAATACTGTCACAACAAATCATTTATTTATTTTTTTTAGTTTGAAATATGTGAGTGAATGAAGTAGTCCTCCCCAAAGTATTATCAGAAAAAATAAATCCGAATGTTTTAATGTGTCCTTGGGAACCATGTAAAATTAGTGTCACTCTTATTTTACAAAGGATTGTTCACTTCTTGTCTTCAAAAGAGCTTTGAGTTTCTCTCTTCTGAGCTAGCACTTTTTTTTTTTCAATCATTTACCCAAATCTTACACTTCTGGTTGCAATGTCATATGCTGAAAGTCATTCATGCTTATCAAAACTGAACCTGCATTAACCACTACATTGTTTCTGCTCTCTCTAGGGAAGCAGGGCCCTATTTGCTCAGGGGAAGCCAGAGCAGTATGTAATTCATAAATAAAGAACATTCTTCTAGAATATAACTTTTATTATCTGTGGAGGATTTCACTATACCATGACACCTCACTAGTTTATGAAATTGGAAGCTGCCTTTAAGAGTTTTTGGAATAGGCCTAAAAATAATGTAGCCTAGAAATTTAGTTTTTACCTGGAGCCTTGGTGCTAAAGGTGTCTCTGGGTGGGCTTAGTTTCTCCATCAATTTCTCAACAGGACTACTCATGGGATATTGTCCCTGGATCATTTTCTATTCCAAGAAAGGAGCCTCTTCAGAACTTAGTTATCTCTGTGCTTATAGGAAACATGTCAGGTACCGAGGGAGTAGGGAAGGAGGCAAAGGGAGCCTGACTGTCAGACAAGGTAGTTATCAGTGGAGCTGAATATTTGTAATAGCCAGAAGCTGGAAACAGCCCAGATGCCCCTCAGTGGAGAAATGGATGCACAAATTGTGGTATATCTACACAATGGAATATTACTCAGCAATAAAAAAACAAGGAAATCATGAAATTTGCAGGTAAATGGTGGGATCTGGAAAAGATCATCCTGAGTGAGCTATCCCAGAAGCAGAAAGATGCACATGGTATATATTCACTCATATAGACATATAATATAGGATAAACCTACTAAAATCTGTACACCTAAAGAAACTAATCAAGAGGGAGGACTCTTGCTAAAATGCTCAATTCCTATGCAGAAAGGCAAAGAGGCTAAAGAAGGAGAAAAGAGGGAACAAGTCAGGAGCCTGATACAGAGGACCTCTGAAAAGCTCTGCCCTGCAGACTATCAATGTAGATACTGAGACTTATGGGCAACCTTTGGGCAGAGTGCAGGGAATCTTAGGAAAGAAGTGGGAAACAGTAAGATCTGTAGAGGACAGGAACTCCATAAGGAAAGCAACAGAACCAAAAAATCTGAGCACAGGGGTCTTTCCTGAGACTGCTATTCCAACCAAGGACTATGCATGGAGATAACCTAAGACCCCTGCACAGATGTAGCCCATGGCAGTTCAGTATCCAAGTGGGTTCCATTGGAATAGGAACAGGGACTGTCTGTTACATGAACTGATTGGCCTGCTCTTTAATTACCTCCCCCTGAGGGGGAAGCAGCATTACCAGGCCACAGAAGAGGACAAGGCAGCCACTCCTGATGAGACCTAATTGACTAAGATCAGAAGGAAGAAGTCCTCCCCTATCAGTGGACTTGGGGAGGGGCATGCATGCAGAGGGTGGAGGAAGGGAGGGATTGGGACAGGAGGAAGGAGGGAACCATGGGGGGGGGAATACAAAGTGAGTAAAGTGTAATTAATAAAGAAAAAAAATCAGCCACATCTTGAGTAACTCACTGAAGATCAGTTTACTTACCTATAAAATGGGAATGACTCCAGGCTAAGGTCACTGGAAAGATTAGCATGTTGAGGACTGTAGGCTTAGAGCTTTCAAACACCTACTATATTTAAAGTTCTTAAATGGCTCCACTTCCCTTGCAACCCCCAGATCTTAGGTAGGAGATTAGAAGAGAAATGGGCTGTAGGCCCCTTTAGCTACTTCCTGCTGATTAGGATCATTGAGTTCTTTGGGGATATAGCAATCTCAGTTGTCAGGATGCCAGCAGTCCAGTCAAACAACAAAGCAGAAAACCACCGCAGCAGCAGCAAACAGCAAGCAACAGCAATAGCAGTGGAACCACTTGGCAAAAGTAGTAAGGCTCTGCCCAAATGGCATGAGTCTCCAGAAGCAGCAAAACTCCTCCAAAGCAGCAAAAAAATGTTCTCTGGATCGTTTCTCTCTGCAAAAACCAGCAAAGCAATAGAAACTGTTGCAAAATGTAGAGATTCAAAATGTTTCCCAGCTCACAAAAACCATGTCCCTCACACGAGGTAGTTTCCAGCTGATGAACATCACACACCTTTTCACGGGGGCAGTTTTCCATGGGAGCTCTTGTACAGGAAGCAGGGGGAACATTCCCACATCCCATATTTGGAACCAAAACAAACAAACAAACAAACAAACAAACAAAACATGTTCACGTGACACAACTGAGTTTCCAAAGAAAACATAAACTTCCAATTCAGAAGACCTTGGCACAGTGCCTGCCGGAAAGCATATTGAAAAGAGACTCCATTTCAGAAGTGGTGAGATGGGTCAATTCAGGATGTGGAGGGAGATTACTCTCCATTCCTTCTAGGGGACACAGTTTAAGCAGTACAGAATGACCTTTAGATGTAGCAAGACATATGCTCAGGGATAGCTCCCCTATCCTTCGTCCTACTGGCAGGTGTCTCCTCTTCAGCTTGTTGCCCACAGCCCTTGCCTCCTCCTCTTACTGGAGAACACCCTGTTCATTCAACTCCTCTGCTCAAATGCCAGGCAGTGGGGATCTCTGTCCACAGAGAAATGCTCAGAAGTTCCTCCACAGAATAACTAACTGTTGGTTGAAGAGGCTACTGTGCTGGAAAGCTGATAAGATTTTTTTAGTATATCTGTGAAGCCTGAGGCCAGAGCCTTGGAGAAACGTGACATATGAGTTCCAGGAAGAGTAGAAAAGGATGTTAGATACTAAGGATTAGACAGGGGAGAAGAATATATTAAACAAAATAAGAAGTTGTGGTTGTTAAGTGCTATATCCATGGAAAAGCTTAATGTGCTTTATCTTGTTCAGTCACCACAAACCTCAGTAAAAGGGAGTGCTCCTCCTAGTCTCACTTCATAGATGTGAGGCCTGGAGAATGAGCATGGGCGAGATGTCCAAGGTTGCCTGGCTGGGAGTAACTGAGGCCTTAAGGCTTAAGGCAGTCCTGTCTGCCTCTGGCTCCTCCCCCTCCCCATGCCCAAGGGATCAGGCAGATCTGAGGAGCCAAAACTGTGGTGGTACTGACAGGATGCTACGTGAAGGGTCATGAAGACCCCACAAGTCCTAGTGAATGCCATTCTCAGAGCTGGAGGTCTTAAATGGAAGTTTGATTGTAGAAGGCAGCAGAGGAAGAGCTAGGGAGAGGACATGAAGGTTGCCACTGTAAACTCCGTGTGAATATTATAAATGAAAGAAAGAGAGTGAGCAGTTGAGAGGTGTGTTGTCAGGGAAGGTCTTCTTTAAGAATTAAGGTTTTAGTACACTTATAGGTCAGGAAGTACAAACCCATTGAGAAAGCCTGTGGTTTGAAGGGGAGATTGATGGACAGATGAGAGGAGACCCAGGCTCAGGGATGGGCTTTCTGGAGGAAAGACTTAAGGTTTGTTGAAGGAGAAGGGAGAAAATGCTCTCAGAGCTGATGGAGTCCTAGGTCTTGGCCTTGGCACTCCTCCATCCCTTACCTCATTGTTTACTTACCTCAGATGGGAATGAGCTCATCTTACAGGTGGAAAAATTTGGAATCAAGAAAGGTGGAGAGGCTGGCCCAAATCTCAAATCCAGAAGCTAGGAGGGAAACAGACTGATGTCTGTTGATCCCAAAGCCTGTTCTCTTTGTTCCCATGAGACTTGTTGCCCACTTGTCAAAGGTAGAAGGTAGAGGAGAAAGTGATGATGACTCTAGGACTTGGAAGGTGGAAGGACAGGGCAGCCAGGCAACTCATCATTGGTTGAGAGGAAGAAAATGAAGAAACACCAAAGCAGTTAGGAATAGGGATTCAGAAGCAGAAAGAACTCAGATCTTGGCTATCAGATGAGCTCGCTAGGCCCAGTCAGCCCGGTGATTTACCACAGGAGGGCTCAGTGTCATAGCCAGAGAAAAGAGGGGTTAGGGTACTGTCTCCCTGGGGAGCTAGGAAGCCATGTGTTTCTCTTCTGCTTTTATGGTCAGTGATTCCATATATGAGTTTGTAAAATGTGAGTAAGGTATTTGTGAATAGGTGTGGCTCTATAAGCAAGTGTGTGCTCATCTGTGTGTGCTAGGATCTGCTTCTGTTTAAGTATGTCCACTGCATATCAGTTTGTGTGTATGTGTATGGCTGTTAGGACAAATAAGGTATGTGTGAAATATATAAGCAAATATGTAAGTATATGTCCATGTGTATATGGGTATGGCTGTGTGTCTGCAAATCCGTGCATCTGAGTGTATGTAAGCGATACACATGTGCTTCCTGGGGCATGCAGCTGCAATGAAGCACACGCCTTTGACATTCACTGCTGTCATGAATCAGCCTGGCTACCAGTGATGGACAGCTGTGCTGAGTCTCTCGAAGTCTGGCTGTCTGTGTTCTGGCTCAGGATCCCTGAATACAAGGGTATTTCTGTGCAGCTCTAAGAAGTGCCTTCCTGTGGCAGACAGAGGAGGAGGCAAGGCACACTGGGAATGTTATGGTAATGAACCCTGACTGGTTCCTGGTGGGGAGGACGGGGAGGTAGATGACAGGGAAGAGCTTGGGGGAGGTGAGAAACATTCTGCTTTACACACTGAGAATGAGACACTGAGCCTTTAAGGGGGCCACACATACTGGAAATATGGAATTGGTCTTTCTTTAAAAACAATGATTGAATGAATGAGCAGCGAGTGTGTACAGAGTAAACCCTCTGCAAACACAGCAACATTCCGGAGAGCCTTTGAAAGGCTCATGCATGGCTCTCAAAACTTTTTTTTTTTATTTTTTTTTATTTTTTCAATGCAGTTTATTCAGGAACATTGAACAATCCTCGGACCCCGGGGAAAGCCAGCCCACAGCTTAAATAGCCTCTGGGTAGCCAACCCAGGCGTGCCACGGGGGCAATGCAGATAGGTCCACATACATGGAAGCAAGCCAGATCCTCGGCCTTAGCCAAATGTGGAGTTGTTCGTGACAGAGAGCACTCACCATCGGGAAGGTGGAAGGCGGAAACCAGCTCCATCTTTAAGGCATAGCATTCCGCAGCTCTCTACAGTTCCCCCTTTTTGTTTTAGACGCATCAGGCAAGAGTAGAGGTCTGATCTCTGATATTAGAAATAAATTGGGACTTTGTACAGATGTTCATTTAGGTGTCATCCACTCAAAGAGCATCAGACCGTCCGATACCTTTTTCTCAGAGGCGGGACCTGGGGCATCAACCCGCATGCAATCAGACATGCTCTTCTCTGGGTCCAAAGCGGCTGACCCTGAGTGCAGTGCTTAGCCTCGCATCCTGAGCGTATCATTTTAGCTTTTTATGGTATCCAACCATGCTTGGGGAGAATGTCCTGCTTCAATGGCTGTAAAGGCCTGAATGATCATGGCTGCATCACACTGTTGTGAGACTCTAATCTTGCATATATACCACAGGCAAACCAAGGAGACCAACACCAGAAGGCCTGCTAACACTCCCAAGCCCACCCATTCCTTCAGATGATTCATGGCTACAGCAATCCATGTTGATAATCCTGTGGCTAGTCCTGCGTCCACTCCGGTAGAATTTACTGTGACAATGGCCACTCTCAGCTGCTCCATCGTAGTATCGAATTCTCCAGTCCAATTACCTAAAATATAGCTCGACAATTGTTTAGACAGATTTGCAGCACAGGAAAAATTCTCATGTTGTATGCTAGTGACACAAAGTCCAGCATACTTTCATTGACAGCCAGGCTTAAATGACTTTCAAAATTGGAGGAAAACATGGAGTTAATCAATTGGCATGGAGCACGTCTCGCCCCTGGGGGCAATGGTCTCCTGAACCTACTCAGACCTCGGACACCACCACTGCTAGTTCTAGAACTGACGCAGGATGTTCCAACGAGGGGTTAAGGCTTCTCATAATATTTCCTATAAGCCCACACCTGTTTGTCTATATCCCCCATTTTTATTCATTATTAGCCAGATAGAGCCAAGTAATTGTGGTAATGATACTTGCTTTTTTGCCCAATGCTGGAATGCTAGTAAATTTAGGTATGCCCTGGTTACTCGCATGCCTCACTGGGTGCCTATGCCCATTGATGCCCCTCACGCTATGACTCTCTTCAGACAGAAAAGGGATCTTGGAACTACAGCCACCATTGTTACTACCATCTCATTGGCGGCTGTTGGAGCTACCACCAGGGCATTAGCCATGAGTCATACTGGGCAGACTGCTCAGACCCTGAATAATCATTTAGCCAATGTAGCTCATGCCTTAGTTGTACATAAAGGAATTAATGCTCAACTAAAAGGAAGCTTGATGGTGTTCAATCAGAGGATTGACCTCTTGCAGGAGCAAATTGATACCCTATGGCTCTCAAAACTTAAAGAAAACTTTGTTCTGGCCTCTCAGAAATCAAGTTGGAACTAAATTTGAGCAGCTGTATAGCAAGCAGTGTAGACAAGAACAAGGCTTTCAGTTCCGAAAGGCCTACTAGAAATCCCACATGTCTACCATCTCACATTATATGAGTTCAGCCTCTGCTTTCTCACCTGTAAAATGGGCTAACAAAAAATGGCAGTACTTCAGAGGACTGTGATGAATAGTGGCCTAGAACGTCACCTTACTGAGTGTATTGTAGAGTTTGCTGCCGTGATTTAGCAATAGAAGGGGGTTGGTTGGTGAGAGAAGGGGAAATAACGGAGCAGGAATCGGGTTCCAGGAGCACTGAATGACAGCACCAGGTCATAACCCAGACCACCATTAAACCATGAAATACTGTTTCATTTATTTCCCCTCCTTTTCTATTTTCTTCCTGTCATCCCTACCAGGAGAAGGAAGTGTTAACAGTCTGAAGATAGAGGGACAAAACTCCGAGTCTAGCCTGGCCATTATTCTCTCTCACTATGACAAGAGTGTCCTCAGACTCAGACCCAAGTTGAAACCATCTGTCTCCCTTCTCTCAAGAAGAAAATCATGCAGAACCAAATCATAAGAGGTCCCCTTTCACAGATGAGCATCTCCCTTTATTTCCTCCTGTGCTAACAAATACATTACTGTAAAGATAGAAGAAAGGCCAGTTTGTCACAGTAATCTTTTCTCCTTTGGCCTTCATAATGAATCTTGATGGTTTGAGCTAATCAATCATTCCCACAGTTTTGTGATTACCTTCTTTTAAAGATACACAAACAGAACCCCTCAGCCTTCCCTGGACTGCACAAGAGCATGCGTACAGAGTCCTCCCTAGGGAGAAAAAACATTCCATTTCCTGAGTGTGCATCAGGTGCTCTGTAGATTATTTCAGATGCACTGTCTTATCTCTTCCAGTGCCTTTGAGTGGCAGATGTGATGTTTTCCTTTTTATAGCTTGTTCCACTAGGATGCAGAAAGGTGAAGTCTGTAGCCTGAGGTGACATAGATCATAAGGAGAAGAGACAAGGTGTCATCTTAAGTTTTTGTCTCTATAGCTTCAACATTAATCTCCCACACCCTAATCAATATTATAAGCATGGTTACCACAGATTTGATCTTTGTTTTTACCAGATGTTGACAAGCTTTGTTTTAAGGGCATAAATGTGTTGGTGTTCTCTGAACACTCAAAGCTTGATTCCTGTCATTTGGCTTTGTTCTTATCAAGAGTAATAGCGTAAGTTCCCTTGACATATGATTATTTCAAACACAAACTCCATAAGTTCACAGAGATTTCCAGGTTCTCATGAGTCCCAGGGATATAGAGTCCCACTTATTCATGATTAGGAGAAAAAAAAAACTTTGTCATTTGAAAATTCCAACTATACCACATATGGTAATCTATTGTGTTGTCTCTGCTTTTGGAGACAAGATATTGAGCAGTAGTGCACAAACTAGTGAATGTTTTAAAAATTGCTGTTATTCATTAAATCTAGAATGTTCATAACTTATTCTCAGCAGCGTAGTGGCCAAAGTGTTCTGAAGAGCTCTCAGAAATTGAGTATATTCATAATCAATGCATTAAATGTCTTTCTTCCATCTGTTACTAGCTTGCTCAGCCACCCAATCCAAAGAAACCTGGAAGAATTGTCGTATGCACTTAGTTAAAGTAGTCTTATCACTGAGACATAAGACCACACTGACTTTCAACAAAGTATCCAGAATCACTTATTAGTATTGGTGTGTGAAGTGAAGGGTGTTAATATTTGCTATAGCAGGGAGGTTCCTGTATGTCACACTATCTGTACTAGTACAGAACAGGTACAATGACAAACGATGTGCCAGCATTGCAGAGCACAGACTTCCTTAGAATGTATAGCTTTTCAAAATCTCTATCTCTACCCCTGTCTAAATATTAGTTTAAAAATCACCCTATATCCTGCATTGCTTCTATATGTAAGGTTCATACTTGTCTTCAAAATCAGTTGTAAAAACACTGTGAAAGAAAATAAAATAGTAGGTAGGTAAGGTCTTGGAATCTTTGACCTTTGATGTTCTTTTGCTTCTAAATGCTGGAATTGTCCAACATCTCAATGGTTTGGATAGCTGGGAAGAACAGACCCAATTATGAGCACAAGTATGGAATTGCCTACGTGCGTGTTCTTACTCAGCAATTATGTTCTATTCAGTTGCCCAGAGATGAGCAACACTCTAGGGGCCCTGTTATCCAGAGCCTTCTGTCAAGGAATGATTAAGAGGACTCCAGTGGAGTTTCTCCTCATCCCTTGTCTTCTCTGAATTGCCAGCTAGAATGTGAGTTTCCTGAAAGACAAGACTCTGCCACATCCCCAGCTCTTGCCCCAAAGTGTAGCTCTTGGTTCTTAGAAGATACTCTATTTCAGTTGGATAAACAAATGAGCGAATTTAATGCATTATGCAAATAAGATTAAAACCCTGAAGGAACCAAGAACAGAAGATTGTGAATGCAAGGAGCATGTTATAAACATAGTCAGTGTGTAAGCTCAAATGTATCACCATGTACCATGCATTGAGTTCAGTATGCCATGACCCCTGCCCCAAAGGAACTCATGTCACACTTGGGCTTAATCTTTATAGAACCAAAGAACTCAGTAATGTCAATTCAGTGTAGAGGCCAGAGCATCATGTCTAGGGAACTAATGGGAAAATTGCCTGGTCTAGTTCTGAGGAATTCACTGAATATCCCTCAAGAGAATCAGAACTTAAAAGTCCTTGACCAGCTAAGGTTTGTCCTGGGCTTCAGTAAGGGTCTGTATGTAAAGCTCTAGGAAATCAGAATGGGTTGGGCTGATTATTAGAAAGCTTTGCATGCTGGACCAACAATTCTTTATATATATTTATACCAACTATATATACACATACACACATATACATACATATATATATATGTATATGTACATATACATATATTGTGATGGGAGTACCTGGCAGTTGTTACATAAGAGTATCATCACATAAACACTCACAAAAAGAATGACTGTGTTGCTTGGACAGTGTGTCTGAAGTGCCCAGTTGCACATGATTCCATAAAGTATCTATATGTTCAGAGCATTCTTCAAGATCACAAAGTCATAGATTTATGTGTTTGAAGAAAATTTCTGGCCAAGACTTTCATCAGACACTTGGCTGCTGTGACAATATTCTATGTAAATGGTGGTCCTCTTCTCTGTAAAGAGCACCAGTTTGCTTCTGGTCCTATCCTTGCCTCCTGCCCAAATTTCTTTAACCAACTCATGCTTCTATGCATACAGCTATAGCATGAAAACACACTCCTTAGTGTTTTGTCTGCATTTGTATTTATCCAGAATACTAGAAAATCCTTTCTTATATTGAATTTAAATCTATGTTCCTATAATGTGGACATAACTGTCTCATAGAACAAGACCCACAGGTGACAAATGAGGCAACCAACTAGCCCTAGAACCTTTGTGGGGGAGCAGGAAGTGTGAGTTCTTCATATGGTTAGTGTGTGTGTTAACTTGAGTGGGTTAGGGTTGCACAGACATTTGATCAGACACTAATGTAGGTGTGTCTGTGAGGTTATTTCTGGATAAGGGGAGCATAAAAAGCTATAGATGAAGTGAGGAAGATTGTTTTCCCTGGTTTAGGTGGACCTCAATTTAATCAGTTGAAAGTTTGGATGAAACTAAAAGGTTAGCCCTTCTACCAGTAAGAGCCAATGAAGTCTTCAGGCTTAAGTGCTTGAGGCATGGGTCATCTCCTTTCTGCATCCTTTTGTCAAATAGAAATGCTGCACGCCACAGTTAGTGTTCTATTGCTGTGAACCATGACCACAGCAACTATCATAGAAGGAAGTGCTTAATTGGATCTGCTTGCAGTTTCAGAGGCTTAGTCCTTTGTCATCATGGCAATGAGCATGATGGTATGCAGGCCTTCATAGTGCCAAAGAAGCAGCTGAGAGCTCTACCTCCAGACCCACAGGCAGCAGAAGAGAGAGCCACTGGGCCTGGCTTGGGGTTTTGAAACTCCAAGGCCCACTCCCAGTGACACACTTCAACCAACAAGACCCCACCTCCCAATTCTTTCAAATGTGCCACTCACTGGTAAACTGTGTTTAAAAATCTATGAGCCTATGGGAGCCATCCTAGTTTCAACCATCACACTTCGTCTGATTGGATTTGGAGATAGCCAACTTGCACCAACTTCTGGTTCTTTGGCTCTGAAAGTCCCTTATCAGCTTTCCTGAATCTTCAGGACACTTACTGCATCTCTTAGGACTTCTTAGCTTGGATAGGTGCAGGAGGAAGTTCTTCACAATACATACATGGTCCCCACCATCTCAGTTTTCTGGAGAACCTTCAGAGAGTACTTCCACATGTCCTCTGCTTGCCTCCTGCCCAATTTCCTTCGACCCACCCATGCCACACAGAGATCCTTGTATACTTTAATGTCAGCAATGGGAACTGTTTGGATGGGAATGTAGCTCAGTTGATAGAGTGCTGGCCTAGCATGCACAAGGTTCTGGATTCAATCTCCAGCTTTCTATATCCTGGGAGTAATGTCACATATCCGGACTGAACACAAAGGAGAAAGTGAGCTGAGCACCAGGAAGTCTCCTTGCTTTGCTACTGTGCCTCTCAATATGACCATCTACTTCTTCAGGCTCCTGTCACCATGTGGTGCTTTCTCCATCATGCCTGGCTGCATCCTCAAACTGTGACTTCAAAATAAGCCCTTCCTTCCTGAAAGAAGCAGTTTTTGTCACTGCAACAGGGAAAGTGACTAATACAAGTGGTTGTGAATTCGTTTGTTTGCAAACTTGCCATTCAGAATGGGCAGAGAAGTGATAATACATGAGCAAGTGGGGGTTGAGGAGCATTTCCCTGTGCATTTCTCTTACTCCTTGGTAAAGTAGGGGAGCACGGTGCATCCACCAAGAACTGTGCATCACATATATTCTTGCAGTGACTTGTCCTCCTGTGAGACACAGATTTTCCAGCCTTCAGGCTGTAGAGGAGACATATTGTTATTTCACAATGTATTGTCTTGGTGTTTACTGATGCAAATTCTACCAGCAGTATGCTGTTGATTCCTCTCACCAAACTCCTCACAGTGTTAGATAGAACAAGCTTTTGTTCACATGCTTGAACAAGGAAAAGCTAAACACTGGAGCTTCTTAAATTCACAGACGGATTTCTTCTGTGATTTCCTGAATTTAATTTCTGGATTATGCTATTAAAGATTAAATCAAATGCCCAGAGGAGCCAGAGATGAGGAACGATAGAGGGCAAAAGAACAGAGGAGGCTGTCACCCAGTGAACGGCACTCTCTCATTATGCTGACAGCAGCTCATTTCTGAGATGACAGAAAAGAAAATTATTTATAGATTGCCTCAGTATCAAAGGCCAGCTTCAACAGGTCAGTGTACACCTCCTGCATGGTCCTCAACACCTTAGAGTGATAAGATCTGATGCCTACATTTTTTTTAAATTGATGTTTAATCATATATGAAATCTTTAATTACACATGTAACCATTAATTGCACATTCACTATAGGAATGCATTTACTTTTCAGAACATAAGAAACTAACTTCCTGAATGAAGCCATTTGAGCAAGCTCATCCTCAGTGCTTGTCTGTAAGAGCCTTTTTTTCACTCTTGTACAATTTGGATATAGCATCACAGGGATCCATAGAATTAGATTATGCTCTTTAGTAGATTAAAAAAAAAAAATGGAAACAGAGTGTCACTACGTTCACCAAGCTGACCTTGAAGTTGGTCCTGAATTCATTGTAATAGAGCAATTCTCCTGCCTCGGGCTCTCAAATGCAAGAAAAATTGGCTTAGAACATTTACTGTCAATGACATTTTAGTGACACCTATAATTGCCGGTATAATGTGCAACCTGTCTTATCACTCAGTGAAGTCACTTAATTTTCATCCATATTCTACATATACTCGTGTCTGTTGCAGTTTACTTTCTGTTGCTGTGGTAAGACCCGGCCAAAGGCAACTTGGGGAGGAGAAGGTTTATTTCATCTCATACTTTCCAATCCACCGTTAAAGGAATTTGGGGCTGGTACTCGAGGCAGGAGCTGGGAGGCAGGGAGTGAAGCAGAGACCACAGATGAACGCTGCTTGCTCCTGCTAGCTTGCTCCACAGCCTTTCCTACACAGCCCAGGCCAAACCTGCCTAAGGATGGTACCCCTCACTGAGGGCTGAGCCCTCTCACATCAGTTAGAAATTAAGAAAATGCCCCAAGGACATGCCCAGATACCAATCTGATCACATGTAAGGATCACAGGGCATTTCTCTTCAAAAGTGACTACACTACAGTATACATCCACTATTTTCCATCCCAATGCCTGTGTTTTAGATTTCCAGACTCAGTTTTGCCAGGGTGTAGGTTAAAGAGTGGTATCTCCTTGTTTTCATTTATATTCTGTAAAAATAAACAAGTTGCTTATTTATCCATGTATACTTTTCTGTTATTTATTCCATATATGATGTAATTTTTTTTTCAGGTGGGTTACCTTTTCCTCAGTAATATTTTTCAGAACATGAAGCCTTCCTATAATATTTGTTTTCTTGCAGGTTTCGGGCTCCAATCCCTTATCTCCTTAGTACTTCACTATGCATTTCATAAGAATAGCACTATGATTCTATACAACTATAGCAATTTCAAGAAACCAATACTTGTATACACTGCTACAATACACATTAGTTAATTTTAAAGTTCCTAAACCAAGTAACAAGGGAAATACATGTGTGTGTATGATTCTACGTGTGTCTAAACTCGGTCTATCTAACCATATTAAATCTATTAAATCTATTAAAAACTACCTTCACCCCCAGTTATGTAGGGTTGAAATACACTTTGATTCATTTCTTTTTGCTGTCCATTTAGTTTACCTCCTACTCATTGACAGTCCTTTTTATTGGTTCATTCATTCATTTATTTACTTTACTTTCCAATCAGTGCCTCCCTTCTCTCCTCTCCTCCTAGTCTCTCCTGTTTATCTCCCTTCCTCCAACACCCCCTCCCTTTCTCCTCAGAGAAGGAGAGACCTCCCATGGGTATCAATCCACCTTGGCATATCAAGTTGTAGTTGATTTAGGTGCACGTTCTGTTGAGGCTAGACAAGACAGCCTAGTTAAGTGAAAGTTATCTAAAGGCAGGCAACACAGAGACAGCCCCTGCTCCTGTTGTTAGGAGTCTGACATGAAGACCAAGCTACACATTAATTATGTATTTATAGGGGCCTATGTCCATCCCATGCATGCTCTTTAATTGGTGGTTCTGCCTCTGTGGAGCCCCTATTGGTCCAGGTTAGTTGATTCTGTAAGTTTTCTTGTTGTATCCTTGACCTCTCTTGCTCCTTCAATCCCTCCTCCTCTTCCATAGGATTCCCAGAGCTATAGCTAATGTTTGGCTGTGGGTTCTCTGTATCTGTTTTCCTAAGCTGCTGGCTGAAGCCCTGGGATGACAGTTATGCTAGCTTTCTGTCTGCAACATCACATACAGGTAACCTGAAAGGATTTATCAAAACTGACAGTGAACATAGTCGATCAAGGTGTCCCCAGAAGGAAATGAGTATGTGAGGGTCCCAAAATTCTTTCATGTCCAATCTGCCTTCTTATCACCCTAACAGGTTGGCTGGATCTATCAATGCCCTGCCATTCATCTGGCCTTCTTTGACTTCCTGCAGACTGCTTCTCCGTGGTCACTTTGCTTTGTGTTTGTGCCTCTTGTTTAACTTCCCCACCCCCATAAGTGTGTTGCTCTTTTCATCTTGATTCTTCAGGACTGTTTTCCCTTTTCAGTTGAAGTGTAATGGGTTTGCTGGTTTATATCCTGGGGTTGGCTGTTCTGGGCGAATCTTCCAAAGTGGGAAGTAGCCCCACTTTTTTTGCAGGCTTGCTTTCTCTAATAACTGTGAAGTGTCTTGGGTTGCAGTTTTGAGCAGTAACTCATTTTCATGGTCTTGTTTTCCTCCTAAGGCACTTAAACTGCATGTCTATTATATTGCCTTCCATTTCAAGCACTGTCTGACCCCTTTTGACTTCTTTCTTTAACTCAATTTCATTTTCTTGGCTTTTTTCCTGCCCATCTTCAATATCCCTTATTAAAATTCCATTGGATTTCCTTTTGCCTTAGGCATCCTGGAACTTACTTTTTTGATATGAGATTGTTTTCTTATTCACTTCCTACACTATTCTCCCTCTGTGTCTCTCTCTTTTCTTCTTTTCCCTTTCCCTCTCTCCTTTCTTTCCTCCTTCTCCTTTCCTTCTCCCTCTTTCTCCTTCCCTTAGTATTCTAATCTCTGTTTCTAACTGAAGCTATTCAATTCAGTCTTGTCTGAGCTACTCTATAATTTTATGTGGTTTCTGGTTCTTAAAGACTGTTCATCAGTTGTAAATACAGGCTTTATATTTTTGCTTTATTAACATAGGAATTCCATTTAGAATTAATTTGAGTTTTTTAAATAATCAGACTTGTTAAGGAAGAGATGCCTAGCTCCTGATCTTCTCTGACAGAGGAGGAATACATTATTTAAAGGACGACCCTGTTGGGGGTGAGGAGGGATGGTGAACAGTGCCATGAGTATCTCTTATTTTGATAGAGACTTTTTTTTCTTTCTCTTCTTTCTTTCCATTCATAGCCACATCTCTGAGGAGATTCACCCCTTCTGGGTATATGTGATAGTCTTCCAGGAGCATGGCTTTCCCACACCTTCCTTGTTTCTCCCTGCTTGCTATGAGCTCTCTCCTTCCATGTATCAACATGTCCCAGGACCGTGCTTACTCAGGATTGGCACTGACACATTAGGCTTTCTCTCCCTAGATATGTATGTGTGTGTGTGTGTGTGTGTGTGTGTGTGTGTGTGTGTGTGTGTGTTGCTGAGAATCAAAATCAGGGCCTGGCATGTAGTAAGCTACCCTCTCTTTGGGTAGTTTCCTTTGTACCCTGTCTATTTGTGTCCTCCACTCACTCTTTGGCCTATCCTGCTTTGCACACTCTTAGGTTTGCTATTGCACTTGAAACACTCTAAGGACTTTGTGTTTATCACTCTGCCCTCAGATCACTTGGTATTCATGATATAATTTGCTGCCTAGAAATGCTGAAGCCATGGTCACAGGTGATTTTCATTGTCCTTATACTTCCATCTCTGTATGTGTCTGTTTTGTTCTGCTGATCTGTTTATTCAGATACAAACACTACATTGTTTTTACTTTCATGGCCTTATGATACCTATTGAGATCTAGGGAGTTAATTCTTCCTTTATTCTTTTTCAAGCTTGGCATGGCTGAAGGTTTAGATGAAATGTTCTATGTGAGTTTTGAAATTAGTTTTGTATATTAATTAAGAATCCTGAGACTGTCTGCTTTTTTAAGCTCTAGGAAGTAGGAAACTCTAGGATTGCTGGATAGAAAAATGTGGCTGTTCTTGAACCTAAGTCTATAGATTCTTTCCTCACAGCCATCGCATCATTAAGAACCCGGCTGGAGAAGTGGGGTTACAAGATGTATGCACATGATATGTAGATGGAGTGACATAAGACAGAGTGAAGCAGCTTAGAAAGGAAAGAGATAATCCATACAAGGCAGATGGATGAATTTATTTGATATAGATTATAGATAGACTGAGTCATTCATTACAGAGAATTGGTTTATACAACTGGGAAGACTATATTATTTTGGACAAATATCACAAAGTGAGCTAGCATACACAATAGATGTTTATTCATCACCGTTCTAGAGGGTAGGATAAAAGTCCATGATGGAAGCATTGACAGCTTTTATTTGCCCTCTTCCTGGCTTGTCAAGGACCACTATATTTTCATGTTGACTTTCCTTTCTACATTTGCGTGTATAGGGAGAGGGAGGAGAAGTTATAGACGGAAAAAGAGGAGGAAATGGAGGAGGAAAGTAGGAGGAGAGAAAAGAAGGAAAACTGTGCTTGAAAACTCCCAGGTTTGTCTCCAGCCGTACATATATGTACTAGATCATGGCCCCACCTTTATGATCTCATTAACTCACAATAACTGCTTTGAAGGTACTGTGCTTGAATGCAGGCACTTTGGGTTTAGGGCTTCAATATATAACCTTTTGGGAGACAAACATTCAGCCCACAACTGATACAACCAGTAAGCTAGCTGAGTAGTCTCTAAACCACTCCTGCTGAAAGCCCACAAGGTAGGCAATCACAAAGTGAAGACCATGAACAGGATGGAAGCCAAAGGCATAGAATGGGACCCATGAACACAGACTAGAAATGTCCCTTATTTTATTTTCAATAATAATTAAAATTATAAATAAAATTAATTAAGTAATTAATTAAAAACAAGTTCAGGATTAACCTGGGCAGAGAAGGAAGCCATTGAGATTCCTCCCATGCTGATATTTACCTGATACAATCTAACATCATTTCCCTCTATTCTGAATTACATAATGTTTTCTTACTCATTTGCTTTTCTTCCCTTTCTTATTCTGCCTCCATGATCTGTCACTCTGACAGTCCTTGACCAATATCCACATTTCTTTGCCCTTTTGTCTCCTTTTATTTTTATTTTCTTTTTTATTTGCCTAACATACCAAGGGTGCCCCCTCCCTCATCTCCTCCCAGTCTCCCCTTTTCCCGGTTTACCTTCCCCTCTCCCTTTTCCCCAGAAAAGGGAAGCCCTTCCCCCTGTTTTAACCTTCCCCAGAACATCAAGTCACATCAGGACTGAGCATATCTTCACTCCCTGAGGCCAGACAAGGCAGCCCTGCCAGGAAGAAGCAATTCAAAATCAAGCAAAAAAGTCCATGTTAGAACAGACAAACAAACCCTGCCACTTGCCAGGTGCCCCATATGAAGACCAAGTCTCCCAAGGGCTACATGTGTGCAGGGGACTTAGGATCATGCATGCTCCTTAGTTGATGTCTCAGTCTCTGAAAGCCCCATGGATCTGGGTTAGTTGTCTCTGTTGGTCTTCTTGTGCAGTTTCTGTCACCTCCAGGTTCTTCCATCTTTCCCCCAACACTTCCACAGGACCCCCCAGAGCTCTGTCTCATGTTTGGCGGCAAGTCCCAGCATCTGTGCTGATCAGCTGCTGGCTGGCCTCCCAGACAACAGTCAAGTTAGGCTCCCGTCTGCAAGCTTAGCAGAGTATCATTATTAGTGTCAGGGGCTGGCTCGCTACCATGGGGTGGATCTCAGGTCGGGCCAATTACTGGTTGGACTTTTCCTCAGTCTTTGTTCCCTCCTTATCCCTGCACTTATTATAGGCAAGGCAATTTTTGGACCTCAGGTTTTGTCAGTGGGTGATTGTTTCCCTACTTCCACTAGTCCTGCCTTGCTAGGAGATGCCACTTTAGTCTTGTTTCCCACACCTCTGCCATTAGGAATGGCAGGTAGAGTCACACCCATGTCCTCCCAGGAGCCTATTCTGTTTCAGGACTTCAGCTTGACAAAGAGATGTCCCCCTCGGTTTCCCTTCTTGTTCCCAGACCTCTCACCTTCTACCCCTCTTCTTCCCACACCTGATTCCTACCCTTGTTTCCCTACCCAGTCCATCTCTTGCCCAGTTCCCTTTCTTCATCCACTTCTGCTGGCTGTTCTATTTCCCCTTCTGGGTGACATTCCACCACCCTCCCTGGGGCCCTCCTTGTTACTTACCTTCTTGGGCTCTGTGGATTGTGATTATCCTGTACTATAGGTCTAATGTCCACTTGTAAGTGAGTACATACCATGTTGGTCTTTCTGGGTCTGGGTTATCTCACTTAGGATGATCTTTTCTAGTTTCCTCCATTTGCCTGCAAACGTTCTTGTTTTTAATAGCTAAGTAGTATTCCATTGTATGAATGTACCAAAAATTTCTGTATCCATACTTCAGTTGAGGGACATCAAGGTTGTTTCCAGATTCTGGCTATTACAAATAAAGCTGCTATGAACGTAGTTGAGCAAATGTCATTGTTGTATGGTGGAGCACCTTTTCAGTACATGCCCAGGAGTGCTATAGCTGAGTCTTGAGGTAGAACTATTCCCAATTTTCTGCGAAAGCACCAGATTGATTTCTTTTCACCCTTAGGTTTGTTTCTCTCCCCAGCTCTGTGGATCTATAGTCTGAAAGAATTAAATTAGTAACTTGTAATAGGAGTAGCAGGCGGTCCATCATTTTCAACTCCCCAGAGGAAGCTGTTTTAATTCAACTAGCTTTACAATGGCTTTTACCTTTTATACAGTATACTTATTTACTCTTAGTTTTTAAAGTCCAGGCAAGTCTGCAAACATCCCACCATGGAAAACAAGAATGCATTTTCTCCTGTTGTTACACCTTCTATAATCTTCACTGTGAGTGTTCTTCCCAGACCTATTCAATATTGTGGTAACTTAGCTTAGTTCAACACTCGGTGTTTATTTATGTACAACAATGTCAGTATTGCTCAGACCCAATTTTCCTGGAAAATATTTTGTCTTGCTTGAAGCTCATATTTAACTTTTCTTCCTAACTTTTTTCTTGTACTTTTTTTTTATCACCACAGCAATCCAAAATTAGATGAAATTATCAGTACATTCAGATTCTCCTTATCAACCTCATTTTTCTTCTTGAAATAATTTCTGGCATAGTCTGGACTCTGTGATAGTCCTTGCCATCACTCTACACTGCCTTTTAAGAGATCTCCTTATTATATTTTCCCTGTATTTCCTGAATTCCAGGTCACCTCACCATTTTCTTTGCCAACTCTCTTCTTCTCAGTTAGTGGCTACAGGGTTAATGCTAATTCTCTTCTAATGGCAGAGAACAGCAGGCTCTCTTCTATTGTTGTTTTTTGACAGTCTATTTCATGTTAGAATGTTTATTATGGATAGTGTCTGGTATTTCCTGATCTCTCACTCCTACTAAAAGAGGATCAATGGAAATCTGACTGAAGTGGCAGGTGTTTTCTTTCTAGAGTGAATTTCACCTTAACATAATCTGGTTATGGGATTCTGCAGGATGATCCTGCTACCTAGCCTCTTTGTGCCATTATGCTTATATCAGATCATTTGGGAAGTGTAAAAGTAACTTTTTTCTGCCTGATGTATTCGTCGCCTCAGAGGCTTACTTCCTTCATCAGCTAACCTAAGCCTAGTTCTGGAAGCATCTAACCTCCATACCATCTAACCTAGGCCTAGAACATTTTTCAGCCTCTGAGACTTACTGCTTAATAAGCTCACCCTCTCTAGCTCTGACTGAGCTCTTGGCTGGCTGGTTCAACTCAGATGTTCTGGCTCAAACTCCTCACCCAGGTAACTTATTGAATCTGGCTTTTCTCTCAGCCTCTGAATTGCTCTGCTTGGCCTCAAACTAACTCCAGCAATCTTTTCTAATCTTCTGGCTCCTTCTAATTCTCTAGCTTGTTCTGCATTCTGTCTTCTGTGTAGCTTGTTCTTTCACTCAATTTCTCCCTGTAAAACTCTCCCAGTAAAATTTCCTCCTCCTCCCCCTCTTCCTCCTCCTCCTCTCTCTCTCTCTCTCTGCATTGCTCATTAAGTAGCTTCCTTTTTTTTCTCTCTTCTCCTGAGACTTGAGTGTATCCTATTTTGTCAAATCTTTCTCTGATTCATCATCTTTTCTGCCTCTCAACTAGGCATCACTTTCAAACATGGGTTCTTCCTTCTACAAATTAACTTCACCTTCATTGTTTGGGATTAAAGTAATGTACCACCACATCTGGATCTAAGCTTTTCTTAGGCCCTGAAACTTGCTCTATACCAGGCTGGCTTTGAACTTGGATCTGCTTGTATCTGTTTCCTGGATTTAAGGTATGTTTGTATTCCAACTAGATTACACAGACCTAAAAGGTCTTTGGATATGATCTCTTGCCAGGGCAGTCATGTTCTAAATTAAAATTCCTCTACAGGGAAGGATCTTTCTGTACCTGTCTAGAAGATGAAGGCTATGCAGCCAACTCTTGGAAGCTGAGGGTTTCTGTTTCATCAACTCTCCCATTCTCTAGCAGGTTCTTCATGTCTTAGAGAACTAAGCTAAAGTCCAAACACCTTCTTTTCTTCTGTCCAGAGAATAGACTGCTTGTTTTCTGCTGAGTCACCCGTTTAGATATAATTTTGAGCCCCAAAGATTTTGCTGCTGCTGTTACTTCTCTTGTAATTGTATATTTGTGCTTTTGAAAACAGTCTCTGTGATTTTTTTTCAGGAGGGGACAATGTTAAATGAATGTATGACCTGTGAGATACAGGCAAAACCCATTTATCCCCTAGGAAGAAACCAACCCTCTTAGGGATTGGAAATAGAAGGAGAAAGCAGTCCAAACAACACGCAGCCAACACTTGTCTGCTGGCAGGAGTACAGGACTGCTCTCCCCTACCTTCTCCACACAGGGGTGGCCAGAGTGTGGAAGCAAAGAACTTGACTCAAGTGGTACCACAAGTTCTCAGTCTATCGAGCTGCCTGAGATGAAGCTACATGCCACGTCTCCTTCAATTAATCATTCCTCAATCGATTTTCACGCTGCTTTATAAAAACCAACATGGGGAGGGAGCTTGACTACCAGAGTAACTGAGGGTGGCATATGCTCAATCCAGCTGCTGCCAAAACCTGAGCATCCATTGTGCCTCTCACTTTTGAGGCCCCCAAAAACAAAAGCTTCTGTTCTCAGCAGGACCTCACTAATTTCTACATTAGTTTCAAACACAAGATCGTTAATAGATTTAATTTCTCTTTACTAACCTCCCCACTTTCCCTTCCTCCAACACAACAGATTCACCCCTGATCAATACCATTTTACTCAAGAATAAACACTCAATAATTATTTACTGAATGAAGAACCTTTAGGTCTATTAGCAGCTCATCACTTGTATGCCTTGTCTTTGCTTCTCTGGAAAGTCAGGTCAATTTTCTATTTCCCACAACAGTAAATAAGGAATTAGTTAAGACCAGAGAGGTTGTAGAATTATTATGAAAATAAGTAAACCAAAGAGGTAATAGAAAAAGCCTTAAGCAACAGTATCAAAATGGCTTTATCCCAATTATATCCCAGAATAGCACTCAATTTTCCTACTGCAGTATGGTGCAAAAGCCACCATGCATATCAAGAAGTAGATAGAGAAAAGCAGCAGACAGCACAACATCATCAAATCAGGAGTTTACAACATTCATGAGATGATGGGATATCTCAATGGAAATAATAGACAAAAGGAATATTATTGTTAAGCAGTGACTTTAATCCCAGCACACCACAGGCAGAGGCAGGAGAATCTCTGAGTCTGAGGCCAGGCTGTTTGACAGAGTGAGTTCCAAGACAGGCCAGGACTACACAGAGAAACCCTGTCTCAAAAAACAAAACAAAAAGAACATTATCAGATTGGGGGCATACAAACATCCAGTAGAAGAAATTAACTGAGGAAATTGGAAGAGTCACCTGAGTTGCCAATTAAGCTTTTTCTCCACTCTGAGTTTCTTAAGGATGGACTTCTCTCTTCCTGTTCCATTGTGGGCCTTTTTTTCTATAATGAGATAAACAACAGTAACATCTGTTGAAAATGGTGTACCTTCTATTGGACTTCAATGGCACAGCATTTTAAGTTTTGGGCTGTTTGCTGTTCTCATGACCCTCCATGTCAGAGAGTCAGGGACCAATCCTGTTCTAGGTAATGGTGTTTTGGAGAACATTTGGAGTAAACAAGTTGGAGCCTGGGACAGGATGGTGTTCCTCACTCCTAGAAGACTGTCTTAAATTTTTTTTATTATTTTTTCAACTTTTAATACATCATATTTTGATCATACCCACCCAAATCCCACCAGCTATACCCACTCTCCCTTGCTCACCCAACTTTGTGTTCTCATTTTTTTCCAGTTTGTGCTATCCATATACTCTTGAGTGTATGCCACTCATGTGGTTGTGACAGCACAAGACTTGTGCAAGCTTAATCCTAAAGTCCACTTTCAAGAATTTTAAACATCGCCTGACAATTTACCAATTATATACTATTGTAATATATTACATTATACACACACACTCACACACACACACATATATATATGATATATGTGTATATATATATATATATATATATATATATATATATATATATGACAGGATATGATTTTCAAAAGTGAGAGAAGGTGCTAGAGAGGTGACTCAACTGTTAAGAGTTTGCAAAGGACCTGGACTCAGTTTCCTGCACCCACAAAGGATGCTTACAACTCTCTGTAAATCATGTTACAGGGATCTGAAGCATTCTTCTGGTCTCTGCAACCACTGCTTGCATGTGGTAAGGGTACAGACATGCAGGCAAAGAACTCATGCACATGAAATTAAAACAATAAAAATGTTTGGATATTACCATAAAGCTATCCAATGTTGTTCCAGGTTCTAAAAGGCTACACAGCATTGTTTACTTCTGTTTTCTTATTTCTGGATCTAGGTTTGAGAGTGGTCCCTATTAAGCCTTCTTCTCTGCCACCATCCATAACAAGCCTCCAAGTCTTCTGTTTCAAACATCTGTTGAGGACCAACAAAGGGGCCAAAGTTTTAGCTGCAGAAAATCCACCTGAATCCACCTCTCAGGTCAAATAAAATCCAGATAAGTACTGCTAGTTAAGAGCCTATGTTTCCCACCTATTGCCTATCTCGGAGTTGGAATTCCTCCCCCTTTGCTGGTTTTGGGATGCCCCTTTCCTGGCTACCTGGTTGCTACATTCCTACATCCAACACCGGCTGATTGGTGAGTCTTTACTTCTGGTTGGTGCAAAGGCTCCCCACCACTCTTGACAACCTCCATCCAAACCCTTCATATAGGACCTTCTTTTCCCTCAGGTGAGATTTTTTTTTTCTACCAGCATGGTTTCTCTCCCTCCCCTTCTCATACATCTATAAAATACTAGCTAGGTAAACCATGTCTGCTGCTACTGGCAGCTGTGCCCTTGGTCTCTGGCCAATGTTGACGAGCTGTTGGATCAGATTATACCACGCTAATCTACTGAGTCAAACTTTGCTCTTGGGATGCCTTGACAGGTCACTGACTCCTTCCTGCCCAATGGAAACAGTCCATTCGTCCATTCCTCCAGATTCTCCTCTGGGATGTCTTCTGGAGAATTTCAGATATCTATACCTATCATCCACTTTAATGGCCCCTAAAGCTTACACACCTCTGTAACCAAACTTGGCCTCAATTTCCTTAGATGAAAGATCCAAAGCAAAACCTTTTTAATTACTGTCAGCGATTGGGTAAATGGAGGTTCCCTCAGGAAAATGGAGGTTCTCAAGTTCAAATCTCTTCTTTGATCCAAACCTTCCACTTCTGTTCACTCTTCCAAAACTTTTAAATGTACACCTAAAGGAATTTTCTCCTCAACCTACTTATCTTTGTCTTCTGCCCACATATATGTTCTAGAATCCTGCCAAGTGTTGTACATCCATGATAAAAATCAAAGCAGCTACACAGGTGTTCCAGTCTGATGTCTCAGACTTCGTCAAGCTAGACCTGCACTTTTCCCTCCCATCTACAAATGTTCTCACAGACCCTGGACAGCATCAAAACAGTCTGTTCTTCCTGGATTTGGCCAGCATTTCAGACCTCCCTAGAGGAGCTCCAGTGTCAGCAGGAAGTAGTAAGAAGTGACTCTTTGCTTATTGGTTACTTATTATCAACAAAAGGCTGTAATGGTGGACTTCAGGCCTAGAACCAACAGCTCCAGGTTCTTTTTTTTTTTTTTTTTTTTTTTGTATAATAATTTTTTTTGGGTTTTTTTTTTATTTTTTATTTTTTATTATCAGTTACATTTTATTAACTCTGTATCCCAGCCGTGTCCCGATCCCTCATTCCCTCCCAGTCCCTCCCTCCCTCCCTCCCTCATCTCCACCGTGCCCCTTTCCAAGTCCACTGATGGGGGGGACCTCCTCCCCATTCATCTGATCCTGTTTTATCAGGTATCTTCAGGACTGGCTGCAAAGCCCTCCTCTGTGGCACAGCTCCAGGTTCTTGCAGCATTCCCCTGTCCCTATCTGCTGCAGGGCATGGCTGGCAAACTCCAACCTCTACCCTGAACTTTCCAGGGTAGGGGCTTCCTTTCCTCCTCACCTTGTAATCTGGACATTTTTGCCACTCTTATTTTTTTTTTCTCCCTCTTACCCCCTTGCATGGCAGCCAAGAGCTGCTTCCAATAAACCTACATTTATACACTTTAACTTGCCTTACATGAGAAGCAGTTCAATGTCCTCATTTTTTAATTATAGAAAAAAGGAGGAATGTTAACATTTAGGCAGCCTGCTCCTGGGTTTCCTAGTAACCTATGATGTCATCATGTGTCACCCTCCAGCTGCACAGAAGCTATAAATGGACCCTTGCCTTTTACCTCACTCTCTTTCTTTTGCTCTCTCTTGCACTTACTCCCCTTTCCTGCTCTCTCCCCCTTCTCAATTGAGGTATCCCCTCCCTTTATCATGTCTCTCTCCTCTTTCCTTCTCTTTCTTCATGTCCATTCAATATACCCTTTTCCTATAATATCTGTTGTGTGCATCATTTCTAAAATAATAACACCAAGTGCTCAGAGTCTGGCTCTATGGCTGCACACCCTCTCCTTATTCTCATGCCAACCCAGTCACCCAGAGACTCAAAGTGGAGATAGTTCAGGCTAGAGGTAAATGTCCCAAATGGCATAGCATCTGTATATATTCTGGCTCTTTGCCCCATTTCTCTAAGAATTTCCTATAAAACCTGGTTTCTTACAGACAGAAGGGACCTGCCCTGGAGAAGAGATCAGTTATAAGCTTTCTCAGAATATTTGTGTTTCCTTTTTCATTTGTTCCATGTATAACCACCAGGCCTGGAAAAGTGACTGATACTTGCCTACTTTCCTACAAGAAGATGCCTTCTGGAGTGGGCTATGGTATACTCTAACTACGCCATAGAGAGACATGAGGCAGTGGGCCAAGGCCCCACCTGACACTGCTTTAGAGGAAGCAAAAAGCTGTTCCAATCCAGCAGATGATATTTACACCTCTGAATAATGTGTGAAGACGAGTGTGGAAACAGTAGCAGATGACTCCAGAGAAATCAGGAAATGAGGCCTTTGACAAAGATACAGGCTGTTTATGTGAAACTGGGCAACTCTGCTAAAAATACATCCACAGTACCAAATGCTCATTTCTGAAACAAGAACTATACAAAGAACAGAGTCATCTTCCATCTATCTTCACCTAGGCTGCTTGCCTAGGTGTTTATCATCTACAGTAAACATCGCAATTTCCCAGCCCAGAAATGGCAGGCAGATCTAGTCTCAGCTGCTGAGTGCCAGCTTCACTGTAAATGGATGGGAAAGAGAGAAAACAAAAATAGTGTTAACTTCCAGTTTGATGCATTAGGACTCTGAGAGTTCATTTAGCTGACTAGTAGCATGGATGGGCAGGTGGAGCTCTAGTTTGCAGATATTGTGCTTAGATTTGATTGTAGAAGGGACAGGATGCATGCAACCAAACCATTCAACTGAAGTTTTCAATTTGAAAATCTAGCTACACAGTAAGAGCAACCAGTGCCACAAGATGCAGACAAGGTGTGCTTGACTGAGACTAATGGTCTGCTTTAATTGGTATGATATGTTTCAAGACAATCCAGGAGACTCCTGAATTATGGATAATTCCCAACTTTACATATACTATTTCTCCACACACATACACAAGCATATTTTATAACAAAGTGTAACATAAATTAATCACATAATGAGGTTAACAATAACTGATAATGAAAATAGAACAATTACAGCAATCAAGATTGAACAATTATCACAATAAAATAGAATACTTACATCATCAAATACAAACACCTAAATACAATGGTTTTTTGGATATCTGAGCAGCAAACAGATAGGTAGTATAGACAGCATGAAAGCTATGGGCAAAAGAATGGGTCATGTCCAGATGGAGCAGCAGTGGGTTCTGTCCTGGATCAACAGTGCTCAATCAAGGCATCCAGGAAGCAAAAAAGAGGTCTTGTCCATCAATAGTTTAGATTATTTGCAAAAACAAACAAACAAACAAAAAATAGCCATCAGAAAGAGTACTGTCAAAAAAGCCTGTCATTAACATTCAGGGTGACCTCAGCCATACTTAGCAGCTTTTACCCAGACATGCCTGATGCCCTCTGTTCTGTCTCAGCAGCAATGAAGAAAACAAGCACAGAACCTGATATGTGTATGTGTGTGAGAGAGAGAAAAAGAGAGAGAGGTAGGAGAGAGAGATTTGTACAATGAAAAATTGAAGTTGCAATCTGCCCTCAGAGAGCCCATCCTAGCAACTGAAAGCCTTCAGGAACATTCTCCACACCCTTGCCTTCTACTTCTAGCTGTGGCGCTGGATCCTGAGTTGGGAACAGGGAAAAGTGGCAAGGGCTGGTAGTTGGAAATTCTATATTCATATCCCCTTCTCATTACTCACCTAACATCAGAAAAATCTCAGTGGAGGTCTATAACTGAGACAGCTAAATCACATGACTATCTAACAGACTATCTTCTCAAAGACTGGGACAGGTGACTGTGGCTGTTCAGTGGAGTCAGCAGGCTCTTGCTACAGGAAGGAGAGGGGCTTGAAATTCGGCAGGAGGAAACTGGACAGAGAATTGCTCACATCTGACCTCAGAGTAGAAACGATTATAAAGTGAAAGCTACAATAGTTGGGTGCTTGACTATGTTGATAAAAGCAGGCTGTCTTTGGAATGAATCTACCCATTTGAGGGTAGAGATAAAGAAGTGATAGTATCTTTTTCTTGGGAGGAGCGGGAGGATTCCTATTTAAGGGAATGTTGTCTTTGTTTTTTTTTTTTTTTTTTTTTAAACATTACTTAAAATGTTTACTAGGACACACCAAACCTTCTATGAAAGAAAATAAAGATAAGTTTAAGTTTCATAGCAGTATTACAGGGAGCCAAAAATAATAAATAAATAAATAAATAAACAAACTCCACAGAGATAAAGTGAAATGTCAAGAGTAAAATACCAATTACTGAGAAGTGGAGTGGGGCTTTAGAATAACGACATGCAAATTAAAGCAACTCTGTATTTACACCTATTAAGTCAGGGAGGGTTTTCATGATAATATTCACTTTTGGCAAGATCTCAGTGAAACAGGTACATTTGTGCATTGCTAGGAGGACTCCAAATTGAAAAACATTTTGACAACGTGTGATTAAAGCCATTAAAGTGCTTGGCTTCCTTTGACCCAGTCATCTTTCCTCAAGAAACATCTCCTTAGGAGTCAAAATTTTAAAACTGGAATAAAATGCTAACTGACTTAGCGAGCTCTAATTTCTGTGGAAGTCTTGTGATCGTCCTAGTTCATCTTTCTGTCCTCAACAAGGTTTCTATCAGACAGGACACAAAGGCTATACCTTAATGTTTGTTAAGATAATAAAATATTTGTCCACAAATTGATGAATTTTGTTTATGTGTGGTCATCTCTAGGAAGGACGCTGTCCTTAGAAAATTCTATTAAAACAGTATTGTGGAGTGTAAGAATACTTAGCTGAGGGCCCAGTCACAAATGGCTCTGAAGTTGAGATTATAGGTATGAAAGTTTTGTTTTTGCATGTGGAAATGGAGTGGAAAGAAAGAGCATATTCTGCTCACATCCTCCCTTGGGATCTTGAGAGACCTGAGCAATGAAATCCTGCACTGCTTCCCCACCATCACATATTTACCTAAGAATGTACATACACTATGGTGCTGGTACATTTAGACACATAGACAAGATCACCAAAATATTCATCAAATACAAACATTTTATATATGGTTGGGTATATAATTTGCAAGATCAACATGTTGAGACTTTTGTTTAAAACTTACTATGAATCTTAACATGGCGGCAGCTGCACATGAAAACAAATGTAAGGCCCTTTGGGGTGAAGGAGGCTGGCCCATGTCTTCAGATCAGTCCAGCCACAGACTGTGAAGATTTGGGTAGAATTAAGCTCTGATATCTGTTCTTTCTTAGCATGGGGTGCTTTCAAGCAATAAATGATCCTCCCTTTCTGTGCACTGATCTGGTCAGTATAGCCACCCCTCTCCCCACCCTGTCACTCTTTTCCTGCCCCAGCTTAATTTCCAATCCTGTAAGTAAGGAGCACTGCCTCCTGCCTCACTCTGTCGCTGTGAGATATGACAGGCCCTGCTCTGCCAACACAGCATCCACCTCTGGGGAATAGTCTTAAAATTACCCATATTCAGATTCAGCCTCACACACCCTCCCTCGGCTTCCCATTAAAATACTCGTAAAAAAAAAAAAGATGAAAAGGGGCAAACTCACAACAGCAGGGACATTATGGATAATAACCAACCATATGCCAGAATCCAGGGGAGCGATTGTGGCTGCAGCAACCATGGGTTATGGTAAGGAAGGCAGTCATGGCTACACTCGGGTCTTCCAGCAAGGCCTGTGTCCATCTGCGGTGTGTTCAACTGGGGTTGCCCAGATACCACACATTTGGAGGCCCTCAGAAATACACCATATTTCAACAACCCTCTCCTACAAATACCATTCCTACTACCTACTTCACGGCCACTTGACTTTTGAGTCTTAAGGAGATATTTTTTTTGCCTTACCCTATATCTCTCTCATTCTTAGTCATCTATTTCCCACTGAGGTCTCACCTGGACACTGCTCTTCCTGGCCCACTTTCCCAGCTTTCCTTTGTATCCACGAAAAGTATATGTTAAAGATAAAAGCAAGCAAACAAACAAACAACAGGACCCCCTACACACACACACACGCAAAACAGAGTAAATCTCCCCTTCTTGGCTGAGAAATTTTTCTAGATGAATTATAATGGTCTTCACTCCCTTCCAATCTGTAAGCCAAAATGAGGAGTCCAGCAAGACCTAAACACAGACCTGTGACCAGGTGCTTGAATCTTAGAGTAAAGTAACTCAATAGTGACTGGCCAGGATCTACGTCTGCACACATATAAAAAGAAACTCTGCCTTTGAGAGAGGGATGAAAATGGTCAGATGATCGGCAAATGATGCTCTGCTGAAGTCTTCAGCAGGTGGTGAAAGGAAAGAGGCACTTGAATATACTCCTCCTTGTCTTAACAGTTCTCTGACTTTAGAATTAAAGATTAACAAATGAGAGCTTCGCTGGGAAATTGTGTCTTCTTTGTCTTAGAAGCCTTGAAGCAGGTGCCTGCCACTGATAAGGTCAGGGGGGAGATGCTGTTGTATCTCTCAGGTCCTCTGAACAGATGTTGAGCTGGAGCTGACAGCAACCAAGGCCAAGGTCACCACGGCTGCAGAGGTCAGAGATGTCAGCCGTCTGTCTGATCAGAATGTGGTACCAAGGTTTCTGCTACCATCTTTACCTCTATGAACACATAAACCTTCTGGGGTTCCGGGACTTACCCTGAGACTGGAGAGGAGGCCTACACTCTAGCCTCCTTCCTCCCTTCCCTCACCTGACATGGATACACACATTCCTACACATGGCTCCATCGATACAGAGAAGCTGCTTGCCTGGATTTGTTTTCACATGCTACTTTAGAAATGTGTTGTTCTCCAACAACAACAAAATTGACTGCAAAGATAATGGAATTTTTTTTTCCTGTAGAAAGAAAAATTGGCTGATTCAGGCTTTTTTTTTTTTTTTACAACATTAAATTGCAAAAGGCAATGGATTTTTGTAGAGCTGTTGTTTAGGAAGAAAAGACATTTAAAATGTGCTGTTTTAAATACAAAAAGGCAGTGAATGATGTAATAAATAAGCATATGGGCACAAGACTTAGATTTCTTTCTTGTAAAAAATTATTTGACAAACAGATCAATCAAGTAAGTGAATGAGGAGGTTTTAAAGAAATTAGAGAAGTAAAATTTGAAGTTGTAAATTAAATTATATTTATAGCCTTTATGAACACATTACAAAAATTAAGAACAAAGCCAAGCAATTTCTGATAAAGGTACATCAGAATAGCAATAACAGGAGCCATTGTAAACTGTTATTACTCTAGGTTATACAGATATCCTTGAGGAAATTTCTCTTGAAAAGTTCTCTGGAGAGATATAGGATTTCTCTCTCCTCCATCTTTAATAGTTGCATAAAAGAGTATACAGCATTAAACTTGAACTGCATCTAATTCAAGCTGAATCAAAGTCCTTTCTGACATATTTCAAATTGGCATTATGGAATTGGAGTATCAGCCTGGCTGTTCTGTGTCTAAGTAATGCATTCTTGAATTATTACTGGTAATGAAGTTTTCTTCATGTAAACTGGCAAGTAGAAAGTTGAACAGCAGAGAGAGCAAAGTTTAGGATTGAAAATAATTCCTAAAAATGACATGCCTGAGTTTTTATGATGTTTTTGGTGTTTCCATGAAGCAAAGCTGTGATTTGTGAGTCCTAACTTGTATGATTTCTCTGCATTCTTTGGGCAGTTACCTTTGGGCTTAATCTGGCTCAAGATTTCTATTTCTAGAAACCAAGAGAATATAAGTACTATTCATGATTATATGTAAGATTTACATTTTAAACTCCACCACTCAGTGAGTCATCCATTTTACAAGTTTCCTGTGCATTTTGAAGAAATCTTTTTTTTTTTTTTTTTTCACAGCACCTACTGCAACGGACAGTCATCATTTCACAGAAATACCACCCACTAAACTATGAATTCATTAGGAAGGTCTTATTCATCTCTCACTCCACAGACCTGACTAGAATGTTCATTCTAACTGTGCACGTGCAGTTTGATGTGGGCAGACGGTGGGCTGTAGAGGGAACAGTAATCCCTGCTTCGGAAAATGCTTCAGAGCAAAAGCTCCTGGATCCTCAGCTCTGCTCATACCTGAGAGTGATGGTGTGTGTTTATCAGCCCAGTCCAGAGAGGCCAGGAGATTGAGCTGATGGTGAGAGAACTGAGCTGAGCGCTATTGGGTAAACGATAACACTATTAGCCCACTAACCTATTGAATCGTCTCGGTAATTAGGCACCCGAGAAGAAACCAAGCCATGAATGTAGTAGATAGGCCTGCGCCATCTCTAATGTTCCTCCTACGAGGCCAACAAGCATGGAACACAATAGCCTATTCTAGTTATGGCAGATACGACACTAGATTTTTACCATGTACATGTATAGATGGTGAAGGTCATGGCAGGTGAAAATTTGTTCACTAGAATCAGACATAGCCCACCCTTAACTTGAATGACTTCCAGAGTGAGAGAACAAACATAGAGTCATATACCACATATTGAGGTATTTAAAGGTTATAAACCCAGATAACAAAGAGCTAAGTCCAGTACATTCCATCCTCTATCTGGAGAAGCAATCCTTCCAATATGCTGGGAAGACTAAGCTCAGATACATTGATACAATCCTGAACTTCTTGGGATTCTGCACTCAGGGAGAAATGGCCTCATTAATCCCCCTTTTTTCCTGCCCTTGACTCTGCTACACACTGGGGGAGGATGGACACACAGCTATAGAAATGCATCCTGAATGAACATTGGTACAAAGTCCCAATTTATTTCTAATATCAGAGATCAGACCTCTACTCTTGCCTGATGCGTCTAAAACAAAAAGGGGGAACTGTAGAGAGCTGCAGAATGCCACGCCTTAAAGATGGAGCTGGTTTCCTTCCACCTTCCTGATGGTGAGTGCTCTGTCACAAACAACTCCATATTTGGCTAAGGCTGAGGATCTGGCTTGCTTCCGTGTATGTGGAACTATCTGCATTGCCCACGTGGCATGCTGGGGTTGGCTACCCAGAGGCTATTTAAGCTGTGGGCTGGCTTTCCCCAGGGTCAGAAGATTGTTCAAGGATCCTGAATAAAATGCATTGAGAAGAACAACAACAAAAAAAAATCAGAAAGAGGGAGAGGAGGACCTCCCCTATCAGTGGACTTGGGGAGAGGCATGCATGCAGAAAGGGGGGGAGGGTGGGACCGGGAGGAGAGGAGGGAGGGGCTTATGGGGGGATACAAAAGGAATAAAGTGTAATTAATAAAAGTTAAATAAAAAATTTAAAAAAAGAAATGCATCCTGAGTATCTAAATTTAGACACACACTTCACTATTATCTGTCCTTTAGCCACTACTTGGTCTAAGAAGACACACACACCTCAGAGAATGGATACAGAGAAGAGGCTGTGACAAACTCGAAAAAGATGTCCAAGTTGTTTGAACAGGAAATTTGGAGATTCTAAATTCCAGATTATCTTGATGTTGGAGTAATGGAAAACATGATTGTAACTGCAATAGCCAATGTCATTCAGGCTCCTTATAGCTAGGTAAGTCCAAAGTGGGACCCTATCAGGCATGGGTATGATGAAACTCTTCCTTAAATCTGAGGGTGGCCCTGGTTAGGAAAATAGGTGATATGACCACAAGGGGATTTCCTGTGAGTCAAAGAACAGTCACTGAAGTGAGGCAGATAGCACAGCCTGATGTAGTAACAGGCAAAGGCAAAGCTCTTCTCAGAAAGAGCATGAGAGCATCCTAGAAAAACTTCTATGGTCACATGGGAACATCAATCACGTTTGTCTGTAGGAGAAAAGAAATCACCCAGGCTCATGTGTTGTCAGAGAATTGGACTCACAATGTGTCTACCCAGTTCTGGACTCAGCCATAAAAGACACTTGGAAGAAAATAGATTGACACAACAGACAGCACAGGAGCCCAGAGGTCAAAGCCTATTTACTTGACAGAGTGTGGCTTAGTTATAAGTGCCCTTTTCCTGAAACCATGCCCACCCTCCCACTTTATCTCACCCACAGCCCATGAGATTGCAGATGTCCTTCTGCCCCACACTCGCTCTGATGCTTCAGAGCCCATGGTGAGGGCCTTTAGGCTACAACCAGAAGGAATTGAGTAAGAAAAGGTGAACAAAGTGATTGTGACAAGGGGGTGGCATTTTCAGGGAGATTCCAAACTTAGCAAAGTCTAGAACTCTGCTAGCAAGCATGATGGCCACTAACCTCTTGTGGCTGATTGAGCACCTGAAATCAAACAGGTTGATAGGGAATTTACTGTGAGTGAGCACACAGACTGATGTATAAAGAGGAAATAGAATGTAGCATAACCTTCATAATTTTTGCATTAATTTTATGCTTAAATGACCATACGTTTTATATATCACTTTACACAGAACCCATAATTAAAGTTAATTTCATTTTTATCCTCTTACTTTTCAAAGTCAGTCAGGTTAGAACATATAAAATTCTGTATTATATTACACTGTGTTTCTGTTATCACTACAGACTTTCTCTGGCTGCAGAGCAAGAACATGGTAGAAAAAAAAAGAAGAGACAAAGGAGGAAGAGAGAAGTCAAAGAAACAATTTGTGTTTAATTTTGTTGGGATGTTAGTATTGTTTTAGCATTTGCTATGCTTCAAGTAGTGATCAAAGAACAGTTACATATAGTACTTCACTTAATCTTTCTGTTATTATCTCCTTGTTACTGGTGAAAAGACTGAAAAAATACAGTTTTCCCATTCACCAAAGGAATATGCTTCAAGATTCTCAATGGACACCCTTTAAAGTTATGGATACTCCCAAGATCTATCGACACATAGAATTCCCTCCTGTACATATGTATTCATGACAACATTCAATTTATAAACTAGACATGACCAAGAAATTCATCAGAGAAAATACAGCTTCCTTAACAAATAGTGCTGAGTAAAGTGGATTTCCATGTCAAAGAATGAAACTATATCCATATATCTCACCTTACACAAAAAATTTAAATTTTAAATTGGTCGAAATTCTTAATACGAGATCCAAAACTCAAAAGACTCTGGGAAAACATAAGTAAATGCTTCAGCATATAGGCAAAGGGTTTTCTGAAAAATAACCCCATGAAATGACAAATGGACTTATATTAATTTCAGAAGCTTCTGAAGAGCAAATAAAACAATCACCAAATCACCAGCGTGGACAGACAGCCTACAGAATGGGGAAAATATGTTTTCCAGCTATGTAGCACACAAAGGATTAATACCCAGAATATTTGCACAAAGAATTTTAAAAATTAAACAATCCCAAAGTCTAATCAATAAATGGGTTAATGAACTGATAGACGGTTTTGCAATGAAGTGTTCAATAAATAGTAGAAAAGTGTTCAATATCTTTAGTTACAGGGATAGCAAATTAAAATTGCTTTGAGATTCTATCTCACCCTCATCAGAATGTTTGTCATTAAGAAAACAAATGACAATGAATCTTGACAAGGATGTGAGGGAGGAACCTCCTTTCATTGCTGGAGGGAATGTAAATTTGTGTAGCCACTATGGACATCAATACAAATTCCCTAAACAGCTGAAAATAGTACCATATGATCGACTATACCACTCTTGGGTATATACTCACAGGACTCTAACTTCACATACCACTTACACATTCATGTTCATAAGAGCTAGGAAATGGAACCAGCCTAGATGTCTGTTAACAGATTAAGAGATAAGGAAAACTGTGGCACACATACATGGTTCCCTTCAGCCCTAGAGAAAAATTAAATCACACCATCTGTAGGAAAAATGGATGCAAATGGAAATCAATATATTTAGTGAGATAAGCCAGACTTAGAAAGACAATTACATCATGTTTTACTCTCATATGTAGAACATGTATTAAATTACATATGCATATAATAAATGTATGTGTGTGTGTGTGTGTGTGTGTGTGTGTTAAAACAAGTAGTTCACAGAAGATTCGATGGTCTGAAGACAGGCCCCAAACCTACACTTACCTGTGACCATCCCTGCCTTCTTGCCCTTCTAAGGTACAGATGGGAGATTTTAGATTCTCTGAAGTTCTGGCTTAGGAAAATTGAGTGAGACTTAATCAGCTGAACAAACAAGGTTACAAATTGATCTTGACATGTGAAATCATTGAGAATATGCAGCAAAACTTCCAAGCTGTCAAAACAGTTCAGTGCGAATTTCCTTAGAGCGCTGGAGGTGGTTTCAGGGCAGGATTAACAATTCTAGTTCTCTACCAAACACCAGGGATGAAGTAGAGAAAATGAATTGGCTATCTTGAAGCTAATCTCCTGATGCTATTCATCCATAGGGCCACAGAGAACATGAACACCATCCATTGGGGTGGCAGGCTGAAGTGTCCAAGCAGACTTCAGTCTGGTTCTTTGTAGGAAGGTGTTTCCTCCAAGGCGGATCCTTATGGTTTAGAGGATGAGCTATAATATATTCTTAGCATTGCAGGCATGCAGTCCTGAGGTATGCCCACATGTTTCCTGGCCTCCTTTATCATGACATTTCGCTGCTGAGTGTTTTCATTCAGGTGGTAGTGCCTGGACTTCCTGAAGTTTCTCAGCCCAGGTCCAGCTAAAGGGCTGGGATGGAAATGGGGATCCCAGAGCTTTACTGTATTCATTTCCGTACCTCAGCTCAGGTGGCTTTTATAGCAAATAAATTTTGCTTCATCAACATAGTCTAGAAATCTGAAATCAAGGTGTCTTCAGGATGGTTATTTCTGGGACTATGACAAAGAATCTGTCCATAGTTTTGTTCTAATTTCTGGTTACCTACAGTCTTGGGTGCTCCTTTATATGTAGCTACAACAGTTTGATATTAGCCTTTATTCTGATAGCATATTGTTGCTCAACGCATGCCTACCATATTTGTCTGGCTTGGCATCCTAAAACCCCCTCTACTATAAAGGCAGCCACATTGTAGTAGTGCCCACTCTAATGGCCTTGTCTTAATGAGCATCTACCAAAACCCCATCTTGGTCTGTTCTGTGTAGCTACAACAGAATTCTCCAGACTAGATAATTTGTAATAACAAAGATTTATTTCTTATAGGACTGGAGGTTGGGAACTTCAAGGGCAAGTTCCTAGCACCAGGCAAGGGCCTTCTTGAGAAGCTGCATCAAAATAATGTGAATGGTGTTACACGACAAGGCAATTTATGTGTGAAGGAGAAAGAAAACCCTAGTTGAACTTTCTCTCATGAGGAACCCATTCCTGAGAAAACATGTGCCTTCTAGAGCTACCCTTATCTGTTCTGATGGGAGTGGCCTCTTAATCTCTTAATAGTTCCATCTCTTAGAACTGCTATGATAAATTTCAATGTGAGTTTTGGAAGGAATATCAGAACACAATAGATCCTAACTCTAAATAAGTTTGTACTTATAGGTACTGCATGTTAGGATTTTAATATGTTCTGGGGGCACAGCATTCAACTTATAGCATCTGGGATTCCTGATATTCCTTTGGAAAATAATTATACTATACCCAAGGTCTATGCAAGGGCCCAAGCCCATCCATTAACCACAATAGTCCTTGTCATAATGCGGTTCCATGTTCTGCTCCATCCCTTGAGGTGTCCAGGCACAGCTGGCCACTGAGCTAGGAGGGAAGAAGCAGAGTTCAGAACAGGTAGGGTCTGCAGGTGTCCTGTCCGTGTGGAAGTACCTGTGCAAAAGGGAAGAGTGGGGGCTTCTCTGAAGATTCTAGTGTTACAGCTCTCCTAGTTCAGAGCTATCCCAACTCGTAGGCGATATTCATTAAAACCGCTTATGTGTGTCTTTATCCCAGGGTGAACACGCGCTACACGAATCTTGGGAAGTGGTAACAGATTTACAGGATGGGTTTACCTCATTGGTTGGTGGCTAAAATGGTACCTCATTTACATGAAAAGACAGTCCAGGTGCTAGGCTATGTGACTACTTTTCACTACCTTGAGAATGTCATGGTTGGGGGTTGACAGGCTGTGTGCCCTAGGGCATGCAGACACTGAAGCAGGTCCTACTACTGCTGGTCTCAGGCTAAGATATTTGGTCTCAAGTTTAAGATTTTTGGAGTTTGGTCACCTTTCTGACCTTGCTCTAGCTCCATGCCTGTTTCCTCTGGTCACACACCCTACATGCCCCACATAGTAGATATGCTTTTCCCCTGGACAACTAGGAGTCTCCAGTGCAGTAATGACATGGGCCTTGGAAGGCAGTTCACATTTTCCTCTCAAGCCTTACTCAAGCATCTGGGTCTGTTGTGAGGAGATCCTCATGCTACTCTCCTCTGTTTTGACTCAGGCACCAGGTGTAGTCCCTCCTGTTTCTGGTCTCTGCGGCAGTGAGCAAAGCAGGGATAGTGGTCAGCTTCAACAGTCTATGTGGGAGAGACCATCTAGCCATGTGTAAAACATAGCATGCTCAGAAAAATGCCTCCCCTCTGCACAGCGGCCGTGTGGGTGCAGGACAACACTGCCTTTCCTCTCACATGCCCCAGGCACACAGTAACTGTAGCGCCCGTTCATAAATGCCTGCAGGTAGGTGGCACACAATCCTCATCACTCTCTTTCAAAGATTTCCTTCCCCAAATCTCCTGCATCTTGCAGTCTACCTACAGGCATGACCAATTTTAGGTCTGGGCCCTTGGTCCACCATCCTGGTGCTTCAGTTTGTGCTGACTTCCTGTCTTGTGTGCAGAGGCCCCGAGTGTCCAGACAGAGGCTTCCCATCTTGAGCAGACTATTGCACTCTAGCTATTACTCTGCAGAGATTCAGTTCTTCTCTTCCTTGTGACTTGGTGCTCTTGGTACAGGATCTTGCTCTGCAATCCATTAGCTCATGATGCCTAGCAACAGGACTCAGAAAAACAAAAACAAACAAAAATTCTACGAAGCAAAGTGCTGAAGTTGGACAGAGTTTATTAGGGAGTAAAGTAGGGCACAATCTCGAGGGAACCATGTGGATAGTGGCCAAAGGGACCACTGTACTAATCCACATGTTGTGTAGACTTTATGCTGCATCTGAAGTCTCTAAAACAAACAAGTTTTTCTGAGGGATAACCTCCTGTCCAGGTACTTGTCAGGCCCATTTATATTTATTCTTATATAAAGGACAACACTGTGTCCTTGTTCTGCTAGATAATAATCTTATGAGGCTTAAGGCCCCTGGAAACAGGCTCAGATAATTATCTCCTAATGATTTTCTGGGCAATTCAGGATATCTCTTTCTATGGTCAGAGATAGGACCTCAGGTTCTATTCTTCTGGCCAATAATTAGTGTTACAGTTTTAGTCTTCGGCTTTACAAATGGTTGATTCTGAAGGAGGGGTCTATCCCAATCTCTTCAAAACCTGGTAATATTTAACCAACTTTCCCATCTCAAAGACAAAGGTTGTGCAAGGAATAGATGATTTCTTGGTGTCCCTCTATTCTATCAGCCAGAGCTACTTTGTCCAACTGGTGGGGTTATGACACAGAATGCTCACTTCTAGAAAGCAGAAAATGAGAGACAGCCTGTACTTTTTCCACTCGCTGTAGGGTGTGAATGAAGTTATGAGCAAATATATATTGTATGATATGGTAGTGACTGTCTGAAGAACCCCAATTCCTCCAACCCTTTGGAGTGGCACAACCTTCCTAGAGTGAGGCTCAGAGCAATGGCAAAGCCTTTCTTCTGTCTGCACTTAAATGTTGATAAAGTGTGCAGAAAACTTCTACCATACTACTCTGCCCTGTTTGTTTAAAGCCTGAAGACTGCTCCTGCACAGATGCTTCTCCTGCTGATATAAGCTAAACTTTGTTTGGCTATATTTAATAATCTTTTCTCCTTGTTTAACTGTATACATAAGCATACTGACATTTGGAGTGCTGTGGCTTCTCCATCAAAGAGCCCAGACCACCCAATACAAGCTTTTCTAGATCCGTCCTTTCTTCATTCTCTTGCTGCCTCTGAAAGAGTAATCCTGGAGCCTGGAAGAGCCTGGCAACCCACCAAAGTTTCTATAATGCTGAGGTCATATACATGGCTAGACATTCTCTTCATGACTTTAGTCTTTAGGTCCTTAAATCTTTCCCACTACATGCTAAAAAAGCTGTCTTTGTGGTTATCCTCCAAAAGGTGTCTCTCACCTTTGGTGGAATAGCCAGGGGAGGCTGAAGAATGTTCCACAGATGCCATCATTAATATTCCAGTGTGGGCCAGTGGTCTGAACCCACCATCCCTATGTGGTAGTTAATTTTATGTGTCAACTTGGCTAGGCCCCATGAGCCAAATAATTGGTGAAATACTAGTCTGTAAGTTGCTGTGAAGGTATTTTCTAGATGAGATTAACATTTTAACCAGTGGAATCTGAGAGACAGATCACCCTCCATAAAGTGGGTGGATCTTGCTCAATTAGTTGAGGGCATTAAGAAAAATATTACTGACTCCCTCAAAGAAAATATATTTGTGGCGACAGAGTGCCTCAAACTTGAGCTATACTGTGTTCATTCCCCGCATTTCCCACCCACACATTGCAGCATCAGTTGATCCATACCAGCTACTCTAGCCCATAGTCATTTCCCTAGACATAGTACATTCACTGGAAAGCACATGGGTCATATATTCCAGGCATTTGTCTCACTTTGTGGGGTCTCATTCTAGGCATAAACTCCTACATCCTAGTCCATTCTACTAAGGAATGTTCTACTCAGTAATATCAAAGGGGAAGGAGACAAGTAGGAGGTTGTAGAACTGGATGACACTGGGCCTGGAATCTCCTTGATAGACAGATCCTAATCCTGATCTGTCTCGAGAACCCCAATAAGAGCCTGACCCAAACTAGCAACTTCTGTCTTGCTCCAGGTGAGAACTTAGCCTCAACTCATGACCTAAAGAACAGGGAAGACATCTGGAAGCGTGAAAGGCTCACAGGTCCTGGACTTCTCTTCTTTCCTGTTTCCTTCTGGCAGCTATTGACATGACCATGTGATCAAGTAGAAACCTGCTTCAACCCCCATTTGATGGGTGAGAAGTTGAGAAGAGTTTATAGATCTCCACATCCAGCTAGGGTCAGTTTGGGCTCACAGTTTCTCCTTCTGAGTCCCTCTGTGGAGGGAAAGAGGCTTGCATGATTTGAGGAGACACCTTGCATGCTTCTCAGTGGTCTGCTTGTGAGAGAACTGTATGAGCCTTATCTCCAGCCAGGGCAGTTAGCCTCTTGCGGGGTGGGGGTGGGGGACTCACCTCCATAAATGTAGTATCTGACTTAAAGACAACTGACTCAGACCCAATCCCACCCTGTCTGGCATCTCAAACTTTCTCTATTATCAATACGTATCAGGAATGAAAGTTTGCAAGTGACAGACAGATTATCTAAGGAACAGCAACGATTCAAGGAAACAATCTGACTTAATACTCTTAAATAGTCTCAGAATCTGGCTTCTTCTGGACGGGTGTTTCATAGGCCTTTTCATCTCACTCATGTTCAAGGTGACATCTGTAAGCTGGAAGAGGCGGTTTGTATGGTCTCAGGAGATGGCAGATCCCTCAGCATCACACAGGCCACTCCTCTGTTCCTCTCAGATCGTCCAGGCTCTGTAATGTCTTTTGATTGTCATGAGCCTCGGGTGTGAGAAACCACCACCTGTCCTCTTGTTCCTGTAACAGTAAAAAACTCATGCTGTATTTATTGCAACTCAGCCCTTTCTGAAGCTGTATGTCTTCCAAGGTGGAACTATGTGGCCCATAGTTTTTTTGGCCAGGCTTGTGTGCTATATAACACATAGCTATATAGCTATCAACACAATATAGCTACTTTTATACCCTCTTCACCTCCCAGAATGATACAATTAGCTAATTTCTGTGGCTTTCTGGGGTTCCCCAGGATATACTGGATACTGTATAGCCAAAGGAAGTCTTTAGAAAAATAACGTAACTGAAAAAGAACTCCTCACTTCTGCTGAGATAGCCAGGACATCTGTTTTCCTCCTCGCCTTCCTGTCTTTCACTGCATTCTTCCATGCACAATATTTTGGAGGTTATAGATGGCCTTTCTACTTTCTTCTTGCTGTGGTTATTTGAGGTATGTGTTAGACTACGGAACTGAACTGATGCCAACACCGTGTCCTCAAACCTATAAAGCAGCAAGATAAATAAACTTCTTTTCAGTATAGCTAGCCCATTTCAGGTATTTTGTTATAGTGATGGAAAACTAATACATTCTTCCTGTCTCATGGAGACAGCTCGTATATCATATATTTTGTAGAGGATATTTCTCCTCTATCTTTGGAACTTTGATTGTGGGATGGCTTCCAGAAAACTTAACTGATAGGCAGGATACAAACACTGGTTTGGTACTTTCAAAATACAACACAAAATTTTTCTAGCCAAGCTACAAAATTGAGCAGGATGCTCAGGGGATCTCCTCCATCTCCCACTGATCCCTCCCTGCTTCTTTCTCTCTCCTCCTTTCTTTCTAAAATAAGGGCGCATGTCACTCAGACTAGCCTCACATTTATTCCTGACCCCTCCCTCAACTTCCCATGTGCTCAGATTGCAAGTGTGCACCACCACACTTGGCTGGGGAGTTCATTGTCTTGGACACAATTGCTCAGAGGTTGCTTCAACCCCAAGAAGCGGTGATGTTTCACAGCAAGGTGAATGCTTTTCCTGTACAGGGTGTAAAAGATGCACTTTCTAGTTAGTCAAGTGTGTCTTGTGGCTTTAGTCTTAGGGTACACCTCTAAAAACCATGATTTTTTTTTTCAGAAATATTCTGCTGGCAACATTCAGGTCAAAATGTTGCCTGGCACCATTCCCATGTTCTAGCCTAACTGTTTGATAAGAGAGGCTCATTTGCCAAGGTCATCCCTTTGATTTGCATCTGGACTGAAAAGAATCTGGTTTAGGACTGTAGCTGGCTCAGTGGGGTGAACCAATTAGAGCAGATAGCTGAGCTTTTTATGTCAGTAGGGAACAATGTAAGAATATAAGAAAAAGTTACCCATTTGGAAAAATACATGTTAAAACTCATGGTTTGCCAATGTATGGAGTCTGCAATCTTAACTCCATAGCTAGAGGACTGCAGAGAGTCTGGCAACATCCTGAATCTGAACACAAAATATGTGAATCTGAGGGGTGAGAGAGAGAGAGAGACAGAGACAGAGACAGAGACAGATGTGGATTTTTAATTTTTATGGACATGTGATTGAATATTAGACTTAGAGCAGGATATCATGGAGTTGGTTTAATGCAGATAATTAGTGATAGTTGGCAATGAGCTATGAGAACAGCGAGGCAAAACCATTGCAAGGCAGAGTCATTCAAACTGGATGGACAGAGTGTTAACAGAGCCCAGGAAGGCCAGTCTGTTGGAATCTGGAACCAGCTGGCAAAGACATGACCTGAATCAGAGGACATAGCACAGATATACAATGTTCTCCTCTTTATCCTAACCTCTAGTCTCATTATTTATTGCCACTAGTTTAGGACATCTGGATCTGGAGAAATTTATCAGATAAGGTCACCCCCCACCCCCAAGTACAGAGCAAAGAAGGAGAAAAGGAAGAAGACAATCCAAGGACAGGAACTCTGTCTTATCCTCTAGAGCCACAGTTCTGGAAGCATTGTGGTTCAATGGCACTGTGCTTTGTAACAGGGTGTTTCCCAAAGTTTCATTTGTTAAGGATTTGATCTTCAGTTTGTTGATACCAAGAAACTTTAAGATGTGGAGGCTCTGTAGAATGCTGAGGGTATGGCTTTGAAGTGGTTTGTGAGATATTAGCATCTTTCTCTCCCTGCATTTTTTGTATCTTAGCTAAGAGGTGAAGAGTTTTGTTCTACCATGTACCTCATATCATGTCTCTCTCCGGGCCACAAAGGAAAGGGGCTAACTGATCATAGATTGGTCCCTCCAAAATTGAGTGAAGAGGCCAATAGTGTAGTTCAGTGCAGAACAGTTGCCTGGCAGGAGGGAAACCCTGAGTACTCTACCCAGTAATGCAAAAGGCAACAATCATCTGCAAGTCAACTTAAACTTCCTATCTTTATAAGCCAATAAATTCAGGTATTTGTGGAAATGATGCAAAGCTGACTAACAAATGGAATTCATTATCTTTGGGCAAGTCACAAGGTCTGGGTTTTTGTTTGACTTCTAGACTTCAATGGCCATTTGCTCACATCTTTCTCATTTAGGGATTCTTAAAATGTGCTTCTTCTTGATTTGGAGAAGAAAGTGAAGGGATTTTGAATTCACATTTTCCTAGTAATGCTTTGGGGTACCTTGGTGCACAGGGAAATCATCTGACTGAAGGGTAAAAGAACTGAGAATGAGAGTGGAACTCTAGAAACTTTCACCATGTTTGTTATTATTTCTTTAAGGGTTTTAACATAGTGTGTTCTGGTTATTATTCATCCCCAACCCCAGGAAACTATCATTTTAACACAAGAGAAACCAGTCAAAATGGAGTAACAGGGAAACAAAACAGAAGAGCAGACATATAAAAACTACTAAAAAGTTAAATATAAATTATACCTTTTCTGTAGTTATGCTAAATACAAATGAATTAAATGTTATAGTTTGAAAGAGAACATTGACAGAATGGATTGAGAGCACAATCCAATTATATCCTCCTCAGTGGAAATATACTTTAAATCCAGTTACACAAATAAAAATAAAAGATGTATATTTATCTATATATCACACAAACAGGTACCAAAAGAAAGATGAATTAACTCCAGGCTCAGGCAAAACAGACTTTAGGTAAGATATTACTAGAGACAAATGAACATTTAAATGATGAAGGGGTCAATCTATTAGGAATACACAGTGGTTATAAACATGTCTGCACTCAATAACAGATGACTATATCTTGTGGCTTTCATTTTTCTACTTAGAATGGCACCATTATGAATACAATGCTCCAAAGGCCAGCAAAACGAACCAGTGAAGAGTGCGTTCTCACCCAAAATGCTGGGGCTAACTCGGGCTTGATAGCAATGAAGAAGCATGACAGCCAGTGCAGACCACAAGAGGCAGAGATATCCGAGAAAATGGACAAGTGAGCTGGAGGGGTTTCTATCATGACTGCCTTTGGTCAATAGCTAGGTGCTCCTAGAGGCAGGTGTTAACTCTCTGGGGCTTTAGCCCTCCATAGGTGAGAGGTGGTGATAGTCACAAACACTGAGAGATGGGAGCAGCCAGACTCCCTCAGCAGCAGCTGAAGAAACCAGGCAGAGCTCTGACAGCCCCTGCTTCTCCTCCTCTCTCCATGGGACACAGCCTCAGTCCTTTACATCCTGGTGTTTTGCTGATTTTTGCACAGATTCGAATAAGGAGTAAGATGATCCACCACTCTCCTAGCTTGTGTATTTTGTCCTCTGTTCTGCATTATCCCATTATGATTGACATTTAGTATTTACCCACCAATATGGTTGAGGAAAAAAAAAACCAACAAACTGCAACAAAAGCCCCAGGACTAAGGGCCCAAAGCAATCAAAGAGGTTTTGCTCCTAATCCATAATAAGCCAGACACAGGCATGAATTAGCCCCTTGGTGGCACATAACTCTGAGACAGCCAGCTGCTTTATTCTGCCTGTGTGGTCTCCATCCCCCTTCTGAGACACTCCCTACCTGCAGGAGAAGAGTCCTGTTTGCTCTGCAAAACCACACCAGGGACCTGAAGTTGAGAATACAGCTTGAGCTGAACAAGCCCTGTTCAGGGTAGCAAACATGTGAGCTGAGCCTCTGCTGCCTTCCCAGCCCCAAACACTGCAGTTTTGCCTGCCATACCTCTCCCCAGTGATCTCCAGGAAACACAGAAGATAGGATGCTGAAAATAATTAACTTTTAGGAAGGATCTTTTCCAAGAGGCTGTCCATGTGTCACTCTGCTCTTCAGAACCAGGACCTGCAAAGACTGGAAAGTTAACAGATCTCACAGTCAGTGTTAGTGGTGATCCTCGATTCAGGGTGAGGAGATAACTTGGCCAATGGCTAGGGAAATATTTTATATGAAAGGATGCTACTGATGCCTAGGGGGGAGAAATCAGTGATGCTCACTGACCACTGCAGGAGCCATGGTCTATGTCATGCACACAACGCTCAGGATGACCATACACCAGAAGGTTTATGGCTCAAAACACTTCAGATGTTAGAGGTAAGCCATCCAGGTCTTAGGAGGTTTTCTGCCAGATCACTTCAGGATGGTCCTTTACCTTGCCCACCTTGGATGTCTTACTTCACTCTCAATTCACATTCTGCTCCTCAATGACTAGTTTGCTTATTAAAAGTCTGAACACTTCCTCTTTCCACTCTCCAACCCAATGGTGATCTCAGTGTTCCCCTTCGGTGTATCATTCCTCTTCTCAGAACGTGTATCGTCCTGCCCTTTCCTCAGATCTCAGCTATCTTTCAGAATTCCTGCTTCAGCCTTTGCCTGCCTTTCTTTATCCCTTATCCATATTTTCTCTATCTTTCCTTCAGGCTTTCCTAATCTCTGCTGTGAGCTCAGCTTATCCAGAGCAATGATTTCTTCTGTTTGGATCCTGGAACAGAGTAACTTTTTGGAAGACTCCCAAGCTCTTAGCCAACCACTTAAGAGGGCACGATATCACGGAGAAGACACCATAAGCCTTCATTGAGCTACACACCCCCAAGGACCTGACGAAAAGCAGCATGTCTCTAGGCTGTTTGTATCCAGTGTTGATAGTTGCAGCTGTTGCTTTTTTTGGAACCCATGCTACCTTGTGCTGTGCGAGCTATCTGGATTGCCAGACAAGCTGCCTACAAGGGCAGTTAAACATGGATTTGGATTTGGGTTGGGGCTTAAGTTGTGAACACTAAAAGTAGTTTGAGCCACAAACCTCTTTACAACTAGCACAGGTTGGCACTGAAAGCTTTGGCCCAGAAGGAATGAGAAAAAAAGTTGTCTTGGGTCCAGGTTTTAAAATTGGAAGTCCAGCATCGCAGAAATGACCAGGGAATGGCTCCTCACCAACCTAGGATGATCTGAGTTGGAACTACCTTAGACAGAGGCATCAGAACCTATCTGCCACTTTGACTCAATATTAACTATAAGCATGGCTTTTCCTGATGCTGGGTCTTTGTCTCCTGCATGTAAGTCTGCAAGTGTGACTCAGAAACAGACTCAAAGGTTCTGTTCACTGTAACTTTCTTCAGAAGACAGCCTAAAAAGGTTGCAATATATGCCTTAATCTTTGCAAGAGTGATTGGTAGTGGATACAACCCCTGCCCTGATCTTTGATGAAATGTGGAAAGATTATATATATATATATATATATATATATATATATATATATATATAGTCTGCAAGTATATGACTGGCCAGAGGTGGAAAAACACATTGAAGAGGCAACCAGAAAGGCATCCTGAAGAAGGTCATGACTGAGAGTGGAGACTTACAGGACAGCAATGTGTCAGGCAGAAAAGTATATTTGAGGGATAACAAGAAAATCTATACATTAAGGAAATGTTGGAGTGCTTAGAAACCAAAATAGACTAGAGAGAAATACATTTTCCCTTGGCATTAAGTGCAAGTTCATCCTTAAATTTATAGTGTATGATTATAATGTTTCAAAATGCATCTATATCTATTTTTCTCTTTTCATAACCTCTATGTGAGGATGACAAGACAGATTATTAGTCCAGTTTACATTTTGGAGAAGCTGGCCCCAAAGAGTTCAGCAATTTATGCAAATCACATCTAGTTAAAGCCTTCAGACATTGACCTTGAGTCAGGCTGCTGAATGCGTCAGGATTGCCTGGGCTTTGTCACTAGACAGATGTACAGTCCTAGATTCCTTACACGCTAATTCCATGACTTTAAGCAAATTACAAAGTGACAGATTTCTCACATGTATTAGGGACAAATAATGCATCCTATGTAAGGACTGCCATGTGGATTTGATGAGATAAGTAACTAGAAGGGACTGTAAGTCCCTGGCAATTGGGGAACCATCAAAAAAGAAAAAAAGAACCACCAAAAAAAAAAAAAAAAAAAGGTCTCTGCAAACTTGGGCTCTTAATTATGAATATCATGGAGTCATCTTGCTTTCAACAAGAGGTTTCTATTGTGTAGCTCTCTCCCTGTGGCTGTGCTTCTCCATATTTCTAGCAAATTGATTCTCAGTGTGTTCATATTAATTAAACAACCTTTCTTCAAGGATGAGAAAGCTGATGTGCTTTTGAGGGGATGGTAATTACACTTGATGTCTCCTTTAATAATATGAGATTGAAAAGAGTTGGGAGTGTGGTATTTCACAGCAGAGGCAACCATGGTGACGGCCAGCTCATCTGGAGTGGATTTGTTAACTTGTTTACTCTGGTGTTTGTCCTTGATTACTATTTTAACATAGACTCCACCCAAGGAGAAGAGAAACCATTGTACATGGCAACACATTCCAGTCTTCTCCATCTTATTGAGTAGCACGGAGAGTTTATATACATGTCTCCATCATCCTGTCCCCCTCTGATGCTCTCAACACTAATCATCCTCCACTAACAGCCCACTGACGGCTCAGCTCTGCCCATCAGTGTGGTCTCAACAGTTCTCTTTGCTTTATGATGCCCCTGTTCTTCTTTACTATGCAGAGGGATCTACTCATATACATGGACATATTGGCACTGTCGGCAATGGATGCCCTTTGCCTACTGACTACCAGAAGGGAGAAGCTTCCTTTAATAGTCAGACTTTTCATCTATTCTTTGCTGTATGCAAAACCTAGGGATTTATTTTTTTAATTTTGACCTTAAAATAGCATTAAAAATATTATTAGCTGTTTTACATCCCAACCGTAGATTCCCCTCCCCTCCTATTGTTCTATCCCCTTCCCCCCCCCCCCACATCTCTCCAACTTCCCCCAGTCATCCACTCTTCCTCTGTTTCTCTTCAGAAAAGGGTGGGCCTTCCGTGGACATCAACCAAACATGGCATACCAAGGTGCAGTAGACACCTTCCCTTGTATTAAGGCTGGACAAATTATTATGAGAAAAAGAGTCTCCAAAGCTGGCAAAAGAGTCAGAAACTGCCCATGCTGCCCTGTTAAGAGTCTCTCATGAAGACCAAACTACACAACTATAACATAAATACAGGGGGCCTAGGTCAGTCACATTAAGGCTCTTCAGTTGTTGATTCAGTTCCTGTGTGGCTCTATGAGGTCGGGTAAGTTGATTCTGTGGGTTTTCTTATGGTATCCTTCATCCCTCTGACTTCTTCAATTCTTGCTCCCTTTTCTTTGACAGGATTTCCAGTGTGTCATCTAATGTCTAGTTGTGGGTCTCTGCATTTGTTTCCACCAGTTGCTGGGTGAAGCTTCTCTGAAGACAACTGCACCAATCTATGAGTAAAGCAGACTATCATCAGGAATCATTTCATTGACTTTTTTTCCCCAATCATGTTTAGGTCTCCAGGCTCTCCAGGCTTTTGGTCCTTGACTCATGTTTTCAGAGGGTTGAACCCAGGCTTATTCTTATTCATGCCCATGGGCAGAGCATCATAGTGGTGGGAATATGTAGGCAATTTATCACCGAGTGGGAGAACAGGAATCAAAGAGTGAGGGAGATGCCAGGACATAGATACAGCCATCAGAAACATGGTCCTAATGACTGACTTCCTCCTCCATCTAGATCGTACTTCCAAAGGCTTCCACAACCTCCCCAAATAGTGTCTCTAGCTGGAGGCAGTGTGTTCAACACATGTGCTTGTAGGAAACATTTCATACCTCAACCACAGAAGTTCCCGCCATCCATCCTATGTGTGTTCCGTGGGTTCTCTCTGCTAAGCTTTGGAAGAGTACTATAGATGAGAAGGGCTGTGGGCATCTCAGACAGTCCTGAGTTCACATCTTCACCCTGTCTCTTACTCCAAGAGAGTGACCACAATATTACTTCCACTGAAGCGCCTTTGCTTCCTGTCTAGGAATGGAGATGACAATACTTACAGAATCACTGGAGAGATCAAATTCAGCAAGTAAGGTAAAAGGGACTATGTATAGTAAGAGTTAAAGAAGACATTCTCCTCGTCTTCATGATTGTCACCTAGAAATCCAGATGTAGAACTCAGGTCAAACTCTCCTAAGTTATTCAGTATAGAGTAATGGTCTATATGCAGATGGCACTCAAAGTGACTTTATCCAGTATCTATTTAGAGTAATTGAATAGGATCTCCAAGGACTCATCACATTCATTAATTATTCCTTGGTGTCTACCAGGGGCCTGCTATATGTCCACTAAAAGAGGTGTGTCTGGGATCAGGACATAGCCTCTACTTTCCTGAAACTCATGAGAACATGTGAATTTTTACCTTTAAGAAAATCACAGAGGGTTCCTCAGTGGGTGGGGACAAAAGCCTTGACTTACAAGTATCTCCTAAAGAACAATGAAAAGGAGATCCCTATCCCAAGAAGTCTTGTCTAGTCCCACTGTTGCTGTATGTGCCATAAACAGGACCTTAGGATGTCTTTCATATTTTAAGCTCAGCAGCAGCATGAGGCTGCAACTCCTTGAGACAGCATGTTGGATAACCAGCTCCAGTCCTGGCCTGAGCAGTCTGAACATGGAGACATTTGTATGTCATGTGATGCCAGGCAACTCTTAGAAAAATGGAGTCATTCTGGTCTATTCTTGAGGAGAGACAGTCCTTGGAGAAGGAGGCTACAGGATCCTGAGTGATATCTGTGTGTTTCAACAGAACAGGAAAGTACTTGGAAAGCTAAAGATAACCCACCCCAGTGGCTCATGGGAAGCCAAATAAACAGATGGTGTTCTAGCCCAAGGCCAGGGCAGAATGTTTACCTATAGCTCCTGGTGCCTGTCTTATCAGTAACAATACCAGACCAGCATATTTGGCTATGCCTTATGCCAAAAAGTAAATACACACACACACACACACATATATATATATATGTGTGTGTGTGTGTGTGTGTGTGTGTGTGTAGTTTTGATTCTAATTTCACTAAATCACTTGCTTTATAAAAGGCTTAGAGATGTCTTTACAGAATAGAAATTTGGGATGAAATTGGGTTTGAACTATGTCAAAGCAGTTTTAACCAGTGAATCATTCTAGTGTGTATGTGGAGGGGGGTAGTTCTCAATTACTGGTAAGTTTGTTTCCCCCAGCACTCCAGTTTGGGGGAGAAGTTTAAAGATGTCTCAGGGCATTTAAATTGTGGTTGGAATGAACAGCATACTAGCATCTGGTAGGCAGATGCCGGGGATGGTTCTAAGTATGTGATCATGCACTGAATAGCCTCCTGCATTAAAGACTGTCCAGCCCCAAATGTCGCTATTGCAGAATATTTGATGCTTTGACCCCAACATTTTCACAGGCCAAAATCACCATGCCCACAATTGTCTTGCGTTCTTTCTTGCACTGAGCTAGACCATTCACAAAAGTGTGGACTCCCTTGTTCATAGTCACACAAACCTAAAGACACATACAGCAGGAAGTCAACTGAGGGAAGTCAATTTGTGTGCAAATTGTGGGTGTCATTATAGGGCCACTTGAGCAGGAAATTTGAGTCCTTGACCACTTAGAGCAGTGGTTCTCAGCCTTCCTGACTCTGTGGCCCTGTCATACAGTAACTCAAGTTGTGATGATCCCAACCATAAAATTGCTTTCATTTCTACTTCACAACTGTAAGTTTGCTACTGTTATGAATCATACTGTAAATAGCTGTATTTTTCTGATGGTCTTAGGTGACTCCAGTGAAAGGATCATTAGTCCTCAAGGGGGATTGTGACCCACATGTTGAGAGCCACTTACTTAGGCCATGATCTAAGGGAAGATCAGGTGTGTTGTCTGAGAAAAGCCAGAGCTATGTCTGCTAAAGCTTGGATCCAGACCCAAGGCCCCTTGGGTCAAAATCCTAGATCAAGGAACAATAGCTGAACAAGTATAAACAATGAGTCTCATGTCTAGTCCATGATAGAGGTGGTGAATGTGCTGGAGAATGGGGAGAACAAAGGAGCCAGGAACAGTAATCAAGAAGGACTGCCAGAAGACCATGTGTGGATATTTAGCTCTGATTCCTTCTGTTAGCTCTTTAGACACCAGAATTCAAGTGAAACCCAAGCCTCAAAGGAAGGAATATTAGACTCCTGGGAATAAGAATATAGGAGATCCCAGGATGAGAATAACAGAATGGAAATAAGCAGATTTAAGACAGCCTAGAAAAATTCCAATACTTTACTAATCATTTTTGCTTTGAGCCATTTAACTGAGATAAAAACATTGCAAATCAATTCCTTTATTTTATTTCACTGCTATGTTTTGAGGAAATGGCCCAATTCCTGCATCCAAATGCAGGAATTAATGTGTGTATTTCATGATGCATCTCTCCTTGCTTCCCTGTCCTCACTATAACATGATGCTCAATGTGGACATGTTCTGGCCTCTACCCCTGAATATTCTCCAAATTATTTCTTTTCTTGATCCTCCTCCATCACTTATCTAGTATAGGAGCCCATCATCTTCACATTCCCTGTGGCAACAGTTTCCTAGTTGGTCCTCGATACCAGACTCTGCTTCATTCTCCACATATATTGCAGGAAAATATATATCATCATACACCTCTAAAAATATCACTCTAATTTGAAATTCCTTCACTGGTTTCACCGGACCTTAATCCTTGCTTAAACTCCTGACTGTACCATTGTCCCTTAACTCTGTAGTTTCTGTCCCAGTCCTAAGGGTCTAGTACTCTCATTCCTGGATGCCAGGCAAAAGAGTATTTTCCATATTTATCTTCTATTATACAAAAATCAAGTAACATCTGTTCCTTCTCTTCCAGTGACTCTGACACTAAAGCCTTTGTGCTCTGGACATGTCCATTTCCAGCAGAGCAGCAGTTGCAGGTGAATACAGAGAAGGTTGTAAAACATGACCACGGACAATGTCAGGAGGTGAGGCTGCAGTAGTTATGGGGCTATTCCTTCATAGACCGTCCTGTAACCTGCAAGGACAATGTCAGCATGTGTTCCACAGTCGCCATCTCCTTCAGGCTGTGCCCTCACTGCAGATGCCTTTCTCTGTATGACTCTGAGTGAGAGAGGTAAGGTATAAGGGTCTGGGCATGTTTGCTCAAAGAGATGATCATTTGCTCCAGGGTGTTCCAAAGACTGGTTGAACTATCTTTGAGCCTGCACCACAGTTTCATCTCCCTGCACTCCGTAAGACAGTATACCCAACAGAAGATGGTGTCTGCCATGGAAGGCCCCAAATAACATGTCATTTACCAAATCTATAAAGACTGTGCCCTCACTAAGCTCTGAGGGGATGCTAATCTAGCTTGCTTTCTGTTGCTGTGGTAAGATGTTCCAATCAAAAGCATCTTGGGAAGGAAAGGGTTTATTTCATCTTAGGTTTCCAGGTTACCATCTATCTTTGAGGGAAGTTATGCAGAAACTGAAGCAGGAACTGAAGTAGAAACCAGGGAGGAAGGGTGCTCATGGGCTTGCCGTCTGGCTTACCATCACCTTTCTTACACAGCTCAGACCCACCTGCCTTGGGTGGTACCACTCATAGTAGGCTGGACCCACCTACAAGAATCATCTATAAAGACAATTTCTCAGAAACATGGCAATGGGCCAAACTGATAAAAGTATTGTTTTAATTGAGGTTCCCTCTTCGCAGGCGACAACAAAATTAAGTAGCATTAGATGTACAGTGCAGGCCCAGGCTGACGGTAGGATTGGTGGTTAGAGATTTTTTGGCTCACTGATTTCAACGAGAATGATTAAACACTGAGAAAACAGTGGCAGAGGAGCTCAGCTGCCGAAAGTCAAAGAATTTCAATTATTATAATGACCAGGAAGGACAGAGTGGCAGCTAAGGGACCATGACCCATAATAGACTCTGAAGTCCCTAACCATCAGAGAGCTGGAACGCTGATCACAACACTATCCAGCTTATTGCAGCAGAAGAGACCAACCAGAAAGTTGATGGAAACTGCCCTTGTAAAATACAGAAACTTCCATAGATTTCAGACTGAGAATTCAGTGACTGAACAGGGAGCCGTGTTGCCAGGAGGATGGACTCTACAACACTGGCCTAGGCTCATAGCAAGAGTCTCTAGTTTTTTCATACCTACAGTCATTCATTGTAGTAGTTTCGTACAAACTGAAAGGGGATGATAAAGTATTTTGAGAAACTTTGGTCACAATTGACTGTGATATTCAGAGACACAAAATGTAGTAATGGCCTCCTTGTTAGGGTGGAACTACAAACCTCAATCATTCGTATTTTACTAAGGATGAAATATAAATTATTGAGCCTTGTAGCTTAGGCCAGGAGAGGAGAAGGCACACGGCCTGTTAAAGTCCTTTAGGTTGTTTGCTGCAAATGTGTCAGCATGACACATGATAGACTTTCTGGTTACTTGGACCTTGCCACCCAGAAGCTTGCAACCCTATGGAGCACTGCAGTATTCTGAGGTGCCAGACCAAGATAGAATACTTCACAAAGATGGGGTACCATCTTTCAGGATGCAATAAATGTACAAATTAAAGATCCTTAAGAGTATTTCCAGGAGCCTGGGTGGGGCAGTAGAGATGTCCCCACTTGCTCTCAATTCCCAATGCTTTACTGCGAACCCTGGATTTCCAACCTTCATGCTCCAAGCTCTTCAGGATTAGAGATGCTGTTCCCTACAGGCTACACAGTGTCTCTAGGGGACAGCGAAGAGGCTCCTTTGTGTTATATGGCATGGTTGCTGCCTCAGACCTGTGAATTCCATGTGTCAAAAGATCAGTAAGTGAGAAGACATCGTGTAGAAATCAAGATGACCTTGATTATCGGGAGATGCACCTGTCGTTATGTCTTGGGAGCCTGGAGAGTAAATATGGTCCCTCTTAATAACTGGCACTGTGAAAGAACAAGTACAGCAATCCCTATGCCACAGGGCCTATGCAGAAGGGGACAATGAACCAGGAGCTGGAGCCTCTGGAGACAAGTTTCTGCCACCAGGAATAGCTACAAGACCACATGGGTGGGGACAAAAAGAGACTATAGAACACACAGTAGAGAAGGGAGCTTTATGGTCTGGGTGCCAGTTTTACTATCAGGGACTGTAGCTTATTTTGCTAGTCTGCCTTTTTTGGGTACCTGAGAAGTGAGCCAATCAGAACCCCAGGCTCATTTTCCATAATGAGTGTGGAGTGGGATATAAGGAGAAAGCCCCTGGACACATGAGCCTGTGAGCAAGGGCCTGCTGCTCCCTCTGTGGAGGGGCTCCGCACAGCCTCCTGCCTCCAGCGTCTACATGGGTATCTCAGCTGCAGGAAGATTCTTTACCTTACCTATAGCAGCTTATATCCCATGTGAGTGTAATGCCTAGCGATTTCCACCTTAAGGGGCTCAACTAAGATGGCCACTCTCCTGTCCACTGTTGACCAGAGCTGTGTTGAGCCTGTACTGGAGTTCAACTCTGCCTCCCTCCTCTCACACCTGTTACTCCCTAATCAACAGCTGGTATATCCAACTCCATTTCAGAATCTTGGGGCTCCCACCACACACACACAAAAAGAAGTTGTAGCTCCCAACTGTGACCACATTCATACCAGTAGGGAGGCTTAGTCTTGTGTTAGCCTGTTTGATCTCCTGAGAACAAACACACTATACCCTGGGTGGCTCAACCAATAATCTCATATATTTTTAGTTTTGGTCGATGGGGAGACGAAGGTCAAAGCACTGGCATATTGGGTGTCCAGTGAGGGGTCCACATTTCCCTCCCACAGGTGACACCTTCTTACTACCTCTTCTCAAAGGAGAAAGGGTAAGTGGGCTTTCTAGGACATCATGTGCAAGGGCTCTCATCACATTTGTGTAGACACTACCCTCATGACCTAATTACCTCCTAAAGGTTTCATCTTCCAGTGTCATCACTGTGTGCTAGAATCTCAGCATAGGCACTTGGGGTTGATATAAATAGCCCATAACAGGCAGCGAATGGCTGTGCTTATACAGGAAGCAGGCGGGAGGAAAAGTCAAATTACAGATTTCTATCCCGTCCATTCTCCTCCGCTAGGAATAAAAACTGCTAACAACAGATATGTCAAACAGAGAACTCAGATTTTGGGAGGGGAGGGAGGGTTGTGTTTACATTGGAGCACTGAGCAGGAGAACTTGCCCCCAGTGGTACATGCTGCCTGTGAACTCTGCGGGTGGAGCTGATGGAGAGAGCATAAACAAATGCCCTTCATCAGCTATAGGTGCAGAGTGGGCTTCCTCACTGCAGCTGTGTTGTCTCCCTGTGGGATGCCAATGCAAAGCACTGCATGGGGCCCAGCTTCGCCCTGTCTGGATGCCCTTGCCCCCTTGTTTGTGTAAAAATGCTGACTCTTCGAGCCTTGAAGGGAAGGATGCATCAGTCAATTCAACAAGGCAAAAAAAAAAATCATCTAATTTCATTCTTTTTTTAGTTTGCTTATTTCAAAGCCCCTACTAGCTATGGCTTGGCTCTTTTCAGGAAGCAATCTAAGAATGTCTTGCAACTTAAAGTTCCCAAAATGTTTGGGCCTAATTTATAGAGAATTGGATATATCAGCTATACATAAGCTTGCCTAAAATTTCAAAAGTTCTGGGGCAGTGATAGAAAAATTAACATATTATATCTGCTTATTTCTGTTTGCTTTTAACTTACTGAAAAATTAACAAATATTCTGTCTTTAATTTGATAATTTGTGTACAAAATGGGAGAAAATTATCCTCTCTTGAAAATTCAGAAACTCAGATTTTAGTATCTTGAGACCACAAAGCCAAGAATGAGTGAGCAGAGTCAGTACCACGGTGCAGAGGAAAGCAGGAAGGGCTAGTCTTGGTCACTAGTCCTATTCCCTAAGCGTCTATTTGCAGGTTTGTTTGGTCAATTTACCTACAAGTAAAGGGTCAGGCACACTGCACAGGGCTCTGGGAAGAGGTACTGAAGTCAGGGGACATTTTAGTTGCACACATGCTTAAACTCAGCATCTGCTAATTGGCAACATCTATAAATAAATGAGTTGTTTTCAAGGTGGGCATGTATCAGAGGGTGAGAAGTGTTGTTCTCACGTGCTTATTCTTTGATATATATGTATATATAAAACCCATGTGCTTGGCACCTTAACCCATTACTACCTCTTAGCAGCTAAAAAGATGTTTGTTTTTTGTGTATGGATGTTTTATCTGCATGTGCACAGAAGAGGTCATCTGACCCCAAGAGACCCCAGCTCTCTATAGTTATGAACCACCATGTGGGTGCTGGGAATTGAACTTAAGACCTCTGAAAGAGCAACTAATGCTCCTAACCACTTAGACACCTTTCCAGCCCAAGAAGTTTAATTGAAATCTGTGATAGGCTGTCAGTTGTGCCAGCTTGAAGCCAAAATGAAAAAATTTTTATGGGTGTAGATGGGAAAGAGCATTGCTAGAGTTTTGATGGTCAGAACTTGGGCCATGGACACTTTAACAAACCAGGGTCAGCCTCCTATTCTCAGAAAGGCCATTAACTAGGCCAGCAATAGTGAAAAGCAGAGGAAGGAGATGCATTCAATGTATCCACACTAGGAAGAGGAACAAAGACATTCAGTGATTGCCATCCTTGCCATGTCCATCTTTTTGTCAACTTGACATGAGCTAGTGTCATTCGAAAGAGGGAACCTCAGTTGAGAAATGCTTCTTTGGACTTCCTGTAGGAATGTCTGTGGAACATTTTCTTGATTAATGATTGATGTGGGAGGGCCTAGTTCACTTTGTGTGCCACTCCTGGACCAGTGGTCCTGGATTATGTAAGAAAGATAGGAGAGCAAGCCAATAAGCAGCATTCCTTCATGGCCTCTGCTTCAGTGGCTCCAGGTTGCTACCTCAAGTTTCTGCCTCACCATCCTTTCATGATGGAGTGTAAGCTGTAAGATGAAATGAACCTTTTCCCCTCCAAGTTGCTTTTGGTCATGGTGTTCATCACAGCAATGTAGAGCTAACTAAGACAGACAGAAGGAAGCAGCTGATGGTTATGCTCACCTGTATCTCCTCTGTGAAGCCAACTGTTTCTAAGGCAGCGTTTCCATTTGCAGAACAATTAGCATTTGCCAATGGAAAAAAATAAATAAAATACAAATAGTTAGAATCTCATTAAAAAGTCATCAGAACTATAGGGTACATGCAGCACAGTTATCCAAACAGTGGAGTTCAGCTAATAGGGACAGTCCACTAGAACGAAACCTCTGCTGAGTGATGCTATTCCCATGGCTCACAGAGGAAGACCATGGACCAGTCTCCTTTGCAGTCCGGTGAGAAACTAGGAGTCAGGGGACTCCTTGCAATAGTGTGTGTTTCAAAACCCCATTAACCCTGCAGTCTTCTCCCACACCGTCACACTCTCAACCGTATGTCTGATTCTCATCCTAAAACTCTTCCATTTAAGTTTTAGGCTATATTTCTTGCTTTGGTCCAGACACAAGTTGAGCCCTGGTCCTCTCTTTCTCACTGAAGCACTGGGATGGTGCAAGGCTACTGCATTCTCTGTCACTGAGCAACCTTTGGATTGTTTGTCTTATGATCCTGCAAGGCCAGTGAGAGATAGTCTCACATTCTCAAGAAAAATATTTTCTTACTTATGGACAGTACTAAAATTGATCCCTCAGTTTCCCAAGGCTCGCTGCCTTAGTCTGTTTCCTGTTGCTATGCCAAAATACCAGGCATTGAGTAATTTATAAAGAAAAGAGGTTTGTTTGTTTGTTTGTTTGTTTGTTTGTTTGAAGACTTAGAAATCCAAGAGTATGGTGCCAGCATCAATCTGACATCTGGAAAGAGCCTTCTTATGTAGCAAAATATGAGTCTGTGTACCTACCAGTAAATAGACCAAGTGCTCAACCTTGGGTATCTCTTCTTATAAAGCCACTAATGCTCTCAGGGGGTCCCATCCTCATGACCTCATAGAATCTGAACGACCTCCAGATCTCAGCTCAGTAGTAGGTGTGTGTGTTCATGTATGTGCAGATACAGGTAGGCCCACATCTGTGTGCACATGCAAATGGAAGCTAGGTGTCTTCTCTGGGTCTTGTTTCTCAGGTATGGTCCACCTTGCTTTTTTCCCCTCCCCCTCACTGAGACCTAGGGCTAGCCAATTCTGTCTAGATTGGATGGTCAGTGAGCTCCAAGGACCTGTCTGTCTCTACTTCCTCAGCATTAACATTCTTGCTACCTACTCTGATTTTTTTTTTTTTTAATGTGGGTTCTGGGAATTAAACTCATATCCTCATGGTTGCTTAGCAAGTTCTTTGTCGAATGACCAACTCCCAAGCTCCACTTCTCTGTAGTGTCTAAGACCTGGATTCATAGTTCCTTTAACACTAGCTGAAGCTTAACACACAAGCAAAGTATATTTCAAAGCAGTTCTGTGACTTAAGTGTTCAATATACTATAACATATGTATTCTTTATCTCTTGCTTACTATTAACCAGCAGTATTGATTGAAGGTTAGATGCGATTATCAGGAAGAGCAAGATGATGTTTATTCCCTGTCAGCAATGGCTACTCAAAGGTTCCACTCTTTGAGTTACCCCTAGCACTCTTGCTGGGAAACACAAACATTATTTGTATTAAAGCACAGAGCAGACCTCTTTATCTCAGAAATAGGCCCAAGGAATCAGAAGTTAGCGATGTAATCAAGACTTTAGATTGTTTTGTTAATGTGCATTAAATTGTAATTATCTGCATTAAATTCATTAGCCATTGTACGGCCTAATTATCGCCTGTTTGGAGAGATCTGCAAATTCATAGAACTCCCCTTCCAGAGGAGAGTCACTCTGCATGAGCCACACCTCTGGCTCTAGGCTTTTGACAAAGATTCAAGGTGGCCATTGTGATGAGTCACAGCCCACATACTTAGGAACCTCAGAAACTGACTGAGCCTGGACAGTGGCGGGACAGTGAGGGTAAGAGGCCTGGGTTACTCTACCCAAGCAGCAGGCTTTTCCTTCCCTGGACTAACAAAAGTGTAGCTGGAACTACAGGATTCCTTGTACTATAAGAACTTCAGGAGGCCTGGCCGAGTGTCTGCATTCTGAAACCACCTGGACATGGAGTGGTCCTCTCTCTATTTCCAGGTTCCAGTCTCCACTTCGGTTTGCCTAGAATAAGCAATGAGCAGAATCAGAACGTAGGGACCTGACAAACTCAGAGGACAACTACTCCAACTTGTTTCTTTTCCACAGAAGGGAACAGAAGCCCAGAAGATTTGGATTCTCAAGCAGCTTGGAAGAGAGAGAACCATGTTTCAACTTCAGGCCCTATGAATGCCAGCTGCGATGTTTATTCGCCACTGTCCAGGCAAAACAATTTGGAAACCTAGCTCTGGGTAAGTCAAGAAGGCTTTCTGTTCAGTGAGATGGGAGCACACCTCCAAAACAAGGTTGAGTGGAAAAAGAGGTTCCCTATAATCATTCATTCACTCATCCCTTTATTTTTTTATTTTTATATTTTTTCAACGCAGTTTATTCAGGAACCTTGAACAATCATCTGACCCTGGGGAAAGCCAGCCCACAGCTTAAATAGCCTCTGGGTAGCCAACCCAGTGAGCCATGTGGGCAATGCAGATAGGTCCACATACATGGAAGCAAGCCAGATCCTCGGCCTTAGCCAAATGTGGAGTTGTTTGTGACAGTGAGCACTCACCATCAGGAAGGTGGAAGGCGGAAACCAGCTCCATCTTTAAGGCACGGCATTTCGCAGCTCTCTACAGTTCTCCCTTTTTGTTGGCGGCTGTTGGAGCTACCACCGCGGCATTGGCCATGAGTCATACTGTGCAGACTGCTCAGACCCTGAATTATCTTTTAGCCAATGTAGCTCATGCCTTAGATGTACAAAAAGGAATTAATGCTCAACTAAAAGGAGGCTTGATGGTGTTCAATCAGAAGATTGACCTCGTGCAGGAGCAAATTGATACCCTATGGCAAATCGCTCAACTTGGCTGTCAATGAAAGTATGCTGGACTTTGAGTCACTAGCATACAACATGAGAATTTTTCCTGTGCTGCAAATCTGTCTAAACAATTGTCTAGCTATATTTTAGGTAATTGGACTGGAGAATTCTATACTACGATGGAGCAGCTGAGAGTGGCCATTGTCATGGTAAATTCTACCAGAGTGTGGATGCAGGACTAGCCACAGGATTATCATCATGGATTGCTGCAGCCATGAATCATCTGAAGGAATGGGCGGGCATGGGAGCGTTAGCAGTCTTTCTGGTGTTGGTCTCCTTGGTTTGCCTGTGGTATATATGCAAGATTAGAGTCTCACAACAGGGTGATGCAGCCATGATCATTCAGGCCTTTACAGCCATTGAAGCAGGACAGTCTCCCCAAGCATGGTTGGCTACCATAAAAAGCTAAAATGTTATGCTCAGGATGCGAGGCTAAGCACTGCACTCAGGGTCAGCCACCTTCGACCCAGAGAAGAGCATGTCTGATTGTATGCGGGTTGATGCCCCAGGTCCCGCCTCTGAGAAAAAGGTATTGGACGGGTCTGATGCTCTTTGGGTGGATGACACCTAAATGAGCATCGGTACAAAGTCACTCATCCCTTTATTTATGTCATTTATTCAGCCATTCCATGCCAGGCTCTGTATTCCCATTGGTGAGGAAAACCAAGTCCATGCTTCCAAAGAGCTTACAGAGCAGCAAGGAAGGCAAGTAATACTTAAGTAATTACACAAATAAACACACAATTATCTACTTGGAAATAAAAGGAAGAGAGAAAGTGGAAAGGAGAAAGAGAGAATGCAATGTATTAGCACAATGATGGTGGCCCTTGTCCCCCTCTGCTCTTCCCTGCATGAAAGGAACAACGAGATATGAAGAACATTAGGGGTAAACTAAACTCAGAAGAGGTAGGATGCAAGCCACTGAACAGAAGCACCACTTTCTTCCATGTAAGCAGAAGTTATACTTTTCTCCATGCTAGAGTAATCGGACCTAGGACTGATGCATGGAGTGAACATGGACAGCTCAACCTGCAGCTGAAATCATGCTCCACCCTTTCCTAAAATCAAATGCAGGTCTTGAGTAAAGCAAGCAGCAGCTAACCAGCTTTGCCTATCAGGGTGGTAAGGCAGATTGATTGTGGGTTAAATTCCAGCACCATTGGTTATAAGCTGCTTCTCTAGGGCAGTGGTCTTCAACCTTCCTAATGCTGTCACCCTTTCGATACAGTTCCTCATGTTATGGTGACCCCAACCACAAAATTATTTTTGTTGCTACTTCATAACTATAAATATATGACATGCTGGATATCTGATATGCAATCCATTCGAAAGGGTCATTCAATCCTCAAAGGGGTCTCAACCCACAGGTTTTCACTCTAGGACATATTTCACCTCTTGGAGGTTCAGTTTCCTTAGGTCAGAATTGTCCCCTCAGGTTTTTGATAAGGATTAAACATGTTTTTCAGTGCTTGGTCCTTAGCATGAAAAACTGAAATTTACATTGTGACAATGGTGCAGCCTAAAGTCCACATCAAGGTGACAATGAAGCTCCTGCTGATGAGGCCTCTTTCTGGTGTGCAAATGGCACTTCTCTGTCCTCATATGGTCTTCCCTCTATGTGAAAAGTTAAGACATCTTTTCCTCTTCACTTATGGCCTTATTGTTGGAGCCTATCCTCTGAGCTCCTGAAACATTAATTACCTCCGAAACTGGTTATCTTAGGGTTTAGAGGTTTAATCTAAGAAGCCGTGAATTCCAGAGAGGCATGCTCCAATCTGTCACAATACCCAATAGCAGCACAGTTATTTCTTTCTTAGTGATTTCTTCCCACTTATGAAGGTTGCTGTGGCAGAAAGGTAGTGATATGTTCTACATCCTTTCAGAGATAGGGTGCTGTCCAAGGATGTGCTGTGGAAGTGTAGCTGTGTCTGTATTTGTTTTGCAGTATTTAACTCCAGGACACTCAGCCTTTCAGTTGCAAACCTGACTGGACCCTTACCTCAGTAAGCACTACCAAAAATAGACAGGAAATGAAAACTTTATGTATGCGAAATATATAGGCCCATTTATTCATTTTCAACACAAAACAAGAATAACAGTACGAATGTCAAGAGAAAGAAATATAATATAAAAAAATAAAATCATATCTGGAGAATTAATTTTTTTAACTTTAGATGTGGCTCAAAAACAACTTATAAGTCATCAAAATTCATGAAAGAGTGAAAGGCAGCTAGTATCAAGGCCAGACCTCAGTGGAGCTGAAGGAAACTTGGGAGAAGCTAAATTTAAACCACAGCATCTCCTAGAGCCCAAGAAGAGGAGTTAAAAGTTGAATTTGTTCAAAAACTTTAAAAAGGAGAATTGTTGCTTTTGGTAAATTAGCGGGGGTGGGGCTCAGAAGTTGATGGTAAATATTTCTTTTCTTCCATCCAGGGTTGAGAAAAAAAATGAATAATCATTCTGAAATATTGGACTGTATTTCATAGAAATTTTATTATTATCAGTCAATAAAAATTTTAAAAAACTAAAAAAAATATTTTCTACAATATCTTGAGAGAATGAAGTATAATATTTTATCAAATTGTGCAACTGAGACCCAGAGAAAAGTCCTGGTATTCAACTGCACAGAGAATGATTGTAACTAGCATTATTACATAACTCAAAGTAGCCAGTAGATGGATTTGGAAACAGCCTTATCACATGCTTAAGATTATAGACAGCCTAAGTACACTGAGCTGACCAACTTAAAGGTACCCAACAGCATATTGATAAAGATGCAAAGCAGCTGTTATGCTAAGAAAACATTAATTTAATTAAAGTAAAATAAAAATAGAAACCAGAAGACAAAATGACATGACAGATGAGAGGCACAGGAGGAGGAACACAGAAATGGAGACGTGGTCTGTCACAAGCTATTTAGAAATTGTGAAATTTCTTTTAAGGCTTGGTATTATCTTGCCCATATGATGTGTTGTTTTTTTTTTTTTTTGGCAGAAAGATTAAAAATAAATATTTGGGTACAAATACGCTAGTCAAATTCAAACCAAGAATAGCAGGATTACCTCTGGATAACATATTGTTTTGAAGTTGAGTAGATATTAGAGAGCATGCAGCAAAACGTGTAACAAAAAAAAAGTGAAGAAAATAAAACACAAACATATCTGTCTAGAAGAAGGCAACTTAACATTATCAGTCCATTCCAGGCATAAGAATGTTGATACTAGATGAAGACGAGTAAAACAGAGGATAATAAACATGACAAATCCTGTAGCCTGAAATATGCAGGTTCCCCAAAAGTTGTGTCTTAGTCTATGCACAGAAAAGGATCACCTATGAAATCACAATGAGAGCGTCTTACATGCATAAGGAGAATGGATGCTCACAAAAGCAGGAGTTTATAGATATTTTGAAATCACAATACAGTAAATTAAGGCAGAGATGTCGGAACTGAAGAATAACACTCAGCACACGGCAGAGGCAAAGAGAACTAAAAGAATGGCCACAGTGTGCCAATGATGGAAAGATGAAAATAGAGAATTGACTCTAAGCCAGATGAAATAAAATGAGAGAGCAAATTAAAGTGGGGAACAGTGAAATGAGAAGGAAATGAAAGAAGAAAAGGAAGAGCAGATGGCTCTGGCATCCAAGGCCCTAAATTCCAAATCACACAAGCAGGTTTGTGTCTCCAGCAGGTCTCCCAGCTCTGTAACTCTGTAATACTTCAGTTCTCTGGGCCTCATTTGCCACATTCCTGTTTTGGAAATGTGAGTAATAGGGGCTTACAGATAACCCAGATGGTAACAATGTTTTGTGAAGAAGCACGAGGACTGAAGTTCAGATTCCAGCACGGATGTAAAATGCTGGGTGTAGCTGCAGGTATGAGCCTGTAACCATAGCACTGGGGAATGTGGAGGAGGCAGGATGATCTCCAGTGTTTGTTGCCTGCCATCCTACTCCAAGTTCAGTGGAAAACAGTGTTTCAGGGTTTGTCCTCTGCAGGAGCACATTCAGGCATGTATCCCTCCCCACACACACACATTCAGGGAAGGGTTGGGTAGAAGGAGGGTGAGGGAGAAGAGAAATAAGGGGGAAGGAAGGGGAAGGGAGAAGGGAATTGAGGGAGAAGGGAGATTAAGGAAGAGGAGAGCTATACAGCACACATATGCACACATATACACTCTCTCTCACACACACACAGACAAACAGATAATGTATACCACACTGAGCCAGACAGACACAAATAATAACCATGATAATAAATATCATCCTTGCAAGACTTAAAAATGAAATGATGCCTAGACAAGCTCCAAGCACAGCATCTGGAGAGTGGTTAACAGCAAGTAGGTTCATGGGGCTTGGATTGGGTGGTGTTGACTGTGGTAAAATAGGGTGGTGTCACTGAAAGTAAGCATTTTGAAAGAAAAACAAATGAGCATGATAAACAAACTCCTGCTTAATTTTTAAGAATGTGTAAAATACAAAACAATTAAGAACAAGAATAAAACTAATAGTAAAGAACAAAGTTAAAGCATATGCCTGTGTTACACATAATGGTAAGAAATTTACAAATTTCAAATTTAAACATTCTTTACACATGCATGTGTGAAAATGTTTTATGGGCACGAGTGTACATGATAAATGTACAGCACAATCCATTGTATTAATTACTTTTCCGTTCTTTTACATTATATGCAACAGAATCCACATTTGGAGAAGAGATATGTTTGGCTCATGGTTTCAGATTGATCAGTCTACCATGATGGGGAAGGCATAGTGAAATAGTTCAGATCATGGTACCATGGTGCCAGGAGCGTGTGGAAAAATGCTTCGCATCCCAGAAAACCAAGAAAGCAGGCAACATGGAAGGTTCAGGTGTAACCTTCAAAGGCACATCCCTGGTGACCTACAACTGTAAGTGAACTCTCATCTTCCATAGCAGTAAAGACTTCTCACATGAACTTCACTGCAGGAAGACCAAGATGTAAAACCATGATAGATGTTTCAAATCCAGACCATAGTCCTCCCTCATCCCTCAAACAGACAAGATGAAGGGAAACAAGAATAGGCCTTTAAAATTCCATGAATATCCTCTTGGGTTTATTGATGAAAACAAGGCAAACATTTACAAGACTTGTAATCTCCACCTAATCGCCCCTAACAATTAACCACTACAGAAAATTTCCATTCATTCTGTTCACTGGAAATTTCCACACTCATGAAGAGACCCAAGGTCCCTGAAACAAATTTCACATTGAATACACACTTTAATTAGAAAAGGAAATCTTGGAATTAATTATGAGAAAATATCAGATAGTGTTTTCAATAGCTGAGAAGAAAGAAAATGCCTTTAATCCCAGCACGCAGAAGACAGAGGCAGGTGGATCTCTGTGAGGCCAGCCTGGTCTATCTGGTGGATAGGGTGAGTTCCAGGACAGCCAAGGCTACAAAAAGAAAAATGAACATCGATACAAAGTCCCAATTTATTTCTAATATCAGAGATCAGACCTCTACTCTGGCCTGATGCGTCTAAAACAAAAAGGGGGAACTGTAGAGAGCTGCGGAATGCTGTGCCTTAAAGATGGAGCTGGTTTCTGCCTTCCACCTTCCCGATGGTGAGTGCTCTCTGTCACGAACAATTCCACATTTGGCTAAGGCTGAGGATCTGGCTTGCTTCCATGTATGTGGACCTATCTGCATTGCCCACGTGGCACGCCTGGGTTGGCTACCCAGAGGCTATTTAAGCTGTGGGCTGGCTTTCCCCGGGGTCCGAGGATTGTTCAAGGTTCCTGAATAAACTGCATTGAAAAAAAAAATAAAAATAAAGCTCCTACAAACATGAAAATAAAAAAAAAAGAAACTGTTTCTTGGAAAAACAAAACAAAACAGAGAGAGAGAGTAGAAAATAATTTTGTGATACATGTAAATTCAAATGATTACTTTATAAAAACATCCATTAATCGGTAAAGAGAAAAACAAAACAGTAGAATTTTTAAAATGAGCTGAAGAGGTAGCTCAGAAGTTAAGAGCGTACTTGCTGCTTTTCAGAGGACCTGGATTTTGTTCTGAACACCCACCTTGGATGGCTGACAATACCCTCCAATTCCAGTTTAAGGGATCAAAGGAACTGCAGTCTCCACTGGCACATGCATGCATGTGGTATGAATAAACTCTCACAGGCACACACACACACACACACACACACACACACACAGTAAAAATAATAACATTCAAAAACCCCACATTTTCCAAATGCTGTAAAAGGGTCAGTTAATCCAGTCATAATGGACTCTTGTTTATATGTCTCTTTAGATGGCAGCTTGTGTCTTGTCCACATCAACATACTCTCAGTTTTCTTTATCCATCTAGGCACTCACATAGCAGCTCACAACTATTCATTCCAGACTTACAATATTTAGAAAAGTTCAAGTGATTCTAAGATGAAGAAACTCAATGGGGAAATATTTAAGCTCATTAATAATCAAGGAAAGGTGAGTTACATAGTACAGTGCTCTTTCGTAACCATTACATTGGCTTTTTAAACAAAATCTGTCATATTGGTCTTGCTGAATCAGTAAAGAAAAAGGAACTGTCTAATTCTGCTATGATGATTAAATTTGGATAATGATATTATCTAGCATTACTGAAAACATTCACTGTGTGACTTGGCATTTCAGTGTCATTTCTATACTTTAGAGAATCATTGGGATGTGTTCTATAAGGAGGCACATTCACAGAATCTTCGAAAGCCTTAAAAGGAATTGAAAAACCCTGAATAACAATGGAGAAATCAATAAATAAAACGAGTATCATAAAACCGAGTTAGGGAATAACCCATGCAAAGTCTTATGTTCACTGGAAAATTTAAAGAAAACAAAGAACACTATAAATCATTCGTGAACTTTTATATATGTTCTTAAAAATATTTTAAAAGTAGAATACAGGGTACTAAACTCAAAGTGAAATTACAGAAGTGTTAGAGTTAGAGTCTTGAATGTTCACCAGAGGACATAAGTCAATGGCTTGGCCACCATCCTATGGTGGTCTCAGAGAGAATTAGAATTTTTAAAAGGTAGAGTCCATTGGAAAGAAGTTAGCCCATTAGGGTCATATCCTTGAAGTTGCTTTTAGGGCCTATTTTAGTTATGCTTCTATTGCTTTTAGGAGACACCACAAGCAAGACAACACTTATGAAAGAAAGCGCTTAACTGGGGGCTTGCTTACACATGTAAAAGCTAGTCCATGATTATTATGGTGGAAAGCAGATAGGCATGGCACTGGAGATGTAGCTAAGAGCTATACATCCTGATCCACAGGGAACAGACCCATACCCAGTGACATACCTCCTCAAACAAGGCCACACCTCTTAATTCTTCCCAAACAATTGGTAGTTAACTGGTAACTAAGCATTCAGATACATATGAATCTATGGGGGCCATTGTCATTCAGAACACGACAGAACCCTAGTTTCCCCTCTTTGCTCACTGGCTACCATGAGGTGAACAGATTTTTTTTTTCAATCACCTTTCAGCATGGTCTTCATCCTAAAAGCAATAGACCAGATGACCATGTCCTAAAATCTTTTAAGCTAAAAGCCAAAATAAATATTGACCTTCTGTGAGTATGTTTATCCCAGGTATTTGTCTCAGCAACAGAAAGCTGACACAGAGGGACTTAAAAACAACTCTGGCAAAATAGATATGTCAAATGTTATCACTGGGTCCATTTTGAAGCAAAGATTTCAGTGACAGTTCATACTTTCATGCTGTGGTAAGGCCATCACCCCCATCCATCTCTAGAACTCTCTTCATCTTGCAAAATTGAAACTGACCATTATATGGCCTCATCGTAACTCTCCCCTTCCAAGCCCCTGGAACTCTTCCACTTTGTCTCTACAAGTTTTACTACTTTGCTTTGGTGATTTGCTTTAACTGTCAACCTGATACAACCTAAAATCACCTAGGAAGATAGACCCTCAATAGAGATTGCTTACGCCAGGCTTGTCTGTGACTGTGTTTTGTGGGGATTGACTTTTAAGCCAACTAATGTGGGACTCAGTCCAGTGTGGATGACACTATTCCTGAGGCAGGGGGTACCGCTCTGTATAAGAGTAAAGAAATGCAACTGAGAAGAAGTAAGTAAGCAAGCAGCTGCATGCATTTATTTCAATCTACTCTTTACTGTGGTTGTAATGTGACTCGTTGCTTTAAGCTTTGCTAATCTGGCTTCACTGCAGTTAAATACTCTAACAAGGAATTGTGAGCTAAAATAAAGGCTTTCTTCCCTACATTGCTTTCATCAGGGAAATTTTTAATCATAGTACCAGAAACAAAAGGACATCTGAGTGTCTCGTGTAAGTGAAATCACACTGTTCACCCATTTGTGACTAGTTTATTTCATTTACCAAAATGTCTTCATTTCATCTATACTGTCACATATGTCATCACACCCTCTCCTTGGCTTATTGGTTAATATTCCATTGTGTGTATATCCAATTTTGCTTATCTGTTCATCAGTCTGTGAACGCTTAGTTTTGCTTCATGGTTTCAAAGTATGAATAATGTTGCTCTCCTCACAAGTGTGCAAAATACCTCTGAGTTTCTGCTTTCACTTCTGGATGCATGTTTATATTTAAGGAAGATGCTTTTCTCTCCTCCAATCCCTCCCTCCCTCTCTTTCTTTGCTCCCTTCCTCCCTCCCTCCCTCCCTCCATTCCTTCCTTCCTTCCTTCCTTCCTTCCTTCCTTCCTTCCTTCCTTCCTTCCTTCCTTCCTTCCTTCCTTTTGTCCTTCCTATTAACAGTCTTGCTGTGTATCCCAGCTTGCCCTGTACTCACAATCCTGAGGCTTTATTCTCAGATGGCAGGTGTATGCCAGTACATTCAGCAAGAGCTCGTTTTCTTTTTAGCTTAAAAGCTGCAAAACTTTTAAGAAAAGCAAACCAAGCTTTGAAGCAAATAAGCTAAGATGTTCACAACTTTTCACTTATAGGAGCACTATTTTTGTAATGTTCTTGAGTTTGTAGACATCTCAAAATACATTATTATACATCTCAAAATACATTATTATAAAGAAGGAAAAAAGTGTTAAAAAGAAATCATACAAACCAGGAAGATTATAAACTAAGTCACTTATGCTTGTGTAGTAAAAATATATATGATCAGAGTCAGTGCATCAATAATAAACATAAGGCTACTCTATTGAACAAATGAGGTTTGTTTTGTGGCTGCAAAGATCAACCTTAGGCCAAGCAAGAAAGTCTCATCGTCATTTAATAGGCATCCAAAAAATTATTTGCTTCAGTAGTTATAATAATGAAAATTATTATATGTCAGAAAGAGAGCTATGGGGAAAGAAAGGGGGTCAGCATAATAAGGGGTGAAATGAGGAGGTTGCTAAGGAGATGAATCCAAGCAGGGTAAATGGTGTGTGTGTGTGTGTGTGTGTGTGTGTGTGTGTGTGCGCATATAAAAATATTATAATGAAGCCCATTGTTGTTTTTTTTTTTTTTTTTTTTTTTTGCTGATGCAAAACAAGTTTAGCTAAAAATGACCCCCCCCCAATTACTTAAGATTTGGTAAAAAGCAATCTCACAAAAAGAGGTTATAAGTCTGGTCTTAGGAGGCAGGTTTGTGTCATCTTTCTGCTATGGACCTGAGCATCTACCAACCTCTTTCCAAGCTGTGTCTCATCTATAAAATGGAAATGATTCTTCATTGTCAGACTGGAATCATGTGGCATGTGTGCAGTTGCCTACAACCGTGACTAACACAATAGCAGCACATAGTATATAACAGGAAAAACATTTGCATGGTTGCTGATGCTCCAACAAGGTATGTTCAGCCCAAATGCTTGGTATTATTGCACTCTAGGGGGGAACTGTACAAACAGATATTCCCTCCCAGCAAAGGCTCTCCTAACACCTTCATTTCACAAAATCATGAAAGAACATAAGAAAGAAAAGAGTAATAATAGATGATAATTAGAAAAGGGTGGGGTGTCATCATGCATAAGTTCTATGACTGTCTACCTATAGAATAAGGATTCAATTGAAAACCTTCAGAGTTAACTCTTTTTGAAGTTTATGCGCTTTTATTTATTTATTTTGGTTTTGTTTTACAGTTTATTTATTATATATTCCCCTCCTTCGACTCCTCCCAGTCCCACCCTCCCTCCCTTATCCCCTTCCCCTAGTCCACTGAAAGGGTGAGCTCTCCACTATTGCCATCTGCCCATACCTTGTTAAGTCTCATCAGGACTGCCTGGAACCTCTTTCTCTGTGGCCTGGCAGGGCTACTTCACTAGGGGCAAGTGATCAAAGAGCAGTCAACTGAATTCTTGACAAAGGCAGTCTCTTCTTCCCTTACTCAGGGAGTTGTGTGGAGACTGAACTGTCTATGGGCTATATCTGAGCAGGAGGTCTAGGTCCTCTTTATGCATGGTGCTTGATTGGTGAATCAGCCTCTGCAGGACCCCCCGGGCACAGATCTTTTAGTTTTGTTGGTCTCCTTGTGGAGCTCCTGTGCCCTTCACATCCGTCTATCCCCCCTTCTTCCATAAGACTCCCCTGTGCTCTGCCCAAAGTTTGGCTGTGAGTCTCAGCATCTGCTTCAGTCCCCTGTTGGGAGGACCCTCTATAGTAGGATCCCAATCTGTTTCCACTCTTCCATTTCTGGTGTCTATCTTGTTTGCCATTCTGGATGAGATTTAAGCATCCTCTCTAGGGTCTTCTTTGTTGTTTAGCTTCTTTAGGTCTGTAGATTCTAGTATGACTATTCTATATTATATGGCTAATATTAGCTTTTAAGTGAATATATACCATGTATGTCTTTCTGTTTCTGGATTACCTCACTCAGGATGATTATTTCTAGTTCTATTCATTTGCCTGCAAGTTTCATGATTTCCTTGTTTTTAATAGCTGAGGAGGAAGTTAACCAGGAGATATTTCTTTACAGCTGAATATGGCAAAATAAGACACAAGCTAAGCATGAACGCCCATCTAAGTCATGACAAAAAGATAAATTGTTATAATAGAAGTATTAACATTTCATGTAAGAAATCCTCAAAATTATTATATCTCAAAAAATACCGGAAATTTAAGTAAATGCAAAACAGAATGTAGTCTATGTCATTTATAAACATATCAGTTAACCTATATATGTCTACAGGTTAAATACACTTGGAAAGTGATTTTTCTGGGAATTTCCCGAGAACTGAAAAAAACAAAAATTCTAAGGATTTCAAATTTTTTTTTAGATTTATTTGTATGAATGTTTTGCTTGTAAAACTGTGTACTGCATGTGTGCCTGGAGGTTAGAAGAGGCTGTCTGATCCTCTCCCACTAGATAGATTTATGGGCAGTTGTGGGTCTCAATGTAGACAGTGGCAGTCAAACTCTTGTCCTCTAAAAGAACAAGTGATTTTAGACACTGAACCATTTCTCCAGCCCCAATTCTCAGTATTTAAAAGAAGAACAAATAAGATAGACTACAAAACAATGTTGGCATGTGCTGACCTGGCTTTTTCAGATACTGAAATGTATCTGAATGTAAACCAACAACAAAAGATAAAGCATCAACACGAAAGAGAGCAAGGATAATCTCTTTGGGTAAAATTTGCTTATGGCAAACTCAACTCACATCAAAGAAGTAAGCAAGGAAGATTAGTAAGATAACATTTGTGAGATCCATGTCATTTAGGAAATGAATCTGTGTAACTCATGAATCTAACAGAAAAAAAAATTTTTTTTTTTTGGCTGGTTTGAAGGTTTGCTTTCATTGAGCTTAGAAATTTAAAATAAGGTAGAAATGAATGTGTAGCAAATGACAGAGGGAATCACAAAAAGAAAGATAATTAAGGAAATGGAAATATCTCTATGCTTTCTGAAATTAGAAGACAAAGAACAACCCCGCCCCCAGCCCAGCGGGAGCTTCCCTTCCCCCTCCCCTCCCCGTCTCCAGGAATGGCTATAGACAGGCTCACAATAAATGCAGAGCCACTGAACTGAGACATTAATTATGTTTGGAGTGGAAGGAAAATAGCTATGGACAAAAGAATGAGATCCAACTAGAAAACAGAAATAAGAAGGAAGGGTCCAGCGCCCTAGCCATAAAAGGATGGCAAATTACAACAGTTATCTCCACCTACTTCATTAGCAAAAAGAATGTGGAGGCTCAAGTCTGCACCTGAGGAGCTGGGGAGAATTGCCACCAGGTTAAAGGCAACCTGGCCTACCTAGGGGGTCCCAGGACAGCCTGGGCTACCAAATAAGACCCAAAGAATCAAATAGAAAACAATGACAAAAAGGCAATCAAGGTCACACACAGCCCTGGAGCCTTGAGCAACAGCTGGGTGGCTGGGTTGCGCACTCCCTGCCGGTCAATCTAGAGAGCCATTGCTTAAGATTTATGGTAATGGTTCCCATTTTGCCACGGCTTTGATTTGCTTATTTTGCAATGTGGTAAATCTCAAAGATAAGCAGATCCCTAGCCATTGCCCACCGATGCCTCATTCTTCCCTAGCTGCAGAGACAGAAGATTCTCAAAGGGCGGTTTTAATTTCCTCTCCCTGCTCATCTGAGGTCTGGTTTCCCAGGCAGCCAAGGTGCTGGGTGAATGCAGGGAGACCCATCCATCAATTTTGTGGCTGCCATACCATGGCGATTTTGAATCTTGCAATAAAACAAGATTAATGGACTTGACTTCAGTCGCTCTGACATTTCAGCAACAAAGGCTGTGCTTGCCAGCTTTCTACACCCTCCTCTGTCTTGTCGCTCAGCCATTTTGTAATCACCAGCGAGGTTTCTTTTTCTCCTCGGGACTCTGGAAGAAAACTGTAAAAGTAAGAGGCAGTGTGTGCTCAGAAAAGACAAATTACTCTGATTTCTTTTAATGTTCAGAGACTAATGGGAAATTTGGTGGGAGACTGGCTTTTTCAGCCATGTTGATGGGAGGGAGCTTTGTCTGTTTCATCAATTTACGCATCACCATGCACCTAGATGCATCTGGCTGTGTGTAGGCAGCTGGGCGTGGACAGAAGGAACATACAACGAAGAACAGTGGGAACTCTGCAACCACAATTTGATATGCTGTAGTTTTCAGTGGCCCTTGACTGCCGTTATTTAGAATGGAAAGTTCCAGAAATAATTCAGAATTTTAAATTGCATGTCATCAGGAGTAGCAGAATGAAATCTCATGTAATCCCACACTCTGACACCGGCACGTGCACCAACCTTTTGTCCAGTGTATCAGTGTGTTAAGACCATCCCCTCATTAGTCACTTAGCAGGTGAATACGTTTGAATTCATTACCAGATTAATTGTGTAGTTCCTGTTTTCAAAAGACTCATTTCACTTAAGAATAGCCTTCACAGAGGAAGATGATGCAACCAGCCCTGATGAGATCTGATAGGCTAGGGTCAGATAAAAGATAGGAGAGCCTTCCCTATCAGTGGACTAGGGGAGGGGTATAGAAGAGAAGAGGGAGAGTGGGTGAAAATGGGAGGAGATGAGGGGGGCTACAGCTGGGATACAAAGTGAAAAAAATTGTAATAAATAAACAGAGAAAAAGAATAGCCTTAAAAAATAAGAGTAGTGATACTTGCATTTTTAATAGTATAGCTGTTTGATTTTGTCATTATTTTTAATATCTTACTATGCTCCAAAGTGTCTGCAATTTCGGATATCCACTGGGGTTCTTGAAATAGATCCCTCATAGAAAAGGGGTAACTATTTACATGTGAGGTATGCACTCTAGGATAGCCTGAGGACACTCTAGGACTGCTGTGCTAGAGGAAAGCTGGTTTCCTAACCTGTGACTCCAAGTTATCCTAATTCTTTCCAGAACCTTCCTTCCTGAGCTCAGTTCTCCAAAGAAAAGGAACTGCCATGCCACACCCTCCTCTGCCCTCTACTGCTGTTCTTACCATCAGACAGCAATAGTTACTGACAGTTTACCTCTACTCGGCATTCATTACCTCCAGATGCTTACATTCTTTGTGTCTATCTATTCTCTTCATCTTCACATCACACCCACAGAGAGGTGCTGCTCACGGTCACATTTCACAGATGATGGCATGGTGCTAGGAGGACCACCCATGAGCTCCCAAGACACAGAGGTAGCTGGGGAGATTGCTCAACAGTTACAAGAGAGTACTACTCTTCCAGGGAATCCCAGCTCGATTTCCAGCACCCACATCAAGTGCCTTACAACTGCTTCTAACTCCAGCGTCAGGAGATACACATGATGAATTCTCTCTCTCTCTCTCCCTCCCTCTCTCTGAGAAAGAGAGAAAGAATGGAAGAACAGAGTGACAGTGAGAGAGAGTGAGAAAGCAATATACTTACTGCAGATGGTAATATAAAATAAATAAGAACACAAAGGATTCTGGGTAATAAAATTAGTAAGACAGATTGTTAAATTTTATAACCATGTGAAAACCATATAAAACCTTATATATATATTTTTGGCGACCATAACTGGGATCTTTATTGGACCACAAAGAAATTTTGATAAAGACTTTCCACAGTGGAAGTGACTCCCCAAGCCTAATAAAATATTTATTTTTAAATTCAATCACCTAAAATTTTTAAAGACTATATCTGAAATAATTGAGTGATGAAACAAAAAAAAGAGTAATTATAATATTCTGAATAGGTAGAAATAAGAATGCTATATGTTATTACTTCAGAAGTAATAAAAATAATTTTTATAGTAAATTCATTTCTAAGGAAGAAAAATGAATATAAATTAAGTATTTCACTCTACATTTTAGAGATAGAGAGGCAAAATAAGGACATTTTAAAAATACTGATATGGAATAAAATTAATGGTTTGTGGAATGTGTACAATTAAGGCCTCCATGCAGAGGCTGTGTTATCACTCAACACATAAGCTACACAAACTTAATCTAGCCAGGAGAATCAAGCCACTCAAAGTGAGGAAGCTAGGGATAAGGAGACTTATAAAGAACAGCAATCTTCCCTAACAGGCTTGAGAATCTTGATTAAGCATTCTGTAAGACTGTATCCCTGAAGGCACCCTCCTATGGCATCTTCTTGCTAGCTACTTATTTTCCCCATGGTAGCTCTATCGTTTGTCTGAAGAACCCTGTTGTTCCTTTGAGGCTGTAGCTGGCTAATAAAAATATTGTCAATGGTGACCTCCAATACAAACAATAAAAATGACAGTAATAATTTTGTATACATATTTTATAAATTATTCATTATATATCCCTAGTGAAGCCCCCTCCCTCAACTCCTCCCAGTCCCACCTTCCCTCTATCTCTCCCCCATCTTAGCCTACTGAAAGCAGGAGTTCTCCTCCCCTGCCATCTGTCCATAGCTGAGCAAGTCTCATCAGCACTGTCTTCATCCTCTTCCTCTATGGCCTGGCATGACTGCAGTACCAGGAGCAAGTGATCAAAGAGCAGGCAATTGAGTTCATGACAGAGGCAACCCCTGCTCCCCTTACTCGGGAACCCACATAGAGACTGAGCTGCCTATTGGCTACAACTGAGCATCTAGGTCCTCTCCATGCATGGTCCTTGGTTGGTGCATCAGTCTCTGCAGGACCCCCTGGGCTCAGATTTCTTTAGCTTTGTGGGGCTCCTGTTCCTTCCATGCCCTTCTACACCCCGCTTCTTCCATAAGACTCCCTGCTCTGTGCCCAAAATTTGGATGTGAGCCTCAGCATCTGCTTCAATCCCCTTTTGGTTGGAGCCTTTCAGAGGACCCTTTATAGTAAGCTGCCATCCTTTTCCCTCTCATACACTGCTTCTGGTGTCTATCCTGTTATATTTATAGCAGCTTTATTAGTAATAGCCTGAATCTGGAAACAACCTAGATGTCCCTCAACAAGGGAATGGATACAGAAATTGTGGCACATTTACACAATGGAATACTATTCAGCTATTAAAAACAAGGAAATCATGAAATTTGCAGGCAAGTGGATGGAAGTAGAAAAGATCATCCTGAATGAGGTAACCCAGAAACAGAAAAAAACACATGGTATATATTTACTTATAAGCAGATATTAGCCATATAATATAGGATAATGGTACTAAAATCTACAGACCTAAAGAAGCTAAACAACGAAGAGGACCACAGGGAAGATGCTTAAATTTTATTCAGAATGGCGAACAGGATAGAGAGTAATCATGAAGGTAATCAACAAATAAATAGTCTCGTTATTCAACATACCACATGCTAGGAGGCAGCAAGGACCATTCTTTATTCAACCAGTTAGAACATGAAAGAAAGGGATAGAATTTTGACTCCTGCTTTTCTCCCATCTCTGGTGAGGAGACCCTTGACAAGGTCATTATGTCCAAAGGCTTTGGTGAAATGATGACAACTACCGTGTCTCATTCAAAGGCTTGTCAAGAGGAGTAACTGTGATGACGTGCCTTTTGGGTTTAACCAAGGAAAAGCTCTTATAAATGTCAGCTATTAGTCATCATAAAAGTAACAATTGCAGGAAGAATAAGCACAGGAGTTAACTCCAGGACACAACAGAAAAATGGAACAAATAGTGAAAGGGTCCCATTGTCTGGGTACTTAAAAGACATCAATGTTCCCAATTTAACTTACACATTTAATACATTTTTAAACCAGTAACACTACAGTCCCAATTACAAGGTGTTGTTTGATGCCTTTTAATATTATATCACATTAATCCTTGCACAGCCCTATTAATTAGAATTTAACTTGTCTCTAGATCAAGACAATGAGGTTCAGAGCATTTAAATAACTTTCTAAATATCCCATGTGGCAAAGGTGAAATAGTCAGAACATAGAAGCAGGCTTTGTAGCCCTCCTGGGCTTTTTGCACAGAACTGTTCCTCTCTATCCCACAAAATCACATAAAGAGACAGTCAAGTTCTCTATCAGTGGAGATAATTTCCTCCCATCCCTTATCATCCCACATGGATCATGGCCAAACCATGGATACAGGGTCAAAATCAGTCACTTGCTAATACTAACAGTTAAGGATTAATGAATCAATGGCATTATCTTCCATGGGCATCACCCACTTAAAGAGACATCAGTGCATTTCTAGGTGGACAAAGGGAGCTTCTGAAATATCAGTTATGATCTTGAAGGAAGGTTATTTGCCAGGGTGAGGTTAATCTAGCTTGTTTATGACTTCAAAGAACCAAGTGCTTGTTTCATTGACTCTTTGTATTGTTATTTTTCAATTAATTGATTAATTAATTAATTAATTAATTCACTTTTCATCCCAATTCTAGTCTCCTCCCTTCTCTCCTCCTGGTCCCACTCTCCCTCACTCCATTTAACTTTGGTTTCATACATTTTTTTTTGCCCTTGAGCCTTTTCCATCAATCTACTAATAGGGATTTGACTTGTTATTGTTTTCTGCATCATTTATTTATTTGAGAATTCTCTGATTTCTTAAAAATAGGCATTTACAGCTTCCCTCTTAGAACAATTTCTTCGTACTTCACAGGTTCTGGAATGCTGTCTTTTAGATTTTTTTTTTCATTCTAGGAATTTAACAAATTTCCCTCATGATTTATTTGGTAACTTATTCATCATTCAAGGGTGCGCTGTTTAAGCTCTCCGACTTTGTGAATTTTCTGTAGTTTCTCTTGCTGTTGATCTGCACTCTTAATCCATTGTAAAGATCAAATACATTTCCATGATCTTTTATTTGTTACTACCTGTTTTGCTTTTTTTTTTTCTTGTCTTAATATATGGTCCATTTTAGAGAAGTCCTGTGGACCAAAGAGAGTGTTTATTCTGCAATGAGTGGGTAGAATGTTCTGCAGACACTGTTAAAAGTCTACTTTATCTACTATCCACAGTATTAATTCTGGTGCTTCTTTATTTAATTGATGAGAGTGGAATACATTTTCAATCTGCACCTTTACATCAAGTCATAATTTGTTTTATAAAATTGGGTACACCAATGTTTAGTGTGCGTGGATGTGAGTTACTAATTTATATCTTTCATTTTATGAGACCTTTAACATTTAGAGCTATTATTAAAAGGTGTGTGAAAAAGTTACCTCAACATTTCTGAAGTTACTACTTTTGATGGCATAGATTAGATCTACTATAGAAGGTCATTAGGAAGGTCAAAGGAAAGAATCAAAGAATGGCATTAGAACACAGAGAAGTGAATGAGGGTTAGGAAAGCCTGTGGATACTAAGAGGAAATGGCAACTGTGTCCAAATGTCACAGCAGCCTTTGGTGAAGCCACTATAGGCCTTCATTCCCAAAGTGTTTGTAGGCTTCTTTCAGAGAGAAATGGAGGGCTTCTCTAGGTGTAATATTAACCTCTTCCCACTCAGGGACCACAAAGGCACCCATTTTCTCCCCCCTACTTTCCATCCTGGATACTGAGCTACCTGAAGTCTGAAGATGCAAAAGCCACATTTTCTTGCTCAAGCTTCAAACCATCTTGAGATTATTACCTCCTGTCACCACTCCCCAGAAATCCCAGCCCTGTGTGACTGGAGAACTGCCTCTTATTTTCCAAGTCTTTTCTGTGCATGCTCTAAGCTTTTATGTCTCCTCACTTTCTGTGCCAAGGTGAAACGCCTTGTAAATCAGTTTGCAGTTAAATCATTCCTAGGCTCCAAACCCATGAGAGACAGAAGCAGGAATGCCAAGAAACCAGCTCCTGAAATTTGGATGTAACCCATCCCACACCAGAGGAAGTATTTCCCAAACCTAGGCAGGCTTCCATATCAGCCAAGAGTCCTTCCAGGAAGGATCAGTTAGAGCAGTGGTTCTCAATTTGTGGGTTGAGGCTCCCTTAGAGGTTGAAGGACCCTTTCACAGGGGTTGCATATCAGATATTCTGCATATCAGCTATTTACATTACAATTCATAACAGTAGCAAAATACAGTTATGAAAAAGGAATGTAACTAATTTATGGTTGAGGGTCACAACAAGATGAGGAACTGTATTAAAGGGTCACAGCATTAGGGAAGTTGAGTACCACAAAATTAGAGTTTCTTTCTCTTTTCTCTTTTCCTGCCTCTCTCGTTCTCCAATCCCCTCTATCTGACTTCCAAGCTTCTTTATATTAATTGTTACAAAGAAACATAAAGCTGTAGTTGTACATATTAAAGAGATATTATGTAACAGCCTATGGATATATATATATATGTGTGTGTGTATGTGTGTGTGTGTTATATTTAAGTGTTATATAACACATAACACTTAAATCAGGCTAAATATTTATTCCTTAAATACTTAACTTTTTTGCCATGAGAACCTTTCTTCTAGCTTTTTGAGTACACAATGCACTATCTTGATTTGTTTCACTTAACATGCTTCTGTTTTGTCTATACTGTGCAAGTCACAGGATTACATTGTTTAATATTGTCAAATAGTACTCCGATGTGTGTCTGTAACTCATTTTCAGGAACCACTCAACATTTTTTAGATATTTGGCTTGTTTACATCTCTTATTTATTTATTTATTTACTTTGAGAGGTTTTTCTGTCGAGCCCTGGCCATCCTGGAACTTGCTTTGCACATTAGGCTGGCCTTCAACTCAGACATTCACCTGCCTGTGTTTTCATGGTGCTAGGATCAAAGGTGTGAGCCACTCCTGCCTGGATTACGTTTTTTAACTATCATGAATAATACTTCAAGAACATGAGAACACAACATGCTGAGCTCATTTCCTTTGCATATAAATATTTTGTGGGATTTTTTGATTAATTGACTGTTCCATATTCTTTTAATTTTTGAGGATTCCCACAATGTTTTCCATAATGACTATTAACTTGCATTTCTGTAGGTGGTATTTATGGCTTCCTTTTCTCTTTGTATTCACATGCCAATTTTTTGCTGCTGTTGGGGGTTTTTGTTTTGTTTTGTTTTAAACAATGGCAATTATTACAGGGGTATCTCATTATGTTGACTCTTCTCTTTCATGTCTATTCCTTTTTTTCTTTTCTTTTCCTTTCTTTTTTTTTCTTTTTTTTTCTTGAGACAGGTTCTTATGTAGACCAAGTTGGCCTCAGAGTCACTACATAGTGAAAGTAACCTTGAACTCTGTTCCTTCTGCTTCTGCCTCTGTAGTCCTGGATTACAGAAGTGCTCCATTACAGCTGGTTTACATGATCTTGGGAATTGCTTAGCACATATTAGACCTATACTACCAACCAAGATACATCCTTATCCACTTATTGTTGTTTGATTTTCGCTTCTCCAGCTCTTGTGTGGAACTTCCTAGGCTCAAAAAGAGCCACTCCAATCACAGTCTTACAACTCAAGGAAGCTGCACAAGCCAGACATATTGTTGCATTTTCCATTCCATGATGAGACTTTGAACTCCAAGGACCCATGGAACACTCTATATGACTATGAAGCTGTAAATCAGTAGGTGCTCAACAATGTTGGTTGATACTCAAGAGCCATCTGCTTGACAAACCTTCAATAGAAAGTTTTTCCATGAATGTGCCATGACTGAATGTCACAAAATGACATCCAGTTCTTTGGCTGCCATCATTGCATGGTCAAAACTGTGATAAAAAGACAGCTACTCCCAGTCTTCTTTTGCATCTGTTGGAGCTTTCCCTGCGTTGTCTGCTTCTCTAATTTCATCCACAACCATCCACAGCTTTCTTGTCATCACATTGGCCCTGATGAGAATAAGATATTCATGTTGGTAGGAGTTGCTTAGAGAATGACCGTGGATGATCCAGAAGCAATGTATTTGGGGTAAGTGGAGATAGCTGATCTGGTGACAGTGTGTGAGGGTGTAAGAGATTGACGGAAATGATCATGGTTGGCCAGGAAGCAGTATGCATGGTTTTGAGGGGCTGACCAAAATGACTATGGGTGGTCTGTAAATAGTAGATATGTAAGACTACATGGGGAATAGCATGGCTGATCCAGAAGTTTCTTCACACACATAGGTTGAAACAAGAAAACACTTTTCTCTTTGAAGTTTGGACTAAAAAGTACAGCATAATGTTCTTCAAGCCTCTCCTCTACTAGAGTGACACATCTACCTGAAAACAGCCTTTCATTGGAACTTCCCACCAAATATGGGTCACAGGCTCTGGGGTCTCTATCCCCCTCCCACTTCTGGTCCCTTCTCCAACACAGAGGTCTGTCACACAAGAAAGAAAGGTTCAAATCTAGCTAAGAGACTTCCTGCAAGGTGCTCCCAATATACACAAGGCAACCTGCCAGGGAAGCCTTCAGTTTACAAGGGGAAGAAACTCTGGGCTACTTTTCTTTTTTCCCCCAAGGAGGCATCTCATCAACTATGTAAAATTCCCCAACTCTTTTATAAATATTTTTTAATTAAGAAATTTCAGTATAAGGTAATTGAAACTTATTAAAAAGCATAGGCAATCAAGTTACAGTCCAAATTCACCACCTGGGTTTGGCTGATGTTGACCTGTTCCCAAACTGTTCTCCTTTATTATTTTTTTTAAAGAATAAAAATGACAGCAGTCAGCATTCCTAGCCTGCTAAGTCCGTAGAGCTAGAGTCACCTTGTATAACCCTGAAGATGGTGTGTAGCACTATAACATAAGAGTTTGACAGCACAGCTCTTGGGCATTAACCAGTCAACCAAATAAATAAATAGAGTTTCTGAAATGGCTGGTCCTGTCCTTGGTTCCACCATCTATCAGGTAAAGTTTGGTGAATTAAATGAGTTAATACATTTTAACAGGACTCAATACATCTTAGCTGGCTATCTACATGGCTTATCTACATGGAATATCACCAGCACCATCTTTAATTTACTTCCAAAAAAGTCTCCCCTATAAGTGGACTAAGGGAGGGGCATAGGAGGAGAAGAGGGAGGGATTAGGAGGAAATAGGGGAGTGGGCCACAGCTGGGATAAAAAGTGAATAAGTTGTAATACATAATAAATAAAAAAAATCTTTAAAGAGAAAATATAGAGCACAAAAAAGTTTACAGTATATTTATTTTGAGATTTGAATATGTTAATATATAGATTCAGCTCATTGTTAATGAGTTATAGTATCCCATTGTATGAATATACTTCAATTTAATTATGCATTACCTTATTGATGGGCCCTTGAGTTTAGTCTAGTTTTTCTCAATTGCTGCAATAAATCAGCGCACATCTCCATGGGCATATGCAAAGATTAGCTGCCTAGAAGGAAAGCTGCTAGTTGTGCACAACTTGAGGCTCCGTAGATATTTTTACTTCCTATAAATATTCTTGAGCTCTATCCTGGGATGCAATTAAGTTACTTGAAAACATTTTGATTCTTTGGAGACTTCGCTTTCAAGCTTTGTTAGGTAGGACTAGAGCAGCCTTAATCTAGGGCTAATTTTTCCACGTGATTGATTACTTCTGATTACTCTGACATTCTGTGAATATTGAGAGTTTGCTGCTCTGCCTGGCAACACAAACTGTTCCAAACTTGTATAGCTTCTGCCATGTTCTGCAGTTGTTTTCCTATACCTTCCGTAGTAGCTTCAATAAATGCATTGATGGATACTTTGTTGAAGACTTGAAGGGAGCTGTATACAGACCACTTGGTCGCTTGCCCTTGCAGCCATTTTCTTCTAAGGGTTTTTAAAATTGAACTCCTCACATTATAGTGTGAAGAGCTTCCATTGCTCAGAGCTGAGAACTTTAATACAGAAATACGGTTATATCAGCTTTTCTTTGGTATGAATTTGCCAGACAGAACATTTCTCTTGCTCCTATATTTTATGCACATATCCTGTGCATGGCATATAGCTATATTTAAAAATATTTAGAATACAATCTAAGCATCTACATATTTTAAAAGAAGAACATAAGCCTCTCCTGATAAAGTTACCAATGTATCTGGAATTATTTATACTTTCTTCTTTTGAATGTTCTCTTCATCAGGCTTTGTTTTTATGTTTTTCATTTTTTTCTCTTCTATTGGGCTCTGTACTGGACAGTTTTATGTCAGCTTGTCACAGGCTGGAGTCATTTTAGAAAATGGAAACTCAGTTGAGAAAATGCCCTCACCAGATTGCTTGTGGGAAAGACTGAAGTGTGTTTTCTTGGTTGATAACTGATGTGAGAGGGCCCAGCTCACTGTGAGTAATAGCACCTTGGCTCAAGTAGTCCTGGGTGCTAAATGAAAACAAACTGAGCAGGCCAGGGAGTATTGTTCCTCCACAGCCTCTGCATCAGTTCCTGCCTCCAGGTTCCTGCCTTGAGTTCCTACCCTGTTTTCCCTCTGTGATGGACTGTGACATGAAATTATAAACTGAAATAAACCCATTCCTTCCAGAGTTGCTTTCGGTCATGTGCCGAAAGCACATGTGCCAATAGAGACCCCAACTAAGACAAGCCCTTCTGAAATTTCACATGCCTTTTTTTCTTTTTTAGCTTTAACAAGGCTCATTGGGTTTTGTTTACTCACTCAGGTGCTCTGGGGTAACTGTGAAATCTTAAGCCTTTCTGATGGGATGTGTCACGAACACAATCTAAAGTTAATCCCTCTGCCGTTCTCTCAGCTATTGCAAAAACTGTACAGCATTTGCATTTCCCTCACTTTCTCCCCACCTTCCTGTTCACTGTCCTTAGAAATTAACCAACAGAAACAGAGCCCGTGTTTCTTCCATTTGTATTTTTCACGTAGAAATGGAAAGAAATAGTTAAATATATTTCAATGTATAGCATTGAAATATAGTTTACTTAATCCAGTTTGTAAAAAATATTATCAATTCAAGATGTAAGTGACAAAACTATTGGTGAAATATTAAACACCTTATATGCTAAGTTCTTAGACTTTCATACTTAGGTTATAGTACATCCCAATCCAGACAATACATTTTTGTCAGATATACTTAATCTGTATGTAGATTTTAGAAAATTTAGTATTGAAAAAGCAAGATTTTAACTGTGTAAATTACACATAACAAGATTCACCATGTAACTGTTTTAGGTGTAAGAGTCAACGATATGAAATACATTTGTATTGTGCTACAAATAATCTTTAGTAGTTTTTTTTTTTTTTAACATTGAAAGAATTGAACTTACATTCCCTTCAAACAACTTTGACTTTATTGTCCTTTTGCTTTTTGTCCTATTCCATTTTCTATTTCTATGAGGTTGACTATTCTAGATACCACAGATAAGTGTCAAATGCATTTTCCATTTTGTGGCTGGCTTATTCCATTAGCATAATGTCTTCAAGGTTTATCCATGGAGCAACACAAACCATTTTTTAGGATAAAGAGCGCTGCATTGTATGGTAGGTATATGCCATGATTTGCCCACTGAATCATTGATGAGCATTGTTATTTTTATCTTTAGCTACTGTAAATAGGGCTGCTATAAACATGGGTGTAAAGTATTTCTTCAAGATCTCACTTTCAATTTAGGGGGATTTATACCCAGAGTAGAATTGCTGAACCGTGTAGTACATTATTTATTTATTTTTGGTGAAGCTATCTTATTGTATCCACAGTAGCTGCATCAATGCACATGGGTTCCAATTTCTTTTTTACCTTTACCAACATTTGTTTTTTTGTGTGAAAAACAGAAAATTTGTTACTATCAGAAACGTAGTAGCTATCCTAAGAGACACAAAGGGGTCTCCCATGGTAGTGTCGATTTGCAGTTCTGTAATTACTAGTAATGTTAAATGTGTTCTCAATACTTTGGGCCATTTATTTATAATTGCTAGAGAACTGTCAATTCAAGCATTTTATTCACTTTTACATTGTATTGCTTGCTAACTGCTATTGAGTTATAACGTTTTATATATTTTGCATTTGTTACCCCTTATTGAATGCTGTTTTCTAAAGAAGTCATCTTTTCCCCACTGTGTACTTTTGTTAACTTTATTGAAATCACCTGCCCTTCTAAGCTGTGGCTCCAGCTCTTCACTTTGTTGCCTTGGTGCAACATATCAGTCTGTGCTATGTTCTGAAATCAGGAAGTGTCACATTCCCAACTTTTCAAGATTACATTGGTTATTTGCTGTTCAAGATTCCATTTGAATTTAAGGATTTTCTCCTCTACACGCATGCATGCACACACACACACAGAATAGAATTTTGAGAGGGGATGTCACTGAATCTGCAGACCACTTTGGGTAGTATGAAAATTGTGTTGATATTAAGTCTTCACAACATTCCCAGACTCCGTTATGTTTCCATGAAGTTTTCTTGAGTTCTTTGAGGAATGCCCTGTAGTTTTCTGTGCATAATCTCTCATCAACTGTTTTAGGCTTATTGCTAAGTATTCTGCTCATTCTGATGCTATGTCAAGCAGAACTGCTTTATTCCTGGTTTTGGATATTTTTTCAATTTTTAATTAGTTCTTTAGTAATTTTGTACAATGTATTTTATTCATATTCCCTTCTATCCCCAACTCCTCCCAGATCCACTCTCCCTTCCCTATCACCCATCTAACTTTGTGTCTCCAACAAATCAAGTCCAATTTGTACTGTCTATATATTTTTGGATGTGTAGAATATGGTTGACCTTTTAGAGGCCAAACACTTAAAAAAAAACCAAAAACAAAAACAAAAAAACAAACTTGACTCTTTCTCTTCCAGCAGCTATCAGTTGCCAATAGGTCCTCAGTTAGGAGTAGAAATGGGCTTAAACTTGCACAGGTCTTGTGCATGGTGCTGTGATTGCTGAGAGTTCATATGTGCAACTGTACTACAGTTTCTAGAAAATAATGTGTTCTTGTACTCATCTACTTTAAATGGCTCTTACAATATTTTCACCTCTCCTCTACAAGATTCTTTGGCCTTGGGAGGAGGAGCATGATACAGATGTCCTACTTAGGGAGGAACATACTATCGTCTCTTACTCTCTGCACTTTGATCAATTGTAGATCTTTTGTTTATCTTCATCTCTTACAGAAAAAGAAGCTTCTCTAATGAGGGTTAAGAGATACACTAACCTATAACAACAAGGCATTAGAAATAAGTTTCATAAAATTGTGGCCATTTAACAAGATAATAGTACCCAGTTTTCCACTAAGGCCTATGACCCATCTAGCCACAGAGTCTTAGCCCTAGCAACAGTACCAAGTACGGGTTTGATTTTGTGGAGCAGGCCTTAAAACACTCAAATGTTTTGCTTACTCTCATGATATTCATGCTACTACTGTACCCGTGGGCATGTCTTGCTAGATCAGTCATTATAGTAGCTCTCAGAATGAAGAGTTGGCAAAGACTGATCATTGCTTTTGTCCCTCGGTAGCATGCATCATACCTTCAGGTACTATGAAAGCTAGCCAGAAGGGATGAAACTTCCAGGTCAGTACTATCTTGATTTCTCCATGTTCTGTAACTCAAGTGTGTGGTGTCTTCAGCAACAGCTCCTTACTGTCAACTTCTATAGGGTGACCAAGTGCATTGTCAGGTACCTGCAATGTTTGAGGGAGTGGGGTCTATAAGACCTCAGAGGCCAACAACTTCAAAAGATACAACCCACTTCAGGCACTGGATTTTTTTTTTAATTTGTTAGCTTATGGTGTAGAATAGGGAGTTTATTACCCCCATTGTAGGGTAACTCTATTTAAGCTCTTTTTGTGTATGTATTGGTACATATTTTCAGAAGCTCTACAGGAATTCAACAACCATCAGTTTATGAAATTATAGCTAGTTTTTAGGTTTCTTTCTTTTTTTATTGTTTGTTATTATTAGTTACATTTTATTAACTCTGTATCCCAGCTGTATCCCGCTCCCTTATTCCCTCCCAATCCCACCCTCCCTCCCTCAGCTTCTCCCTGCCCCTTTCCAAGTCCACGGATTGGGGAGGACCTCCTCCACTTTCGTCTGGCCCTGTTTTATCAGCTATCTTCAGGGCTGGCTGCGAAGTCCTCCTCTGTGGCCTAGCAGAACTGCTCCTCCCTTGGGGGGTGGGGAGTCAAAGAGCCTGTCATTGAGTTTCTGTCAGAGATAGTCTCTAATACTAAAATCATTTATTACCTGAGCAAATTTGTGGATGTTTTACCATTTTCTATACGTAAAATTATTCCATCTTTAGATATAAATAAATTTATTTCTTCCTAGTTTGGGATGCCTATTTTCCTGGTTAGGTGTTTTTGTTGTTGTTGTTGTTTTGTTTTGTTTTTGTCAACTAGACGTAAGTGGAGTCGTTAGAGAAGAGGGAACCTCAGTTAAGAAAATGTCTCCCATCTGACTGGCCTGTGGGCAGACCTGTGAGGGTATTTTTAAGTTAGTGATTGATTAGGGATGGCCCAACTCATTTCGGGTGGTGCCACTCCTCATCAAGTGGTTCTGTGGTATATAAAATGGCAGGCTGAGCAAGCCCTGAGGCACAATACAGTAAGCAGCACTTCTCCATGGCGTCTGCATCACCAGGTTCCTGCCCTGACTCGCCTCAATGACAGACTACAAGCTGTAAGATGAAATAAACCTTTTCCTCCCAAAGTCCATCTTGATCATAGTGTTTTATCACAATAATAGAAACCCTAACTAAGACATCTATCATTTCTTTTGATCGTCAGATGATCTTGACTAAAATCTCCAGTACCCTTTGAATAGAAGTATGTGGAGTGGCAATCCTTGCCTTGCTCCTGATCTTAAAGGAAAAGCTTTCAGCGCTTCCCCATTGAAATATAATGTGAGATAGAGGCTTTTTACGTGTGCTATTTTCCTGAGTTGGGATAGTTTCCTTCTGCTGTAACTTGAGTGTTTCTGTTATGAAAAGTTATTTTCGTTAAAACGATTTTCTGCATCAATATGACTATGTGGTGTTTTTTTTCTACATTCTACTGATGCGGTATATTGCACTGATTGATTTTCAGATGGTGAACCATGCTAAAATTCCAGAGCCAACTCCCACTTGCTCATGATATATGATCTTTTTAATGTGCTTTTGAATTTTCTTTGTTCATATTTTGTTGAGGATTTTTTCACCACTATTTTTTCAGGGGTATTTGTCTGGGATTTTCTTTTAGATTATGCCTGTTTTTTTTTTTTTTTAACTGCTGGATTCATAAAATGAGTTTGAAAATGGTCTCTACTCTTCAATATTTTACAGAGTTTGTGGCTATTGATTTTAGTTCTTTTTAAAATGTTCAGTAGATTTCTCTAGTGGTCCTGTACCGTGTTGAGGAATTTCTGACTGCTGATTTAATCTCTCTAGTAGAGTGCTATTTAGACTTTATTTCTTTATAATTCAGCTTTAATAGGTGTGGTTTTGTTAGGAATTTATCCATTTTAATTTATTCAATGTGTTGACATATAATTGCTGATAATTTTCTTTTTATATTTAAAAAATTTAGTGACAATGATCACTTCATTTCTGATTTTGGTTTTTTTTTTTCTTTTTCTTTTCTTTTTCTATAAGGTTTGACAATTTTGTTCTTTTTTCTTTTTTAATTAACTGTTGGCTTTGCTTCCCCCCCCCACTTTTTGTTATAGTAGCACAGCCCCATTATCTACGGTTTGTTTCTCAAGGTTTCAGTTGCCCATATCCAGGCATGGTATGACAATATAAAATAGAAATTCCAGAAATAAACAATTCAAACATTTAAAATTACACACTGCTCCGAGTGCCTTGACAGACTCTCATGCTGACCTTCCCTCTGCTACTCAGAATGTGAAGGATCTCTTCATGACTCACATATTTTCTGCTCATATGTTAATTCACTTCATAACATTCACAGTGATCAGATGTGATGTCCTTAGGCAGTAGCCCAGTGTAGCATCACAATATCTACATTATACTGTTCATTATGTTTACATCATGTGCGTATTCCATAATCTCACTTCGTCAAGAGACGGGTGAGTAAAGAACAATAAAACATCTTGGGGAAGACAGACTGCATTTTCCTAACTTTTATTCTTATATTATACTTCGCAACCATATTTTACATTTAGTGATTACTGTCAATCTCTTACAGTGCTTAAATTATAATCAAGATATAGTTATGGTGTACAGGAAAAAGTAAAGTACAGCATATTTAGAATTTAGTTCTGTCTATGATTTTAAGCATTCACTGTGTGCCTTGTCCTAGCTTCGAGTTTAGTTTATCCTTTTCTAGTTTTTTTTTTCTTGCTTAGGGTTTTGCAACTCTAAGTTTTCATATTTATCACCTTTTTTTGCTGCATTCTGTAAAGATCAGTGTGTTGCATTGTTTTTATTTGCCTTGAGGTATTTTCTCTTTTCCCTTCTAATTTCTTCTCGGTCTGGCCTCCATACTCCTTTGAGCTTCTATTTGATCTACTAATTCCCAGAAAGGGAGGAAAGTCTCTCTGTTTTAAAGCTTAGCTATGTAGTGCAGAAAAATTGAATCTTATGAATTGAATGGGTGAGTTTGCTGTGGGAGAATAGAACTCATTACCTAGCCAGCCTTTCTCATAGATGCCCTCCAGTAGCAGTAGAATTACAAATCATGAAAACATGGAGAAACGGTATTTCTCAAGGTCAAAAAAAGTCTTATTCATGACTGAGAAATATTATTCAAGTTACACCTTTCCTAGGCCAGTCCTTTCAGATCTCCTGCTTGCCTCACAGTGAGCACAGCTGCAGACAGAACTTAGTGCTCGGTGGCCTACCAAGGCATCCCTGTGCCTCCCCAGCTCACTCCTGAGACTTTGAAGTAGACTTGTCCACATTCTTAGGTAATGGACCAGCTTCAGAACAGCCAGAGAGAGCAGTTCCATGCTTAAACAAGCCTTCATATGAGCCTTTGCTTCTGTCATTCCCAGGCCAAACCTGAGAGAGTCTGAAAAATGAGCTTGAAAAGCCAAAGTATGAAAGTCCTAAAATGTTGATTCATTGAAAACTTCTGTGTTGCTTGAAGAGTAAAGGATGGATGGTCTGGCTTGTCGGCAACAGCAGAAATCAATTCCACCTCCTTTATAAGCACAATCCAGACCTATACTGCAACTGTCTCCTCCATCTGCTTCTGACACAGCACTTTTCCTTGAAAATGTTACCCATTCCTCTTTTTGTGGTGCCAGTCTCACGTTAAGACAAAAGAATACACATCGCTTCTTCATCTTTTGGCTAAGATGAAGTGAAGCTGAAGGAATTTGGGGGAATCAATGTACTTTTTTAGGAAAGATAATTTAATATACCAGGTATCATGTATTTGGTTACTCACCCATTATTATCTGATGCTGTTCTTTGGTTTTAAGCATCCAAAGTTGATTCCAGCATGGAAAGAAAAACTACAGAAAGAAAAAAGAAAGGAAGGAAGGAAGGAAGGAAGAAAAATTTTACAAAGATATGAGGAAGACTGCTTTAGATTCTCACATAAGAGAGTCTAAATAACAAAGCTTGGTTCACATGCTTGTCCCTTGGTGAGGTCAGGGAGAAGAGTAAGGACATGGGGCATAGTTGCTGGCAGAATCAATAGTCCCACAGAGAAGGAGGGGAAGGGACATGGGCAGATTTAAGGGTTATAAATAAACTCTAATGAGAACTGAATATAAATGCTGGGGCTGGAACTTTAATACTCTCACTAAGACCAGATAATAAAAGTTTCCAGAGGGCAGAAAATAGCACTCAAAAGTCTTGATTTAATTCTCTTTCTTAAAACTCACTTTGTAGACTACCTTCCTAGCCACTCCACCTCTTTGAAAGGAATGCACTCCCCATCCTCAGTTATTGGTTAAGAACCCGAGTTGCAGTGGGGAGATTGGTGATGTGGCCAGCTGGCATAAACCAGGGTCCTGTTTCTGAAGAGTGACCATCAGAACTGAATGTTAGGAGGTACCATGAACATCCTACTCTTTGTGAAAGTGGGGAAAGTGAGATCCAGAAGTGAGAAATGTTTTATCCATGGCGAAGATGACTTAATTTATAACTCGATGGGGTACCTTAGGTCCAACAGCTAAGGATGCTCCTGCTACATAGATGACAAGACATGGACATAGAAATGCTTTCTACATTTCATATGCTCAATCAAGAGGCCATAAGCACTCCTGTCAATAGAATAGTATCAGGGCAAGTAAAATTAGCATTTAAACTAAGGGAAGAGACGGTGAAGGAAGGATGGGTAATGACTGTTGACTGTGTCTCCTTGATGGAGGTTTAAAGAGGGCTTCAGGAGCTGTTACATGGAAGCCTCTTCACATCTAATCTGGATGGAGAATTGGCTTTACTAATAAAAGTTGTTTCTCTTATTTGAGGATTTCGCCCTTGTATATGATGGATTTTGATTAAATCCAACTCCCATCCCCTCTTTTCCAATTCCTTCCTTTCCCTTTCCACATTTCCCCTCCAATTTCATGTGTGATTTTTTTTTGTCCCCCTTCCCCTTATCTCTCACTCACACACTGAGTCCTCCAAGTGCTGCCTATATATGTGCTGGTGGAGCATGAGTAGCTGCTCAGGAGCCGCATTCCTGAAGAAAACCAACTTTCCCTCCCGCAGCAGTCACCGCTTGCCAATAGCCCCTCATGCAGAGGTGGGACTTCATGAACCCCTCTTGCATCCATGCTGGGATTTGGTCTTGTGGAGGTCTTGCCTTGCAGTGGCAGCTGCTATGATTCTATGTGTGCAGTGGTCCTGTCATGTCCAGCAACTACCATTTTGCTGCAGACAGCTACTACCTCTGGCTCTTACAATGTGTCTGTCCACGCCTCAGGGATCACTTTCAGGAAAGGAATGGGGTAAGGACATCCCATTCGGAGCTGCACCCAGGGTACATTTTCTCCAGACTCAGTTAGGATATGGGATCAAGTGCATAGCATTGGGAGTTGTGTCCTGTGCCTTCCCTTTATATCCCTAGTCCCCATATTGCATCTGCCAGGCCTAAGTAGGCAAAGAAACCTGTCCCTGTTCCTTGTCTGAGTGAGAAATAAAGTTACCAAAAGGAAAAAAAAAAAAAGTTGACATGAATGTTGTATAGTGATGGCTAGATGTTCTGAAGCAGTGAGTTGAGTCTCAATGAAGAGGCTTAATTCAGTCAGGTCATTTTATATGCATAAACTCAAATATCACAATGAACTCCATTAATATGCATAATTGATATAGGCTCACAACAACAAAAAAAGCAAAACAGGCCTCAACATCCAAGAAACATGTTCTTCAGAGATGGCACCGTACCTTGCCATTTGTATGAACTTGAACATGTTTCTTTCATTCTCCACCCCCAGCTTCCTTACTTACAGAGTGAAGCCGACTTAGAAGAGGGCAGTAGAAAGAGATGCTTCACAATGGGTGCAGCAATCCCACAGAGCCTTTCCAGTAAGAATGACTATAACAAAAATAGAAGCAATATTTGCTGGCGGAGAGCAGAGGGAGACAGACAACTCAGGAACAGAACAGTTGTCGTGCAGTGGAGTAAGTGGAAAAGACAGAAACGGCTGCAGGTCTCTGCATGGGCCCCCGCCTCAGTGCTCTGCCTGTGTTCACTCAGTGATCCCTGGGTTTTCGGGAAGCCCCTTACAATGTATTTTCTAGATTCTACAGCACAGCATGCCCCCTCCCCCGAAGGACCCTTTCCTTCATTTCTGCCAAGAGTTGTCCACCACCTTCTACCTCACAAGTTTTTATGTAGACTCCATATCCTCACCCCCTACTCTCCTCCACCAGCCAAAATGTTTTTGTAAGGATCTGTTAGCACAGGAGACAGGGAGATGACCTCTTGTTTCCCTGTGCAATGGTGGAACGTCCTCCCCGGATGGCAGCAGAGAGTAAATTGGCATTCAGGAATCCCAGTGCAGTTCCTATATTCCAGACAACTTCTGCTGACTGGAATTCTAATGACACTTCTATTCTGAGAGTTATTTCCTGACAGTGTGGGCTACAGTGAGTTTGACACTACTATTCCCAGCATGCACTGCTTTCAGAGGGTTCTGAATTCTTCAGGAACTGGGCATCCTATGATGCCACATGTTACTTCTTGACCAACTAACCTTAAAACTGTCCTGAGTTGGCTTTCAATTGGGGGGAGGCGGTGGACCAGCCAAGGGAACAGCCATCAGGCTCCTGTCTATATCAGGCAGTTTCTATGTAATTCAAAAGCCATTTGCTTGGTCCCTAGGTCAAGGGACAAAGGAATCAGACGTGAACCACCTTTTCCTCAGTGCTCAGATTCTCCTGAAATCGTGCCCCACGGCCCAAGAGTTATAGGAGGCCACCTGGGTGGGCTAGCTCTCATCTCAGCTCTACCCTCTGTGCAGTTGGTAGGGCTCCTAGCAAGATCCTGACACAGGTGATTCAGCTTAGGTGGAGTAGCTCTCTTTAGATCTCAGAAGTAGACCTCCATGGAAGCCTCAGAAAAGGTAAAGAGGACATTTGCTGACACGTGTTCTTATAAACCTGTAATGTAGTACTGATAAATCTAGGGGTGCATTTTTTCACACCTTCTTGACTTCTCTCTAAGCTTCTCACCACACTGCCTCCTTTCTCCATGTCTGCCCCAGCCTTCATCCCTGCTGTGTCTCTGGACACTATGGAAGAACATTTATCAGTTTCAGGGCCCGTGGCACTCACTCCTTTGAGATGTTATCTAATTTAATTTATTTTTAACAATGTCTTTGTATTTATTGTTTGAGAATTTCATACAATATATTTTGATCATATTCTTTCCCTCTCCCCAGATTTTCCTCATCTCCTTACCTACCCAACTTCATGTTTTCTCTTAAAACAGAAGCAAAATTGAGACACCTCCCCTCCGCCAAACAAAACAAAACAAAACAAAAAAACAACAACATAAAACATATATAGTATATGTTGTGCTGACCACCTACTCCTGAGCATGGGTAGCATACCTGCTCTGGAGTGTCGTTGATACATCCAGCATCACCTTATAAAGAAAATCTGATTTTGCTTCTTATGCAGGTATCAATTGTAAATAGGTCCTTGTTCAGGGGTGGGGATCCTCCATGCTAAGATTTTGTCTAGCTTCATCTTGTTCAGGTATGCTGTCCTATTCTCTGTGAGTTCAAATGTACATCTGCCTTGATGTACCTGAAAAATTCTGTTTCCTTGGAGTCATCTGCCACCTTGGGATCTCACAGACTTTCCACGTCCTCTTCTGAATAGATCCTCAAGCCTTGAGGGGAAGTATGTGATACAGACACATTTAGGGCTGAGCTGTTCAAAGTCTCTTACTCTCTGCACTTTGACCAATATCTCAATGCTGCCACCTACTGAAAGGAGCTTCTCCAATGAGGGTTGAGTGATACACTTGAGAGTTGTTAAGGAAATAGTCAGATCTGGAGAGAACAGGAACTCCACAAGGAGAGCAACAGAACCAGAAATTTGAAAACAGGGGTCTTCCCAGAGACTCATACTCCAACCAAGTACCATGGATGGAGATAACCTAGAACCCCTGCACAGATGTAGCCCATGGCAGTTTAGTGTGCAAGTGGGTTCCATAGTAATGGGAAAAGGGACTGCCTCTGACATAATCTGATTGGCCTGCTCTTTGATCACCTCCCCCTGAATGGGGAGCAGCCTTACCAGGCCACAGAAGATGACAGTGCAGCCACTCCTGATGAGATCTGATAGACTAAGATCAGAAGGAAGGAGAGGAGGACCTCCCCTCTCAGTGGACTTGGGGAGGGGCATGCGTGAAGAAGGGGATAGGAGAGTGTGATTGAGAGGGGAGGAGGGAGGGGCTTATGGGGGGAATACAAAGTGAATAAAGTGTAATTAATTAAAAAAAAAAAGAGTTGTTTTATTGCTATGTTCCTTTAGAAAAATAAGAGAAGTAGTTTTCCCCCTAGGGCCCTTGGCCTATATAGCCCCAGGATCATGGCCTCATTACAGTGTGGGTTCCTTCTTGTGTAGTGGACCTTAAATTCAGTAAAATCCTGTTATGTTACTATTGCACAAATGAGAATGTCTTGCCAAGCTTGTATTGTTCACAGGCAGGCATAGATAGGCGTATACTGCACAGCACCTTTCAGCGCTGTAAGTGCTGGCCATCAAGGATAAGGCTTCCTGCGGAGCACGAGCTAGATTTCTCTATGTTCTATAACTTAAATATGTGTTACGTTCAGCAATAAGCTCTTACCATCATGTGCTGTGGTGGTGTGCTGGGGAGTAACCAAAGCACTGACCATAGGCTTAACATTTGGGAAGTTGATGGAATCCCTCTGACCTAGCACTTCCTAACTTTCCTCCGTTTCACTGGTTCATTGCAGGAGAATATTTTTGGTGTTCCTCTTTTTCCTCTTACTTATCCTTGTCCTCCCTGTTCTTTTCTTTTTTCCTCCAAGGAGCCCTCATTCTATTAGTCCTCATGGCTGCCTGTGTTCATGGTCTGGAGGAGGAACTGTCAAGGGGAGAAAAAAAAAATAAACAGTTTGTCTTCTTGCCTTTTGTTTCCACAACATAAGTTAGTTAATTAAGGAGATTGTGCTAGATTCCTCAGAGGGAAACCTTAAGAAATAGGAAGGAGTATTTGAAAAATCAGAAGAGGAAACGAAAAAGGAGGAGAAATTGAGCCTGTGCGGGTTCCCAAACAAAGGAAAAAAGGTAACTATTCGCCACACAGAGAAAGAACAATGGCAATATCTCATTAAATGGAACCTCTGATAGCTTCCCGAAGGCAGCCTTGGCCTTGGGACCCACCCTCCCTTTCCATGTATCACAAGGAGGAGGAGAAATGGTCTTTCTTCCCCAGGTCAGACATGGAAGAAGCATAGAAAGGGGCCACGTGGACAGAAATAAAAGAAGTCTCTGCCTCGACTCATCTCCACCCATCACTAAGGACTTCGTCTATACCTCAGAACACCCATCACCGGGAAGTTTCTGCATCCCTTGAATCCTTGAGTCTACCTGTGACTGAGGATAAGTTTCTTCTGCTCTGACACACCATGAGCTAAGGCAGAGCTAAGGTGAATCATTGCACAGGTATATTTGTTGCACACCTGGAGTTATTGCTTCTCTTTGCCCTTTGTCAGCTTCCCTGGGGCACTTAAAAGAGGGATCTGTGCATGCTTCTCCTTTGGCTGTTCTCATAGATCCAGGCACATGTAAGTGCTTAGTAAGTGTACTAAGTAAAACGTCTTCAATTTAATAACATGCCCAAGTGTCTTAGCATACTAATTTGACATCCTTGGCCTGTCCATCTGATTTCTTCACCAGACTGGGAACACGTCAAGGATGAACCCTATGTGTTTATCTTGTTATCCCCAGCATTTAGCACCAGACTTGGAACAAGAAGGGGGAGGGGCCCAGAAATGTTTGCTGATCCAAGAGATGAATGACAAAATAAGTAAATGATATACTAGGCTAAAAGGAGGAATGCTGGAGCCACTGGCAAACAAGCAGTTTGAAAACTGCTTCTGGAACCTTTAACACTGAATGTAGGAAAGTTATACAGTCTTTGCCAGTAAAATGAGTATAATAATACCTATTACAAAGGGATGTTTTAAAGATGAAGGGGAGATTTCATTTGTGAACAGACTTTGCAAGTCAAGGCATGCAAGACATGTTTTTTAAATGAGGAAAAACAAACAGTCAAAATCATATTCATTGATTACCTGTGAGAATTCCATTTGAAATAGTCACATCTCTAAGATCCAAGGCAAGAATAATAATCCTTGTCCCTGTGGAATAGGATCTGCTTGGAATTTCTTATGCTTACATACATCAAAGCTGCAATCTTGCTTTAAAGGAAACAAAGCAGAACAAAGTCCTCACATTATCCTCTAATACTAATATGGATGCTTATGTTATCTCTCATAGAATTCTCTAATATTAGTCAGTTATCAATTGTTTATTTCAAAACTGAAGATGTTTCAAAACTGCAAACACATTGCTGTTAGATTACCTGACATTTTGATTAATCAGACATCACGAGGCTGCTCAGATATGTATTATAAATCATGTTTCAGATGCCTGGATGGCCAGTGTCAGACAGCTGCTTTCACAGCCAGGAATAGTATCCATGTTGGTGGGTTCCTCATTTCAGCAGCTATGACTCACAGGGACACAACGAGCAAAGAAATCAGGCTGCAAAAAGGCAGAGACAGGGGTCTCCTTGAAGAGCACACAGTGCTTCTTGGGAGAGGTAAAGTGTGTTCTGTGACATTTGAGGTGATGCCAGCCAGGATGAGGGGCAGTACAGATGGCTTCCAAGCCTTCATGCTTTCCTTTCTCCAGGGGAGGATTAATTGCTTTCCTTAGAGAGAAGTATCAACAGATGTTGCTGATATAAGACTTGATGGGACTGGAAATCTGTATTGTGAAAAGCATAGTAACCAGGCTGTTCTCTCTCCTCTTCTTCCTCCCCCTCCTCCGCCTCCTCCTCTCCATCCTCCACCCTCCCTCTGCCTGCTCTTCTCACCAAAGTGGCATGGATGGAGACTTTAGAAGTAAGCCATGATTTCCATTTTATAGATTCAGCTTTGGTTCCTATGCAATCTCTGTCATTTCGAATGGGCATTGATGTGCCACTGCTAATGCTAACTACCTCTAGGACTCCCTGCCCTTCAGACTTGTTGCAGGGAACAAGCCTCTGTTGCCAGAGTTGTCTCTGACATCAAGGAACGTTGTTCCTTCTCAGCTGCAGCACCTTTCCATGCAGGAACCTTTTCTAGGATGACCGATGTGATGTCTGCGCCCTGTGTGCACCTCATGGTAAATGAGAGAGTGAGAGGGAACAAGAATTCTGGACACTAGTACATAAAAATGAAGCACACTACAAAGAAGCTAACAGAAAGCAAATTGAACCTCTTTCCCCCTAAACACTGTTTTCTTTGTGTGCCATCCAATTACAGGATCTCCTTTGATTCACCTGCTTTTCCTCCATGCTCCATCTTTGTCGGGTTTTAGCGCCGCCCCCCCCCCCCCCGCCCCCGAGCCAAGGCTGGACTATGTTTTGATCAGGAACTGCAGCTCCTCCTGTGGGTTGTATCTATGTTCTTGCAATGCCTTAAAGAGATTGATTGCTCTGGGGTCCACACTATCATTCCCCAATCTTTACCTTCTTGTCTGTGTCCAGGTAAGTTTATGTTTCAATCCTCTCTCCTAGAATTCTTGTACACCCATTAGACCAAGTGTGGAAAGGGTTTGAACCCATTCTCTAGTGCTTCTGGCAGTGTCAGTTCCTGCTCTGAATGCCCTTCTCACCAGAAACAAAATGTTCACCCTCTCATTCTGCCCTGATGCCCCTCTCGTTAAAGCAGCCCTCCTTGGATATCTGGGCTAGCCAGAGAGAAACTGATCGACACCTAATCACTATACGCTAAACTTTTATCTTTTCCAATGATGTCTGACAGAAGGGACCATGCTTCCAGGGTCTGCTCCTGCCTGGGATCCACTCGTCATCTCTTACCACATTCACCTTGGATACCTACTTGTCAATATGACCAAAGACTGTCACTTGGCAGCTACTCAATCAGCCCCTACTGTGGGTCAGGGCCTGTACAGCACTCAATCATTGGCATGATCACATTCCCTAATCTCCACAAGTTCACAATCTGACAGAGGAAATATACCCTCAGACATTTACTATGAGGAGAATTAAGTGCTACATCAAACATAGACCAGTGACTGACTGTCCGACAGGCAAACTCAACAGTCAAGGCAGAACATAAAATAATAAAGAGAAAGTGTTTTGAAAGAATATGGACTTATCAAAAAAAGCTGCACTGGATTGTCATTCTAGGAGAAAAACAGAACATGTCTTAAATTTTCTTCCATAGATGTTATGGTTTGATGGTATCTTAATGTGAATTGCATGTGGGCCTTGGATGGCAACATAGCTCTTCTTGCTAAGATTCTGACAGTTCAATCTATCTTCTAGAAGATTCAAGGAAAGCTTCCCTGATGACCACTTTTGGGAGCCATTTCAAAAGGAGTAGTTCTGCTTTATACAGTATTTCACTTTGTCTTGCTGAAAAGAAAAGAAACCAAGCTGGATGGGATAGGTTTTCATGTCACTGGGTACGGTCAAAGCAATGAGGGGTACACAGTCTTATCAGATACTAGCTGTATTTCACACTACCTTGCAAGGGGTGGCTTGCCACTGCCAATGGCTGGCTCTGTATCTTCAGAACCTGATACTCTCAGCTTCTCTGCAAGCACCTCAGTTATTATACACAGCAGAAAATGAAGATGTGCATTCTTCTTAAATTGGAACTATGAAAAAGGGGGTTGAATTAACAAACACATAGACAAAGATTTTTATAATTACTGTCCTTTGATGTATCTTAGGATCTGTATTACATATAGAGATTTGACCACTTAAATCAAAAGATAAATTTAAAAACTATCCCATCATCTCTGACTGTCTTATGTAATTCTCTACAGCACACATTTGTGTCTTATTTTGCTTTTTCTGTTGCATAGCAGAATACCTGAGACCAGGTAATTTATAAATAGATATTTATTTCGTTCCTTACAGAGCCATTCTGTATAGAGAGACCCACTCACAAGACCTCATTTTACCTTAATTATCTACCAACGGTCTCATCTCCAAACTCCATCAACATATATTTTAATCAAATTTAACAGCTGCTTGTTATTACTATAATATATGAATTTATGATGGGGACACGTTCAAATCATAACAAGAAACTTTAATAATGTTGTTTCTATTCATAGAACTTCCTTCCCTCTGTACTTTCTCTCTTTTGTGCTTCTTGTTCTGATTTCTCATTTTCTTCCTCCCCTTTACATGGTAAGCTTATTGAGTGGCGTGAATCACAAGGCAGACTCCTCAAGAATCGGCTCCTGCTTTTAAGTATATCAAGAAGGTTTGCAGAGAATTGTCATAATTCAACAATTTCACTGGCCTAAATCGGCCATAATGAACTCCTCCAAGAGAACTAAAGTAAGACTATGCATGAGTTTGGGATCTTTTAGAAAAAGAAAAGCGTAATATTTGTTCACAATGCCCATGAATAATGGACATATGCCTGGCTGGGTAAATAGCAATAGACATTATTCTTGATTAACAACCAGGAAGATAAAGGTCCAGAAAAAAAAAAGAGTTTCAATTTGGGTCAAAGTGTGGTAAAATTCACATCCTCTATGCTTAGAAAAAGTTATATTTTGCTCTCTGAATAATAGAAAAGTTGAAACTTTAGAAAGTGAAAGTCGGGCTCTGTAGGGCTTTTGCTATATGTTCCTTATCTGTGTTTCAAATAAATGTGTTTCTCAAGTCATCACTTGCTTTATGAATAATGGTGTATTGCCACTGCACATAAGCGAAGGCATCCCCAAATGTTTGTGTATATGCGTGCACACACACACACACACACACACACACATACACACACCTGTGTGATAGAATTAGGATTTCATAATTAGTGTTATACATAACAAAAAAAATTAAAGTGATGTAAACCTTAGAAAACCAGGAATCTGAGAGACATAAATGTCACCCTACAGACAGGTCATTGACAGGTCAATGCAATAGTGCAGTCATTAGCAAGTGTCATTTTATGAACTTCAATGACTGTCAGCATATAGGATACAAAGATAACTGCAGTGTGCCTTCTGATCTCCTGGGGCTCAAAGTCTGGCTGGATGTAAAAATGAGTAATGTTCTGTGGTCATTACCATATAGAGCTGTGGCAAGGACATTCAGAAGAAAGGAACAGCTAGATCTTTCAAGAGTTGGCCAGCTATGATATGATAGTATACCTGAGTGACCCCCAAAATTCTACCAGGAAACTCCTACAGCTGATTAACACCTTCACCATAGTGGCTGGATACAAAATTAACTCAAAAAAATCAGTAGCTTTCCTGTATACAAAAGACAAAAGGGCCGAGAAAGAAATTAGGGAAACAACACCCTTCACAATAGCCACAAAGGACATAAAGTACCTTGGTGTGAACCTAACCAAGCAAGTCAAAGACTTGTATGAAAAAAAAATTTCCAGTCTCTGAAGAAAAAATTAGAAGAAGATATCAGAAGATGGAAAGATCTCCCATGCTCATGGCTTGGCAGGATTAATATAGTAAAAATGGCCATCTTACCAAAAGCAATCTACAGATTCAATGCAATTCCCATCAAATTACCAACACAATTCTTTACAGACCTTGAAAGAAAAATTCTCACCTTCATATGGAACAACAAGAAACCCAGAATTGCTAAAACAATTCTCTACAGTAAAAGATCTTCAGGAGGTATCTCTGTCCCTGATCTCAAGCTGTACTATAGAGCAACAATACTAAAAACTGCACGGTACTGGCATAGAAACAGACTGGTGGATCAATGGAATCAAATAGAACACCCTGACATAAAGCCACATACTTATGGACACCTGATTTTTGACAAAGATACCAAAACCATTCAATAGAAAAAAGATAGCATCTTCAACAAATGGTGCTGGTCTAACTGGATGTCTACATGTAGAAAAATACAAATAGATCCATACTTATCACCCTGCACAAAACTAAAGTCTAAGTGGATCAAAGACCTCAACATAAAACCAGACACACTAAACCACTTAGAAGAAAAAGTGAGGAAGAGCCTTGAACTCACTGGCACAGGAGACAACTTCCTGAACAGAACACCAACAGCACAGGCTCTAAGAGCAACAATCAATAAATGGGACCTCATGAAACTGAAAAGCTTCTGCAAAGCAAAGGACACCGTCATCAAAACAAAGCGACCGCCTACAGATTGGGAAAGAATCTTCACCAACCCTTTATCTGACAGAGGACTCATGTCCAGTATATATAAAGAACTGAAGAAGCTGAAAAGCAGCAAACCAAGTAATCCACTTAAAAAATGGGGAACAGAGCTAAACAGAGAATTCTCGACAGAGGAATATCGAATGGCAGAGAAGCACTTAAAGAAATGCTCAATCTCATTAGCCATTAGGGAAATGCAAATCAAAACAACCCTGAGATTTCACCTTACACCCATGAGAATGGCCAAGATCAAAAACTCAAGTGACAACACATGCTGGAGAGGTTGTGGAGAAAGGGGAACCCTTCTCCACTGCTGGTGGGAATGTAAACTTGTATAACCACTCTGGAAATCAATCTGGCGCTTTCTCAGACAACTAGGAATAGCGCTTCCGCAAGATCCAGACATACCACTCCTGGGCATATATCCAAAAGAGGCTCAAGTACACAAAAAGGACATTTGCTCAACCATGTTTGTAGCAGCTTTATTTGTAATAGCCAGAAGCTGGAAACAACCCAGATGCCCCTCAACTGAAAAATGGATGCAGAAATTGTGGTACATCTATACAATGGAATATTACTCAACAATGAAAAATAAGGAAATCATGAAATATGCAGGTAAATGGTGGGACCTGGAAAGGATCATCCTGAGTGAGTTGTCCCAGAAGCAAAAAGACACACACGGTATATACTCACTCATATAGACATACAACATAGGACAAACCCACTAAAATCTGCGCATCTAAAGAAACTAAGCAAGAGAGAGGACCCTACCTAAAACGGTCAATCCCCATCCTGAAAGGCAAAGAGGATGGACATCAGAAAAAGAAGAAAACAGGAAACAACCTAGGAACCTACCACAGAGGGCCTCTGAAAGCCTCTGCCCTACAGACTCTCAAAGCAGATGCTGAGCCTGATGGGCAACTGTTGGGCACAGTGAATGGAATTTTATGTAAGAACTGGGAAATAGTAAGAGCTGGAGAGGACAGGGCCTCCACAAAGAGAGCAACAGAACAAGAAAATTTGAACACAGGGAACTTCCCAGAGACTCATACTCCAACCAAGGACTATTCATGGAGATTACCTAGAACCCCTGCACAGATGTAGCCCATGGCAGCTCAGTCTCCAAGTGGGTTACATAGTAATGTGAAGAGGGACTGCCTCTGACATAATCTGACTGGCCTGCTCTTTGATCACCTCCCCCTGGGGGGGAGCAGCCTTACCAGGCCATAGTAGAGGACAATGCAGCCACTTTTGATGTGAACTGATGGACTAAGATCAGAAAGGAGAGGAGAACCTCCCCTATCAGTGGACTTGGGGAGTGGTATGCATGCAGAAAGGAGAGGGAGGGTGGGATTGGGAGGGGAGGAGAGAGGGGCTTATGGGGGGATGCAGAATGAATAAAGTGTAATTGATGAAAAATTAAAAAAAAAGATAATTCAAGAACCTTAAATGACTTTCAAAAATGGAGGAAAACATGGAGTTAGTCAATTTACATGCAGCACGTCTCAGCCCTGGGGGCAATGGTCTCCTGAACCTACTCAGACCTCGGACACCACCACTGCTAGTTCTAGAACTAATGCAGGATGTTCCAACGAGGGGGTTAAGGCTTTTCATAATATTTCCTATAAGTCCACACCTGTTTGTTTATAACCCCCATTTTTATTCATTGTTAGCCAGATAGAGCCAAGTAATTGTGGTAATGACACTTGCTTTTTTGCCCAATGCTGGAATGCTAGTGAATTTAGGTATGCCTTGGTTACTCGCATGCCTCGCTGGGTGCCTGTGCCCGTTGATGCCCCTCACGCTATGACTCTCTTCAGACAGAAAAGGGATCTTGGAATTACAGCTGCCATTGTTACTGCCATCTCATTGGCGGCTGTTGGAGCTACCACTGTGGCATTAGCCATGAGTCATACTATGCAACTGCTCAGACCCTAAATAATCTTTTAGCCAATGTAGCTCATGCTTTCCATGTACAAAAAGGAATTAATGCTCAAGTAAAAGGAGACTTGATGGTGTTCAATCGGAGGATTGACCTCATGCAGGAGCAAATTGATACCCTATGGCAAATCGCTCAACTTGGCTGTCAACGAAAGTATGCTGGACTTTGTATCACTAGCATACAATATGAGAATTTTTCCCGTGCTGCAAATCTGTCTAAACAATTGTCTAGCTATATTTTAGGTAATTGGACTGAAGAATTCGATACTATGATGGAGCAGCTGAGAGTGACCATTGTTATGGCAAATTCTACCAGAGTGGACGCAGGACTAGCCACAGGATTATCATCATGGATTGCTGCAGCCATGAATCATCTGAAGGAATGGGCAGGCATGGGAGCATTAGCAGGCCTTCTGGTGTTGGTCTCCTTGGTTTGCCTGTGGTGTATATGCAAGATTAGAGTCTCACAACAGCGTAATGCAGCCATGATCATTCAGGCCTTTACAGCCATTGAAGCAGGACAGTCTCCCCAAGCTTGGTTGGCTACCATAAAAAGCTAAAATGTTATGCTCAGGATGCGAAGCAAAGCACTGCACTCAGGGTCAGCCGCTTTGGACCCAGAGAAGAGCATGTCTGATTGCATGCGGGTTGATGCCCCAGGTCCTGCCTCTGAGAAAAAGGTATTGGACGGGTCTGATGCTCTTTGGGTGGATGACACCTAAATGAACATTGGTACAAAGTCCCAATTTATTTCTAATATCAGAGATCAGACCTCTACTCTTGCCTGATGCGTCTAAAACAAAAAGGGTAACTGTAGAGAGCTGCGTAATGCCGTGCCTTAAAGATGGAGCTGGTTTCCGCCTTCCACCTTTCTGATGGTGAGTGCTCTCTGTCACAAACAGCTCCATATTTGGCTAAGGCTGAGGATCTGGCTTGCTTCCATGTATGTGGACGAGGCACGCTGGGGTTGGCTACCCAGAGGCTATTTTAAGCTGTGGGTTGGCTTTCCCCAGGGTCAGAAGATTGTTCAAGGTTCCTGAATAAACTGCATTGAGAAGAACAAAAAAAAAAAAGAAAGAAAGATGAGAAAGAAGGAGAGGAAGACCTCCCCTATCAGTGGACTTGGGGAGAGGCATGCATGCAGAAAGGGGGGGGGAGGGTGGGACTAGGAGGGGAGGAGGGAGGGGCTTATGGGGGGCTACAAAAGGAATAAAGTGTAATTAATAAAAGTTAAATAAAAAAATTAAAAAAAAAGAAGTGGGAAACAGTAAGATCTGGAGAGAACAGGAACTCCATGAGGAGAGCAACAGAATCAAAAAAATCTGAGCACAGGGGTCTTTCCTGAGACTGGTACTCCAACCAAGGACTATGCATGGAGATAACCTAGGACTCCTGCACAGATGTAGCCCATGGCAGTTCAGTATCCAGGTGGGTTCCATTGTAGTAGGAACAGGGACTGTTTCTGACATGAACTGATTGGCCTGCTCTTTAATTACCTCCCCCTGAGGGGGAAGCAGCATTGCCAGGCCACAGAAGAAGACAATGCAGCCACTCCTGATGAGACCTAATTGACTAGGATCAGAAGGAAGGAAAAGAAGACCCCCCCTATCAGTGGACTTGGGGAGTCATGCATGCAGAGGGTGAAGGGAGGGATTGGGATTGGAGGAGGGAGGGAACCACAGAGGGGATACAAAGTGAATAAGGTGTAATTAATAAAGAATTAAAAAAAAGAGTTGGACTATTATCAACAAAGACTTCTAAAGCTTGGGCTGAAATTGAAGAGACCAGAGGAGTCATGTGGAACAGAGTCAAGGTGTGAATAATGAGCCAGTGAGGCTTGCAGCTAGGGAAACTGTTCATTTGTGAAGTTCTTCTTGTGTAAGCATGAAGACCTGAGTTTGAATCCTTGGAACCCACATACAGAAACCAGATGCAGTTATGTGTAATTCCAATACCAGAACTAGAGAGGTAGAATAAGGCTAACCCCTTGTGCTCACTTGTTAACTAGTCTCGCCACATTGGCAGGTTTCAAATGAGAGACCCAGCCTCAAAAAAGCAAAGTAGGTGGCAACTGAAGTTGACCCCCGGCCCGCAGGTACACACATACACATGTACAACTGTGTGTGTTGGCCTTCCACACTTCTGGGCATGGTCTGTCCTAGAGTGTGGATGATACAACCAGTGACACTCCAGGTGAAACCCAAGAGCTCGATTGCAAATAGCTTTGTCCTTAAGGCTTTGACTTTGCTTCCCACTCTGGAACTTTTGTCCGGTTCGAACCTGTGCAAGTCTTGTGTATATTGTCACAGTCTCCGGGGGTTAATATGTGTGTCAGTTCTACTGTGTCTATAAAGCTCTGTTTCCTTAGAGTCATCCACTACCTCTGACTATTTTTTTTCACCTCCCCTTCCTCATAGATCCTTGAGTGTTGAGGGGAGGAGTCTTAATAAAGATATACCATTCAGTGCTGAATGTTCCATTGAAAATCTGAGTCTTATTCCAATGGGATTGCTTTTCTATGTGATTTGATTTCCTCCTTTCAGTTTTTAATATTCTTTATTCGTTCTGTACATTTAGTGTATTGATCATTATATGTTGTGGGAAGTTTACTTTTCTGGTTTTGTCAATTTGGTGGTCTGTATGCTTCTTGACCATTGATAGGCATTTCTTTCTTTAGATTGGGAAAATTTTCTTCTATGTCTTTGATAAAAATATTTTCTGTAACTTTTGCCTGGATTTCTTCTCCTTTCTCTATACCTATTATTCATAGATTTGGTCTTCTCATAGTACCTCAAATTTCTTGAATGTTTGTTCCTGTATTTTACAGATTGTACATTTTACTTGCGTGACCCATACATTTTTTTTTCTATCTTGAGTTTAAGACCTCTTTCAAGTCTTTTAATCTATTGGTGGAACTTGTCCCTGAGGTTTTTGTTTGACATCCTGAGTTTTTCATTTCCAGTTTTATTTCAGTTTGGGTTTTCCATTAGTGATTCTATTTTATTTTGTTAAATTATACTTTTTTTTCTTAAATTGTGTTTGTTATTTCATCAACTGCTCCATCTTCCTGGACTTCATTGAGGTGTTTAGTCACATCCTCTTTAAGTTTATCAAAGATATTCATAGTTGCTAATTTGAACTTCTTTCTTCTCTTGTGATCCTGTTAAATTGATTCTTTTGGGGTCTATTACAATGGAGTTGCTGAGTTCTACAGAAGGCATATTTTCCTTGTTGTTCATGTTTTTGTTTTGCACTGTTATCTTGGCATCTGGAGTTAGTGTCATTTGAAGTGTTTCTTGGTGTATATTTGGTCTCATCTTTGTTGGATGGGTGTTCTATTTTTTGGTTACTGTTTCTTGCTCTGAATCCTAGCCAACTGTGCTGGCAGTGGAAACCCTGATAGAGCGCCTATGGATCTCTAAGTGTCACAAAGTAATGGATACGGACAAAAAGGAAGAGTTGAAAGGGTTGGTAAGAAAAAACTGGTTGGAGCTGTTTTTTCACCAACAATCCAGGTCCCCAAGGAGGTGGAATTGGGATTATAGAAGGACTTTCTATAGGTAGACTATCGCAAGACTAAAAGTAAGTCTGGAGAGACTGGAATGGAGGTCAGGAATGACAATAAATGTCATCTCTCTGAGTCCCAACCAAATTTGGCCACTGGAGGTCCTTGATATAAAGGAGTTTTATGGGTTGGTGGGTGTCACAATGGAATGGAGGTGGCCTAGAAGAAAATGCTGAAAGAGGCAGTGGGAAAGAACTTGGGGGCTCCTAGGCTCCAACCAAGTGGACCATTACCACAGTTTTGCAACCCACATATTAAGTTATGTGACCCCATATGTGATATTGGTCAACAATTTAAGAAGCTGGACACTTCTCTCATCTTGGAGATCCTAATGTATATGACATGCTCACAAATATACAGAACCCAAGACAAACATTTACTCTCTCTCATGTTGCTCACATCGACTTGACTAATCAGATCCTTTTAAATGGCCCAAACCATATGCTGATGCTGGAAGCACCAGTGTGTGAAATGCTAGTGCTAGAAGGTGGGCAAAGCAACAGAATGCATGTGGATTCACACAGGTCGGTGTGTTGGAAAAGAAGTTGTCAAGGGCAGAATTTTACTAAAATCCACTCTATCTCTTGACTCTATCTGAATATTTGTTTACAGTATAAGCCTTTGATTAACAAAGAAGGGCTGTGGCTATTTTTGCCTCATTTTTTGAAATAGTTGAGGCTCTTCTTCACTTTCTTGTTGACATTATTACTTAAGAAAGATGTACTAGGAGTGGAGAGATGGGTCATTGGTTCAGTGTGTACTGCCCTTGCAGAAAACTTGAGTTCAATTCCCTGTACCTATATCAGGTGATTCACAGCCACCTGCAACTCCAGCTCCAGTGTAACCTGATGCTCCAAGCCTTCATGAGCATCTGTATTTTTACGCACACACCCTCCCTCCAGACATACACACAATTAAAAATATAAAAAAATCTTTTAAAAATTTAATTATTTTTATATTTATTAATTACAGTTTATTCACATTGTATCTTCCCTGTACCTTTCTCCCTCCTCCCTTCCCAATCCCACTTCCCTTTTCCCTACCCGTGTCCCTCTCCCAGTCCACTGATAAGGGAGGTCCTCCTCCTCTTCCCTCTGATCCTAGTCTATCAAGCCTCATCAGGAGTGGCTGCATTGTCTTCCTCTGTGGCCTGGCAAGGCTGCTCCCTCCTCTGGGGGAGGTGATCAAAGAGCAGGCCAATCAGTTCCTGTCAGAGACAGTTCCTGACCCCATTACTATGGAACCCACTTGGACACTGACCTGCCATAGGCTACATCTGTGCAGGAGTTCCAGGCCATCTCCATGAGTGGTCCTTGGCTGGGAATCTTAAGAAAAAATTTAAACATTTCTGGATGAACTATGACTTAGTGAACATCACTGTGATTTTGGACAGAGGAATCAGCAGCCCCTGGAGTTGGACAGCGCCACTCAGAGCCAAATCTACTCTAAAAACGTCCTTTGTGCTGTCTTCCACAAACCCATCAATAGAAGACTTGGGTGGGCTGCCAACAGTCTTTTCCCTCTCTTAGACCTAGATTTGGAATTCCCAAATGCAACTCCAGATCACTCTGGTTAGCCATTGAGGACTTTTAGTGAAGTCACAAAATGTTGTAATAGAGAAAAACAAAAAACAAACAAACAAAAAACAAGATCCCATATACAGAGAGGTCCAGGAAGACATCATTAAGGAATTTCATGAGAAGAATTTTGGAGAATTACAATCAAATGATTTGAAGGGGGTGGGATGAAATAGAAAGGATCCAAGTGCAAACTTATTGCTCTAAGTTATCATCCTGAAATGGAGAGTAATAAAGGCTGTGAATAAGAGAAAGAGAGTCCATAAATATGTTCCAGATATAGGAGGGAACATATTTGTTCAAAGGAGGCAGTGTTGGGAGAGAAGGAAAGTTGAATAAACAGAACACCTGAAGGAGTGAGATTTCTGGAAAGGTGCCATGGGGAAATTGGAGTTTGGAGGAAGAGCACTGGAGCAGGAGGAAAAAAAAAAAAAGAATGTGTTTACTTCCTACTGTGACTATGATAAAGTACCCAAAACTAGATGGTTAAGGGAAACTTGTTATCTCACTGTTCTGGAGGCCTGAACTCAAAATGTCAGCAGACTTTTCCTTTCAGTGGCTGCAGAGGAGGATGTGTTCTGTGCCTTTAGTTTCTGAAGTTGTAATTCTTGTAAATGAATAGCTACCATTCTCTATCTTGCTCACCACATGCCACTATCCCCTCACACATTTGAGTTCAAATGCCCCCTTTCAGATTTGATTAAAATCCCACCCTACTCTAATATGACTTCATTTCAATTTAGTCAAGTATATCTCCAATAATCCTGTTTTCAAACAAACTCATATGAAGACATTTTAGGAGCTAGGACTTTAATATCTATTTCCTGGAGGAAAGAGACACTATTCAGCCCACTATAGATGGTAGTTATACTCCTCAAGGATAGAGAGATGACATCATCCCAAAAGCAAAGGCTATTTTTTTCACTTAAGCCCTGTCCAGTGGGCATACATTAGAGTCATATTTTGATAGCAACCCACACACTTTTTATTCCCTTCCTCTCATGACCCTTCCTTGACATTCAGATACAGCTAGAAGACTTTGCCCTTGATGGCTTCAGCAAGCCAGACAGAAGCTGAATGACAGAGAAAAGAGTAGAGGCCATTCTCAGCTTTTGACTTTCAAATTAGACTTTAGATTCTCAACAGAGGCAATATTGGTGAGGAAGGAACAGTTAACGTCTGTACCATAAATAAGAATGGAAAGGATAAATGATTTATTACTCAAAGGACCCATGTTCATGTCCTAGGCCTCATTAAGATTAGGTAGTCTTTGGGGAAGAAGGCAACTGGAAAGGCATTGAAAGGCATTGAGAAGTCTTGCACCAGCTCCTAGGGCAAACTTGTCTCCAGACTTGGTCTTTTCTCTTACCCAAAGCATCTCCATTTTTCTAAGATTTATAGATTGAGCCTCTATGTATGATTAACAAAAGCATTGCTCACATTTTACAGGTGAAACTATGGAATCAGAGCATGAGACAATTTTTAGGGGAGCTACATATATACATATGTAGCCTATGCAGCCATATTTAAACTCTAGAATATTTTGAAAAACAAAGTGATACTCTTGAATATTACACCCTCCTGGAATTTTACATAATACATATTTTTAGTTATTAATACATCTTTCTAAGTGCTTTCTTGTAGTGACTAGAAATACTGTAAGGAAATATCTTGCCAGTAGATACCTACTGTGTGTCAGGCGCTATGTATTTCCATGTATTACCTCATTTTAGTACTCCACATTTACATTCATCACAGACTCCAGTCTTCCTAGAAGTGGGCTTGGACTCCAGAAAGAGCTTCAGACTCACTTATGGATCAGTGATTTCATTCAATTTGCATGTAATGAGATCCACATCTTTTCCTGATGCTCACAGAATTACATTGGTTTCCCCTTTAAACTTACAAAACACAGTCCAAGTTCCTAATCTGTCTCTCCGAGACCTCCATCACCTGAGCAGCACATTTCCTCAGTGTGAAAATCCTCCACCCATACAGTCTAGTTAATATCTCTTTCCTGACGTGCACACATTTCTCTGGCTTTTTTATGTCATGATCGTGGTCAGGTTTTGTATAGTGGTTATACTGAGGTCAGCTCAGTATTTAATGCCTGCCTTCCAAAGCATCCTTGTCAGAGTCTGGCATAGCTCATTAAATGCTAGGCAAAGATGCTATTTATTTTAAACAAAACTCTCTTGGAGGTTAGGAGTTACTACTTGTTAACTAAGCTCCACCCCCCCCCCCCCAACTCACATTTTTAAAAGTGCATCGAGGTAGATGCTTATAATGTAACTATATGTAACTATAATCTAGGTCTCTGGAGATCACTGGAACCAGCCTAGCTTACTTAACAAGTTCGTGTAATGAGAGACATTGTCTCAACTAAGGAGCAACACTGAAATTATCCTCTGTATGCTCTACCATTGCACACAAGCATGCGTGCACGCGCGCACACACACATGCATTTGTGCACTTGCAAACAGAGTCAATAAAATAAAAATGATATTCTTGATTCATGGTAAGAGAGCAAAATACAATTGTCCCAGCCTAGGAAAGCTCACCTACAATAAGCAATGTTCATTACTAGAGGGACCATAGAACTACAGATGAAATAAAGATAATCTGCTACAGGCACAGTGTGGAAAACTCAAATGTCTAGTTCTTTGGTCTCACAATGTGGTTATTTCAGTTCTGAAATTATAAGAAATGAGATGGCTCTGGCATTGACTACAAAACACTCCCAAGTTCCACTCTGTTTCTTGAAGCTAGAATGTAGGTATCTGAGATTTCTTGACTCTCATGCTGAACAACATGTGATACTATTAGTGAAATCCGTTATCCTATCTCAGGCAGTGCTCCTGACCATTCCCTGCGGATACTTCTGGCTTGGTTAATTTGCTCATTAAGGAGACAAGGCCACTGGCCATGGTGGGGCACGCTTGTAATCTCAGCACATTAGATGGCAGAGGCTGGTGGATCTGTGATTTCAAGGCCAGCCTCATCTATAAAGTGAGCCGTGACAACCAAGGCTTCACAGAGAATTCCTGTTTTGGAAAAAAAAATAAGAGAACAAGGCACACACAGAGTTCACTGGCTGCTGCACAGCCAGACTCTAATCCAGGATGCAAAGGAACCTAGAGGGCAGAGCTGAAGTGAACAGCCTCTCCAGGCTTCATGAGAGCAGCGAGAGAAATAATGTGGCCAAAGGGACAACCAGGAAGAGCCCCATGCCTGCTGCAGAGAGGCCAGGCATTTTGATTTACTCTGGCAATTACAGTGTTTTGGGAAAGGTGAAGTTGATGCTCAGGGGCTAAAGATCTCAACAGAAATCACTTACAACCAGCTCTTTAGAAAGTTGTAGCTCTGGAGATGGACTGGCTTTTAACCTGGCCTTGCACAAAGTAGACCAAGATGGACTACCTGTTCCTACTGAGGAAGAAGTGGAGAAATTGCAGATGTTCTCCTTTCTAAGTTTGAATTTAATCTTAAATTGAATCACCAGGAAACTCTGAACTTGGTTGCCATGGCTCCTTGCAAAAAAAAAAAAAAAAAAAAAAAAAAAAAAGCGTTGACTTGCCTACAACCTAATTGCCTGAGTTGGGTTTTCATTGTGCGCTCATTTTAATAGAGAGCTGTTGTGTAAAACCGCTGTGGAGATATTAGTTCTATTTGACATCACTGCAATTGTTAGGATTCAGAATTGGCAAATGTTTCTAAAGATTAGATGATAATTCCTTCTTTAGCCAGGAAGTAGCAGCCTCCTAACCCTTTATGTTTCACCTTTGTCTTGTGGGTGAGATTTTTTTTTTCTGTGTTTTGACCACCTATTTCTAGGGCTACTCCCTGGCAGCCCTTAGATACTTTCAAATAATTATTCTTCCAAGTTGGTTGTTCTGCAATCAGTGTTCACAAGTACACAAGCATGTGCATATGAACACACACACACATAAAAACACACTTGGAAAGAGAGAGACGGGGAGAAAGAGACACACACACACACACAGAGCGAGAGAGAGAGAGAGAGAGAGAGAGAGAGAGAGAGAGAGAGAGAGAACATGATGGGAAAGGAGTTAGATGCTCCCTGTCCATGGTTTAAATTTGAGATAAGGGACTAAATGGCTGAGATTCCTTTACTCCAGAAACAGGTCCTTTCTAGCCATTCTTGTCTCTACTGCTACCTGATGTCTTCTTCACCATCTGTGTCTATAGTTTCTCATTGTATTATTCCAACAACATCCCTCTTACTTGAGTCTGCCTGTGACTAGCAACCAAATACACCTAACTATGAAGTATGGGCATCAGGAAGTACAAAAAGCTATCTTGATTGTTGTGTGTTGTTATTCATTTTGCTTAGCCGCTTTATTATTGTTCCCGCCTGAGTTCAATTAGCAAAGATGTGAGGCATGCTGGAACCCATCTCTCCTGGGTTTACACTCCACTAACACGTGCTGGCTAAGTGACTGAGGAGAACCGACATGCCTTGTCCCAGTTTTCCCACAGGTAAAATAGTTTGCAGAATTTGGTCAACATTGAATGAAAAATCATATGAAACATTTTAAATAATAGTACCTTGTTACTGTTGAAATTATCCTCTATCTTTATCCTTCCCTTTTTCTCCCTCCTCATTGCTGACAACAGGCAATATGGAAAAGTTCACAGTTATATCCAAAGTGATGCTGAAATTGTGCTTTGAAAGCCAGTGGGGTTCCTCTGCAGCACTTAGATGCCACTTAATGTAAGGAAAGCAAGGGGGTTGCTCAATTCACAACTACAGGAATCTGAAATCACGGCCCATGGGCCAAATTAGGCTTGCTGCCTGTTTTGTAAATATTTTATTGGAACACAGCTATGCTCACTCATGTCTGTATTTTGAGGCTGCCTGTGCATTACAATGGCTGTAGCGAGTAGCTCTGACAGAGACTGAGGAGTTCATAAAGCCTAAAATATTTGCTGTCTGGCTTTTTACAGAATTTTGCCAACCCGTGTTGCCAAGTGTGTTCAGAATGGGCTGAGTAGAGATTTGATAATGAGGTGGAAGCCGACCCTGGACTCAGTCTGTTCGTGTAAGAGGTGCATGTCTAATGTCACTGAGCATGTGTACCTCTCTAACTCTTCTAAGCAGCCCATGTAGAACTCGGTGTCCATACCAGAGGTGTACTTGGTTAACCCGGGAACTTCCTTCTAGATCCCCAGCGCTCTCCTCACACCACCTCTTTGTTATTTTCCTGAGCA